>NC_141699.1:674300010-674911308 GCF_964263255.1 Lissotriton vulgaris | reverse complement strand
GCCTTCACTGTAACTTATACCCTTGTGAACCCACTGATCAAAAGGTAAAGGCAAAGGTACCCTCTTACAGTGCACACCATGGACTCAATTCTTCTTCCCAACGACTTTTACTGCTGTAGGTGTTGCTAAAAAAACTTGCCGAGGCGGGCCCCAACGAGGTTCCAGATTCTTTTTCCGCTGGAAATTCTTCAGACAGACCCAGTCACCGGGTTGGATGGAGTGACCTGGATCTGCAGTGGCCACTGGCAAAGCTGTTTGAACCTGTTGGTGAAGAACACGCAATTTAGTGGTGAGGTCATGCAAATAGTCAATCAACATTGGATACGGGATGTCAGAATACTTTTTAGGTCGAGGAACTCCCCAGACGTTGGCTAGGTGCCCAAAAACGACCTCATATGGGCTGAGTCCTAAACAAGAATGTACAGTAGTTCTCGTGGATAAAAGTGCCAAAGGTAACGCATCAGGCCAAGCAAGACTCGTGCTGGCCTGAATCTTCGCCAATTTAAGCTTGAGAGTACCATTATAGCACTCTACCAAACCTGCTGACTCTGGGTGGTTTGCCGCATGGAATTTCTGCCTAATACCAAGACCCGCACACACTTTCTGCATAATTTGGCCTACAAATTCACTTCCATTGTCACTCCAGACAATTCGTGGCAAACCAAACCTCTGGAAAAATTCCTTCAAAAGGACTTTGGCAGTAGACAAAGCAGTATTTTCCTTTAGGGGGTAGGCCTCTATCCATCTGGAAAAGGCACACACCACCACCAGAACATACTTGAGATTATTACAGCGTTCCATATGAATGTAATCGATTTGTAATACCTCAAAAGGGTACATAGGGGGAGCAAAATGACCTACTGGAGTTGGAGTTTCCTTTCCTGGATTATGCATTAAACAAACGATACAATGTTTCACCACATTCTCCGCACATTTAGGAATTCCTTCATTCTGCCATACTGGAGCCAGAAGTTTGCATATTTCTTTTACACTGATATGGGCTGGACCATGCGCCATAGTAACTACAGGCAGTACGTAGGCGTCTGGTAACAGCCATCGTTGATGTTCTGACAATTCCGTCCAACACCCTGTCGCGTCCAACATTCCCGTACTTTCTCTCCACTTACTCAATTCCTTCTCAGTAGCCTCTTCTATAATCGTTCTCACACTTTCTATTGTGTCCTCACACATTCCTCCCTCTCTGAGCCATCTTGCAGGGCCTGCAACACACATGCAACTCGTAGCATCTCTCGCTGTTTCTTTTGCTACCACGTCTGCAAAAGCATTCCTGCGACCCACGTCATCAATGATCTTCTTATGAGCACTACCCTTTACTATCGCTATTTGGATAGGCAAAGCAAGTGATTCGAGAAGGTCAGTCACCAACTGACCATGCTCTATCTTAGTCCCATGGGAAGTAAAGAATCCTCTTTCCTTCCACAAACGACCGAAGCTATGAGCCACGCCAAAGGCGTATTGGCTATCATTGTAAACATTCACTCTCTTTCCCTTAGCCAACACACACGCTCTCGTCAGGGCAATCAGTTCAGCTGCTTGGGCTGAATTCTGTGCAATGTGCGCTGTCTCTACTACCATATACAAGGTGGTAACAGCATAAGCCGCAGTCGTCTGTTTGAAACAAGACCCATCCACCCATAGGATCCCATCTGGGTCCACAAGTGGTGTGTCGTTTAAGTCTATTCTGCCTTTCGTTTCCTCCTCCATTCGGAGAAAACAATCATGCTGTTCTTGAGTGTATTTCTCTTCCCGAATGGGAAAAAATGTTGCTGGATTCAAAGTATTGCACCGCTTGATGTGTATATGGCTAGCCAAGAGCGTCAGCTCATATCCAGACAAGCGGGCACTCGTAAGGTATTGTGTTTTCGGTCTGTTCAAAAGAGTATCCACTGCATGTGGTACCATAACAACACGAGTGTTATCTAGTACCAATCCAGCAGATTGACGAATGGAGATCGCTGCTGCTGCTGTAGCTCTGAGACAACTAGGCAATGCCTTGGCTACAGGATCCAATGTAGCCGAAAAATAGGCACATGGCCGTTATTTGTCTCCAAATTGTTGTGTTAAAACTGACAACTCGCAACCTTCTCTTTCGTGAACGTAGAGTGTGAAAGGTTTACTGTAATCTGGAGTACCTAACACAGGGGCAGAACACAAGGCAGTACGTAAGTCAGAAAAACTCTTCTGACATTCATCAGTCCAAGGAAGAGGTTAGGGTGTATCTTTCAGAGTAAGTGCCAGCAGAGGTTTAGCCAACAAAGAAACATTTGGAATCCACTATCTACAATAAGTGGTAATGACCAGAAAGGCACGCACCTCCCTTTTTGTGGATGGTACAGACATTTGCGCGATTGCTTGAATTCATTCTGGGGTCAATCGTCTTCCCTCCTTCGACAAGAGATGACCTAAATAGGTAACCTCTTGGCGCCAATATTGCAACTTAGAGGGTGACACCTTGTGATGTAGGTCAGACAAATGACGCAACAGTGAAACAGTCACATCCTTACAAACATCCTCTGAATCAGCAGCAACTAATAAATCGTCCACATACTGATTCAGGGTAGCACCTGGGGGCAAAGTGAAAGCATCGAGCTGAGATTTCAATGCCTGACTATAAATGGATGGACTCTCACAATAGCCTTGGGGTGCACGTTTGAATCGAAAACTTCGGCCTCCGAGAGAGAAGCCACAAATATCCCTACCTTCCAGAGCAATAGGAATGCTGAAGAAAGCATTTTTGAGATCAATAACTGAGAACCATGCCGCGGGAGCGGGTATCATAGTGAGCAAGGCAGTAATATCTGGGACAACAGGAAACTGGGGGACAGCAATTTTGTTGACCTCCCGAAGATCGATCACAAAGCGATATACAGGAGGCTGAGAAGGATCGGTGCATTTAAGGACAGGTAGAACAGGACTGTTACAAACATTGCCTCTCGTTTCTTCGACCACACCCTTCTGAACCAGATCATAGATAATAGCCAACAAAGCTCGTTCACCATCATTGGAAATTTTGTACTGAGGAATGCATGGTAATTTAACATTAGGCTTAATAGTAACAACGTAAGGCGGAATCTGGAGCAGACCAACATCATTCGGACCCGTAGCCCAAAGCGTAGCAGGAAGAGAATGCAATTCACGTGGGAATTGGTCCTTAGATAAGTACATAGGAGAAACCAATTTCTCACCTAAGGTAAGAAGCACACCAGAGGGGGAACAATACAAAGTTCCATGAAGACGTTTCAATAAGTCCAAACCCAACAAATTCTCGCCGCAACCAGTCGTTAAAATAAGCGGAGCTTCCAAATCGTAAGGACCAATCGAAAGAGGCAAAGGACAAGAAAACGGGTTAGTAACCAGGGTGCCAGAAAATCCTACAGAAACGTTGGTTAAGCCAGACAAAGGTGCCCCAGGGAGTTTGGAGTGAATGATAGAACTTCTCATTGCACCAGTATCCAAAAGAAATGGCTCTGAAACACCCAATGCAACAACCTCAACATAAGGCCCATTCTGATCCACTGGAACTGATACGACTCCCTTACTTTGTCCATGGCTGTCCTAACTAGTGTGAAAATCCTGAGCCTCACCCTCAACACAATCATCGTCATTGTAATATTGCACAGACTGAGTATTCTGCTGATTAAAATAATTCAAAGAATTCTGAGGGGGAAAGAAACGCTGTCCTTGAAGCAACACACCTCGCCCGCTACCTCTAGGTGCTGATTGAAAACCACCACGGCCTCGCGGCCATGGGAATCCACCATTTTGCTGCAATAAAAACGGACAGCTATTCTTAAAATGACCTTCCTCTTTACAATAGGCACATTGATTAGGACCTAGCAAAGGTCGCGGAACAAAAGGTGCAGATTTTTGTAACAACCTCTGAAGCTGGGGAGGCTGTTGAAACTGGCGCTGGGCAGAACGAGGGGGATAAGCCTGTTGCAAAAGTACCTTCATTTTTAATTCCTTAGTCTTCTTCTCGATCTTACCTTTCTCTTCCTTATCCATATTCTCGTAATATTGAGCAGTAGCTAATATCTGTGCAGAGGAAGAAACAGCCCACAAACTTTCTGAGTCTTTCAACTTATGTGATAATTCTGGAAGTAAATTGAATACAAATTTAACCACAAATAATCGCTGTCCACCTTCAGTACTCATATCTTAACCACTGTGGTCAATAAACGTCTCCTCAAAACGAGTAAAGAAATCGGAAACACTCTCATCTTTCTTCTGCTTACACGCGGCTAACTTATCCCAGTTAACACGTAAGGCAGACATCATCGTTTTCATTAAAGTGATGATTCTACCAGGCAATTGTGTAATCAAATCATCTGGCTTAGCACCACCCACTTGTGCTGCATCTGCGGCAGTAATAGCGGCCCAATTACCACCTAAAGCTTGGTCGTGGTCCTCCGTACGAATCCGAGCCCACAACGCTTGTGGAACTACATTCCCCATAAGCATATCAATATCGGCCAAATTCATAATACACGCATCAACAGTCTGGGACAGCTCTTTATAATATCAAGGCAGGATTTTTACGAGGGTCCGGTAAAGACTGTTTGAGCGCTAAAACTTCAGATCGTTTCCAGGGGACATGTACCCATAAACGCTGGAAATGAGCAGGCATACGCGGAAAAGCGCCTGCCTATGGAACCTCCTCTCTCCATACTGGAGGAACTTCCCTCATAGGATAATGTTTCATTTTCTGCCTAACTGCAGGATCAGGTTCAAGAATAGTCTGAGAAGAAATTAAAGGCCTGAAAGTGACAAGTGTCCTTATAGCGTCCTCAACTTCGGAACCCACAATAAGTCCCTTATCAAATTTAGCCTGTATGTCTAACAGACCCTGGGGAGCTAAATCCAACTCCATATTCTCCCATCCTTTGACAAGAGTATCACACATGACATTAAAAACATATCTCTGCGTGGGCGCATTCCACTGGAGAAAGGTACTGAGGATATCAGGCACGCCTTACTGTGGACCACTCATGATCCATTTATGAGCAAGAGAGTCCAACGCAACTCGTTCGTCGGAATCTGGGATTTGACTACGGGATTGCCTTCGAGACAGAGCAGGAGTCAAAGAAAAAGAGCCAAAGAAGGGGGAGAGAAAGCCAGAAACAGTATCAACCAACCGTTTGTGAGCTGGGGCATAATCTGACAGTAAAACTGGAGACAAGGTATTAAGCAAAGGAGGAGAAGGACTAACCGTTACAAGAGGAACCGAGGGTAAAGGAGACTGGGGTACAGAAGTTGGTGGCAAAGGAGGCGGGGGTGGCAATGCAGGAAGGGGCAATTGTGGAAGAGCCGGACCAACTGGCTGAACAACAGGTTGCTGGACAGGTGGCAACAATAAGGGTGCATTAGCTCCTGGTACATAAGGCGGAGGCAATCTCAACAAATGGGACATTAAGGGATCTTCGCCAAGATCATTACTCTGTGGAGAAGTAGGCAACACAGGGTAGCATCTATCTATTGCCATACGATGTTGTCTGCCTGAGACTTCAATCGCTCGATCAGTCTCATTGTCTTTCAACTGCTGGGCAGCCTGTACGATCGTCATATCCTTCGCTTTTCTTTTTGCCTGCTTAATTTCTCTCTGCTTGGCTTCTTTACGCCAAAGGCGGAAAGAGTCAAACATTGCCGGCGGGCTTTTCTTTTGAACAAAATGACTTCAAAATTGTTTAATATATCAGGCTCAAAGCTACCATTTTGTGGCCACTGCAAAACACCATCTTTCTTCGTGTATCGGATCCAAGCCTCGTTAAAGGCAATGGGGCCAACACCATGTTTAGAATAGAGCTCATAA
This sequence comes from Lissotriton vulgaris, assembly GCF_964263255.1. Taxonomy (NCBI): domain Eukaryota; kingdom Metazoa; phylum Chordata; class Amphibia; order Caudata; family Salamandridae; genus Lissotriton; species Lissotriton vulgaris. Next base: position 674,905,478 of record NC_141699.1, on the reverse strand, counting down.
GTGGGAGTTACAACCGGAGGAATCGGACATGAGTCATCGAGCCGGGAATCCCTATTACAACCAAAACAACAAAACTTCCTAAATTTGCTAAAACCAGGCATCTTAAATACACTGGTCCGTTTACCAACTTCAAGTGGTTAAAGCAAATAACAGCACAACCGTACTCACCCCTTGGCTTCGGCTATTGCAATGGTCGAATAACAAAACTCAAAAACAAAACAGAGAAGTGGGCGCTACCCACGAATACTTAACTAAGTGGTCTCTCACGCCAACAGAGGTCCGTCTAACGTCTCGCAATACCAGTCATCACCAAAGGGACCAAGGCAGGGCGGCAGTCAGGGCAGCAGTGGTCAGCAGCCGTCGGAAAGGAGTAGCCGTGCTACAAAAGACCTTCGGTCCACTTCGACATACAGGGGTCGCTTGACGTGGTTCGCGAATCCTCCAGAATTTTCTTGCCAGGCTTCTCACGACCCTCAGGCTGAACTGCTACCACTGAAGCCACCCCACGTTGGGAGCCACCTGGAGAACCGGGCCTTATGGGCCTGGAGGCGCAGGGCACGCCTTAAATCCCCGAGTTCACCTGCCTTGTCGAACACCCCCTTTTCTGAATCATTTTGTCCACCATAAGCGTGGAAGGGTATACTCAGATGTGAGTCCCTTGCTCATTGCACCATCAGGATTCAAGCAAGCCGGGCCGAACACGTCTGTAATGCCAGAAACCGGTCCCCGGAAGCATGTTTCCTTCCCAGTATAAGAATTGGCTTGGTAGTTTGGTCTGCCCTGTTCCCATGATGCACTGGGTCAGGGACAGACTAATTTGCATATAGCCAGGTTCTGAGCTGGGATGGTGCAGTGAGCTAAAAAACGGTGATGGATCAAGCCCTGATCTTTGGACTGGGTAGGAGTAGTCTGCTTAATTCAGATACTCTGTCCATCACCACCCCCTTTTCTGAATCATTTTGTCCACCATAAGCGTGGAAGGGTATACTCAGATGTGAGTCCCTTACTCATTGCACCATCAGGATTCAAGCAAGCCGGGCCGAAGACGGCTGTAATGCCAGAAACCGGTCCCCGGAAGCTTGTTTCCTTCCCAGTATAAGAATTGGCTTGGTAGTTTGGTCTGCCCTGTTCCCATGATGCACTGGGTCAGGGACAGACTAATTTGCATATAGCCAGGTTCTGAGCTGGGATGGTGCAGTGAGCTAAAAAACGGTGATGGATCAAGCCCTGATCTTTGGACTGGGTAGGAGTAGTCTGCCTAATTCAGATACTCTGTCCATCACCACCCCCTTTTCTGAATCATTTTGTCCACCATAAGCGTGGAAGGGTATACTCAGATGTGAGTCCCTTGCTCATTGCACCATCAGGATTCAAGCAAGCCGGGCCGAAGACGGCTGTAATGCCAGAAACCGGTCCCCGGAAGCTTGTTTCCTTCCCAGTATAAGAATTGGCTTGGTAGTTTGGTCTGCCCTGTTCCCATGATGCACTGGTTCAGGGACAGACTAATTTGCATATAGCCAGGTTCTGAGCTGGGATGGTGCAGTGAGCTAAAAAACGGTGATGGCAAGCCCTGATCTTTGGACTGGGTAGGAGTAGTCTGCTTAATTCAGATACTCTGTCCATCACCACCCCCTTTTCTGAATCATTTTGTCCACCATAAGCGTGGAAGGGTATACTCAGATGTGAGTCCCTTGCTCATTGCACCATCAGCATTCAAGCAAGCCGGGCCGAAGACGGCTGTAATGCCAGAAACCGGTCCCCGGAAGCTTGTTTCCTTCCCAGTATAAGAATTGGCTTGGTAGTTTGGTCTGCCCTGTTCCCATGATGCACTGGGTCTGGGACAGACTAATTTGCATATAGCCAGGTTCTGAGCTGGGATGGTGCAGTGAGCTAAAAAACGGTGATGGATCAAGCCCTGATCTTTGGACTGGGTAGGAGTAGTCTGCTTAATTCAGATACTCTGTCCATCACCACCCCCTTTTCTGAATCATTTTGTCCACCATAAGCGTGGAAGGGTATACTCAGATGTGAGTCCCTTGCTCATTGCACCATCAGGATTCAAGCAAGCCGGGCCGAAGACAGCTGTAATGCCAGAAACCGGTCCCCGGAAGCTTGTTTCCTTCACAGTATAAGAATTGGCTTGGTAGTTTGGTCTGCCCTGTTCCCATGATGCACTGGGTCAGGGACAGACTAATTTGCATATAGCCAGGTTCTGAGCTGGGATGGTGCAGTGAGCTAAAAAACGGTGATGGATCAAGCCCTGATCTTTGTACTGGGTAGGAGTAGTCTGCTTAATTCAGATACTCTGTCCATCACCACCCCCTTTTCTGAATCATTTTGTCCACCATAAGCGTGGAAGGGTATACTCAGATGTGAGTCCCTTGCTCATTGCACCATCAGGATTCAAGCAAGCCGGGCCGAAGACGGCTGTAATGCCAGAAACCGGTCCCCGGAAGCTTGTTTCCTTCCCAGTATAAGAATTGGCTTGGTAGTTTGGTCTGCCCTGTTCCCATGATGCACTGGGTCAGGGACAGACTAATTTGCATATAGCCAGGTTCTGAGCTGGGATGGTGCAGTGAGCTAAAAAACAGTGATGGATCAAGCCCTGATCTTTGGACTGGTTAGGAGTAGTCTGCTTAATTCAGATACTCTGTCCATCACCACCCCCTTTTCTGAATCATTTTGTCCACCATAAGCGTGGAAGGGTATACTCAGATGTGAGTCCCTTGCTCATTGCACCTTCAGGATTCAAGCAAGCCGGGCCGAAGACGGCTGTAATGACAGAAACCGGTCCCCGGAAGCTTGTTTCCTTCCCAGTATAAGAATTTGCTTGGTAGTTTGGTCTGCCCTGTTCCCATGATGCACTGGGTCAGGGACAGACTAATTTGCATATAGCCAGGTTCTGAGCTGGGATGGTGCAGTGAGCTAAAAAACGGTGATGGATCAAGCCCTGATCTTTGGGCTGGGTAGGAGTAGTCTGCTTAATTCAGATACTCTGTCCATCACCACCCCCTTTTCTGAATCATTTTGTCCACCATAAGCGTGGAAGGGTATACTCAGATGTGAGTCCCTTGCTCATTGCACCATCAGGATTCAAGCAAGCCGGGCCGAAGACGGCTGTAATGCCAGAAACCGGTCCCCGGAAGCTTGTTTCCTTCCCAGTATAAGAATTGGCTTGGTAGTTTGGTCTGCCCTGTTCCCATGATGCACTGGGTCAGGGACAGACTAATTTGCATATAGCCAGGTTCTGAGCTGGGATGGTGCAGTGAGCTAAAAAACGGTGATGGATCAAGCCCTGATCTTTGGACTGGGAAGGAGTAGTCTGCTTAATTCAGATACTCTGTCCATCACCACCCCCTTTTCTGAATCATTTTGTCCACCATAAGCGTGGAAGGGTATACTCAGATGTGAGTCCCTTGCTCATTGCACCATCAGGATTCAAGCAAGCCGGGCCGAAGACGGCTGTAATGCCAGAAACCGGTCCCCGGAAACTTGTTTCCTTCCCAGTATAAGAATTGGCTTGGTAGTTTTGTCTGCCCTGTTCCCATGATGCACTGGGTCAGGGACAGACTAATTTGCATATAGCCAGGTTCTGAGCTGGGATGGTGCAGTGAGCTAAAAACCGGTGATGGATCAAGCCCTGATCTTTGGACTGGGTAGGAGTAGTCTGCTTAATTCAGAAACTCTGTCCATCACCACCCCCTTTTCTGAATCATTTTGTCCACCATAAGCGTGGAAGGGTATACTCAGATGTGAGTCCCTTGCTTTTTGCACCATCAGGATTCAAGCAAGCCGGGCCGAAGACGGCTGTAATGCCAGAAACCGGTCCCCGGAAGCTTGTTTCCTTCCCAGTATAAGAATTGGCTTGGTAGTTTGGTCTGCCCTGTTCCCATGATGCACTGGGTCAGGGACAGACTAATTTGCATATAGCCAGGTTCTGAGCTGGGATGGTGCAGTGAGCTAAAAAACGGTGATGGATCAAGCCCTGATCTTTGGACTGGGTAGGAGTAGTCTGCTTAATTCAGATACTCTGTCCATCACCACCCCCTTTTCTGGAACAGAGCCACGAGACACTCTGTTGGGCGTAGAGACCCAGGTTTATTAGCTGCAGCTAAGCACAGTTGTCCCAGAAGTACGTACAACGTATATTCTGAGGAGACTGCCACTTTAGTCCGTGGCGCACAATCTTTTATAGCACACATATTTACAATGTTTACTCCCAGTACATACGAAGCAAGCCAATAGGAAAAGTTGGAAAACAAGCTTTCAGGTGTTCCAAATACGCCCCTCTTTCAGACCCCGTGTGTCACCCCTCCTCACAAATTAATCAGTGCTAGTACCAACAATCCAATTTGCAGGTGGCAGGATGTATTTGTGAGCCTCAAAGGATAGTTGTGTAACAAGAGAATAGAAGAAGAGAACAGCGAAGGCCAGCTGGATAAGATAATGTAAGGAAAGAATAGAAGAAAGACAAATAGTCAGTCGAGACAGGGATCAATCAACCCAGACATGGATTAGTGAACTCGGCCAGACCCTGACATCGGTTTCGTAAACAAGGGCAGGGGGTTACTTTTTAACGGAAGAGACACGTAGCAGCTGAAAAAAGCAAAAACACTCCGTTCGCCGTGCTGCCTGAGTTAGGGCAACACAAAATGCCGACGAGACACAAAATGGCGGCTAAATACGGGACGAAGTCGGAAACTGAAGAACCTCAACTTACAACTTTTGAACGATTTTTCTTCTTATTTTCCACAGACTCTCTACTTACCTTCCATCCTCTACATATCTCCTCTTTCTGAGATAGCCTTCTGTCAGTTGCATGCCTGTCTGCCTTAATGCCTGCTATTGTATTTCTGCAAATAGATCACGCCATATTTAATAGATCAAAAACTCTCCTTTAAAACCCTGTCGCTGAAACCTAACAATAACTAATTTCCACCTCCCTATCTATCCAACTGATCAACCATTTACACAAACCCACAGCGCCCACACCAACGATGACACCTTAATTCTATTAATTTATTCGACCACAAAGAAACACAAGTAAATGCATGGACTTGTTTCCCGAGACCACATGACTACTCACAATAACCACTGAATTAATCACTAACCTTCGGTCTGGAGTAGCGTGATACTCATCGTAAAGTGGGTAGTAAGTGCTACATGAATATAAATACACTAGTCAACAAATGCAGCTGCATTTCCAGCCAAATACAGCATATGTTTTGAAAGTTCCTGTTTAAAGCAACCATGTGCCACTGATCAAGGTGGTAATAAAGCACTCCTCCAACTTTTCAACTTTTTAAGACTATTTAAGACCCCAAGACAACCCAAAACTGTGGCATAAATTCTATCTTAACTTAGCGCTCCCAGTGCTTAGTTTATGTGAAATAAATATCCCAAATTCTTTCTCGAGTGACACACATCACAGATAGTAGAATTTCTGCTAAGAATGGAAAAACTCTGATAAGATGCCCACCCTAGTGCATACAAAAAAAAAGGAAGTTAAAAAATCAATGAAACTGTGGCAAGAAATAGATATTTCAATATATAAAATGATGAAATACTCAGGTGCATTAACATAAAAAGCCTGTTGTTAGTCAAAGAACAGATGATTTGCTTTGGAGCGGGTTTAATTTTAATGTACAATTCTATTTTTTTTTTTTTGCTTTGCTTTAGGTTAGAAAATATATACTTTGAGGTAGAAACAAAAGCTTCTTTGCTGACAACTGGAAACAGGAGATATCCATTTGCGCATACTGTTCTACCTACACTGGGAACCGGATTTCCTGTATGTCTTTCAATATTTTATGTTTCGATTCCTCTTTCAGTGGGGTTTTTCAGTCTGGCCCATCACAGAAAATGTTGGGCCCCGCAGAAGAGTGGGTACCATCTTCCCTGTTTATACCTGTTGAACAGTATCCTTCAGCTTCAACATCCATTTTGCAGTTTGTTAACGAATTAACATCTGAGAGGCATATTCACAAGGTGCTATCGCCTAATTAACGCCACTTTGTCGCAGCAAAAGTCATGGTAAATGTACCCCCCCATTCACAAGCTGGTGCTAACAGCCCACAGCACCAGTTTTCGCGCGATAGCAAACGCAAAAAACATTGCCACAGAGGACCCCCGCAACTATCGCTAATGAGATGCAGAGTAGACATTCCCGTGTCAAAAGCCACCACAACACCACACCACAACATTCACAATGACCAGACAGAACCGTGACTAGAAGACAAAGCAAGCGATAAGGCGTGTTAGCAGCAGTAAATTAACACCTGCTCTGACCTAGTGTAAGTAAGTACAGCCCAGAGCCACACATTAAGAACAACAGATGTCCCTGAGCAACTAAACATGCAGCACGGACACCCAAGAGGGCTACAACGCCCACCAACACCCCCCCAGGTCTGCAACACCCCCCCTGGCCCACCCCCAACCCCGGACCAAGAAACTGCACACCAACACCACGAATCCCCAAACAAATATTTTGCCTGATGTCGCACAAGCAGGAAAATCAACATACATGCGTTGCCAGAAAAAGGAGAATCAGTCATACAGCAATGCAATCATCAACACATAACATCATACAAACAAAAGCCAAAACAACCATTTGGATGAGTCCTAGCGAGTCCTCACTGGACAATTCGTAGTGTTAAAGATTAGACTGCAAACGTCAACATTATCGGCGCCATCTTGCCCCTTTCAAGCTCATTCGTGCGCGTAGGCGGCAGCCATTTTAAGCACCATGACCTTTCTGCCCCTCGCTGATAGCCAGCGCGTCTCTCTCTCTCTCTCTCTCTCTCTCTCTCTCTCCTAACCTCGCAGGCATCCCCCGCACGCTGACAACCCCCTCGCTCTCACATGCCTTGGGTCATAAACCCCTCTTCAGCGCAGATCTGCCTCAGAATCCCATCCTGTTCCCAGCGCGACACCTCACTTCATTCCTTTCATAGTCTCAGGCCCTTTGATGCAAACCCCCCTTTTCCTGTGTGCCCGTCTGTCTTCCTTGTTCCCAAGCCACCACCTGGCCCTGCGGATACTGTTTATTACCCCATACAGTAGGAAACCTCCCCTCCCCATCAAAAGACCCTCGAGCCGATCAAAAGCCCCCCCACTCTATGAGATCCGATCAAACTCCACACATTCCGTGAATCGGCGGAATGTCCAGCTGCGCGATAATCATCACCTGTTGTGACCGGGGTGGGGAATTCAACTGTAAATGTATGTGGGAACGGGCCTGAAGGGGAGATTCCGAGGATGTTCTTTCACATATCAAAGTGTTGCAAGAATGTGTTACGTGCAATAAAGATCATAAACCTGTGTATAAGAGGCCAGGCCTCAGAGATGCGGTTAGAGCACCTCGTGACGATACTTGCTGTCCGAATTGATGTGTTCTCCTCCGGAGAGAATAAACCCTCGTTTCCTTCCTTTCAGTCTCCAGCGCCTGCTTCTTCATTGATTAATATTGGTGGGTCATTGAGGCGACACCGCCGGGCAACACTAAAGGGTCTTTGGTCACTGGTTGTCTTTGCACCCTTTTACAATTGGCGTCCCAAGCGTGGGGCCCATCAGCGACTCGTGGATCCAGTGGGAGAGGTCCTGACGACAGAGTGAACGACTGCAACGATCGGAAGGTACTCTGTCCGATAGACCCTCGTCTGACAGCCGATCATCCGAACTTCACTGGTTCCGAACGGACCTCTCTCGAGTGATCTACGGTCCTGACTGGGAACCATCAGGAGTGCCACGAAGAGTACGAAGAGAAGAGGACGATCGGGCGCTGGATTCGGAAGACAAGAAACTGTCCATGCGGTCCGGGTAAGGTCGTGTAAACACGACAAATTGCGAAATGATTGATAATTGATGAAAAATACTAGTATTACTTTTTGTTAATTTATTTGGAGATTCGCTGTCTGCAAACGGAGAAACAACAGGCTCTCCCTTTACAAACAGTGAACGATAGGTACGCGCCCGTTGGACCTATCTTTCTCCCCCACTGATCACTTGCCCCTCCCCATTGATTAACTGTTACGGATCGTTTTCTGGAGATTCTCTGTCTGCAAACAGGAAAGAATAGGTCCCCTCTTTGCAGATAGTGAAAGGGTAGGTGACGCGGACCTTTGCGGGCCTACTTATTCTCCCCATTGACCATTTTTTATTTTTTTATTTATTGACCAAACACTGATTGCCCGCTATTGGTTCTTGAGGTATTCACTGCCTGCAAACAACGTAGAATAGAAATATTCTGTCTAGTCTTTGCACGCAGTGATAAGATAGGTAGTGCTGACTATTATCCCCATTGTGATCTGTCATGCCTGTCTTCTCCCCACTGGTTAGTAGCCTGTTTAGCCCGGACCGCTTATTAGAGATGAACCACCCGGCTCCGCTGGAAGGCACCCCTAATAAGGACATGTTCATGAAGCATGGATTGATCGCTATAGCCTATAGCAAGCTGTGGCATAAATATACGAAAAAGGATCGAGAAAGTCGGTGGCCACTGATAGGATCCTTTGATGACGATAAAATAAACGCACTAGAAACAGCCCTTGGTAAAAACAAGACGACGCCCACTATGCTTGATAGCTTCGGCATGTGGCGCAAAGAAACTGAACAACGTAAAAAGAGAACTGAGAGTAGGTTGGGAAAGGAGCTGCGGAAAGCAGCCCACCTAGCGGCTCAGAAACTAGAAAAAGAGATAAAAGAAAGAGAGGAAGCCAAACAGAAACTAGAAATAGAAACGTCAAGCCAGTGTCCGGTTAGAACGCCCTCCACACTCTACCCTGAATTACCCTCGAAACAACGAGCCAACGATGATCTGCTGCTAGGTAAATGTAAATGTAAATGTAAATGTGCTGGACTTGTAAAGCGCACAGCTGCCCGTAAGCGTCCCGGGGCTTGCTTAGGGAACCCGTCCTGGTATTCCCCTGTGAGAAACCACGGCAGGGTGTCCACAAGGTGAAAGCCAGGCATCCCGCCGCGAGGGGCCGTAGTGGAGATTAAGCAAGCTATTGCCCAGAGTCGCAGAGTGTGACCCCGTGAGTTGAGTAGGCACCTGAGCGAGAATTGTCGAGTCTGTGGAATTTTGAGCCCGAGACCCGCCGAGGCAGGGAATCGAACCCTGGTCCACGGTCGATCTCAGCTTCCGGGTCTGCCGCCTCTAACCACTGAGCCACGCTTCTCCACCGATCATCTCCTCCGATCAGGTCCTCCGATCATCTACATGCCCCCTCCATATGCCCCTTCCCAACCCTTAGCACAGCACCCACCACCCCCAGGTACAAGCGAGAGTAGCGCCACAGCTTCAGCCCCCATGGCCTCTGTGCCGGCCGAACTCCTTGCATTAGATGCTACGCAAACGACAACGTTAGGCGACCCCGAGGCCCGAAGGGTTGGTTCTGCAAGAACACACAGACTAAGCAAAAATGAGCGAGCAGGGGTTGACAAGATAGCAAGGATACTGGTAGAGAAGAGGGAAGATGAAGAGTCCATCACGGATGTGTTTAACTCTTATACAGGGAGTCACAGACAACACTTTACTGTACAACTGTGTTACCACGTCTTGAACGCATACGAGGACCGATATCGAGACAAAGGTCCCCAGAGCCTAACGACTCTGTACCGGAAGGTCGATATCGGGGATGAGAGTGAGAGTGATGTGACGGACCTCCTTACGCGTACGCTTGAGGTTTTCCGCCACCTCACTGAACAGAAACCGACAATCGAACCCACGGCATCCGTAGTGACCAAACCACAAACTGAACAATCTAACGCCATGATGCCGATACGAGAGGCTGCCCCTTACTGGGTTCCTCCACGAGGTGAAGGGACTCACGATGATGCAAACAACAAAGATGCAAAAGGAAGGGTAGTGTACAATTGGGTCTACCAACCATGGGACCGGCAAGAGATTCTGACATTCCGAAAATCTCTGCCTGACCTACGTAAAAACCCCACTGCCTTCTATACTGAGTTGGGTACAGCCCTAGGATCAACGATTATGACCCTGGCTGACATCGACTTGTTTTTCGGGTTATGTCTACCAGCTGATGTGTGGAAACAAATCCGGAAAGTCGACCACTCTGAGCTGTTTGGACATAACTGGTCACAACTCGATGGCATAGATAGACAACGAGAACCCGGACAAAAGCCTTTGAAAGCCATTTTAGACCTCCCGGATAAAATCGTACAGAAATTAAAAACCCTGATCCCAGAAAAGAAAGTGGACTGGTCGATAGTAACGGCCTGCCGCCAGAAACCTCAGGAGGATGTATCAGACTACTTCTCCCGGTTCGAAACGGTGTTCTCCGATTACAGCGGCCAGGACTTGACCACTGCAACCGGACACCATCTGTTTGTCCAGAATTACGTTAAGGGTCTGACACCAGAGGTCTCCCAGAAACTGCAGGCCAGCGAGAGTAGTTGGGCGGCCTCCAAACCTACGGCTATCCTCCAGATGGCCCAATATTATGAACATCAGAAAAATGAAAACGACAGGGCAACAGAGAAAAAGAAGAAGGACTTAAAAGAGAGGGTGATGATTGCCCAACTGCAAGGGGTGACTATAGGACGAGACCAAAACCGGGGAAGCTATCAGACGAATGTCCCTAAGACTACACCTCCCAGGGACCGCACTTTCACTCCCCACGTCGGACGTACAGACATTAGAGAGGACCAGTGTGCTTTCTGTAAAGGAACGGGCCATTGGAAATCTCAGTGCCCAGTTCTGTTGGAAATAATCAAAAATAAAGACCCCAGAGACATAGCAAGCGGACCGAGAAATAGGGGACAACAGCGAGGGCCCCCAAATGACACGACTAACGATAGATCAGGCAGACCAAATACATTTGACCGACCCAGACAGAACCAATGCCAGCAATCTGACTACGATGACGTCCACGACTTTGCATAGGACTGCCCGGGGCAAGGGAGGGATCCAGTCGAGCTCTATGTTGACCAGCAAGGCCCTTACGTCACTGCTAAGGTCCTGGGTACAAAGTCTCCATTTCTGGTAGACACTGGCGCAACACGTAGCGCGTTATCAAAACGACTGATTCCAAGGGCACCCTTGTCTGGCTCACTGATAACATCGACAGGTTTCGATGGAACGCCCTCCACTAACCCTTTGTCCGCCCCGATCCTCTTCGACTTAGAAAGCAACACCACTGACACCACGTTTTTGCTTTCCTCCAATAGCCCTGACGCAATTATGGGACTTGACTTATTGAAACACTTCCGAGCGACAATTAGATGTTCCCAAGACGGAGTCTGAGTTTTTCTTTACGACAATCCCGTTCTGCTTAGACATTGCCCTCCCAGACACATGTTTTCCATCACCAACGCTGACACTTCCCTGCTTGACACACTGCCTCCGTATCTGTGGGCCAAAACGGACTCGGACGTAGGGCGCATGATGATTGACCCAGTGCACATTACTGTCTGACCAGATGCAACACTCCCAAAACTTCCACAATATCGGATATCGCCCGAGGGCGAGAAGGCATTGGTAGAGATTATTCAGTCACTGATAGACGCAGGAGTGGTAGAGGAAGTGGTTAGCAACGTTTGCAACAGCCCAATCTTGCCCATCATCAAGAAGCAGGGAGAAGGAGATGAGAAAGCATACCGCTTTATCATTGACCTTCGAGAGATCAACAAAGTGGTGGTACCCCAGTACCCTGTGGTCTCGGACATCACCACCATCCTGACTTTGATTCCCTCCACTGCCACCACCTTCACTGTCATTGACCTCAAAAACGCATTCTTTTCCATCCCCATCCACCCAGACAGCCGATATCTCTTCGGCTTCACCCTAAAGGCCCGCTCATATAGGTTCTGCCGAGCACCCCAGGGCTACACAGAAAGCCCTAGCATCTACAGCCAAGCCCTCAAGAGACAACTGGATCAAGTCCAGTTACCCAATGGAGTGGTGTTAGTGCAATATGTCGATGACATCCTTTTGGCAGCCGACACCACTCCATTAGCTGTCACAGCCACCATTCAACTCCTGCACTTCCTTGCAGAAAATGGCCACAAGGTCTCCAAGAAGAAGTTGCAATTCTGCCAACCCCAGGTCACTTACCTAGGCCACCTTTTGTCCAAAGACGGAAGGAAACTGACTCCTGACCGGATCCAAACCATTCTCGAAACTCCTATCCCTAAGACTCAGAAACAGGTTCGCTCCTTACTAGGCCTCACCTCCTTCTGCCGACAGTGGTTACCCAACTTTAGCCTCATAGTAAAACCACTGCTTTCACTGCTAGCTAAGGACGTCCCTTTCCCACTCCCTTGGACCTCTGAGTGTCAGACCTCCTTCGCGCAACTACGAGATGCCCTCTGTTCGGCCCCTGTGTTAGGTACCCCCGATTATACAAAGCCCTTCTCCCTTTACACTCATGAAAGGGAGGGGTGTGCTTTATCTGTCCTGACCCAGTCCATCGGCTCAAAGCAACGACCGTGCGCTTACTTCTCTGCCACTCTTGACCCTGTAGCCAGAGCCCTGCCTGTCTGCCTTCGAGCTGTAGCTGCTGCTGCGATCTCTATCCGACAGAGTGAGGGGATCGTGCTCTCGAATTCCCTCACAGTATTGGTACCCCATGCAGTCGACACCCTCTTAAACCAAACCAAGACGCAACACCTGACGAGTGCACGACTGACTGGATACGAACTGACTTTGCTCGCACCCCATATCACCCTGAAAAGATGCACCACACTGAACCCGGCAACTCTGTTACCCTTACCAGAGAACGATCCCAATGTGCACCCTGTACATGACTGCGTGACTCTTACGGACGAACAGACTAGAAGTAGGGTTGACCTCAGAGACACGGCCTTTCCCGACCCTGACGGAGAGCTGTGGGTGGACGGTTCTTGCATCAAACTCCCCGATGGCACCACTTCAGCTGCCTATGCAGTCACCACGGCTCGAACTGTAGTCGAGACAGCCCGCATCACGCAACGATCTGCCCAGGCAGCGGAACTGATTGCCCTAACACGAGCCTGCATTCTAGCAGCAGGAACCACAGCGAACATTTACACCGACAGCCAGTATGCCTTTGGGGTGGTTCACCATTTTGGGCTCCTTTGGAGGGAGAGGGGATTCTTGACCTCACACGGCACCCCCATTTTGCACGGGGATCTAGTCTCCGCCTTGATCGAAGCCGTCCTTCTCCCCAAAAGGCTTGCAGTCATCAAGTGCCAGGCACACAAAAGGGTGACAGATATTATAGGACAGGGAAATGCACTAGCTGACATCACTGCCCGAACGACAGCTGAGAGTAGGACGACAACACATATGTACGTGACCAGGTCACAAGCAGAAAAATGGACTGACGCTAGGGATACTATTAGAGACATTCAAATGGCTAGCACACAAAACGAACTCACTGAATGGACACGGGTGGGATTAAAAGATGACGAAGGCTGCTGGCGGACAAAAGACGCAAACAAATGGCTGCTACCTGACTCGTACCTGATTCCCATACTGACTATGGCACACTCCCCTGCTCACATAGGGTCAGCCCCCATGATTGAACTTGTCTCCAGAGTTTGGCACAATGATAAAATCTCAGACTCCGCCAAACGTCTGGTCCAACAATGCATGATATGCCTGCAACACAACCCCGGGAAAGGAACTGCAGTACCCCGGGGAGGGTTTGGGGTCCCAAATCACCCGTTTGAAGTCCTGCAGATGGACTATATTCAACTAGACAGATGCCAAGGCCTGAAATACGTACTTGTTGTGGTATGCGCATTTAGCAAATGGGTGGAAGCATACCCAACCCGTGACAACACTGCTACGGCCACTGCAAAAGTACTATTAAAGGAGTTTTTCCCCCGTTACGGCCTTTGTCGAATGTTGTGGAGCGACAACGGCCCCCACTTCGTAGCCGAAGTTATCCAACTCATCTTGAAGGGGTTGGGTGTAAAACAAAAGTTCCACGCAGTCTTCCACCCCCAATCTGCTGGACTAGTTGAACGACATAATGCCACACTGAAACTTAAATTGGCCAAAATAGTGGCTACCACAGGACTGAAATGGCCAGACGCACTCCCACTGGCCTTGCTCTCAATGCGTTCCACTCCTACCAAACACCACTTGACACCATACGAGGTTATATTCGGCCGGCCTATGAATGTCTGGTCTGCACCGAAACCAACTTCCATTCATGACGTCCCGGACGTCCTAATGTCTGATTACTTATGCCAGTTGACTAAAACACTGTCTGTTATCCATCAACAGGTGCTGCATGCCATCCCTGACGCTTCCAGGGGTCCCGGACACACCATCCAACCTGGGGAGTTTGTTCTGATCCGGAACTTCCAGCGTGCCAAGAGTCTGGAACCCCGGTGGACGGGCCCCTGGCAAGTCCTCATCACCACCCGAACAGCACTTCGAGTGGAGGGAAAACGCAACTGGGTGCATGCACACCACTGTAAGAAGATCTCCTCGACCCTGGCCACGACAGAACACATCGACAACCAAGAAGAGCTCCTGAACAAGGACCGACCGCCACTAGCCTGCTATCCTGATACCGAAGCACTTGAACTTTAAAAATTCTCTGATCCCACTGTGCCATCCAGAGAAGGGTATTTCCTGCGCCGAAAGGAGGGAGCTTCGGCTAAGTAGGCCACGGACTAAGTTGAATCTCAGAACGGTGACCTACACACAACCAAAGGTTACCGGGAAAGAAGTTAAACGAAGTCTGTGGTTCTACCCATCACCAAGCACCTTGAAGATGATGGAAGCGCCAGATAAGAAGATGATGGAAGCGCCAGATAAGAAGATGATGGAAGCAACAGGAAATACCCACTACAGAAACCCAAGAGCAGACAGACTCCACAGCTCAAAGACAATTGCACTCTTCATCACAATCCTTTTCTGCTTTCTCCTCATGACCACACTCTGGATTGTGGAAGAAAACACACCTGCTCACGAAACATTCCTGACTACTGCTCAGCCTACCACCATGAAGGAACATTATTTGATTTCGCTCTCTCCCCAACTCAGAGAGAGGCGAAAGGAATTTTGGAATAACTCTTTCGTACAACTACTTCACCAGCACAACCTTGCCACCAATGCCACCAACTGTTGGATCTGTGGGTTGCTACCCCACGCCACTGGACACTCGATACCATTCATCCCTTCACCTTTCTCAGTTCACAGCTCCTGTCTTGCTTGGCTGATCCTTCTGCAAGAAAGCTTTAAGGACAATGCCACCTCCAGCAAAACCGTAACGCATTTCTACCACGGGGTCTGGCGGAACAGAACAAAGACACACTTCTGCCCGCAGACCACCAACAACACAATCCACTTGGACATTCCTGCTAAAGAGCAAATTGAAATGCAGGTGTTCAATAATCCAACCAGAACCACCTTCTCCTACCTGCGAAAACGAACGGCTGCCACTCTGACTGTGGCCCTGTCAGTCATCAACGTCACAGGCCACATGTGCATAGAAGGGCTTGGGACTCAGCTGGTAGGCCACAGTGCTTGCCGGTTTACCAGAACTCTGGACTCCACCGACCCACCTTCCTTTGTGGCATCCCCAAACATGTATTTCGTCTGCGGCACGAAGGCTTACACCTGGCTCCCCAAAGGCTGGGGGGGCACTTGTTTCATTTCCTTCCTCCTTCCTCCGACTTATGTGGCACCAGCAAATCATCACAGACAAAAACGAGCCAAGGACATTGAACAAGCCGACTCAACAGGAGCGCAGTTCCTCGATGCTATGAAGGGACTTGTCCCCCTCTGGGGCCCGATGGCAAACAGCCGTGCCATCCGACATCTGACTCAAGCAGTTGAGACAACAATGAACATCACGGCTGGTATCCTTGCTAACAACACCGCCGAACTTCAAGCGGTCCGCTTGGTGGCCCTCCGGAACCGCCTTGTCCTAGATGTGGTTCTTGCGGACCGTGGTGGAGCATGCCGCATTATTGGGTCCAGCTGCTGTACGTACATACCGGACAACTCACCCTCAGTGTACAAAGCCATCGAACATCTTCATAGACTCTCTTCAGAAGTCCACCAAGAACAAGAAGAATGGTCGCTTGGTGGTTGGTTCTGGAACACCGTTAAGAACTGGGGCTGGAGACTATTCACCATTATCCTGATTCCTGTAGTTGTAATATGCGGTTTATGCTTAGGAATTCAATGTCTGCCACCTCTGTGTACATTATGCGTGAATTGTATTTGCCCTAAGACTGTGGACTTTGGAAACGAACGTATGAGAGCATTATATGATGCCGAGGTTAGGAATTTGATGAAGATTGACATTGAGTAAGCAAGTTGGCTAAGATATGTTGAAAAGGGAGGACTGTTAAAGATTAGACTGCAAACGTCAACATTATCGGCGCCATCTTGCCCCTTTCAAGCTCATTCGTGCGCGTAGGCGGCAGCCATTTTAAGCACCATGACCTTTCTGCCCCTCGCTGATAGCCAGCGCGTCTCTCTCTCTCTCTCTCTCTCTCTCTCTCTCTCTCTCCTAACCTCGCAGGCATCCCCCGCACGCTGACAACCCCCTCGCTCTCACATGCCTTGGGTCATAAACCCCTCTTCAGCGCAGATCTGCCTCAGAATCCCATCCTGTTCCCAGCGCGACACCTCCCTTCATTCCTTTCATAGTCTCAGGCCCTTTGATGCAAACCCCCCTTTTCCTGTGTGCCCATCTGTCTTCCTTGTTCCCAAGCCACCACCTGGCCCTGCGGATACTGTTTATTACCCCGTACAGTAGGAAACCTCCCCTCCCCATCAAAAGACCCTCGAGCCGATCAAAAGCCCCCCCACTCTATGAGATCCGATCAAACTCCACACATTCCGTGAATCGGCGGAATGTCCAGCTGCGCGATAATCATCACCTGTTGTGACCGGGGTGGGGAATTCAACTGTAAATGTATGTGGGAACGGGCCTGAATGGGAGATTCCGAGGATGTTCTTTCACATGTCAAACTGTTGCAAGAATGTGTTACGTGCAATAAGATCATAAACCTGTGTATAAGAGGCCAGGCCTCAGAGATGCGGTTAGAGCACCTCGTGACGATACTTGCTGTCCGAATTGATGTGTTCTCCTCCGGAGAGAATAAACCCTAGTTTCCTGCCTTTCAGTCTCCAGCGCCTGCTTCTTCATTGATTAATATTGGTGGGTCATTGAGGCGACACCGCCGGGCAACACTAAAGGGTCTTTGGTCACTATTTGTCTTTGCACCCTTTTACAGTAGGACACAGCCTGAAGACTAAATTCAAGAGAAGAAGGTGTGCAATGTGCCCAACAGAGGAAAGAGAGGGAGAGAGCAAGGGAAAGAGACAGGGTGAGATTGCACAAGCAGCGCAAGGCCGTGCAGGGCACCTGGCTCCACATGCTAACATGTGTGTGTATCACCATCTGTACCCCATGAGTCCAAGGCCGTGTCCCAATCTCAGCGCCAAAGCCACATCACATTCCCAAAACGCAAGTAGTAGTCAGACAAACAACAGGGATAAAAGCTCCATTGTTCCAATGCAGAAGGCGGGAGGACACCTGCACCTCAGATCTTGGCCCAGAACGCGCCTGGAACACCCTGAGAGAGATGCCATGGTAGATGTGGATGACTCCCACACCACGCATTGCGCAATTGAACTATCTGACTCATCCACTCCCCACACACAGAAGGCCCTGCCTGAGGGGCCCCCGCATGGGATGCCCTTGACACTCACGGAAACAGCTACCCATTCAGCCCAACGTTGCACACACATTTGAATCATTGCCCAGAGCTGTGGCATATCCTCAACACAACTGTCCCAGTCCAGAAGAGTGCCGGTACCACGAGACGCACCAAGGCAATGGCAGGCCATACCAGGCACATGCACAGTCCCCGTCACATGGAACACTATCCTGCACGTATGCTGCATGTACTGGGCGCAGTGCCACTGGCAGTGCTGCGGATCAGTTACCGGCTCAGCTTCCGCATTGCATACGTCACCTGCCTCCATCCCTGGTCCCACTGCTGAACATGCACATTCGAGTGTCCCATGGAAGTCTGCCTATCCAACACAACTGTTGATAAATTGGACTATGACTTATGTCTGCGCCCCCTGTTGGATCGCGAACAGGAGTGTAACCAAGACAGCAGTGCATGGGATGCCTTGAAATCCGGCGTATGTATTGGAAGTTGTGCATGGGAGATTGCACAATTCCTTGTGTGCAGTGACCACATTGAGGCGCTCCCCTGTTGGGCTATGTTGTGGATTGGTGAAACTGCGTGGGTCTGAGCACACCTGCCCAGACCAGTTAATGGATTGGCTCACTCTGGTGTTCCTTGAACACGACAACGATGTACTATTGGAACACATGGCACATGAAGTAGCGCGGGCATTCAAGGATGAGTAACTACGTTCCTGCAGCCACATCCGCTTGTTACCCACAGCACAGGTCACAACAACTTGTTGCATCGTGGGGATTGCTCACATATCCCATCACAACAGTGGACACGTCTGCCATCGTCCGGACTCTGGATGCATGTGCGTGGAACAACACGTGTGTACACACACCTGTGCAAGGTGATGCAGGTCCATGGTCGGAGCAACACAGCGTTATTTTGCAACATTGCCAATTCGGACACACTGCTGGGGGAGAGCACACACATGGCAACCTAGCACGACATGTGAACCTGTCGGACCCTTTCACCTGATCACTGTCTGCAGAGCAGACAATCAGCGCACTCCGGTGGTGGAGCACTATGCAGATACCATGGGCAGTGTGTCGTGCCCCCTCACACAGGGCAATGG
Source organism: Lissotriton vulgaris (assembly GCF_964263255.1). Classification (NCBI taxonomy): domain Eukaryota; kingdom Metazoa; phylum Chordata; class Amphibia; order Caudata; family Salamandridae; genus Lissotriton; species Lissotriton vulgaris. The sequence continues at coordinate 674,886,715 of NC_141699.1, read as the reverse complement.
GCAGACCCCAAACAACACATGACTCATCCAGCAAGGCAAGGTAGGGTGGCACGTTGCCATCCGTGATGATTGTTTGCCATTTTCGCACCAATATTTTCGGAATCTCGACATGTACCCATGCTGCGTGTAAGTGTCTTAAGTATGTCCCTGCCTGTCATGTTCTTTGCCTCGTCTGTACTGACACGCACATGCCAATAAAGTCTATGCCACCCTACTGGTGTCTAACTGTGAAGTCTGTTCATTAGATTGTCTACTCGTGTGCCACAATGAGCATCGTCCCAACACAGGGAGGAACTGACTGATGCTTGTGCAATGGGGGTCTGTCCCTTTTGCAAGCTCAACCTCTGTGAGCCAGACATTGTTATGGGATAGGTGCTGGCCGACATGTGCACTTACTTGACTTCAGCAATGTGGGTATGGTTTCCAACCACTGATCATGTGGAGCAATGTCATATGTCATAACAGAATGTGTCTACACAGATGTGTGTAAGTAGGTATGTGTCATGAAGTTCTGTTGTCACATGAGATTGGAAACCACTCCTGGCCTGCTACCCATTTGGTCACTCCTACACACAACACATGGACGTGGGCCTAAGTTGGGGGGTCGTGATATTGTTGTTGATGTGCAATGGGGACACAGCTAGTACTCACCTTCACAGTCATCCAATTTGCCATGTGTCTCAGGGATACACATGCGCATAGATGTCAGTTACCATGGTGTACCTTCATGTGCAATCATTTTCCCCACATCCCGCCAAACCACCATACGGGAGTGAACATAGTAATGAGACATGTGTGTGATATAGAATGTTTTATTCACATTCAGGTGATTGACAGAGCTGGAGCTGTACACGACCATCGAAGCCCACATCACATGGAAGCCCAGTGATGGGCCAGCCAGAGTCCTTTGGGGATTGTGAAATGACTAGGAAGTGGGAGAGAGCAGTCCGCAGCAGGATTGCTGTGTAATTGGCCAGCATTAATAAAATGGGAGTCCGTGTTGGGGTCTGGGTGAATGCTGCAGAGAGTTCCGGGGGTCGGTGGGAGGTATTTCCCAGGGCAAGATGCATAGATCATAACCAGGCTGGGGCAGGGCATATGGTGGTGATGGATGCTACTGCCTCCTTCCTCACAAAGTAATTCCCATCCCCTTCTTACTCCCCTGATACGGTTCTGTGTCCGGTGTGTCCGGTGTGTGTGGCGGGGTGATGATGGCTGCATCACTGTGTGCCAGTAACACAACAGACTGCGAGGTTGATGGGGCAGCATCACTGTGTGCCACGGACACATAAGAGGTCGGAGCTGTGTGTGTTGATGTTCCCGCTGCAGTCATCTGGGAATGGCCCAGTGGCAGCAATTGCAAGATGAAGTACTGCAGGGCATTGCAGTTCCCAAATTCTACTCGCTGGTGTCCAGCCATGGCAGACATACTTCCAGCCTGCATCTGCTCCATGGTCTCCATTGACCTCCGCATCTGTGCCAACTCTGTTCTGTAATCGCTGGTGCCTATCTGACCAGACAGTTCTTGTATTCGATTCATGGCCCCAGCAAGGTCAGCTAAGGTCTGTGGTGGAGCATGGTGCCTACAGGGGGTGTCCGATAGGGACTGTACGTGGTCCCTAATGGGACTCAGACACCCATGTATGTCATCAGGTTTGGCTGCCACGAGTTCGAAACCCACCCATAGCTGTTCAGCCAACTCCACCTGGCAATCCCACACACGTTGTTGGAACTCCCTGTATTGGTCGGGGATGCTGAGAGACAGCCGTGGTGGGGTGTGTTTCCTGCTGTGTGATTTGTGCAGGTGGTGGGCTTACCTCGAGGCAGCTGGCCTGCCCTGCTCCTGGGGATGGGGTGCGGAGGCTGTCCATTAACCGGTGGAGGGTGTCTTGACATATGTGCAGTTTGTCCTCTTCATCATCAATGATGTTAAGTGTGGTGTGCCCTGCAGGTGATGTTGTTTGTCCCTCTGCAATGTGAAAGGGGAGATGCAGGTTAACAGAGTTACACATGTATGTTGAGGATTTGCAGATGTTTCCATTCAGGCTGCATGCCAATGTACATTGTCATTGTTTTGGTGGAGATGGCTGTTTGAGGGCAGACAGTGTGTTTTTTGACTACATGACGGATGTGTGGTAGTACCAATGCATTATCATCACACAGTGTCAGGCAATGCCAGATGTGAGTGGACAGTTACTACACACCTGCGGGACCTGTTGTGAGCCGTGTACTATGGTGTTGGTGTTGCACTTTGTACTTCATTGCCGTCATTGCTAATGTTCTGTGATTGCTATGTGTGTGTGCTGCATTGTGGGGGAGTTGCCCCTGCAGCTCTGATTTCGTGTAGCCTTCTCCCTTTGAGGCGGAGTGCCTTTTAATGGTGTGCTTTTCGGGGCATGATTTGTTTTTGACTTGGGTCCTATGTGCTTGTGGACAGATTTTGTAGCCTGGGGCATTGTTCGTCTGCTGCGTGTAATGTACGGCATGGGTTGTGTGTGCACGTGGACATGTCAGGGTGTAACCTGCTCCTTTAGGGATGTGATCTGCACTGGGCTACCTCCATGTTGATTCGTGGGCCATCTCATGTTTTTCGGCTGCTGCCATGCTATCGGGCATGCAGTGTTACTTGCATAGTCAGTGTGGGTCACAGAGCCGCTGCTTTGCTGGATTCAGTACATGTGTATGGGTCGGTGGTGATATTGGTGATATGGGGGGGGGGCCTTTGCGCACATTGTAGACAGGGGCATACTTGGCATTTCTATGTGTGCTGCAGTGTGCCAAGGCTATCAGTGACATGTTCCACATTCATTGTGGGTGTGCAGTGTGCTACACATAATTGTGCATTTGTGTTATTGTGCCCATCTCCCCCAGTCCCCCCGTCCCTGGTCTGTACTCACCCTGTTGCTGTTGGGTCCGGTCGTATCATGCTGTTTCCCGGCCCTGAATTCCTGCCACCGTCTCCTCACTGCTCACAGTGGCCACCATTTCCTCCAGCTCATCAATCTCCTCTTGTGTTGCAGGACTCCCACCTCCAGTAGCTATTGCTGCCTTCCTTTTGGCGGACAGCTACTCCTTTGTAAGGCTGTGCACTTCATGCCAGCACCTCTTGACCTCCTCTAGTGACCTCCTTAACACTCCGACTGCATTGACGTTGGTGACAATGACTTGCCACATTTCCGTTTGGGTTGCCAGTGCCGCAGTGGAGGTGTCGAACAGTTGTTGATGGTGTTCTATCACCCCATAACGATGATCCGTTCTTCCTGCCGACTGAACCCTGTCTTCCTCTTGTCCTTGCCCTTTCCTGAACACGGTGTTCCTGGCAGTATCTCCGTGGGGCTTGTGGAGTTTGGCTTGTCCTCTGCACTCGGTCTGGGTGTATCTATGTTGCAGCGCAGTTTGAATTGTTTTATTTTTCTTTTTTTTATAGTGCATTTTCCCGCCAGACTCGTGGGGTTTGCTGGCCTGTGGCTGGTTTTCTCCGATTTATGTACCGCAATTGGCCTCATTGCATATTTTTTTGTGTTCGCATATCGCATTTTTGTGCCATGGTGTTGATTTTCACGCTGACATTTGACGCGTTATCTGGTGCCTATCGCATGCTTCCGCCTTGTTGTGAATTCCACGTTGACACAGGGTTATTTTCCCACGAAAGGCTACAATGTTGAAAGTTGCGTTAAGCTACTCTTGCAGTAGGTTTTTGTGAATATATCCTTGAGTCTTACTCCACATTTTCTTAGTCAATTTAAGTTACCATGTGATTGATTTGCTTATAATTGACTTTTGTGATTATTCCTATGACGCACAGCATTTTACAAACAACAACTTCTGCCATCTCCGTCAAGAATCTAATTCAATAAAAGGCTAAGTAACCATTTTTGACTGTATGGTAGCCAATACATTAAAATGAAATGGTTCCAAGACGAGAAATGGATGCTTCAAATAATCATATTATGAAAAGATGTTTGTTTCTGCCTGAAATTGAAAGAATCCCCTGACTTAATTTAATTGACTCTCAAAACTTAGGTGGGGCGTGCACTAGGCATGTCATATGACTATGCTAATTATTAGAATCCTTAACTTCACTATATGCAGCTCAGGTGGAGACTCAAGAATAGGAATGTGTAAAATGTATGTAATATGCATTTGAGTAGTTTTGTGGAATCTTTAGAAAACTTTGTGCAAGAGCGTGAAATGCAAACCAGCATTTGGGACTATGTTTTAGTATTTGTGCATCCATTTTTTAAACAAAGATGAATTTTGTGCTACAAATATAGCGCAAGAACCACAAGCATCACAAACTGCAACAGCTCACGTCTGGCTGTTCACATTCTTCCTGTGCACTCACTGTAAAAATTTACAGTGCGCAGTGCGTAATTGTACTAAGAACTTTGACGGTTGCAAGCACTGATTTTTGGCATTTGCGACCATGAAAAACTTTTTTCTATGTTTCTTTTCTACTCCTAATATGGAATTTCGAATAGATACTAACTATGTATCTGAAAGGGATGTGTTATAGGTGTTCTTTCCGAATACGAGTACTTTGTGTATCAATATTTTGTGAACGAAATCTGGTTGCAAACTATTGAAAATGTATTCCCATCTCAAAGGTGGTAGTAACCAATTCGCAAAAGGGAATGGGTCTCTTTGGGAACCTTTTCCCTTTCAAAAAGAGTTTGTTGAAGTGAGAACACTGCCAACTGATAATCCACCTAAAAAAACTGAAAACGTTTTTTAAACGCTGCCAGTTTCCTTTAAGTAGAAGGGATTTTTTTTTCTACTACAAAAGTTTACTTTATTAAAAATCCATCATGGAGGTATATTCTGACCCCTGCGGGCCACCACCTGTGTGATTGTGGCATATTGGATTGAATCACAATTTGTGACCTGTCTAATAAATGTTAATTAGGAATATATATACAAAAGTTCCAAGTCATCCATGAAAGATGTAATATATGTAAGCTATTCAAGTTTATTTGTGAGAAATGACAATTGTATCCATGGTGAATGACTCATTGAATTTAAAGGGTTTACTGTACGCTCTTTTGTATTTGCATTGTTCACTGTTTTTAACAGAAAATGTAATTAATAAATATTTTAAATAAACAATATTTATTGGATAAGAACAAATCTAAAATAAAATATAGATGGATGAAATAATTTAAAATATTTTGTAATTATGCATTTTGAAAAGGTTATCAATATTTTCATTAAAATATATATTATTTAATAAACATTTCCCACAGTTTTCCTTAGACTTTCATTGTAGCTATTGTCGTTATTTTATGTTTATGGGTGGCATTTTGTTTGACTTCTCCATTTTACATCTGTCAATAAATCTTTGCAGTCTATATGAGCAAGCTGTAGTCAGGTAAGATTGAACTTTTTTGTATTAATTACATGTAGGTGTGATACTTTATGGCAAGGAGCGTTTAAAGGAGGTAGTAATATATTAGGCCAGTAGTATTTCTGTTTATTCTGTTGTTAACGATTTTTACATCCCATTCAGATTGCTAGCATTCACAGTAATCCAGAAACGTGTTGATTTTTTTTTATGAATTGGTTCCTTTTATTATTTAAAGGATTACTACTATTTCATATTTGAAAGATATTTGTTTTTTTAAACATATACTTTGTGATGTTTTTCCAGGTTCTGAGTGATTTTTCTTTCAAAATAATAAGATGTTTCGAAATATAAGTCATAGGGAGGTGGTAATGTAGTACTTTAGAATAATTTCTTCCCTTCTTTTTTTTCTCAGTTGCTAACAGAGTACCTTTTTTACATTTTTGAAAGTTATAATTTATTTTTGGGAGGTTTAGTTTGCTTGCATACTAAAGGGATATTGAAGTACCTGTAAGAACTGAAGAGTGAAAATTCTAATTATCACTGAAGTTTGAAGAAAGAAAGAATCTAATGGTAAGACAAACTTAAAATGTCAGGTTTTTATAAAAACATTAACATATATTTAATTATTGTTACAAAGAGAGAGGGACAGGGGGCGCTTATAGGTCCAGCATATGAGCCCCAGTGGATCAAGCAAGCAGAGATAGTATTCGGTTCCTGCAGGGGAAGGGAGGAGGAAGAGGCTAGGCGGTCTACCACCCTAACCCTTGGGTGGAGACAGGATGTCTCCCAGATTGGGAAATGGTGACCTCACACCCCAGGCTGGGTGTCATGCTTCCTCATAGGGCATGCTCCTCCTCAGGCCGGCGCTGCAATGCCTGACGGGAACCTTATGAAGGGCTCTTTAGCAAAGATCTTTTTATCCCAGGCCATCAGGTGCAGTGCAGGTGTAGGGCCTCGTGGTGTAGATGAGGATGGAATATGTAAAGGGATAGTGTGGGGAAGACTAAAATGAGGTGCAGTGGTGCTCCAAATTCAATTTAATCAGCGAGCCCACTGGTCCCAAAAATTAAACAGCAAAGGTGTGCCACCACTGGGTTAATGGTCAGTGGTGGCTGCAAAGTAGTGGTCAACATGTTTCTTGCCTAATATGTCTGGAGGATTACATGGTAATTCTTCAGGACCAGAAGTGTCAACACTATCTACACAGTGGTCGGTTCAGTGTCAGTCGCAGATGTGAACCAAGCACTCAAAACAACCTAGCAATGAGGTACCTTATTAATGGACCAACCTAGAAAAATAAAAAGACAGAGATAACAACAACATAAATCATAATAGACCAAATAATAATGGAAAAAGCAGCCTCTTATGTAAAAAGCATGCCAAACATCATGTTCAAATGGTTAGTAGAACTCAAAAGTGTTAAGATTAGTGAAACAAGGAAGCAGAAAGTGGCACACGTGGAACACATCTAGGGACTGAGGTGAGAATGGTGGTAAAGCAACCACAGTAATATATATGCAGCACAACTCACCCAGAAGTGTATCTGCACTATCTACACAGTTGGTTCAGTGTTTTTTGTATTGTTTGTATTTAAACAAAGGAAAAATACAGTGATTATGAATTCGTTTTTTAATTGGTAATTGATACTGTAGTAGCCTGTTAGTTGATTTAAAAATGTATCTTTTACTGTTTAAGGAGAAAAATATTTGTTGATTATGGATTTTCACTTTTAACGGAAAGAAGAGATGATTTTATTTATTAGCAAATATCTGGTTTTCAATAATTATATATACTTGGTGGATTGGTTAGTTATATTTCTGATTGGCGTTTCTGTAACATGTTTCTAAATGTTTTAGTTAAATTTTTTTAAATGTTTCAAAATAAGAAGAATTATTTTGTTAACAATATCTGTTAATTCTGTTTTTTATTGTTTATATTAAGTGTACTTTGACATTAATAAAAGAGGGCCCAATTCACATAGGTAAACTGAGACAAAAGTCTGACTTCATGACTTTTGGTATTCACAAAGGGCATTTACGAGTAGTAAAGTTAGAATTCTGTCTCAGTTTAACTTAAGTTTTGGTCTTAAGTTTAACTGAGACCAAAACTTAAGTTAAACTGAATCAAAAGTCTAACTTTAGGACTCATAAATGACCTTTGTGAATACCAAAAGTCGTAAAGCTAGACTTTCATCTCAGTTAACCTTTGTGAATCAGGTCCAAAATTTTTAATCTGCAGAAAATGCAAATAAAAACATGAAACAATATATCTATATCAATGTAATACTTACTTTGCTATTAAGTATCAACAGCTGTAAAAACATGTTTTGCTTCTTGTAATCCATACAACAGAATATTTACATCTCTATATATATAAATAAACACGTAAATTTGTTTTTTCAAAATCGGAAATCTCCGAAAGTTCTTCACCGATTGCTTTGAAATTGTGACACAATGTTGGATTCGAATACGTGCCTGCTTTTATGTACACAACATTGGATTAGAATACACCTGTGTCGAATACACACGTGTTTTTAATCGAAAGCCCGAACAGACACATAAAAATGTCAATGTTCGTTTGTTCAAAATCTTAAATCTCTGAAAGTTCTTCACAGATTGCTTTGAAATTTTGACACAACTTTGGATTCGATTAAGGGCGTGTTTATATATACACAACGTTGGATTCGAATACGCTCGTGTCCAATACATACGTGTTTTTAATCGAAAGGCCGAACAGACCCTATCGATTTGGTAGCTGCACAACAAATACAAGGGACGCATAAAGACAATAGTCTACATATATTAGGATGGACAGTTGGTGTCAGACTGGGAAGTGGGTGGAGGGAGGGGGGAGGTGTTGGTTCACTTTGCAACATAAATAAAGGAGGCATCGAGACAATAGTCCACATAGATTAGGATGGACAGTTGGTGTCAGGATGGCAGACCGGGAAGTGGGTGGAGAGAGGGGGGAGGAGTTGGTTCACTTTGAAACATTACCGCCTTTTTATATATACACAACATTGGATTCAAATACACGCGTGTACAATACGCGCGTGTTTTTAATCGAAATGCCGAACAGACCCTGTTGATTTGCTCTCTGCGCAACAACTACAAAGGACGCATACAGACAATAGTCACAAAAACATATTGTATACCCACAAGCATTGTGAAATTAAACATATTAGAAACGTGCGCTTACTCTATTCTTTCTCTTCCATTTAACGAAACTGAGCCACAGTAACGCGTGGCTGGGTACAGCTAGTTCAATATAAATGACTCACTATGAAAATATATGACAGGAAAAAATTTTGTTTTTTACAATTCTGTCTTAGTCATTAGTTATAGTATATACAATATTATATTTTAGAATGTACTTACCTTCACAAGTACGTGGCATTGATGTTCACAGTGTGCACAGACATGTGGTTAGCTGTGAGGCTATTTTACCACTTGTCACAAAATGACAAACAGGTAAATTTATACTAAATTATTGCTAAAACAATAATGTAAACTAAAAAGTGCTTTAAATATGCCACATTTTTTGTTTGATTCAGTGACTAAAAGTGTACTTATAAGATCAGTTATTTTTTTACCACAAATTAACACAAATGAAATGTGAATGCCAGCTTGGTTGTGGATAATATGTTTTATCAGAATATTAATGTTTAAATATTACATTTTCAAGTACATTAATATACCAATTTGTGAATCAAAATTTTAAAAAACATAAAATGTATTAAAAATGTGTGTGGTACAAAAACATGTGAAGTAAAAATGTGCATGGTAAAGGTTGCTTTACTTCACGTGAATGTATTTAAGGGGCTAAGGGCATGTGTGCAAAAGATTTACATTGTAGAGACCTGCATTGTAATGTCATGCAAACTCCTTGATATTTATGGCACCAAATATGGAATACAGAAACATGAATTGGGGTTCCAACTAGAAGCAGCTGTGCCTTCTCCAATATCCCTTTTGTTGTCATGTAAAAACACCCCTCCCTCATTACCCGATCTGAATAAACGTAACATATGGAGGCCTTAAAATTGAAGCATCTCCACTAAATCTGCATGTATTATACCTTCCTTTGGATCTGAGAGCAGGGAGTGATTGATTCTCATCTTTGCGGAACAGTTACAGTGGCTGATCTTCATGGTTAGAATTCCAGGGGCAGAGGTGTGGCACAGTCAGGGAGGAGAAGACTCTGTGCAGACATGAAGCCAACACCCTAGGAGGACATGGGTTGACTGTTCAATTCTTTATCACCTGTGACTGCTGGCAAGGAGATCATTTAGGCACTGAAGTAATTACATGTGGGATCAGAACTATAGCAATTAACATGTTGCTCGGATATGAACTTTCCTCACATAAATGAAAAGACAAGAGGCATTTGGCAAAACAGCAACAAGATGGTTTAATTAAACGCTGCAGCCGGAAGAGCCCGGACAGAATGTGTCAACTAAATATTTTTTGGTGTACAAAGTTTTGGCCATTGTTATATACAGTTCATGAGGTGCAACAAATCAATTTTCTACATTTCAAAAAGCATCTCCGTTTTAAATCAACAAGAGCGTCTTCTGATAAGGACACAGATGTCTCTCGACCTTGTGGAGATATTGTGTGGGCCAGTATGTACGTGTCCAGATGTCGACATGAGGCGGGCATCATCACTGCATGTGGTGTACCTGTCATGTCCTGATTGGTTGAGTGTACATTTCTAAATGTGGTACCTAGCTTTGTGGTATTTCTGGGGAATGCAAGCCTTTGGCCAAACAGGATTTTTTGGGGCCAATTATCTCGGACTTCTTTTTGTTGCAGCTATCTATCTGTGGAATATTAAAAACAGAGTTTTCCCTAGTTGCATCTTTGTCTTTGGTTTATGGTGGACCCCACCTGCGACCTGTTACTCAGTAGGCATGCACAAGGGTCGCAGGACCTGCCTGACCATGTATCTCTTACTCGGGGTTGATGGAGAGGTCACCTTGGGTGAATCTGACATCAATGATGTGACTTCATCAGAGCTCCTAAAAATAATAATGCAGCCACTGGTATCATTTTGATCGACATTATCAACATTGGGCATACAGTTGTCAGTTTGTACATTGATATCATATGTACTGGTATTAATGAGGCTATGTTTGCTCTGATCTGAACGTACATTGACATTTTTCTTATTCACAACAATAGTATTATGGTATGAGAATGGATTATGACATACTTTGGTATCAGTATTGCTGATGTCAGCGCTTCTGTGCAGGCACAAATTATGATATACATTGACATTGCATTGATGGGCATTGTGTGGGCAAAAGTTATGGCATACGTCCACATTGCATTTACTGATATTACTGTTGTCGGGCCTGCACAGACCATGACATTCGTTGACCTCTTATTCACCCAACCCGACAAACTTATGCCAAAGCATCCTACAATGAAAGTGAAAGCACTTTTCATGGTTCAGCGACTTATTTCAAAGTAAACATAAAAGGTTTTATTCAATAGCGATTTAATCAGCAGTGATAATTAAAGGAGTTCATGGGGTCGCCCTCATAGAATTCTTCATTGGACTTTGCTGAAAACTGCAGTACGTTGCCTTGAACAGGGTAATTAATGAGGCGTTACACTTTCTGATATAAATCATTTGCAGAATTGGCCGCACTGAGGGGCATATTTATTGAAGGTTGGACTCACTTTTGTACCACGCAACAAAGTGCAAAAGTGACACAACCCTTAAATATGATTTATCAAGCCATGCAAGGTCACCTTGTGTGGTGATGAGTCGGTTGATAAATCCAGAGAAATGTAACACAGCGCAAATCGCTACATTGCCTTACTCTGCACCAGGGAGGCATTCCATGGGTGTTCCCATGCATCCACCTATAGATGTTGGCTCATTGCTAGAACTACCATCAGTGGTACACCTGGGAATGCTTTCAAAAACTATGCCTCCTCACATGAGGAATTAAATGGAGAAATATATTTGTTTCTCCTCATAGCCATACGCATTTGAAGAGATAATAAATACCGCCACTGATCAATACACAACAGATCTAATAATTAATACTGAATATGCAGGGGGATCTTTAAATCACATTATCAAACCATAAGATAAAAGAAAAAGAAATCTTATCATATGAAATGTAATATACTATGGATATTAAGATACCAGGTTCTAGGATTCATAACAAGAAGGACAGATTCAAGGGATACAGCAGGTTATATACTAATTTTAGAGATCAAAGTCAAAATGCTGTGCCCAAATCTTCTCAAATTTCTTATTCGAGAAGCATAAGTTAGTTCGCTTCTTTTAACCTGACCCATCTTCAGAACCCATTCAATTTAGATGGAATTAAATCAGTTTGCCATCTTTGGAGTAGGAGTGATCTGGCGACAGCCATGCCAATATATAAAAGTTTAGTCTACTTCTCGGGTAACTGCAGATCTGGGTCATAACCCAACAGTATTAGGTGATCGTTAAACCCGATTTGTATCAAGCACTGTGTTGCCATATACTCTAAAATATCATTCCAGAACTTCTGGATCAGGGGCACTGTAATATTATGTGAGTCCAGTTAGCTGCAGGATGAATATGGCACCGGAAGCACTGCCCCGATTGATTGGGATAAGCCTTGGCTACAAAACAGGGAGTTCTATATAATAGCCACTTTCTAAAATATAACATCCTTCTCCAGTTAGCCCCTCTGATTGAGCTGAAATTTAACGTATTAACCACATTTTTGCTGTAATTACTAAATCTTCATGTTTACCCCATTTTGGTATAGCCTTGGCTTCCAGATCTACCCCTTTAAGTATGGCTAGACATTTTTCCATTACCCTGGCTTTTTCCCTTCCCTATCTTCCAGCAAGTCATAGGCTAAAGTTTTTTGCCACAAATCTGAAACAAATCAAGTTTGCTGAAGAATTTACCAAGAATATTACATGACCTTAGGAGGAGGAACTAGCTGGGAATTAATTGAGTCATTTCCCTTATATTGATCCATCTATCATTCCGGAGAAAATCGGAGAGTCGATAAAAGCCAGACTTAGACCAATTTTGTGTCATTAAAGAAGAATCTCTAATACCTGCTAAGACAAGAAGATCAGCTATTGGGATTGTAACATTAATAACTTGGATGGAGTACCGTCTAAAAAAATGCCTGACGTTTATGAAAAAACCAATGTAAACACTTGTATCTTACTAATGTAGTCGATCTGAATGTTGATAGATCGCCTACATTGCACAGGAATGATTTAAATATTGACTCTATTTTCATAAAAAAAGAATTCACTAACTCACAGGGAATTGTTAAAAAAGGAAATTGAACAGTGGAAGCACCAACATTTTAATCAGAGACACCCTTCCCAAAATGGTTAAAGGGAGAGAATTCCATAGTGTAAATAAGTCCTGAACTTTCCCTTCCAATAGGACAAAATTCAAATCATAAAGTTCTGAAATGAATGGCGATAAATAGACCCCTAAATACCTCTTAGGCTTCGAATTCAAGCACGGAAGAATGTCAGCGTGTAAAACCGTGGATGGACACCCAAACAGGATTATTTCTGTTTTCCTTTTATTGATTTTGCAGCGACCGAACGGCTCACAAAAATCAAAATGCTGGAAATCTTTTACCTGCACTTCCTCCTCCGGCTTTATAATAAGCATAATGTTGTCTGCGTATAATTTTACTTTCCCCATGGTTGGAAGCGGAGGGCAAATATACCCATTGTTCCTGATTGCTATCGTAAGGGGCTCAATGAAAAATGCAAATAGCACCAGAGATAACTGACATCCTTGTCTGGTTCCCCTTTTGAATTTTACTTGGCCAACCTTTGTCAAGTACCGAAACCAGAACATGGAGTTCCACAGGAGCGGATGCTGGTTTCACAATCCCCTACCTCGCTACAGCGAACACAGGGCTCACTAGTAGCAAAGAGGGGGAAAGGGGAGTTGGAAGAAAAGAGAGACTGCCACTGCTTCACTTCTTCTTGACTGGTCTCGAGTTGTAGTCCTCAAGATATCCTGTAACCCAGAAACATCATATAACTTCTACAAATAGCACTAAACATCAATTACTAGTACCTTCCTTTAGTACCTGTCAATACGCAGTGCCTAGCCTCTCTCTGTTGTGATGAAGATGAGGAAAATAGAATTGTCCTGCACCCTTCTTATGTGGTAGTACAGTTACTGTTAAATTCCTGTAAAGAAAGACACAATTGTAAGTTCTGTAGCTATCTAAATGAATTTCCCAGTACTGTGTATCCCCATTACCTGTGTTTCCAGTCTTATAGCAGATCAATTGTTCCTTATTTAAGCTTATCTGTATTGAATGAAGTCTAATATTCTTCTTTCTTTTCTTGACTTAAAGAGCTCTGTCCTTTAATGTAGGTAAGTACAATTATATGTATACACATGTATATATAAACAAAGTCACAAGTCTTGTTATTTAAATATGTATTTAAATATGTATCTAAATATCTTCTCGGGTCAGCCCACAGTACAAATAACTCTTCGGTAAATGAAATTAAATAAGTGCCACTAGTCTGTTTTTCATGTTTATTTTAACACATGACACGGGTGAAAGCAATTCTTTAAAATGGTATAAAAACAGAGAGCGGACTGCGTTTCTGCCAGTGATCAAGGATACTCCGATATCCTAAACTCGTCTGACGAGGCTTTGAAAAATAAAGACCTGCAATACCACAAAAATTGGTGTCCATATCCCCCTTCTTCTCGGAAGCATTGCATTTGCCAGCCAGGAGTGCGAGTGCCAGAGATGCCCGGGAACCTATTTCGACATTACTTTGCAGAAGTTGGTTGATTCCGCATATGGACCCCTCCCCGGAAGAGGCAGTCGCCCACAGCCAGTATTGAATTTGCAATCTTGGAAGGATTTCTTTGGCGGCAGCCCCCAAAAAGCAGTGACAGGACGAGGGCCAAATGAGCGCTAACTGTAGCAGGGTCGGAGGACTCTCCAGTTTGGCATGTACGGTGGTGTGTGTCCGGGAACTATTGCAATCGCAATGCAATTGCACATACCAGAGTTAGCACACAGAAACAAGCCATATGTCAGCAGAGGCCGTCCGGGCACGGGAAGCTGCAGCAGACGACCTATTTAACAACTTGCCTAACATAACAGCATTGAGAAGCAATGAGCAAAGTAACGTAAACACCAACTCTTGATGATGCAGCTAACAACCTACTAAAAAGGTTAGAGAAATGTATGAGATCAGAAGTCACCAAGTGGTGGGAGAACAAGTCATTAACAAAATACGAAGAGGCAGGGCGGGTACCACGCGGGCTTATGATTCTCTTGGCCCCAAGTTACGAGGACCCGGACCCAAATATGTTGAAGGAATGGGGCAAAAGCAACCTGGATGCCTCCATGAACCTTGTGCGAATTCTAATCAAATATGCGGAGTCAGATAGAGTCAAATTAGTACAAGAAATTGATGAAATTAATGACTCATTGGGAAAATTAGAACCTAATTACGTTATAGCAAAGACAAAAAGGATATACAGGATTGTCTGACCAAACAAGAGAAAAAAATAAAACAACGTAAGGTTTTCAAATTTGCTGGAGACCTAGCTGACTATGAGCAAGGATGTATCTATACATTTGTGCGCAAGTATGTCACAGCCAAAAAGCTTAAATTAAATCCCAAAGTGGCCACCACAACTACCACAAGCAAGATGCTCCACAGTGCCAAACTCTAAAACAAGCTCATTTAACAGTGAGACAATCTCAGAATACAATAATAGAAGCGAATCAGTTGACAACGTTGCGACAAGAACATCAGACCTGGGAGAGGAGATCAATATTTTAGTCGAGGACCGGCACAACACCTTTAGGCCGCAGAAACCAGCACAGCCTCCCGCAAACGCAGAAATGCCAAAAGGCGAGACAGACGCAAAAAAACTCAATCCAAAAACCAACAAGGAAATAATTGGCGCAAATGATGGAAACAGCAAAGAATGACAAAACCATTATAAACTTGACAAGCATGGAACTAACCGAAAAAGAAAAACAAATACTCAAACTAGGTCTCTTGTACTGTAATGCCAGCAACTTTAATTATGTACAGACCAGGATTGATATCTTTAACTATATTCGTAAACTTAAACAGATCAAATTCTTTACCGTCAAAAACGTTTTTGAAAAAAGACAAACAGAAGTTTCAACAAAACAACAACAGGCCATCAATCTGTTAGTTACAGATATCCCGGTATTATTGGAGGCACAATCTATATCATTGGAAACATCTATTGGGAACAACGACAATGATAGCAATATATCAACACAGCAACAACTGCAACAAGCGGCCATAACACAAAAAGGCGCGGGCAGTAGCCTTTTCAAAAATAAATCCACCTTTGTTTCACAAATGCCCAAAAACTCAATTGACATTTTCCATGACAGAATGACAGATGATATCAAACAACTATATAATCGGCTTAATCACAACCAATGTAAAACAAATGTCACAATAAAACAGAATACATTCAACTCGTGGCTAAATTAAACAAAAACAACAAGGTAATTATAAAACCCTCTGACAAGGGAGGCAACGTAGTCCTCTGGCCCCAAACAGACTATCTCAAAGAAGCCCATCGACAGCTCATGGATGAAGCTTGCTATGAACACTCAAATATGAAGGAATACAACAATGCCACTGAGAAACTTAAGAAACATCTTCACCAATTCAGACGGGATGGTATGATCTCTACAGAGGAGTTCAAATATCTATGAATTGAACATCCAATAATCCCCTCAATTTACTTTGTACCTCAGACTAACAAAAATATCAGTCCCATCCCTGGTCGACCGATTATATCTGCTATTGACAGTGTTGGGGAACATTTATCTCAGTATGTTGACTATTATCTCCAAGATCTAGTCAAAGATTTCCCAACATATGTCAAAGATACAGGTGATTTCCTTCACAAAGTTAAAGACATAAAATGGGAAGCCGACATGAGACTAATAACTTTGGACATCGAATCCCTATATACATGTATTGATCATGATGTGGGGCTCAAAGCAATCCAACATTTTCTAGGCTTTAAACCAGTTGAGTATTATGAGCACAACAGGATTATTTTAAAGTGTATTGAATGGTGTCTCAGTAACAACTATTTAATGTTCGGCACCCAGATGTACAAACAACTACGGAGAGTAGCAATGGGATCCTGCTTCTCCCCCAGTTATGCCTGTTTAACAGTAGGCTGGTGGGAGGAGCAGATCCTCAAACAGGTACTTCATGAGCAATTTACAAGACATGTCAGACATTGGCTCAGGTTTATCGATGACGTTTTCATTGTGTGGCAAGGTGACAAGGAGAGTGCTAATGTATCTATCAATGACATCAATGAAAACATGATAAATCTTAAATTCACCTCACACATTAGTGACATGGAAGTTGATTTCCTTGATGTAAAAGTCTATGTTGAGGCAGACAAAATCAATACCACCCTCCATAGAAAGGCAACAGCGGACATTTCAACCCTGTATGCGTTTAGTGCCCTCCCCAAACACCTTGTACAAAGCATACCATATGGTGAATTATTGAGAATTAAGCGAATATGCAGCACCATTGAGCAACAAGAGATATGCACAAAGGCGGCACTCGGAAGATTTAGACAGAGAGGCTAAAGTACATCAACCCTGAATCAAGCCCTGTCCAAGGTCAACACTAGATCAAGAGAATCACTATTAGACCAATGCCACATCAGAACCGTCAGAGGTAACCAATACAACGTGACTCATCCTCACCTTTAACAGGCAGAAGCACCAAATTCAATCCATTATTAATCGTAATTGGCCTAAAAATCCTGATGGATGCAGTGCTAGCCCCTGACATGCCCGATAAACCTACCATCACTTTCCTCTACCTCTATGAGATCGCAAATAGTGCGTAAAAACCCTGAAACCCTCAAGAAAAAGACCACATGGTTAGAACTCAGACAAGGTTTCCACAAATGCTCATCATGCAGGGCGTGTACATTTGGGATATCCACCACAAAATATATGACCCCATTAGCCCCAATGAAATCAAGATCCAAGGCAATTACAACTGCAAAACCGAGTACACTGTGTATGTTCTGACATGCACCTGTGGCCTCAGATACGTAGGCAGTACCAAATTACAGGATTGTCAGAATCTTACCACACCTAAGAGCCATAGTTAACAACGACACAGCATACCCGGTTGCCAGACACTTTAAAGCAGTGCATGGCAATGATCTCAAATGTCTCCAATATTTTGTTATCTCTGCCATCTGAGATTGCCCTAAAGGAGGCAACAGAGAAAGAGCCTTGGGACAATTGGAATCCAAAATCATTTTAGAGTTGGATAGTAAACATCCGAAGGGGCTAAACAACATGGAAGATCTCCATAACTTTCTCTAAAGTTCCCAATTACTGCAATATGAGAGCAAAAACATAGTACATAGTCTTCACCCCTCAGCTGCTGAAATATACATTTTCCCCTGATCTTGTTTTTTAATATGTATATTGTCTTTTTTAATATATATATTTTTTAAATTGACACACACTTGACTTTACAACAGCACTAGCACATTTTGCACAATTATTCTCTGCACTATAACATTCAGGCACTTTTAGGTCATACATTATAGGGTTTAATGGTGACCAATATATTGTTTACTTACAGTGAATTTCTTTTGCACATATTAACCTGGAGTAATACTTGAACATACCAAGGTGTGGCTTTTAAACAACATATGAATTGATTCAGATATCATATTAGGAACTGTTGCTAATTTTAATATTTATAGAAACAATTTGTCTGTAAATATGGTATTTATTTATTTAAGGAACGTTATATACACAATTTCATATAATGTTTTTAATGAAGATATATGATCAGCATAATTTGATGTTATTCTTTTATCTTTATTTATTGAAAATGCCTTTTAAATTTGTTTTGGCACGTTACAGGATCTCGCATTTATGCAGTCAAACAAAGTCACAGCCTTGTTATTTAAATATTTGAATATGTATTTAAATATGTATCTAAATATCTTCTCGGGTCAGCCCACAGTGCAAATAACTGCCACTAGTCTGTTTTTCATGTTTATTTTAATACATGACACAGGTGAAAGCAATTCTTTAAAATGGTATAAAAACAGAAAGCAGACTGCGTTTCTGCCAGTGATCAAAGATACTCCGATATCCGAAACGCGTCGGATGAGGCTTTGAAAAATAAAGACCTGCAATACCACAAAAATTGGTGTCCGTATCCCCCTTCTTCTCTGAAGCATTGCATTTGCCAGCCGGGAGTGCAAGTGCGAGAGATGCCCGGGAACCTGTTTGGACATATATATATATAGCTTCACTGGAACACTCGGACTCTTGCAGTCCGGTTTATTTTGCCAGCGCTAGTTGGATAGGTTGGACGCCCGCCACTGAAGCCGAGGAGAAAAGCGAGCAGTTTTGGAATGGACAATTTCATGCTGGGTAGAACACATTGCGGTTCAGCCCCTGCTTCATTGACTTTTTGGTATCCGTGGCTGTGACGGTATTGGGGGACCGGAGGAGGCACCGGACAATTGGCACACCGAAGCAGTATTTACATCACAGCAAACTCCAGATGCTCACGCTGTTCCCTGCCCCCCCACTTTGATATTTCACCATTAACGGTATCCTCCTGCACCTAGGTTCCAGGCACCAATCGGATGCATTATGGGATCTGTTGTCCTGCACTACAGGCGGGATTTTACACAGGTGTGGGAACTAACCCTAGGGGTGGAGCTGGCCTGCATCGGCAGGCGTTTAAAGGAGGGACTTACCCGCAGCATGACATCTCGCTGGTAGGACGCTTTGGGCGCTGAGGAAGGCAGAATGGCTGCCGAAATGCATTCGCATCTGTGCCATTAAACCAGTGTTTCCACCGTTTCCTCCTGGGTCGCTGTCTTTCTTTCTTTCGGAAGAATCGTTTTGCACAAGTTACAGCGCTATCCAGAGGCGCTTTTGCAGAGACCCCCGTCACGCTCTGGGCTGCCAGCTTCACTGGAACACTCGGACTCTTGCAGTCCGGTTTATTTTGCCAGCGCTAGTTGGATAGGTTGGACGCCCGCCACTGAAGCCGAGGAGAAAAGCGAGCAGTTTTGGAATGGACAATTTCATGCTGGGTAGAACACATTGCGGTTCAGCCCCTGCTTCATTGACTTTTTGGTATCCGTGGCTGTGACGGTATTGGGGGACCGGAGGAGGCACCGGACAATTGGCACACCGAAGCAGTATTTACATCACAGCAAACTCCAGATGCTCACGCTGTTCCCTGCCCCCCCACTTTGATATTTCACCATTAACGGTATCCTCCTGCACCTAGGTTCCAGGCACCAATCGGATGCATTATGGGATCTGTTGTCCTGCACTACAGGCGGGATTTTACACAGGTGTGGGAACTAACCCTAGGGGTGGAGCTGGCCTGCATCGGCAGGCGTTTAAAGGAGGGACTTACCCGCAGCATGACATCTCGCTGGTAGGACGCTTTGGGCGCTGAGGAAGGCAGAATGGCTGCCGAAATGCATTCGCATCTGTGCCATTAAACCAGTGTTTCCACCGTTTCCTCCTGGGTCGCTGTCTTTCTTTCTTTTGGAAGAATCGTTTTGCACAAGTTACAGCGCTATCCAGAGGCGCTTTTGCAGAGACCCCCGTCACGCTCTGGGCTGCCAGCTTCACTGGAACACTCGGACTCTTGCAGTCCGGTTTATTTTGCCAGCGCTAGTTGGATAGGTTGGACGCCCGCCACTGAAGCCGAGGAGAAAAGCGAGCAGTTTTGGAATGGACAATTTCATGCTGGGTAGAACACATTGCGGTTCAGCCCCTGCTTCATTGACTTTTTGGTATCCGTGGCTGTGACGGTATTGGGGGACCGGAGGAGGCACCGGACAATTGGCACACCGAAGCAGTATTTACATCACAGCAAACTCCAGATGCTCACGCTGTTCCCTGCCCCCCCACTTTGATATTTCACCATTAACGGTATCCTCCTGCACCTAGGTTCCAGGCACCAATCGGATGCATTATGGGATCTGTTGTCCTGCACTACAGGCGGGATTTTACACAGGTGTGGGAACTAACCCTAGGGGTGGAGCTGGCCTGCATCGGCAGGCGTTTAAAGGAGGGACTTACCCGCAGCATGACATCTCGCTGGTAGGACGCTTTGGGCGCTGAGGAAGGCAGAATGGCTGCCGAAATGCATTCGCATCTGTGCCATTAAACCAGTGTTTCCACCGTTTCCTCCTGGGTCGCTGTCTTTCTTTCTTTTGGAAGAATCGTTTTGCACATATATATATATATATATATATATATATATATATATATATATATATATATATTCACTGAAAAAAACATAGGTTATAGACCATATATAGTTAGGAATTCGCATTTACAAAACCTTATTTTACTCACACAAAACCATTGAAATTCCATATATAGTTAGTTGCACTAACTATATATCGCGCACCCGCAATCCACTGCTGATGATGTCACATATTACATCATTCATGACATGGTCAGTGACATCACTGATGACATCACCGATGACATCTCAAATGACATCACTGATGACATCTCAAATGACATCACTGATGACATCACTGATGACATCTCATTTGACATTACTGATCACATCACTGATGATATCATTCATGTGATAATACGATGAACCTCTTCAGACTCTAGTCAAGTCAAGTCAAGTCAGAGAATTTATATAGCGCACTACATACCCAGAGGGTCTCAAGGCGCTTAGAAAGGGGAGGAGGATTACTTGTCAAATATCCACGTTTTAAGTTGCTTTCTGAATGCTAGGTGGATCTGGGTAAGGCAAAGGTAAGCGGGGAGTGAGTTCCATGTTTTAGCAGCCAGGTAAGAGAAGGATCTGCCACCCATGGTGGTCTTGTTGATGCGAGGTACAGTGGCGAGGGCTTGGCTGGAAGAGCGTAGTTGGCGGGAAGGGGTGTAGAAGGACAGTCGTGAGTTGAGGCATTCTGGTCCGATGTCGTAGAGTGATTTGTGTGCGTGGGTTAGCAGTCGGAAAGTGATCCTCTTATTGACGGGTAGCCAGTGGAGGTCTTTAAGGTGACCAGAGATGTGTTCGTTGCGTGGGATGTCTAATATGATCCTGGCTGAGGCGTTTTGGATTCGTTGGAGTTTCTTCTGGAGTTTGGCGGTAGTGCCTGCGTAGAGAGTGTTTCCGTAGTCCAGTCGGCTCGTGACCAGAGCATGGGTGACTGTTTTCCTTGTTTCGGTGGGGATCCAGCGAAATGTTTTTCTGAGCATGCGAAGAATGTTGAAGCAGGAAGAGGATACGGCGCTGACTTGTCTGTTCATTGAGAGTGAAGAATCCAGGATGATGCCTAGGTTCCGTGCGTGGTCTGTCGGGATGGGTGCTTTTCCGAGGGCTTCCGGCCACCAGGAGTCGTCCCATGCAGAGGGGGATGTACCTAATGTATCTAATATAACCTTAGATACAATCAGTGTAAACAGACACTCACAGACTGTCACTCATCCATGGAGTTACTCACACACCTAGTCAGTCATGCAAAGAATCAATCACACCTCCATTTCCTCAACTATACAGTTATACAAACTTTACTTATTCAAACATATACTAACACATATTTACTCTCTTATACAATCCCTGATACAAGTTCACAATGATCCATACAGCCACTCACACATTCACTGGCTCTTATGCACAGTTATTTATATATGTCAACTCTCACATGCACTGTGTTTTACATATGTACTTACTTTGACATGTAGCACTGAGATATCCATTCACTCACCAATACACTCATGCACACAGTCAACCGCCCATACAGCTGTTTCCACATGCACTTTTGAAACCATACATCTAGTGAATCAACTGCTCACACATCTATGCACAGAGTCATACACCTCCCAGCCACCCACACACACACTCAGTCTCCCATACAAATACTTGGGCAACCAATCAATAACCCATATAGTTACTCATATAGCTACTTATCAACACATGCAACAGTTTACAGAACAACAGACATAATGATGCACAAATTAAGACAGTTTAGTCACTAACCCATGTACTCAGTGAGACACATTTAATCACTCACTCATACAGTCAGTCATGCACCTACTAAATCCTTCATCCAGACACTTATACATCCACTCATTCTTCAATATGTAAGACATATTTTACCTTTACAGAAACATACAGTCACTGGATGTTGTCATCAGTGATGTCATCAGTGATGTCATTTGAGATGTCATCAGTGATGTCATCAGTGATGTCACTGACCATGTCATGAATGATGTAATATGTGACATCATCAGCAGTGGATTGCGGGTGCGCGATATATAGTTAGTGCAACTAACTATATATGGAATTTCAATGGTTTTGTGTGAGTAAAATAAGGTTTTGTAAATGCGAATTCCTAACTATATATGGTCTATAACCTATGGTTTTTTCAGTGAATTTTCAAGGTTTTGTAAATGCTAATTCCTAACTATATATGGTCTATAACCTATGGTTTTTTCAGTGAATTTTCAAGGTTTTGTAAATGCTAATTCCTAACTATATATGGTCTATAGCCTATGGTTTTTTCAGTGAATATATATATATACATACATATATAAACATATATCATCTGTATATCTATATAAATACAAACATAAATGCATGCATACATATACTTATATGCATACAGATGCATGTTATTTACATGAAAGTTGAAAAAACACTAATAAAAGCAAAGCTAAAAAGCCACCTCATTACAAACAGAATGGCTTTAACTTAAACGAGGGCGAGATCTATTGCATTTTCAATGCTTGTTTACTTTGGTTCCATCAAGAAGGCATTCAGATGTGTCACACATTTGCCATAAATTCTGAATGTTAGCACTCTAGTTGCACATTAGATCACTGTAGTAAAGCTACTGCTCACCAGGGACGTCTGCTGCTGGTATTCAAAGTGCATGTTTCAGTCTGCATGTCACAATTTTTTTAATGAGATAGAAGAGGATTTGAGAAGTCACTCAAAATGATCCCTAATTTTTCTTTCTGAAGCACTAATCATACTTTCTATGGCAAAATTAACCCCCTCATGTTGTTCCTTTTTAAATTGAGTGTTTTCAGACTTACCACTTCATTCCAATCAAGATGGCTTCTGGTGTGCCATACTTTTGTCATAAGTAAGACTGTTAGCGCTCTAGTTGTTCTTTAGTACACTCTGGGACATTCTGTCATTGGGCTATACTTGGGGTACATCTGGGTGATATTTGGGCTACATTTAGGCTCTTTTGTCTCTGGTGGCCATCTTGGGAGACTGTATGTCAGAATTTTTTAATGAAATTGAAGAGGGTTTGAGAAGTCACTCAAAATGTGCCCTAATTTTTCTTTCTGCAGCACTAATCATAATTTATATGGCAAAATATACCCCCTCATTTTGTTCCTTTTTAAATTAAATGTTTTAAGAGTTACCACTTTATTCCAATCAAGATGGCTTCAGGTGTGCCACACCTTTGTAATAAGTAGGACTGTTAGCGCTCTAGTTGTTCTTTAGAACACTCTGGGACATTCTGTCATTGGGCTATACTTGGGCTACATCTGGGTGACATTTGGGCTACATTTGGGCTCTTTTGTCTCTGGTGGCCATTTTGGGAGACTGCATGTCAGAATTTTTTAATGAAATAGAAGAGGATTTGAAAAGTCACTCAAAATGTGCCCTAATTTTTCTTTCTGCAGCACTAATACCTTCTATTGCATAATATACCCCCTCATTTTGTTCCTTTTTAAATTAAATGTTGTAAGAGTTACCACTTTATTCCAATCAAGATGGCTTCAGGTGTGCCATACCTTTGTAATAAGTAGGACTGTTAGCGCTCTAGTTGTTCTTTAGAACACTCTAGGAGGCTGCAGTAGAACACAAAGGAATCAACTGACAGTCTCTGTCCTTGTTGGATGTACATGTTTTACTGAGAATGTCAGACTTCATTTTCACATGACTGAGAAAGATAATGTGAATTTACAGAAAATATGCTTTCAGTTTAGCTTATAGATCCCCTTCCAAACCACTGTGGGTGGGAAAATCATGAGATATTAGTTTTCTTTCAAACAATATTCATGATATCACAGCAGAAGGTTTTTTCACATGGTAAAATCACCTTAGAACCCACCACAATTCCTAAAACGAGTATGGTACCATCAACAAATGATTTATAATGTAACTAAAGTCCTAAAACCCTGTATTAACTACAATGCTTTTTAATATATATATATTACCTACTGGCGGTCGCCAGTAGGTATATATAGTTAGGATTTTTTCTCTATGGGATTTTTGAAAATTCTATGTCTAATAACTTTGGCGTTTGTGGACGGAATTGGCTGAAATTTTCAGGAAAATGGAACATTTTGTTTCTGAGCAGCCCCAGACAATTTGGGGGGGTTTCATCAAGGGGGGGCCGAGAAAAAAGGGGGGTCCCAAAACGCGTTTTTCCCATGTTAATTTCCATAGGGCGGTTGGCCTCACTTTTAGCTCGAACGGCTGAATGGATTTGCACGAAACTTGCCAAAATTGTAGGGACTGTTAGCCCGATGTGCCTTTGCTAGGTCTCAATATATGTGCTCCAGTGGATTTTGAGTAATTTAGGTTCAAAAAAAGATATATATCTGGGCGGAGCCTAACCACACATCTGATCTGATTGGCTGTCAGCACTTCATCCAAGAAGTGTTGGCAGCCATCTTGGGACCAATATACATGATAGCACCTCATTAAAAAGCATTGTAGTTAATAGAGGGTTTTAGGACTTTAGTTACATTATAAATCATTTGTTGATGGTACCATACTCGTTTTAGGAATTGTGGTGGGTTCTAAGGTGATTTTACCATGTGAAAAAACCTTCTGCTGTGATATCATAAATATTGTTTGAAAGAAAACTAATATCTCATGATTTTCCCACCCACAGTGGTTTGGAAGGGGATCTATAAGCTAAACTGAAAGCATATTTTCTGTAAATTCACATTATCTTTCTCAGTCATGTGAAAATGAAGTCTGACATTCTCAGTAAAACATGTACATCCAACAAGGACAGAGACTGTCAGTTGATTCCTTTGTGTTCTACTGCAGCCTCCTAGAGTGTTCTAAAGAACAACTAGAGCGCTAACAGTCCTACTTATTACAAAGGTATGGCACACCTGAAGCCATCTTGATTGGAATAAAGTAGTAACTCTTAAAACATTTAATTTAAAAAGAAACAACATGAGGGGGTATATTTTGCCATAGAAAGTATGATTAGTGCTGCAGAATGAAAAATTAGGGCACATTTTGAGTGACTTCTCAAATCCTTTTCTATTTCATTAAAAAATTCTGACATGCAGTCTCCCAAAATGGCCACCAGAGACAAAAGAGCCCAAATGTAGCCCAAATATCACCCAGATGTAGCCCAAGTATAGCCCACTGACAGAATGTCCCAGAGTGTTCTAAAGAACAACTAGAGCGCTAACAGTCCTACTTATTACAAAGGTATGGCACACCTGAAGCCATCTTGATTGGAATAAAGTGGTAACTCTTAAAACATTTAATTTAAAAAGAAACAACATAAGGGGGTATATTTTGCCATAGAAAGTATGATTAGTGCTGCAGAATGAAAAATTAGAGCACATTTTGAGTGACTTTTCAAATCCTCTTCTATTTCATTAAAAAATTCTGACATGCAGTCTCCCAAAATGGCCACCAGAGACAAAAGAGCCCAAATGTAGCCCAAATATCACCCAGATGTAGCCCAAGTATAGCCCAATGACAGAATGTCCCAGAGTGTTCTAAAGAACAACTAGAGCGCTAACAGTCCTACTTATTACAAAGGTATCGCACACCTGGAGCCATCGTGATGGGAATAAAGTGGTAACTCTTAAAACATTTAATTTAAAAAGGAACAAAATGAGGGGGTATATTATGCAATAGAAGGTATTATTAGTGCTGCAGAAAGAAAAATTAGGGCACATTTTGAGTGACTTTTCAAATCCTCTTCTGTTTCATTAAAAAATTCTGACATGCAGTCTCCCAAAATGGCCACCAGAGACAAAAGAGCCCAAATGTAGCCCAAATATCACCCAGATGTAGCACAAGTATAGCCCAATGACAGAATGTCCCAGAGTGTTCTAAAGAACAACTAGAGAGCTAACAGTCCTACTTATTACAAAGGTATGGCACACCTGAAGCCATCTTGATTGGAATAAAGTGGTAACTCCTAAAACATTTAATTTAAAAAGGAACAAAATGAGGGGGTATATTTTGCCATATGAATTATGATTAGTGCTGCAGAAAGAAAAATTAGGGCACATTTTGAGTGACTTCTCAAACCCTCTTCAATTTCATTAAAACATTCTGACATACAGTCTCCCAAGATGGCCACCAGAGACAAAAGAGCCTAAATGTAGCCCAAATATCACCCAGATGTACCCCAAGTATAGCCCAATGACAGAATGTCCCAGAGTGGACTAAAGAACAACTAGAGCGCTAACAGTCTTACTTATGACAAAAGTATGGCACACCAGAAGCCATCTTGATTGGAATGAAGTGGTAAGTCTGAAAACACTTAATTTAAAAAGGAACAACATGAGGGGGTTAATTTTGCCATAGAAAGTATGATTAGTGCTTCAGAAAGAAAAATTAGGGATCATTTTGAGTGACTTCTCAAATCCTCTTCTATCTCATTAAAAAAATTGTGACATGCAGACTGAAACATGCACTTTGAATACCAGCAGCAGACGTCCCTGGTGAGCAGTAGCTTTACTACAGTGATCTAATGTGCAACTAGAGTGCTAACATTCAGAATTTATGGCAAATGTGTGACACATCTGAATGCCTTCTTGATGGAACCAAAGTAAACAAGCATTGAAAATGCAATAGATCTCGCCCTCGTTTAAGTTAAAGCCATTCTGTTTGTAATGAGGTGGCTTTTTAGCTTTGCTTTTATTAGTGTTTTTTCAACTTTCATGTAAATAACATGCATCTGTATGCATATAAGTATATGTATGCATGCATTTATGTTTGTATTTATATAGATATACAGATGATATATGTTTATATATGTATGTATATATATATATATTCACTGAAAAAACCATAGGCTATAGACCATATATAGTTAGGAATTAGCATTTACAAAACCTTGAAAATTCACTGAAAAAACCATAGGTTATAGACCATATATAGTTAGGAATTAGCATTTACAAAACCTTGAAAATTCACTGAAAAAACCATAGGTTATAGACCATATATAGTTAGGAATTCGCATTTACAAAACCTTATTTTACTCACACAAAACCATTGAAATTCCATATATAGTTAGTTGCACTAACTATATAGCGCGCACCCGCAATCCACTGCTGATGATGTCACATATTACATCATTCATGACATGGTCAGTGACATCACTGATGACATCACTGACATCCTAACTATATATGGTCTATAACCTATGGTTTTTTCAGTGAATTTTCAAGGTTTTGTAAATGCTAATTCCTAACTATATATGGTCTATAACCTATGGTTTTTTCAGTGAATATATATATATATATATATATATATATATATATATATATATATATATATATATATATATATATATATACATATATATATATATATATACATATATATATATATATATATATATATATATATATATATATATATATATTATATATCTGCACTATATACCCATCTCTACTTTTATTTTGAGGTCTCTTGTGTTCAGCCAAGTGGAAATATTACTGCAAGAAAATCCTCCTCTTGCTAACTGTATTTTCCACCTGCCGCAGTGTCTAGTTAGATGTTTTCCCTTGTAAATTTATGTGAGAAGGCGAACCTCGGGCGACAGCAAGGCACGGGACTACCGCAAACAGAGAACCCCGCGCAGAGAGGACGGGACTATGTGGGCAGGAACAAATACCCACGAGGACAAAGAAAAACACCCACCTTTCCTCTCTCTCTGCAGCGTGACCCAGTATTGAAGGAGGGAGGAGCTGACCCTGGAAACGCTACCGTTAGACCAGTGAAATCGGGACCTGAACAGGAAGACATGTCTTTGACCTGCGGATGGAAGGAGGGGCTGAAGACGCGCAGTGTGGACCTGGACATCGCGAGTGAGGACCAGGACGAGGAACCGAACGACTGGAGGAGAGACAACAGCCTGCGCGACGAGGAGGCGGAGGAAAACGACGACCACTGGACGGAAGAGTGGTGGTGTCCACCGGAGGAAGCTGAAGAGCGGCCGTAACTCAGGAGAGTTACGGCGGGCCATGTGAGTAACTCTGGTTCTGGGGAAAGCGGGTTGGTATTGCTGCGGGAGGAGGGAGGAGGAGAGGGAACATGGGTGAATGGGCCAGTGGGGGATCACAAAGCAACGTATTCGTATGAAACGATACTCTGTGCAGATTTCACCAGCGTGTACCCATTCACCCAGACCTCATGTTAACCCCTGACACCCCTACAGTTTCTTTTGCTTATTCCAAATTCCTAATCTTCCTTCTTATTTAACTACCCCATCACAGTCGGATTACATGTGAAGCACTACCGGGTGTAGGTGAAGGGTGAGACCTGTGTCACAGTGAACTGACAGGCTCCCTTTTCTTTCCT
This sequence comes from Lissotriton vulgaris, assembly GCF_964263255.1. Taxonomy (NCBI): domain Eukaryota; kingdom Metazoa; phylum Chordata; class Amphibia; order Caudata; family Salamandridae; genus Lissotriton; species Lissotriton vulgaris. The sequence continues at coordinate 674,857,729 of NC_141699.1, read as the reverse complement.
CTTGGCGAGCCTCCGGGTGAAGTTGGCACCACAGACGAACCAGAACCCAGTTCCCTCTATCTCCAACCTGAAGAGGAAGGAAAAGCAGTGGCCTCTATGACCTTGAGAGTGAAAAGACCAAACGCGAGGAAGAGACTTGTGACAATATTGCCAAACAGAAAACTGAGAATAAAGTAATATCTGTTCGACAATATATTCAGCCTCCGCATCTGTATTTCCGCCCTGCATTCCCACAATTTACATTTGCTCAACTTAGTTCTTGAGAAGTATAACTGTCCTTGACTGGAGCTTCCCAGAACTTCAATTGATGACTATGCACTGTTACTTTATTTAAACTACTTAACTACTCTCCAGGCGTCTAGGGAATTTTATGACTTACTTGAATTGCTGGCTGCCTTTCTTTACCTCTCTCAGCCAGAACTACAAGACTTCTGCTGTTGCTTCTGAAGTTCTCCAGTGCTGTGTGACTGCCAAAACTCTGCTTGCCTTAGAACTATAGGAGCGTTAGACTTCCTCCTGCAAATACTCTTTCTTCCTCGAGAACGCTGGACTCCTGACTCGAACTTCACACCAAGGGTTGCTGGAGCGTAATTAAATACCTCCAGAAATTCGCCCAAAATTACTAGAAAACTCTTGAGGTAGCAGCGTGAGAGTGATGCTGCCTACCTCAGCGGGGATTCCAGTTGAAGTGCGCAGCGTTAATATTAAACGTGTGCGACAGACAGCAGCTGCAGAGATTTTCTTTTACCACAACACTAGACCGTAAACCTTTCTTTACCAAATGCTGCGGCCATCTTGGAATTCCACGATCACACAAAGACAGCTGCCTGATCCACATGGCCACCTGTCTAACCGAAATTGATTGCCGCAGCCTGGAACACAGGTAACTTGGAACACCCATACCTACAGAACGATGTCTGACCCCTGACTGGCTACACCTGACAACCTGAGTGGCATTGATGATAATATTGGTCTCTGCATTTATGTATCATTTCTCAACCAGCCTTATAGTTTTAGAGGGTATGCCAAATTTCATTAAAATACAAAATAAAGTTTCCCAAATACCCAAATCAAATGCGTTCTCGGCGTCTAAAAACAGTACTAATGCTGAGATCTTCTGGGTCTCGAAATAGTCTAGTGCCTCCACTAAGAAATGCGTATTGGTTTTGAGCTGCCTCCCGGCTATAAAAGCGTTCTGATCAGGATGGATTAAATGCAAAGCACTCTCATTAATACGATTAGCTAAGAGTTTAGTAATTAATTTGTAATCAGAATTTAAAAGCGTTATCGGGCGATATGAGTTGGGGTCCTAATTTTACCTATTTTTTTTTAAAACTGACTACATTCCCTTTTCTAAAAGAAAGAGGTATGGAGCCTCCTCCCAAAATTGAATTTGCCAAAAAAAGGAAATAATCGATAATTACACTCGCAAATGTTTTAAAAACTCAGAAGGAAGGCCATCTGGCCAACATGCTTTACCGTTTGGGAGGTTTTTGAAAACCCCACCTAGTTCTTCTTTTGCAAATGGTCTTGCCATGTTACTTTTTTCTAAGTCTGGTAAGACAGGTAACTCATTTACCTTAAGAAAGTCTCTCAAAGCTGACACATCTATCGATTGATGTTGGCCATGTATCCTCTCGTAATGTTGTACCATGATATTGCCTACTGCTCCCAAATCCTCCGAACAATCACCTGAAGTGGGACATCTGAGTGTGATTATTTGATCCCTGTTCCCTTGCCTGCCATGCCAAAAGTCTGCCTGTAAAATTGCTTTCCTCATAAATCTTTTGCCTATCCATCTGAAATAGGGATTCACTTTTATCACATTATTTATTGCCTAGATTCTTTTTAGCCTGATCCAGCTGTCGACGGTTCGCCACGGAGGGGGTAGAGAGGAATCTAACAAGAGACCTTTGCACTTTTTGTTCAAGTGTTTGTTTTTCCTCCTTTCTACTCCTTGAGTTCTCCACATCTTTAGCAATAGCAAGCCCACGGAAAAAAGCTTTAAATGAGTCCCAGACCACATGCAGTGGAGCTGAGCCATGATTTTGCTCGAAGAACTCTCTGATTTCTAATTTAATAAAAGAGACCCAATTTTCCTCCAATAAGTATTGTCGACTTAGCTCCCATCTTTTGGCGGTTTGCTTACATTCGCCCAGTTCCACCTCTAAAATAACAAGTGAATGAGCCGAGAGCCTGCTCTGAAGAATTTTTTTTGACTTAAAAACCAAACGCCTGGAGATAAGAAAAAAATCGATACGTGAGAAAGTATGGAATCTACCTGAAAAACAAGTATAATCAATTTCAGTAGGAAATACAGCCCGCCAAGGGTCAAGTATATCAAGCATTGAGCTATAGCTTTGAACCGATTTAAAAGATTTTTGCTTTAACTGTTTTTTTGCATTGGGTGAGGAATACATTTTAGGATTCATTAACAAATTGAAATCCCCTACCACAATTATCTCACCTGAAACTTGGATTAATGATTGAAAAATTCCTCATATCGGGTAGGATTATCCTCTACTGGGGCATATAGACTAGCAAGCGTCAAAGATCTGTGTCCTATATTACTTCCTCCGTCTATGGAGAAGTGTGGCTCACTGGTTAGAGGAGGCAGACCTGGAAGCAGAGGTCAGCCCGGGACCAGGGTTCAATTCCTGGCTCGGCGGGGTCTTGAGTCCTAAAAATGTCCATGGACTCGACAATTCTTGCTCCGGTGCCTACTTGATTCACGGGTTCACACTCTGTGACTCTGGGCAATAGCTTGCTTAATCTCCACAACGGCCCCTCGCGGCGGGATGCCTGGCTTTCACCTTGCGGATACCCTGCCGGGGTTATCTCACAGGGGAATACCAGGACGGGTTCCCTAAGCAAGCGCTTAGAAACCGCTTGGTGATTTGCGCTATATAAATTCCTGTACATTTACATTTATGTGAGCTGCATCCGGCAGAACACATAGGAGGAAAATGCCTCAAAGGATTGTTTTTGTTAAGGACAGTGTCTCTTACTATTTAAAAACAATCCTGCTAACAATGCAGGCACCCTTGCAACATGGTGCAAGGGTGCCTGCATTAGTGCTAGGCAGCCAATTGTGCGGAGAAATGACAGGAATGCTCCATATATTGTTAAATATGGTGCATTCCTGCCCCTTCCCTATCACACAGTGTAGCACAGGAAGGTGTCTTGTGTGCTGCATGAGAAACTGATAAATTGTCCCCTAAATGACTGTGTCACTGTCCCTCATGACTACTAATGTACTTCTCGCCCGGCCACTGGCCATGGAGAGCCCATATGCAACTGTGTGGGAACCAAATCTGCATTATGTGCCCAATGCAGAGGGAGAGCTAAGCATGCAGTGAAACTGCCCTGTCCATGGGGAGGAATATCTCGAGATCCAGGTTCAATTACTGATTGTCTTAAAGGTTGAATGACTGCTGTTGTTCTTTGTTATACTGCACTGGCACCTGAGAGAGTAAAGAGATCGAATAGGCACTATAAATTGACATAGCAGCTGCTATGTCTGTACTCACAGCAATAACTTAGCATATTCTGACTTGGGCAACCCAGATCTACACACACATATGCACTGTCATTGAAGGGGGAATGACTACCACAAAGCCTACACATCAGCTTATCTTTCATAAAGCCAGATCTGATTGAAGACATTCAACAGCAAATGCTGCTACCAAGATGACTGCATTTACACTCAATTCTAACTTGAAGGAAATATATGCAAAATGATTTTACAATGGATTACAAGAAATCAGATGTGTCCACTGAAATTAAATCTATATCTACAGATATTTCTTTTTTTCACGAATACTTAGAATCAACGGAAAAAAGAGTTAAAGCTGTGGAATTTAAACTAAGGGCCAGATGTAGGTGGCCATTTACCGACCGGTAACGGCCGATTCGGCCGTTACCGACCAGTAAATGGCCATTTGAGATGTAGGGGCTCTATTTTACCGATTCGGTAAATTTACCGAATTGGTAAAATACCGAATCGGTATTTTTACCGATTCAGTAATTTTGAAATGTAGGTGGGCCTTACCGAATCGGTATTTTACCATCAAATCCAATTTGATGGTAAAATACCGATTCCGGTGTGCATGCACATGTGTGCATGCACACCTATGCCATGTGACAGGCAGACCTGCCCTTAGGGCATGTATGCCTCCCACATGGCACCCGAGCCTGTTTTGGGGGTGCCAGAGGGTGTCAAAGTGACACCCCCTGCACCCTTGTGAAAATCGGTATTTACCGATTCGGTAATGCCCATTCATTACTATGGGCTTTGAAGCCCATAGGAATGAATGGGCATTACCGATTCGGTATTTACCGAATCTGTAAATACCGAATGGCTCCGATTTGGTATTCCAGCACATCTGGAATACCTACATATCCACCCCTCAGATTTACAGATTCTTAATTACTGAATCGGTAAAATTCGGTAATTAAGAATCGGTAAATCTATTTTACCTACATCTGGGCCTTGATGCCCAGACTGTATATGGCACCTCTGCTGCAAAGTCATAGACCTAGAGGATAACTTCCCATGAGACAATATTCACCTTTATGGAATACCAGAAAAGTAGAGGAGGACAATTTGTTCAGCATTACGGTGGAACTACCACTGTTTCCATTGAATAGCAAGTTGTAGGCATGAATAGAATTTTTGAGTTGGCACATAACCCCAACAACTCGAACTATCCAAGACTCATCATTATATGATTACTGCGCTACCACAATCCTTAATGATTTTCTGGGGTTTAAAACAGAAAGATGGTCCAGTTTCGTAAGATGGCTACTCCAATAATGCATCAGTAGACTATTGTCTCGATACAAACATATGAAGAGCGAAATTCTTGCAGAGACATCAAATACGGTCTGCCAGAGCTTGCTGTAATGATTGTGACCCTAGAAAGGCAAACTACAGAATTTTCCAAACTTAAGGAATTAGGATAGCTGACAGTCCATAGTTATGCATAGGGGTTCTGTGTTACACGTATTCTGGTGTTGTGCACTCTATGGGGCAGATTTATGTTGGACTTGCGCCACGTTTGCATCACGCAACGGCGGCGTAAATGTGGCGCATCCCTGTGACCCATTTACAACGTGACGCATCTAGGCAGATGCGTCACGTTGTAAAGCCCTGCGCCACATGTGGGCGTTCCGGCGCAGGGTGGGCGTTCCGGGGCAGGTGCGCCTCGCAAAAGTGGCTGAGTGAAATCTATAAAATTTCACTCAGTCACTTTTAGGCCAATGCTGCGTCAAAACCCTGCGCCTGCTTGAAGCAGGCGTAAGGCTTGATGCAGCATTGGTCAGATAGGGCACCCCCGAGCCTTGCTGGAGCTGCGCCGCGCTTGCGACACAACTCCAGCAATGCGCCACTTTTACGGCACAGATGCGTGACGCATCTGTGCCGTTTTTTCCCCATGGTGCGCCGCATTGTAAATGCGGCGCACCATGGGTGGCGGAGCTGCGGCGCACGATAACTGGCGCATCCCTGGGGATGCGCCAGTTATCATAAATCTGCCCCCTGGTTTGTATTCAACCAATTTCTTACACTATTCAATGTCTCCTCTTCTTTCTCTTTACCCTTCCCCCTCACCGTTCCTCACTTTAGCTTCAATATCTGCATTCTTACTTTTTGAACCTCCATAAAATAACATGAAACTACTGCTTTCTTTATACGTAATTATTTTGGTCCCCCGCTCTGTTCATTTTCACAAAGTGTGTCTTCTTCCTTTTGCATATACAGACTTCTCCTTGATGATGACCTTAACCCACTCTGTTAGCAGACACATGAAGACTGTTTCTCTGCATGTTAAAGACTTGTCCCATTATATCAGAAGAAAAAAAGGTGACCTACTATCTAGCCTACTAAGGGCTGCTATTGTACTCAACGAGAAAACACATTTGTCCCCAGTGAACTCACTGCAGCTTAAGAAGGAGTGGGTGGGGTTGGTTTAGCTGTGGCGGACACATTGTCTCCTCTTCCTGTGGTCTCTGAGTCATTAGAAGAACTCCAGGGAGAGAGCTTTGGCCAGATTTGCCAGGAATTTATTCAGTCATAAATTGCTCAAATCATGTGCAAACCTGATGTGCCTGCATGCTTTTGCTAATCTTATGTTATTAGACTCCACATTCATTATAGGCTCTATTTCCGAACCTAATGAGTGTCAATACTCTTTCCCCGTGCAACTCACTGCTCTATTGATTCTGCAAAAATTTTGCCAGACAAGCATTGTCATACTAGGGAATTGGGGCCTAGGTTCCTACCACGAAAAAATACAGAACTGGCCTTAATGATCAGTCCAAGGCTATGCCTTATTGTATGACATGACATGACAGAGACTATTTTGCATGACCCCATTGAAGACCAGAGGTCTTGGAGGTGTAATACAATCCGAAAAAGAGTACATTTTCTATTTCTCTGTACTTGTTTCATCAATACAAATTAATAATGTTCCCCGACAGCGACCTCTGCTGTTAAAAGGCATGTTTCATTTAATAGTGCTTTATTTTAGACCATTCCTCTATTCGGGTAGGCCTAAACATTGGCCATAAGTTACCCCGCCTCCTTTATAACTGATGGATGTATTTGGCCACAGAATTTCAGAAAGCAAATGAGATTTTAAATCACAGATGTAGGCATTTAGGGGTGAGAATGAACAATCAGTCTCAATAGCGCAGCAAAGAACTGGTACAATGATCCATTTATCACCCATTACCATTACCCATTACCTATACAATGTGTTTATCATGCAGGATAGACCTTTACAACGAAAAAGCTAGGTTGGTAGAGGCATATGCGTGGTAAAAGTAAATGTAAGTATTTAAGGCCAACAACTTTGGTGCTGTTTAACGAATCTTCACAAAATGTTCAAAAAACTTCCAATTTTGGTTCAGCTGTCTGTATAAAGTTTCAAGATGATTCGTCGAGTGGGGGACGAGGAAAAAAGGGGGTTCCCAAAATGCGTCTTACCCATATTATGTCTATGGGCTTTTTTAATTTTTTTACCATGTCTAGAGCCCGAACAGGAATTACACCAAATTTGGCAGAAAGCTAGATGTTGGTCCAGAAAGCGTGCTTTTTGTGATTTGGTGATAATCAATTCAGTAGTTTCTGAGATATTTCAGTTAAAAAAATATAGATATCTGGGGACAAAAGTCCTTGCAGTGGACTTGTGGATCCTACTACATTTTAAATGGCTTCCAACACTTCAACCAGGAAGTGTTGGCAGCCATCTTGGGACTTGACTTGAAGCCGAGTCCCATCAAAAAGTTGTAAAAAGTAAAGTAAAGGGGGCAGGGAAAGAATACCCTACCCCCCTCAGATATGGTGGGGGGTCTCACAGAGACCACGCCAGGGGTTTTAATTTTGCCGTAAATTCACGGGTGGCCCTACAGATCTGTGGCAAAGTTTTAAAAAAGATGCGAATGCTGCTGCGTGTCTTTTAAAAGAAGCCCCTGAGTGGGCCAAATATCGGGGCATATAAAAAATAAAGGAGGGGTGCATGGGGCCCCCTTCTAGATTTTAATTAAACCCGGGGACCACCACCTTCCAGGGGTTTTTGTTTTGAAGTATGTGGGCGCCTGCACGGCACCCCCCCCTTGCCCCAAGGACTACGAACTTCCCAGGGCTTGTTTACTAATAAATGGGGGATGCATGGACCCCCTGCATCCCTGGGGCCCTTCTCCTGGAGTAAAAGATTACTGCTACCCCACATGGCAAGCTCCTGATATGTCCCAGGGTTTCCACCCCCAGGTCATAGCTGTTTTCTTTGGCTTGGCAGGAGTTTCACCGCTCACACCAAGCCATAGCACACTGTGCTTGCTTTCAGTAAGTGGGAGCAGTGAAATACTTTTGCTTGCTGAAAGCTAGCACAATTGCTTTGACAGAGAGAGGGCTACATGTTAGCAGCTCCCTCTGTGTAAAAGCAATGCTGGCTCCCGCAGGAGGTGGGGAGACCGCAGGGACCACTTGGTCTTTCAGGTTCCCCCATCTGTAAATGGCCAGGCCCCGGACGATGGGGCCCACGGGCTAAAATCAGCCCGGGGAGGGGGGCTGTGCAGTCACCTTCCCTAATATTGATTACAATTGTTTTTAAAAGGCCAGGTCCAATGAGATGGTGTCCCTGGGTCCAGAATCAGCACAGGAAGTGGCTGCTTGGCCCCCATCCCTTACATTTAAAAAAAAGGCCGGGACCCAGGGAATGGGGTCCCCGGGGCTGAAGTCAGCCCAGGGAGGGAGCTGTGTGGCACCCCCTCCCACTTTCAAAGTAGCCTGGTCCCGGGAAGTGGCAGTCCCCGGGGCAGTGTGCGAGCCACAAGGCTCCTCCACATATAATAAAGTTACTGCCCCAGGGAGGTGGCAGTCCATAGGCCTGCAGCACATTATTTTATAATATTATTTGTGCCCTGGGGAGGTGGGAGTCCTTGGGGCAGCGGGGGAGCCACGAGGCTCCTCTGCATATAATTTTAACACAGCCTCAGGGAAGTGGTGGTCCCCAGGGCTTTGAATATCCCAAGGACAGCGGCCCTGTGTGCCACCCCCCTTTATTTTTACCATGCCCCTGAGACTTGGCCCACCCGGGGGCTTCAGAAAAAAGAAGTGTGGGATCCCACAGAATTTTTAAAAACTTTGCTGTAGATGTTCCTGCGAGTCCACATAAAAACTTTTTTTTTACATCGCTTTTAAACCATATCTGGGAGGTCAGGGTATTCCCACCCTGCCTACTTTTCTTTTTTTAAACTTTTTTTTTCTGGGATGGCTGCAGTGAAAGTGTTGACACCCAATCAAATGTTAGTATGATTCAGGGGTCCACTGCAAAGACTCTCGTCCCCAGATATCTATATTTTTTAAAGATAGATATCTCAAATATAACTGAATGGATTTACATCAAATCACAAAAAGCATACTTTCTGGCCCAACATCTAGATTTTTGCCAAATTCGGAGCAATTCTGTTCAGCAGATTGGGATGTAGTCATGTTCAAAAAATGAAAAATCCCTATAGACTTAACATGGAGAAAACGCGTTTTGGGACTTCCTTTTTTTCTCAGCCCCCGCTTGACGGTTGCCAGTAGGTAGTTATAGTTAGGACCTAGTTTCCATAGGAAATCCGCAACATTCTATTTGGAATAACTTTGGCGCCGGTCGACAAATCTTGGCGAAATTCTCCAAGAAGATGGGGCGCTCCGCTCCGCTCCTTCCCTGAAAGTTTCAGGGTGATTTGTCCAGTGGGGGCCGAGAAAAAAGGGGATCCCAAATCGTGTTTTCCCCATGCAATTTTCCTTAGGGACCTTTAAGTGAGGCTACAGTCCGAACTGCTGAACGGAATTACACCAAATTTAGCAAAAAGGTAGAGTTTCTTTCGCAGATTACGCTTTTTGTTAAATGGTGTAAATCTGTTCCTTAGAAAATCAAAAGTAAAATCATAGATATATTTGTGAAGTTGTACGGTACGCGCACCGTCCGAGGACAGTATGCGTACCATTACAAGCACGAGCTGCATGCCAATTGGCTGAAAACTGACTGTCAACACTTCAAACCAGAAAGTGTTGGCAGCCATCTTGTGTCTTGGTAGAACTGAGACACAAAAAAGTGATAAACAAGTGCGCAAAAGATGCAAAGGGGGCGGGGTAGAAAGACCCTGACCCCCTAGGCCTGCTCAGGGGGTCCCACAAGGAACCCCAGGCCCCCCACCCCCAAAAAATGTTTTGAAAAAATCGCGGGATACGCGTCGGGTACGTGTACCCTGCCGATCCCCCCCAAAAATTTACGGCACCACTCTGCCAACGCGCCCCCCTGGCGCGTTTGCAGAGGGGGAATAATTCTCCTTGAATACTGGGGGTCCCTGGGGGCCAAGTAACACACCAGGAACCTCCAGTATGCGCCAGGGGGCTGCCTTGCAGAGACGTGGAAAGAGGCCACACCCCTTTTTTTTATTATTATTATTTTTTTTTAATTCCTCATTTGCCACCTCGCCACCCATAACTTCTATCTTAGTCCACCACTGGGCTTTTTATCTCATAAGCTGGTTTAGAGCAGTGGGGCGTAGACATCACCTATTTTTGAATCCGGCCTTTCTCCAAACTGCCCTTCTTGGCCACCTGACTCAACAAGTGTGTCTTCCTCCTACTCTATTTTTCGTCCTGGAGTACCATATACCAGCGAGATAGGCACGGGCTTAATTATCGGAAATCATAACAAAATTGTTTAACCAAAACATAGAAGAAAGGGTATCCAAAATCCTCGATTTCTCTTAGAATGGTCTAAAATATCAAGCTTAGCCATATACCTCATGGCTACAATCCAATCCATTAAATTAGGACTAAGTGGTGAGACCCATAACTTGCATATCTCTCTACGCGCTAGCAACATAGCATAAAAAGTGAGTCTAACATTGTTATTCATATTTTTGTTTTCTAAATCATATCTTCCTGTTATAATTAATTCAGGGCTTACCTCAATGTGTTGGTTCAGAGATTTGGAAAGAGAATTACTTACATCTATCCAGAATTGCATTATTTTTGGACAGGAGACAAACATATGCAAGTCATCCACATTTGGGGCTTTACATTTTGGACATCCAACAACTCCGCCGGCTTTAAATTTGGAAAGTCTATAAGGAGACCAATATGCCCTGTGGATAGTAAACAAAAGATTTCGCCTTAGGTTTGCAGATTTAACAATACTATAAAGCATAGACATTGTTACTTGCCATTGATTTTCGGTCGCGATCCTGGGCAAGCTATCCATCCACAGGGTCTCTGGTAAGACAAATGGTCCATCTTCCATTTCCAATATCGCCCAATACCAAAAGGCCACTTCCTTCTTAAAGATCCCTATCTCCAGCTTCAACTCAAAGTCATTTTCAGTTCCAATCTCTGTTTCCAAATCATTAGCCCAACTTTGGATCTGTAAATACTTGTATTTTGAAAAAACCAATCCCCACATTTGTTGGCAAAGGCCCCATGATATAAGTTTGCCATCCTGAAACAAATCTTTCCATCTTTGCAAAGCAGGTTCCTTTTTCAGATGCAGTGCTAACGCATCTTTTGTCCAGGATGGAGCACCAGGAGACTCCCATATTGGAGCCATATAACTAAAGTAAGGCAGTTTTAGTAACTTTCTAATTTTATACCATGTCTCAGCCAAGTCCCGCAAAATCTTAAGTCTCACCTTTTTAAAAAATTTAGGATCTGCAAACTTATATAAAAAACCAAAATCATGATATCCAGACCTTTTCAACAAAATTCCAAACGTTTCTCCAATCGTGGATTTGAGTAGGGTACCCAACAACATCCTACAGTTTTTTAAGCAGAAATCCCATGCATAAGTTTGAATGTCTGGGGCCGCCAAACCTCCTTTATTAATTCTCCTCCTTAGTTTCTTCCATGAAATCCGAGAGCCCTTTGACGCCCAAATAAATGATGTTATCTCGCTCTGTAATTTAGCCAGCCATTCCTTTTTAAAGCCAAGTGGGATAGTCTCAAACAAAAATGTGATTTTTGGTACTATCACCATTTTTACAAGATTAGTTCGTCCATATATTGAAAGAGGTAGATTCATCCATCCTTTTAATGTAGCAACGACTTCTTTTTTAATCCTATCAAAGTTAATTTTAGCTAATTCTTCAATCTTTTGTGTAATCCTGACCCCCAGATATCTCATTTCTGATGTAGTTTTTACCCCCCCCCGTATTGAGATTCCAGGCCATTATTTCGGTCTTATCCTGATGTATCTGATAGCCAGAGATCTTTCCAAATTCCTTCGTTATTTTAACTAGATTCTCCAAAGAAAGCATCAAATTAGAAGAATAAATAATAATATCATCTGCGTATAACCCAAGTTTCTTTGACCAATCCATAACCACAAAAGGGGGTATCTCTTCTGAGGCTCTAATTCTGCAAGCAAGAGGCTCTATATACAGATTGAAAAGCAAGGGCGATAAAGGACACCCTTGTCTGGTGCCCCGCATTACTTTAATAGGATGTGTGAGAGTTCCATTAACCAGAACACGTGATATTGGTGAACAGTACAAAGCAAAGAGAGATTGCGTGAATTTATCTCCTAGGTTGAGATATTGCAACAATATTTTTAAGTATGTGAAGTTGACTCGGTCAAAAGCCTTGGCAGGGACTAGAGCGATCACTGCCAAGGGGTGCTCAAAACTAGAGGCCATATCTATCATACCTATCCGCGTATATGTTAATTCTTTTAGATATCTCCCCTTGATGAAACCTCTTTGGTCTTCGTGAATCAATTTGTGAATAATTTTACTAAGTCTGTCAGCTAAAATTTTGGAAAAAAAATTGTAATCACAATTTAAAAGTGAAATAGTTCTGTAAGCATCTAAACTACTAGGAGATTTCCCTGGTTTAAGTATTAGGGTGATTGTTGCCTCATTCCATGAACTCGGTATTGTTACCTCCCCTCTAAAAACTTTATTGTACAGTTGACATAGCGTGGGAGCTATTATATCTCCTAACACTTTATATACCTCCGCTGGGAGGCCATCCGGTCCAGGAGCTTTCCCACTATTACTCTCCTTGATCACTTTAAACACTTCATCTTGCGTAATTTCCTTATTTAACTCCCCCACATAATCATCTGAAAGTGGTTTCACCAAGTGTAGCCAGCTTTCTATCTCTACTTTACTTGGGCAGAGATCCTCTGTATAAACATTTACAAAGTAATCGTAAAATACTTCTACGATTTTTTTACTCTCTGTTATGACTTCTCCTGAATCCGCCTTCTTAATCTCTTTTATTCGATTACGTATAAGGTCTTTCTTGGCTTTCCAGGCTAGTAATTTGCCACATCCTTCCCCATATGAAAAATGTGCCAACTGACTAGCTTCCCATCTTTCTTTAACTCTTTGAACAAGTACTGCCGTGAGTTCTATTTTTAGATCTAGAAGTTTATTTTTAACTCCCTCTTCCGAGATATTTCCCCCCTGTACAGTTTGACTGGTTACCCAAGCTCGAATTTCTTTCTCCAAATTAGTGATTATACTATGATACAACCTCCGCTTCTTAGCCCCATGATCTCCCAGCCTCCCTCTCATAAAAGCTTTGCATGTTTCCCAAACTGTATCCTCCTTAGCTGATCCTACATTCACATCAAGGAAGACTCGTAACTCATCTTTTAAGGCTTCTAGGTATTCTTCATCCGCTAAGATAGTACGATCCAGTCTCCAGACAGAGCTCATTTCATCTGTTACTAGTACTAAATTTAGACTCACAGCTGAATGATCCGATAGATGCGCCCCTAAATGTTCCACTTTCGTAACCCGTTCTTTCAACCTGATATCTACTAAGAAAACATCTATACGTGAACTATGGTTGTATTTTTTGTTGTGGAAGGTGAATCCTGTCTGCTGTGCTGCTTTCAGTCTCCATATATCACACAGACCTTGCTGTGCCATAATCATCCTTAACTATAATGGGGGAATTTCAATGGTTTTGTATGAGTGAAATGTCCAGCTAACTATAACATGTATGAAACATATGGTTTTTTCAATGAATATACATATACATATACGTATATATTTATATATATATAGCAAAACCATCTTGAGGGGCCTCCTAATGTGTGACTCTGCATTATTCAAGAGGAAAGGAAAATCTGAATGATCTGAACTGGAGTTATCTAATAAATTTATCAATTTACAGGATAACATTGACTCCTGTGCTTTGCCATCAGTTGAAATCCAAAACATTTGTGTGCCCTTAACTCTTCTTAACATGTCATCATTCTTTCGCGAAACGGAGAAATCTTCCTGAGTATAAGGTTTCAACTGAGAGGACAGCCTCTGCTTTAGATGAACTCCCATCCTGCAGTACCCCAGGGAACGATGACTTCCCTCGAGAATTTCACAAAATCTATAAAGTGTCGCTTTTCCCAAAGCTGTACTGCATTAAAAGTGGCAGGGACTTCTGGATAGATGGACCTGATAGCCTATAGAACTCATATTTTTCTTCATCCCCAAAGATCCCCAAAAACCCTTGCCAATACCTACCATTATCCTATTTTGCGAATCATTGTCAACATGAAGCCATTATACAAAGTACTTGCAACCGGGATGCACAAATGTATGCATGACCCGCAGGTTGGATTGGTAAATGGAATATTTTTTAGGAATCATACGAGACTGCTAAGGCACCTCTAGTGGCAGACTAAGTAACAATGAAATGATGGGCTGACTTATTAATATGATGTGGAAAATGCCTTTGAGTAGGTAGAATGGGACTATCTTGTTTGCAGTTGTGTGAATCCTTCAGATAAAGGGTGAAATGGTTGTATTAACTCTGCAATGGTACAATTTAGCTGTGGTGGCTTACAGTAAGCAGAGGAACATGGCTGGGATGCTCATTATCACCTTCTCCTCTTCTTATTGGCGTACAAACCCATAGCGACTGCCATGTGAGCCTCTGATATGATCAGGGATACCCATAGCCTCAAAAGACAGATTAACGGTTTTCTAGAAATGTATGATATTCTGCTTCCGATAACAGCCCTGAGATGGTTTTCCAACTCTCTTGTCTTTGAGTGACTCTTTCTCTACTTTTTTAAGGATAAAAAGTCAACTGAAGTTGCACATTTCACCTACTGTTGAGTTTGACTAACTTGAAGCCATGTAGGTCAACTATGAAGAACCAAACTCCACTGTGGGTTACCTTTGAGTTATCCACACGGCAAACTTGCATGTTACCTTGGATGTGATAGTCGTATCTGGTCCTAGTCACTGGTAAATAGTGACGTCTCTCATTACTGCAATGATTTGCATTTTGAAACACTTGAAGAAGCCTTGGGTACACATCATCTACAAGGTTAATGCCCAGTTTCGAGTCTTTCAGTAAATACTGAACCTTTTTGGAATAGTTCCATAACACAATAGGGGCATGATCATAAGAAACTGTATTTTTACACAATTTTTTATGGTACTCCTGACAAACACAAACACATTGAAAGAGCCTAATGCCATTAATGACTGTGTATGTGCAGGAAGGTGTCCCTTCCTGCACAAAAACAAGAATTAAATAATGGCAATTTGCTACTTCTATGTGTGCTTCAGAAAACAGTACACATAGACGTAGCAAATTGTCATTATTGATTGCACTTTGGTGCAAGGGTGTTTGTGTTGGCACTAGGCAGCTATTTTTGGTGTCAGCATTAGGGGAAACACAGGGGTGCGCTGTATCCTTGGAAATGCAGTGAAGAGTTTGGTGGTCGAGGTGCTCTGCCTTGTTTGTTTAGGAGTACCCGTTCGGCCAAAATTAAAATAGTCTCATAGTTGTATTATTGCTGTTTGTTGGCAGTAAAATCCAGAGAATGCACATTATTCTAGCCTAAGTATAATACTTTATCTAGCCCCGCACTGCGGGCCCGATTCACAGAACTAACTTACAACAAAATCCTAAACTTACTACCATTTTGGTATTCACAGAAGACACTTCCTCATTTTGGTATTCACAGAATGAACTTCCTCATTTTGGTATTCACAGAATGAATGTACTCATCCTAACTAACCCTGGGCGGAGTTGGCGGAGTGGGGCTTCGCGGAGCTACGCGAAGTGGGCGAGAAACTACGCCCACCTCCGCACTCCGCGTAGCCCCACTCCGCAAACACCACTGGCCGCCAGCCCCGCCACCCGCCTCCCTCCCGCCCTCCCTAAATACTTTAAATTAAAGGAGTCAAATAATTTAAAACGCACTTACCTTGCCCGCCGCTGCCCGCTGCGTCCCCGGGGCTCGCTATCTTCCGTCTTCTTTACTAATGTGCATGCGCGGGCGGCCGCGCATGCGCATTTCTCACGAGAAAATGCGCATGCGCGGCCGCCCGCGCATGCGCATTAGTAAAGAAGACGGAAGACGGAAGATAGCGAGCCCCGGGGACGCGGCGGGCAGCGGCGGGCAAGGTAAGTGCGTTTTAAATTATTTGATTCCTTTAATTTAAAGTATTTAGGGAGGGCGGGAGGGAGGCGGGTGGCGGCCAGCTACGCTCCGTCTGCGGAGCGTGCGTAGTGCCGCCTGGCTACGCCCGCTCCGCAAAATGCGGAGTAGGCGGCACTACGCACACTCCGTGCACGGAGCGTAGCTGGCCGCCCACCCCTAATCCTAACTATATGTCAGCACTTGGGCCGGAATTTATGGTCCGGTGGTGGAGATTCCGCCCAATGGAGTAAATCTCCCACCACTGATCTTTAAAGCTTCAATGCATCACAATCAGAAAATATACTAGAAATCAAATAGGGATGAACAGAAAACCATGTGAGCTCTTAAAACGTAGCACAAGAGCAATATTCTTAAATTACAACAGCAGCACAATGAAGGGAAGATCTGAGGAAACCACATCAATTCAGCCGATGCCGTTCGCTACGTACCACAGAAAGAAATGGAAATGGGGATTAGTTTATAAACAGAAATTACATTTTGGCCAGGGATTATGCTAAAAAAGTTATGAGAGCGCTAAGACTGTCAGAAAGGAACCTGAAAGATAAAAGAGGCAGGAGGGGAAGGATAACCAGACGGGTGAGAGGAGAGTGCAAAAAGGATTAAAACTATGAGAAGTGAGAGGCAAAGACAGATTAAAAGGGAATGAGGGGCCGAAGCAGACGAAAAAGGCGAGTGAAAATCAGTTGAAGGGAAGTAGAGATGAGAGAAATGCAGGCAGCTCGACGGAAAGGCAGAAAGGTGGATGAAAAGATAGATGATTTTGTGAATAGGCACCTGTATTATGAACTGATAGTTGTTATATTAAGCAAGAAAATAATACAGTTTCTCTCAAAAACTCTGGGGCAGATTTACAATAAACGAACGCAGCACGGTGCAGCAAGTCATTTTGCTGTGCCGTGCTGCGTTAGTTTGGAAAGCACAGGGATGCAACATATTTACAACAATATGTCGCATCTCTGTGCTTCCCCCTGTGCTGGCGCACAAACCGCTGCCATGCGCCGATGCAGGCACCCTTGCACCATGGTGACCGGATGCCTGCATCGTGGGGGGATTGGTTTTGTTCAAGAAAGGTTGCCTTACTGCACAAAAACCACCTGAAATGCCCTTTTTCACTTATATGTGTGCTGCAGTAGCACACATAGAATTTGAAAAACAGCATTCTTTCAATGATCGTTTATGCGTAGGAAGGGAACCCTTCCTGCACATAAACAATCATTAGAGGTGATTTCCTCTTTCAATATGTGCTGCAGAAGCATCACGCATTGAAACAAAAATGAGGAGAAATGAATACATTTCTCCTCGTTGCGCCTCCCTATGCCTACCCAGGGGAGGCGTAGCATTTACACGCATTTCCAGATTTACGATTCCTTGTAAATCTAGAAATGTGTCTCGTTCCATGGGTGTTGCGTGGGCACACCCGCGGCAACACCTGTGGAACACCCTTTTTATGCAAAGTGCTGCGTGTTAAGGGGCCATATTACAAAGGAAAGGAAAAGTCAAGCATGGTGGCTTTTCCTGTCCTTGTAAATATGGGGCAGTGTATTGCGCTGCCAGTGCGTCACGAAAAGTGACATACTGGCAGCGCAAGGGGCTTGTAAATCTGCCCCTCTATACTTTGTAACAGAGGTTGCAATGTCATTCCTTTCTAATGATGAAAGTAGGAGTTATCTGAGAGGAAATTATAGAAGAGCAGGAGAATGGCTCCACAAGTAAGCTAGAAAGAGGATGTGTTTCTGGGTCCCAATGAAAGCAATTGTGTTCGAATGGAGGGGTAAGATCAGAAGAGTAACACAGTAACTACCAAGTGCGCTGCCTCTCACACACGCATGTGCAGTGGGCCAGTCTGAGTTATCACCTGATGGGGTCCTACTAGACTGGTGTTAGTCTGCCTTGGAAACATGAGAGGGACTTGGTCCACAAATGCCTGCTCTGCATTTCATCCTATTTCTGCTTAATGGAAAGGTGAAATCTGAGCTTCGGGTGCTGACACATTCTCAACACCACCTCCCAGGTGATGAGGATGTGTCCAGCACTTTCTAGCATCCATTCACAGTGGAAGCGCTGGTGCTCCCCTGCAGGGCCTCCTGTCACAGGCACCAGAGGGAATGGTAGTGGAAGTACTTCCGCTGCCACCCCTGACACCTCCCTCTGAGAGATCATGACATCAGCCCACGCATGTCATACCCACGTCATGATAAGTGCTTAGGGATGCACTAGAAGAAATTTGCTTCGAGGGGCCTTTCAAGGGGGGCATATTTTTAGTGAGTTTTCTTGATGAGGGTGGGACTGGGTGACAAGAGACACACCCAGTCCCACCCTCATCTTTCTTTCTTATGTGCATTCTTGCTGGGGCATTGCTAGTGGGACTGCAATTGTGCAGCATCAATGCTTCACTAAGCCACCAGGGATTTTGTGTCACTAGGGGGAGCCTCCCTTTGGACAAGGGTTGCTTCCTCAAGATGGTCCAATCCCCTGTGCTTTCTTTGGGGCAGATCAGGTTTTATTTAGACCGATCTGTCCAATGGGTGTGGAAACACTCTAGATACCAGGAATTGTTATAATGTATGCATGTAGGGGACACATTTTGTTTTCTTTTCTGCCCCTTCAGGGGTGGATCAGTCCAGTGGCATAGCTAGCCCTTTTGCCGCCAGAGGCGGTCTATGCATTTGCCACCCTGCTTTGAGAGATAGACGACGACCAAGGTAAGGGTAAAACTGCAGCCGCCGCCCCCAAAACTCATACCCCGCCCCCCCCCTTGCTACACCACTGGATCAGTCATTTAGCCAATCTGCCCCACAGGGTGTGAAAAGTTACTAGACACCAGGGAGTTGTATATATATTTTGTGTCTTTGGTTTGTGCCTTCCTGTGGGCCAGATCAGCCGTTCTTGATGCTGATCTGCCCTCTCGGGGCAGATTTCATTGCATTTTATAATGTTATCTGTTTTGTTGAAAATATTGTTTTTACATTTTTATTATAGCACAAAGCTTTTGATTTCCATAGTGACCTTTACTGCTTCTGGTTTCATCTGTGCTAGATCTGCAGTTTGTGTAGCTGCATGTGTTTGGTAAGGAAATGTTTTTTAAAACGTTTATTTGAAATGAGTATATTTGCCATGCTTGAATGTTTTTTTTACTGTTATACTATTTTTGGCATATTTAACTTATGTTTCTTTGTGTTTCAAACTCATATTTGGATTAGTGCAAGATCTATAATCTGTTGCCTTTAGTGGTATTTTTTTCCTTTCTCTTGGGATGTCTCTGATGGTTGCTGTGTCTGTGCAGAGTAGGTGCAATTGGTGCTCAGTCTCTCTGTAGGTGGCAAGTTAGAGGCATTTAGGTATCTAGAAAGTTAATTGTATGGTTTTTATTTAAAGATTCTTTCCAAATCTTTATAGTGCAATAGTCATATTTACTGTTTGTTATAACCTCAATTTGTTACATTCTAATTTGATGCAGTGTTGTCTATTGCTGTTTTTTTGTGACATTTTAATTAGCAAGCTTCATGACTGCCCGCAGGCTGACTGCTCTGCAAGTTGTTGGTTTGCTTTTTGAGTCTGCCTACAAAGATGATTTTGAGACAGTCTCTGCATCAGAGGCTGAGGATTAAGTGCAAGATGCCGGCAGGACATTTCTGTCCAAAAAGAATGATATGATTGTAAATCTACTATTAGCGATGATAAATTGCCTCATCTAGAAGAGGGCATTGAAAGTACTGTTATGCAGCATGAGCAAGTTGGACTGCAGCTAGATCCTGTAAGTCTTCCCATTAGAAGTGTTGAACCCTGGGTTGCCCCTATCATGGTGCAGCTCTTTTGCCTGCCTTTAGTGGTGGTTAAAGGTGTAATATAGAACATTTTTTGCCTATCGGTTTCTTCCTACTCTTTATTGATGATGTGTTATTGGATGATGTAGTTGATCAGACCAATATGTATTCAGATTTTTGAAGGACAATGGTGCCACACTTAAGACTCATTCTACATCTTCTAGATAGACTACCAAAACCTCTATGAGGTGAAGCACTTCTGGGGTTTAACTTTTATGGTAGGATTTCTAAGGAAGCCATCAGTTTATTTATAATGGTATACTAGCCTCTTAATGGCAAAGGCTATTTTTCCAGCAACCCAGAGTAGAGATCCCTGTTTGCCTCTGCAGTGATGCTCCAATTTGTGGATAATGCTACAGCTTTGCTACAAAATTACCCTGAATGTGACCATCGCTTCAAGATTTGGCCTGTCCTTGACCACTTAATTGATCATTTTTTTCAGAGATCTATTTTACAGGTCAAGATATATTACTGTGGCTGAGTCTCTGGTACAATTCAAGGGCCACTTGGTTTTCAAACAGCATATATTAAGCAAGAGAACATGTTATGGTACAAAGCTATATATACTGTGAGAAAGTGCCACTGAATAGGCGAATAGTTTCATGGTGTACACGGTAAGGGATTCCTTATTGGACACCACTGTTTCACCGTTCACTTTTTGGAGTTAGTGAAGGAATTGTGAGAATTTGCCAGACTATTTTTTCACAAAAGTCGCAATTTATACATTGACAATTTCCACACAGGTGCACAGTGGTATTTAAAGAATTACTAAAAGTGGGCACAATGGCATGTGGCACAATCCACTGTAACTGTAAAGGTTACCCTAAGGAGATTGCAAGCAAAAAGTGTCAAAGGGGCAGAGCAGTGCCTTGGGTAGCAATGAGCTACTTGCTTTGAAATTTTCAGACAGAAAGGATGCCCATATGCTCACAACTAATCATGATGAAAGCAATTCGCCAGTGACTGTTTGAGGTCAGGTAGCAGAAGTGCACAAACCAGTGTACATTTTAGACTAAAACAAGCACATGGGAGGTGTAGAGAGAGTAGACCAAAGGTTTGTGGGCAATATTATTTCTCTTTTCTGACTTTCAATGCCAACTTGCACATTGTCTCTAGGCAATACCTACCAACCACAGACATTTTTGTAAAATATACACCAGGGAACTCATCGTCTATTGTGGGGTGCCGAATGTGGATCCCATGATATCATATTACCCACAATGCCTTGCTAACCTTAAACTTTGCCTGAAATCATGCATTTTCCTCACATTTGTCTGAGGGAAAGATCTGGAATCTGCAGGGATCCCAAAGTTTCCTACCACCAAAATTCCTATAAGTGTCATAATGAAAACAGTACCATTCTTGTACTGCTGGTCCCAGCACCCTCAACACAAAAGGCCCCAAAATGCAACACTGAGAAATCAACAATGGGGATAGCTGGGGGTGTTTTTGGCTTGGGATTTGTGGCCATACAAGGAAACATTTTGAACCGAAACATTTCTGAAAACTAGACACCACACAGGGGTATCCAGGAGGGTGTGCCTCGTGTGGATCCCAGATTATTTTTTTGCCCACAATGACCAGTAAACCTCTAACCTTTCCAAAGATTGCACATTCTCCTTGTGTTTCTCTGATGTATGTGTGTTTTTAGCAAATGTTTGAGACTTGCACGGTCTTCAGGTAAGTATGGGCGAAATTTGCGAATTCGCGGTCCACGAATTTGTGCGAAATGGCAAAAAAATCCGCGAGTTCGCAAATTTTCCAACGAACTTGCGGATTTTTGTGCCACTTGCACAAATATGTGACCACGTGTGCCTGTAACTTTGCCAGCACGCCAAAAGGCGCCGAGGTCCCTTGAGTGAGCTGCCCATTATAGTGGGGACAGGCGAGAAGACGTTTCATACCGCTAGTGTGTGGTGGACGGGGCAAAACGGGTGGGGCTTCTATGCGAGTTCACATTCATCTTGTTTATAAAGGGTCAGGGACCGAGCAGAGCAGCAAATGAGGAGAAAACAGCCTCCTGGTCGCAGGAGCTGCATGGGGATGGCGCTCGAGAAAATCATGGATGCAAAAATACGTGTGGCACAGGACCCCAGAATCCTTCAGATGTCCAAGATAGCTTTGCTGTGTGTGTTGGTACAAAGCCATTCTGATCCTGCTCAGTGGGTTCAGGCGCATGCAGCTGCTGCTGCTGGACAATGTCCCATCTCATACTAAACTGCCCTGTACAGGCATATGCTGGTGCTGAGAAGTAGGGTGCAGTGGCATGTGGGTGCTCCACGCCTGGCACATGCGCATACCGGTGCCAGGGGGTACACGTGTTTCTTGGTGCTGTGTAGCAAGTTATGACTTTACATTTTGACTGCACCAGACGGTGGTACCACCTACACGGATCAGGAGCATCCAGGCACCAGACTTCATGGTGCAAGAGCATAATGGTGCGGTGCGGTACGGGTATATATGTACTGGGGACAGGGGGGCACTTAGCACAATGTGTGCTCACACCCGGAGGGCTCCCAGGCAATTGAACACGAATGATTTTCACACTGAGAGGGCTCCGGGGCAGTTCAGCAGCACGGGGGCCCACACCCACTGGGCCCCGGGGCAGCTCAGTAGCGCATGGGCTCACAACCCCTGGGCAGCTCAGCAGCACGGGGGCTCACACCCGCAGGACTCCCGGGCAGTTTAGCAGCACCACCCTCTGGTTCATCACTGCCACCCTCTGGTACACCACTGCCACCCTCTGGCTCATTACTGCCACCCTCTGGTTCACCACTGCCACCCTCTGGTTCACCACTGTCACCCTCTGGTTCATCACTGCCACCCTCTGGTTTATCACAGCACCCTCTGGTTCACCACTGCCACCCTCAGGTTCATCACTGCCACCCTCTGGTTCATCACAGCCACCCTCTGGTTCATCACAGCACCCTCTGGTTCACCACTGCCACCCTCTGGTTCACCACTGTCACCCTCTGGTTCATCACTGTCACCCTCTTGTGTATCACTGCCACCCTCTGGTTCATCACAGCACCCTCTGGTTCACCACTGCCACCCTCCGGTTCATCACTGTCACCCTCTGGCCCATCACTGCCACCCTTTGGTTCATCACAGCACCCTCTGGTTCATCACAGCACCCTCTGGTTCACCACTGCCCCCCTCTGGTTCACCACAGCCATCCTCTGGTTCATCACAGCACCCTCTGGTTCACAACTGCACCTTCTGGTTCATCACAGCACTCTCTGGTTCACCACTGCCACCCTCTGTTTCACCACTGCCACCCTCTGGTTCATCACAGCACCCTCTGGTTCACAACTGCACCTTCTGGTTCATCACAGCACCCTGTGGTTCACCACTGTATATTATGGGGATAAAGCACACTTGCCCAGCCTCAACCGGGGGCTGGCTAATGTGTCACTGAATTTGAGCTTCAAGTCGGGCACCTGCTTCCTTATCTGTAAGTGCTTCCTGTTGTGGTTGAATTTTTGTGACAGCCTGGAGCATTGTGCTATACTTGTAACTATTCTCTGACCCTGCTTCGAGGGTCAGAGCAGGGTCAGAGAATAGTTGCAAGTAGGCAACAACTCTGGAGGCGCCGCTCAGGAAGCACTTACAGGGTTACAGCAGGTGCCCAAGTTGGAGTTAATTTCTTTGTAACCATTTTGTAAATGGTTACAATAAAATTAGCACAAACTTGGGCACCTGCTGTAACCCTGTAAGTGCTTCATGTACTTTAGTTTTTGAAAATCCGTCCCGCATGCGATTTCGCGGATCTTTTTGCAATTTCGCGAGATTTGCGGACCGCGAAATTGCAGAAAATCGGCAAATTCCGCGAACTGAACGAATTTTGCCCCCATGCTTACCTTCAGGTTGAGAAAACCTTGCCAGACCCACACAAGCTCAACAAGAGAGCTCTTCAAGTCCATCAATGCACTAGCTAAACTTCAACAGGACAATGGGTTCTCTCCTGATCAAGGGCTCGTTGATAAAATGGCCACCTGTTTTCAGTCCAAGGCCCAATTAATATACCAGGGGGTAGAAAGACTGAATGTTGGCTGCCCTTCACCTCAGCCCTTTGCTTCGGAAATTCCTCCATCTATCACCTGTCACCTTAGCTGCTTCTCCCCATTGACTCTCAACGGAGTACATGAACTAATGCGCATGCGCCGCCGCCCGCGCAAGCGCATTTCTCGCGAGAAATACGCATGCGCAGGTGGCCGCGCATGCTCATTAGTATCTAAGACGGCGGCGCCGGCGGCGCGATGACGAGAGGGAGCCACGGGGACGCAGAGGACAAGGTAAGTGGTTTTATAATTCCTTTTTAAGGTAATTTAAACATTTAGTGAGGGCGGGAGGGAGGCGGGTGGCGGGCAACTTCCCTAAGCCCACGAAGTGGGCGTAGTGTTGCCTGCTTCGCCTTCTTTGCAAAGGGCGAAGTAGGCAACACTACGCCCACTTCGTGGGCGTAGCGAAGTTGCCCGCCCAGGGTTAAAAGAAACCCGCCTTGGACCCTCTCAAAGTTACAAACTACCGCCCAATTGCATGTCTGCCCTTAGCAGCGAAAGTTCTGGAAAAAGCCATTAACTTAGAGCTCATGGAAAATTTGGACACCCATAATCTTCTCCACCCAACACAACATAGCTTTCACTCCGGCTACTCCACTGAGTCTGCCTTAGTTAAGGCTGCTGAGGAAATTCGCCAGCAAATTAATAAGGGGGGCAGAGCCATCCTAATCCTACTTGACCTATCAGCTGTGTTCGATATGGTAAATCATACAGTACTTATGAGACAGCTGGAGGCATTGGAAATTGGGGACTTTGCACTCCCCCTTCTTACCTTCTTTCTCTCAGCTAAAGAACAGAGGATGTGCTGGGACACCCTAGAATCAGGAAATGTCTATCTTCCTGGGGGAGCTCTACAAGGATCCGCACTTTCTCCTACTCTGTTCAACATAAATGTTACCCCACTAGCCAAGCTCATTGGGGACCATGGCTTCTCACTTGTATCGTACGCAGAAAATACCCAAATTATTATCTCTATTTCAATGATGACCAACTCGGTGGTGGGCATATTTCATAGCCGTCTGAGCCACATCATGAAATGGATGCATAAGAATTACCTCAAATTGAATACCAACAAGACCTAGGTCATGGAATTGGGAAGGGCCCCCCTATCTAGTTCCGATCTTGGTGGACAGCAACAAGCGGACCCTGTCCGACCCCGGCCACCAAAGTGAGAAACCTTGGTTTCTTGTGTGACACCCAGTTTAATTTCTCAGCTCAGATTAACCATCTTACATCTGCTTCCTATTTTCTTTTAAAGGTGCTGCGTAAAATCTTGCCTTTTTTCCAATGGACCAGAGGAAAACAGTTGTTGTGGCCCTTGTTCCATCCTGCATAGACTATTGTAATGCCCTCTACCTAGGCATTGACAAACACCAGCTCTCGAAACTTCAGTCTTTACAGAATGCAGCGGCACGCAGTTTGCTAAACATTCCTAAATATGGTCATATGTCTGGTGCCATTAGAACACTACATTGGCTTCCCATCAAACAGAGAACAGAGTTCAAAGCACTCTGCCTGGTTCACAAAGCCCTATTGTCGTGATTACAGGTCAGAGTCAGGAAGGGTCGACTGAACTGGGTAAAACGAGCCATACATGCCTTTCCTGCATAAGTGAAAGCCCGTATATCTGCTGCCAAACGCAATACACTACAAATCCCAGAAGTCCATGGGACTTCTGGGATTTGTAGTGTATTGCGTTTGGCAGCAGATATATATTGGGAATATAAGCCCCACCTTTACCGGAAGTCAGGGGTTGACAATCTTCAGAGATCGCATAGCAGAAGGTATTCCTCGCGGGAGGATCTTCGTCAGCAACATCGTCAGGACGCTGTCTCTTGCCAGAGAATCCTGTGGAAGCCATAGAAGCACTTGTGTGCTCACCCTGGTTACGCAAAGACTGCGTGATACTAAAAAACTCCTGGCCCGGGAGTTACAGGTATTTGGACCTGGGAGTGGAAGACGGCGTACGGAGCGCTCTCCTCCCAGCTCAGCCGTTATTGTGTTGTTTTTCGGTCGATGCTCTGCCTCTGAGCTTACGGCAGATTCGTGTTTAGGTATTGGATGCCTAATGACTTCTTCCTTCGCACCCGGTATAGGAGTTGGTACATTTATCTTTGCAGGAATGGAAACTTCTGATTCTAAAGGGCCGTGCTGAAATTCCTGATTACTTGCTGTGACAGTAACAGCAGTTTCTACCTTTTGGAATAACTTTCTTTTCACCTGTTTTCGTATCTGGGCATTGGATTTTGGGCGCTGTACTTCTTATATGTCAGATGTATCTTTCTTTAATTTCCAGGCGATTTTGACATGCTGCAGAGCCCTCAGTGAGTTTGAATGCTTATGCTGAATCGTTGACCTCATTGTATATTTGGCTTTCACTGTGCTGCCTCTTACACCTGCCTGTCTTCTCTCTGTGTATTTCTACAGCGCTGGTAGACGGAGTTAGACATTCAGTCCTTGACCAGACTAGGGTGATCAGAGCTATTGCAGCAAGTCTTTATTATTTTTTCCCATTCCCTTTTCCCCGGTGTGCTCCCATCCATAAGTGTGTATAGTTTAACATTGTGGGAGATAGTGCTCAGGGTAAGAGGGAGGCTACTCTTCACGCCATCGTTCTTGCTGTCTGCTGCGAAAAGGTTAGTGGCGTATATTCCTCTTCTTGTGCTACTGACAACCTGACAGATTGTCAAGCCCAAGTTGGACGCCCAGCCTAAAAGATAGACACCAATGCAGTGTTGACCTCGTTGTTGAAGAGCCTCACTGCTCTACAGCAGGAGGTGCAAACCTCTCATCTTGAGAATCAAGAACTTAGAAAAGACATGGGCATGTTACGTAGGGAAGTAGCGGGCTTATCCAGGACAAACAAAGGGTCTGGTTCCTATATAAGAGAAGGAATTTTAGCCCCTCCGGGTCAAACGCTCCATACTCCGCCTCTAGCCACACAGCAAGGGGGTGGCTTCTTTGCAACCAGTCCTATGCTCCCACCTGCAGCTGATTCTGTTCCAACGGTACATGTCATTCAGAACACTGGAAGACTTCTGACCCTCCTGAACGTTTCTATGGGGATCCGAAGAAGTTTGAAACATTCCTTAATCAATGCTGATTGCATTTTTTGTGTAAGCCTGCAGTATTCCAGGACGAGGCAGCCAAGACAGCCTTTATGATGTCCTACATGGGAGTGAAAGCTGCTAGTTGGACCATATCAATAATGGAATAAAACAATCCTGTTGTACATAAATTCGCTGATTTCTGTTTAGAAATGAGGAAGTTGTTCGATCGCAAATCCCATATGATGACCCTGGATCATGAACTCATTACTCTTCGACAAGGCTCTCAGGACTTACTGACCCATAGCATGACATTTAATAGACTGGTAGTTGAGACTGACTGGCCCCAGGAAAAAAGATCCACTCTTTTTTTACGAAGGACTAAGGGGAAAACTAAAGGACGATCTTTCACAGGTGGTGCAGTTACCTCAGGCCTGCGAAGAATTGATAGACCAAACAGACCAACTGGATCACAGAATACAAGAAAGAAAGGGGGACAGGAATCGGGGGCACACACTTTCTCTTTTATAGGCCTAAACCTATTCCTCAAGAACATCCCAAACATCCGTAAGGGATAGAGCCAATGCAGATAGGAGGCATTCGAATGCCTCTAACCCCGGAAGAAAGAGAAAAAAGGAGGAAGATGAAACTGTGTTTATATTGTGGGAAAGGGGGTCATTTCATAAGGGAATGTCGGACCCAGGCTCAGCTACCAGAGCGAGCCAACGTTCAGCGTGGACAAGCAACCATGGGATATAAAGAACCAACGGAAAACGGAAAGGCCTGAGTCAGGGGGAGATCACTGGTTCAGAGTGCGCATGGAATACGATCTCATCAGTTATTGCCAACACCACACAAACCGCAGTGGCACATTTAGCCATTAGTGTTTATCTACAAATCGCAAATGACGAAAACATCAAGGTGGCTGCATTGTTGGACTCCAGTGCCACTGGGAATTTTATCGACATGCAATATGCCAAGAACCTAGGTGTGGTGTGGGAAAGGAAAGAGACCCCAGAAGAAGTCAAGGCTGTGGACGGAACGGCCCTGTCTTCGTAACCAGTCTTGCACCATACAGTGCCACTTGTGATGCAGTTTGGGGTAGACCACTTTGAGACTATTCAATTTGATATCATTGCCGCACCACAGTTCCGTCTCATTTTGGGTATGCCCTGGCTAACCTTACATGACCCGGTGGATCACTGGGCAGCCCGCACAGTAACCTTGAGTTGAACACTGCACCCAACAAGCAGCATTGCTTGGAAAACCCGAGAGGACGCAGGCTAATCTACTGGCTACTGCTTGTGTTAAAAGCTTCTATTGTTGTGCTACTATCTTGCCGGAAGAATACAAAGAATACCAGCCTATATTTGACAAACAGATGGCCACCCAGCTGTCACCCCATCGGGTGTATGACTGCCGCATAGAGCTGATACTCGGAGCTGAGATCCCATGCAGCAGGGTGTATGCCCTGATCGAAATGAGACTCAATATATGAGAAATTACCTTGACGAAAATCTGGCCTCCGCTTTCATCAGGCATTCCTCATCACCTGCTTCCTCTTCACATGTTTTATCCCTAAGAAGGATTGCAGCGAACTTCAAACCTGCATGAACTGCAGAGCTATCAACCGTGTCACTGTAAAACCCCTTACCTATGATTCCGGTACTTTTGGACCAACTTAAGGGGGCTTGTTATTACATGAAAATAGATGTACAGGGCGCCTACCATTTGGTGAGGGTAAAGAGCGGCGATGAGCGGAAGACAGCCTTCTGAACACAGTTGAGACTTTTCGAGTTCAGGGTGATGCCCTTTGGGCTTTCAAATGCCCCAGCGGCCTTTTAATATTTAATGGATGAGGTTCTTCGGGGGTTCTTGGACACTTTCTGAGTGGTGTAAATAGATGACATCCTGGTCTATTCGTCTAGTCTTCCCGAACATGTGGAACATGTAAAACCAAATTCTAAAAAGGCTCCAACAACATTAGTTGTATGCTAAATTGAGGAAATGCGTGTTTCATATTCAAGAAGTCTCATTTCTTGGTTACATCATTAATGCCAAAGGGCTTCGGATGGAGACAGGCAAAGTTGATGCGATCATCCAATTGAAGACCCCGCAACATGTGAAATCAGTCCAAAGCTTCTTGGAGTTCGCTACCTATAATAGGCGTTTTATCAAAGACTTCTCGAAGATCATCAATCCCATCTCCAGTCTGTTGAGAAAAAATGCTCCCTTTGTGTGGGGTGACGAGGCCGAGAAATCCTTCAACGTCTTGAAAGAAAAGTTCACGCAAGCGCCTATTCTCAGACATCCCGACACTCAACTTCCCTTCATACTGGAAACAGATGCATCATCACAAGCCATAGGAGGAGTCTTGTCCCAAAGGCATCCCACTACAGGACAGCTGCATCCTGTGGCCTGTTTCTCAAGGAAGTTCACTCCCTGCAAAGTAAATGATTCTATCGCAGACAAATAATTACTTGCCATCAAACAGGCTTGCGAGTAATGGAGGCATTACCTTCAGGGAGCACGTCATGTCATTGAAATTTCCACGGATCACAGAAACCTGTTCTTCCTGAAAACAGCCAAGGCCCTACCACCACAACAGCAGAGATGGACTTTGTTCTTCTCCTATTATGATTTCATTATCAAATACAGACTAGGTCCCCAGAATGGCAAGGCAGACGCCCTATCCCGTGTCGATGATACAGAGATTCCGAGACAACCAGAGAACCCTAAACCACCCTCGATACTCCCTGAAGCTTCTTTTCTAAATCCAACGATAGCCTTGATTACGTCACAGGATTTTTTAGAGGACCTCAATGTATACTTAGCAGACATAGACACTCAAGCTTGGATTCAGGATAATCCTGAACATCGAACACTGAAGGATGAACTGTTGTATCATTACCATGCTTTGTATATCCTGGGCTCCGATCTGTAGAGACAAGTGTTAGCATGGGCTGATGATTTCCCGTTGGGAGGACACCTAGGAAGGTACAAAACCATTGCCTGAATCAAACAATCTTTTTGGTGGCCCACATTGAGGAAAGACACTGAGACCTATCTACAGACTTGTGCGGCATGTGCACAGGGAAAGACTGACCATAAAAAACCTACAGGACTCCTACAACAGTTACCCATTCCCCCTCGACCATGGCATACTGTGTTGATAGACTTGATTGTGGAAATGCCTCCATGTGAAGGGTACACGACCATCTTGGTAGTGGTAGACCATTTATCTAAAATGGGACATTTTATACCTTTGAAACGATTGCCCACATCCACGGAACTAGCTCTTGTTTTTCTACAGCATGTGATGAGACTCCATGGAATACTCATCACAGACAGAGGAACGCAGTTCACCTCTTGTTTATGGAGGGCGCTATGTAAGACCATGTTTATCGACGCTAGGCTTTCTACCAGATATCATCCACAGACAGATGGGAAGACCGAACGCTTGAATCAGACTTTTGAACAATACCTCCGTTGTTTCACTCTCCAAAATACTTGGAACTGGTTTACACTTCTATGGATGGCAGAATACGCCTACAACAATGCAAAACATTCCACGCTTGGTTGTGCACCGTTCTTTTACATGTACGGTCATCATCCCAATATGCTTCCTTTTGAGTGACCGATTAGATCTAAACTTTCGAGCATTCACGAATATCATGCCCACCTCAGAGCTGTTTTTATCGATGCCAAGCAACATCTGGAGACAGCACAACAGGCTCACAAATGCTTTGCAGACAGAAAAAGAAAACAAGAACCCAAGTATCAGGTCGGGGACAAGGTATGGCTAACTACAAAGAACATACACCTCAATGGAGCGAATAAACTAAAGCCTAAGTATGTTGGCCCCTGTAACATCGAAGAAATCATAAATCCCGTAGCTATGAGACTGTCCCTGCCCAGTTCTTGGCACATTCATCCAGTATTCCATGTCTCAATACTTCAGGCCTGTACTACTAGCATGAGTTTACCTGAACATCCCCTCACTTTGGAAATAGATGGGCAGGATGAGTATGAGGTACACAAACTCCTCGACTCTCGGATAGTGAGGGGGAGTGTGCAGTATCTTGTGGATTGGAAGGGGTTCGGGGTGGAAGATAAAACCTGGGAACCAGTACAAAACCTACACTGTCCAGAATTGTTGGAACGCTTCCATGCTGCACATCCAGGTAAACCAGGACGACCGCCGAGTCGGCGATCCTTGAGAGGGGGTTCTGTCGCGATTACAGGTCCGAGTCAGGAAGGGTCGACAGAACTGGGTAAAGAGCGCCATACATGCCTTTCCTGCATAAGTGAAAGCCTGTATATCTGCTGCCAAACGCACTACACTACAAAGCCCAGATGTCCATGGGGGGCGCTAACAGGAAAAGGAATCAGTGCAATCCAGTAACGCCCAGTTGAATATAAGCCCCGCCTTTACCCGAAGTCGGGGCTTGACAATCTTCAGAGATCGCATAGTGGAAGGTATTCCTCACTGGAGGACCTTCGGCGGCAACCTGGTCAGGACGCTGCCTATTGCCAGAGAATCCTGTGGAAGCCATAGAAGCACTCATGTGCTTACCCTGGTTACGCGAAGACTGCGTGATACTA
Organism: Lissotriton vulgaris; assembly: GCF_964263255.1. NCBI lineage: Eukaryota > Metazoa > Chordata > Amphibia > Caudata > Salamandridae > Lissotriton > Lissotriton vulgaris. Next base: position 674,826,224 of record NC_141699.1, on the reverse strand, counting down.
AAAAACTCCGGGCCCGGGAGTTACAGGTATTTGGACTTGGGAGTGGAAGACTGCGCGCCGAGCGCTCTACTCCCAGCTTGGTAGTTATTGTGTTGTTTTTGGGTCGATGCCCTGCCTCTGAGCTTATGGCAGATTCGTGATTAGGTATTGGATGCCTAATGACTTCTTCCTTCGCGCCTGGTATAGAGTTAAAACATTTATCCTTGCAGGATTGGAAACCTTCGATTCTAAGGGGCCGTGCTGAAGTTCTTGATTACGTGCTGTGACAGTAGCAGCAGTTTCTACCTTTTGGAATAACTTTCTTTTCACCAGTTTTCTTATCTGGGCATTGGATTTTGGGCGCTGTACTTCTTATATGCCAGATGTATCCTTCTTTAATTTCCAGGCGATTTTGACATGCTGCAGAGCCCTCAGAGAGTTTGAATGCTTATGCTGAATCGTTGACCTCATTGTATATTTGGCTTTCACTGTGCTGCCTCTTACACCTACCTGTCTTCTCTCTGTGTATTTCTACAGCGCTGGTAGATGGAGTTAGACATGCAGTCCTTGACCAGACCAGGTTGAGCAGAGGTATTGCAGGAAATCTTTATTATTTTCTCCTCTTCCCTTTTCCCCGGTGTGCTCCCTTCCATAAGTGTGTATAGTTGAACATTGTGGGAGATAGTGCTCAGGGTAAGAGGGAGGCTACTCTTCACGACATCGTTCCTGCTGGCTGCTGCGAAAAGGTTAGTGGCGTATATTCCTCTTCTTGTGCTACTGACAACCTGACAGATTGTCAAGCCCAAGTTGGACGCCCAGCCTAAACGATAGACACCAATGCGGTGTTGACCTCGTTATTGAAGAGCCTCACTGCTCTATAGCAGGAGGTGCAAACCTCTCATCTTGAGAATCAAGAACTTAGAAAAAACATGGGCACGTTACGTAGCGAAGCAGCGGGCTTATCCAGGACAAACTAAGGGTCTGGTTCCTATATAAGAGAAGGAATTTTAGCCCCTCCGGGTCTGATTATCAAAACCAGTGAACAAAACCAGATGGGAGGCAGATGCATTTCTTTCATGGCATCCAGGCTCTGGAACAAACTTTCCCTCAACATCAGGTTAATTCCATCTATGTCCCAGTTCAGGAATCAGGCCAAAACCTTGCTCTTTCCCTCTTGATAACTTTCAAGCATTTCCTGACGCTCGCCCTCTGCTCTTCTTGCTTCCTTCAGTGGCAAGACGCCTCAGCATTCGTGCACTTTAAAAGCCCTTTACTTACTTACTTACACAAGCCATGCCACCCTGGACTCCGTCGGGTGTCTACTTTTCAGAAATGTGTGGGTTTGGTAAGTTTCCCTGGTTGCCATTTGAGCTCGGGACCAAATTCGCCAGCCATCAATATTGCAAAAAATGATCGCTTTTGGTTAGAAAAATTTGATCTGTTGATATTGCATTTTTAGCCCTTTCCTGTTGTGGGCACAAGGCCCACGTAAACAAGTAAGATATGGCTTATATTGGGAAACTTGGGGAAAAGCTCTGTGGTAGGAAGTTTGTGGCTTCCTGCAGATTCCAGAACTTTTCTTACCCCCTTGCGTGCTGCCGTTGGCCAACGGCTGACGGAGCCCCGGCCACTCTTCAGAAAGCCCGCACCGCGGCGGAAAAACCGCTGCGATTAAGGCGTTAACAGACATATGAGGAAAACATATGTTTTTATCCAAAGTATGAAGTTTGCAAAGATTTCTGGTTAAAAAACCTTGTGAGAAGCCACACAACACTGGACAAGCCTGCACGTCTAGTAGTTTTCAGAAATATCCAGGCATGGTAAATTTCCCTTGGGGGATTTGTGCTAGGTTCTAAAATCCACAGCTTCCCACATTTTAAAAACATATGGATTCTGCTGGGTCAGATATGATGTATTTTGTGTCACTGGCACTAGGCCAAGCCACACAACTGGAGTATAGTCTTTATTGGGAGACATGTGGGAACACAGAACAGTAGAACATATGTTATTACCAATGGGATTTCTCTGCATGTTGGCTTCAAAATGGATCTTGAGAGTGTAAAAAAATTATATTTAGCAAAATGCCCTCTGAATCACAAGATAGTTTGGGTTACCTCAAAGTCAGAGGTGTACAAATAACCACTTTTCCTAAATCCAATATCTTGTGAGCATTTCAGAAATACATGTTTCTTTCATTTTTTTAACAAAACTGTATTGGCATTTTCTTTTAACACATTACAGTAGATACAGCGTGATATTTCAGTCCTTGAGGCTACCTCTCCATTTATGAACTGTTGGGGTTACGCCTGGGGGTGATCCTTGCACATGGCTAATGAAATGACTCAAACAGGATTCCAATCCGGTATTAATATTTCATGTGTATTCAATGTGTTCATTAATGTTCAATACTCAGGTCTTCCAGTTGCAAGCAGGATCATCAGACACCATCTAATGAGTACTGTGTTTTATAAAACTAGGAAGAGAAATGATAAGGGGCAGAGAAGAGGAAACTGGCTATCAGCAAACTATGTGGTATTAGGGAGCTGGGTGGTATGTACTTGATAGTAATATTGGTACTCAGGAAGCCTGGGACCAGGGTTGTGAGTGGCAGGATGGTCGTTCTCCGATGTGTGGGACAAACTGATTGGGAGTGGCAGCTCCAAAGAGAGGTCTCACTGGGGAGACAGGAGTTTACTAGGTTAGCATGTCTTTAGTGACAGGTATTTTCGCATTCTCCAGGATGGTATCCCAGCTCTTGGCCATGTGATGCTTATGAAAGGGTTTGGCCTCTTTCCTGTGTAAGGCTTTACTTTCAGCTTCAGCCCATTGAAACAGGGCGTTTACACCATACATAGGCTTCCTTCAAACTCATATGCCATTCCTTATATTTTATCATAACAATTGCTGTATGGACAGTGCACAAAGAAAAATCATTTTAAAGTGCAGCTCAGGAATTAGGCCTGGGCATTGTGTGTTTTTGCTGGACCCTCAAACCCTATATATCGTTATGACCAGAAGGGTCTGTCGGACATGGCTATATATTGGTTTCATAAATCAACCACTGTGACAAGAAGTTACGGATGAACATTTTAGGAAATTTGGATACTGGTTAGGGGGAACCCTACTAAAGCAGCAACCACAATTCTTGATAGGGTGAATCACAAACAACCCCAAATTAACCTGTGCTTAACCCTCTGATAACTTGGCACAGACACAGTCAGGCCTAACTTAAAGGCAATGTGTTAAGTAGTTATGCAGAACATAAAAAGTAATAAAGTGAAAACATAACATGACAAAAATCTCACACCAATTTAGAAAAATAGAGTAAAATGTAATTAATTATATGAGACTGAAACAACAAAAATTTAATCAGGAGCACCGGATATAAACAATTTTAAATGTTTAAGTGAAAATAGTATTTAAAAGCACAAAATGGCAACTGTGGTTATTGAGTCACACCGGACCTGGACAAAGTCACAAGTTCACACTGACTGCGATGGAGTTTGGGCCAATACAGGGAAAAAGTTTTGCCGGCTGAACAAAGTACCTTAAATCTTGGTTGCGGAGCATTGCTAACTCCCGCATCAAGGATGCATTGCACAGTGGCGGATCGGAAGAGCTGCACAGCTGTGATGCAAGGTCCTGTGTTGAGGATGCATTGCACAGCGGCATTTCAGAGGAGCTGTGAGGTCCTGAGACGGGAATGGGTTGTGCAGCAGCAGTTCCAAGTGTTGGACCTGGCCCTTTGAAGGGTTTTCCCCAACTCTTTTGCCTTCTTCTTCCTATTTCCTCTGACCTGTCATTGTTGGATTTAGGGCTCTGAGCTTTTTTCCACTGCTAATCAGTTCTAAAATGCATATGCTCTCTAGTGTAAATGGTAAATGGTAGTTGTGATTTGTTATTCATGATTGTGCCACCCACATGAGTAGCCTGGCAAACATGTCACAGGCCTGCCCCCGGAGTGTTTGCAAGTGCAGATTTAAACTGCCATGTCAACCTGGCATGTGCACCCATTTGCCAGGCCCAAACCTTCCCTTTTACTTCATGTAAGACACACCTAAAGAAGGCCCAAGGTAGCCCTATGGGCAGGTTGAAGTGGATGTGAAAGGTAGTACACGTACTGGTGTGTTTTACATGTCTTGATAGTGAAATACTACTAATTTCCTTTTTCACTATTGCAAGGACTAGCTCTCCCATAGGTTATCATTGGATTTGCCTTGCTACCCTTTACCAGTGTAACTTTCAATTTGGAAAAGATAGAAATTTGAAATGTGGGTTCCCTGAACTCAAGATTTAAAAACACATTTGTTTGTGAAGTTGGTTTTTAAATTGTGTGACTGAAAATACCACTTTAGGAAGTGAGAATGTTCTTTCTTTACAATCCTGTGCCTCTGCTTGCCTGTTGAATCAACGTCTGATTAGACTGACAGTCGGGGTGTTTGTGCATTCACATTAGATAGTCACACATATTCACAGCATATTCTGATGCCCATCACCAGGCTGTTGGGCCTTCCTAGAGCTAGAGTGGTGGGAGGAGCTGTCACTGACACCTAAATAGGGCTCTGCCTGACCTCTCCCAATGCTGCCTCCACCCCCTTCTAGTGTGTCTCGATCGAGGACAGGGCAAGGCAGGATCTGTGCACTACAAAGAATATCCATTTGAAGTATGCTTACTTCAAAAACCAAAAGGGGTATAGGCATTTGACTTACAACCCCATATTTTGGGAACACTTTTAGACCAAGAGGAAACTCTGTCACAAGGAAGAGCTGGAGAGATCTCAGAAGAAGTACTGCCCATTTGGTGTGTTACTCTGCTGGGTTGGCCTGCAGTTGCTGCTTCTGTCTTGGAGAGGAAAAGTTCTGGACTTTGCTTTGTACCCTGCTTGAGACGATTCTCCAAGGTTTTGTGTGTGCATGCCTCATGTTAAGAAGTCTCAGGGCTATCAAAAGCTTCACCTGCCCACCCTGGACTCCTCTGCTGGGAGTTCTGAATTGCCAAGTGGTGCCAATTCCAGTTCTGGGACCTTAGAGGTGGCTTTGCTGCAGAAAGAAGAAGAAAATTCATCAGGCGACCCTCCAAGCCTGTCTTCCCGCCACAAGCTTACCATGTGGTTAAAAAAACAATGCATTGCCACGCTGTAACCAAAGGATCGACACAGCGCCTGTTTACGGCTGGGAAAATCAATGCTGCGCCGACTCAAGTGGCTCCAAGTTCGCCACAGCTCGAGTCCTAAGCACCGTGTCTCTGACATCCAAGACACCCACTCTATCGCAGTCCCACTTGTAAGGCTGACAAACCATTGCAACGCCACACTGCCACTAAAGGATCGCTGCAGCACCTGTTTATGGCTGGGAGCATCGACCCCTGCACATCCGGATTTTCGACACATTACACCAGTACACCAAGTTTCCAGCGCATCCCCCCACAGAAAATATCCGCTTATGGATTTTGGCATACTACTTCTCCTTGCAGTAAGGAATCAACCACACACTTATCCTGCATGCAGCTGAACTGATGCCTCTATTCCCCTGGGGCACAAGAATCGACGCATCACTGTTTTTCAATGCTTCTCTCCTTTGCAATTGTTTTTCGTCATGAATTTTGATGCATCAAAGTTACTTTGTGCTAAAATCACTGCATCCTCAGAGTCTATGGCCAAAATTGCTTAAACCTTTAAAAAGTGATATCTTGAGTGTTGTATGTTTGATATTTGTTGTTTTGGTCTTGTTTGGATAAGATAAAGAGTGTAAACTGGTGCGATGTTCATTGGTAGGGTTTTCACTATGTTATTGTACGTGTTTGTACAAATGCTTTACACATTGCCTCTAAGATAAGCCTGACTGTGTGTGCCAAGCTACCAAGGGGGTGAGCAAGAGTTATCTTGGGTGCGCAACTCCCTTGCCCTAAGTAGATGGAAGGGCCCCTACTGGGACAGGGTGCAAGGCACTACCAAATTGGGGCCCCCATTCCTAACAAAGAGGCTGCAAGGGAATGTGCCACACTGCATTGCTCCTGCTTGGACCACTGCTGTGCTGGCAGGGCACCTACAGGCCCACTTCCAAGGCTCCAAGAACGGAGCAGCACCACTTTCCGAGCAAGTCTCACAGCAGAGTCCCAGTGCTGGGTTCAATGCAGCTGGAGCCTTTTCTGTCCCTGAGGCTCCAATCAGGAGGCCAGCCAACCAGCCCTTATCTTATCTTATCTTATCTTAATGTTTTGTTGAAGCGCTACAGCTGCCTCGGCAATGAGGCGTCCCGGCGCTGAAACCTAGATCCGATCCTGAGCAAGAAGGCCTAAGGGCAGAGGCGGGTTTAGAGACAAGGGAAAAGATAAGTTTTCACTGCCTTTCGGAAGGCAGAAAGGTTGTCCAGCGCGCGAATATGATGTGGGAGTTCGTTCCACATCTTGGGTCCCAGGAACCTAAAGGAGCGTCCGCCCATGCGGGAGAGTTTTATGCGTGGGACACAGAGGAGGTTTTGGTTGGAAGATCTTAGGTTCCGTGACGGCGCATAGGGAGTGAGAAGGGGTTGAAGCAGAGGGGGAGTGTCAAGTTTGAGAATTTTGAAGGTCATGATGAGGGTCTTAAACTTGATTCTGGAGTCAACCGGGAGCCAGTGCAAATTCCTGATGGTTGCTCTGGCTGAACATCTGCGGGGCAGGCCGATCAGAGTTCTAGCGGCCGAGTTCTGCACGCGTTGGAGTCGTGCTAGCTCACATTTGTTGGCGCCGAGAAGGAGTACATTGGCGTAGTCTAGACGCGAGAGTATGGTGGCTTGGATGATGAGCTGTCGGGTCTTTGCGTCAAAGAAGCCTAGTATGTGGCTGAGGCTTCTCAGTAAGCCAATGCAGGTGCCAGCAACTTTCTTGGTGTGGGCTTGAAAGTTGAGTGAGTCGTCCATCCATACACCCAGGTTTTTCACAACGGTTTTGGGGGGAGGGATGGTACCGAGGGAGGACGGCCACCAGTGCTCATTCCAAAGGCTGGTGTTTTTGCCGAGGAGGAGCACCTCTGTTTTTCCGCCGTTGAGCTGTAGACAGTTTGTGGTCATCCATTGGGCGACCGCGGAGAGTCCGTTTTTAAAATTAGAGGAAAAGTTTGAGGGTCCATCTGAGAGGGCAATGGCCAATTGTGTATCATCAGCATACGATACTAATGTTAAGCCCCATTCTTTGGCCACTGCCGCCAGAGGCTGAACATAAAGATTAAAAAGAGAGGGGCTTAGCGCCGAGCCCTGCGGGACTCCCTGATCAATAGGATGGGGTTTAGATAGAAAGGGTGGGGCAGAGACTCGAAAGGACCTGTTTTCGAGGAAGGATCTAAACCACTCCAGGGCATGGCCCTTTACACCAAAGGCCTCCAGACGTCTAAGAAGGATGACATGGGATACCGTGTCAAAGGCCGCGCTGAGATCCAGAAGGATCAGCGCAGCACTTTGACCGGCATCCAGGATCGTCCGGAGGTGCTCTGTGGTGGCTAGGAGAGCAGACTCAGTGCTATGGCCTGGTCTGAACCCGTTTTGTGATGGGTCCAGAATGTTGTTTTTGACCATATGTTGGGAAAGAGTACTGTTGACATGTGCTTCAGCGAGTTTAGAAAGCCATGGAAGCAGGGAGATAGGACGAAAATTCTCCGGTTTAGATGGATCTAGGGTGGGTTTCTTGATGATAGGCGAAACCCACGCTTGCTTCCAGGCAGATGGTACGCACGCTGAAGTAAAGGAGAGGTTCAGGATGGCGGTTAGCGCTGGTAGGAAGAAGTTGAGTGATTCTAAGAATTGAACCGGGCGCATGGGGTCTGCGGGGGAGCCAGACTTGACTTTGTTGCAAAGTCTGATAAGAATGTCTTTGGAGATTTCTGGGATGTGGGTCAGGGTCGAGTAGCTGGGAGAGGCAGAGGGATAGCTGACGATGTTAGGGTCATGCTGGGGAAAGGAGGTGTAGATTTTCTGCACCTTATCGACGAAGAATTTAGCAAGTTCCTCGCATTGTTGCTCGGAGGAGATCGTAGGGGGGGGTGTTTTGTTGCTCTGAAGTTCTTGTACGAGTTTGAAAATTTCTTTCGCAGGGGTGGGACTAGATTCAATTTTATCGGCGTAGAAAGCAGCTCGTGCAGCACGGATGGCTTTGTGATATGATTTTTGTAGCTGAAGGTATTTATCTTTGTCCTCTTTATTGTATTTCCTACGCCAAAGGCGTTCTGCCTTTTTACACTCTTTTCTTAGATTTTTGAGTGCATCGTTGTACCAGGGGTTTGATGGCGAGTTGCGGCCTTTTGTCCATTTTGCAGGGATAAGGCTGTCTAGTCCGCCCGTAATCCACTCGTGAAACGTGTTGTAGGTAACGTTGATGTCAGCGTTAGAGTCAGGGTGGAAGTCCCCTAATGTCCTGTGTAGGTCCTCATGAGACAGTTTGTGCCACGGTCTTTTTAAACGGCTGGCCGGAGCCGTATTGTGCCTGCTTTTGTTGACCGAAATGGTCAATTTAATAAGGGAGTGATCTGTCCATCCCATAGGAAGGGGTGGTTCTGAGGTGAGTTCTTCTAGGTTGGAGAAGACTGGGTCTAGGATGTGGCCGGCTAAGTGGGTTGAAGTGGAAATGAAGGGGTTGAGTTGCAGTGCAGAGAGATCTGCAAGGAGTGTTTTGATTGTGGAGTCATTGAGTAAGTCAAAATGGAGATTAAGGTCTCCCAGAATGGTGAAGTTGGGGTTTTTGGTGATTAAAGAGGTTGTTGACTCAAGGAGGGCCTCAATGAATTTTGAAGAGGGGCCAGGTGGGCGGTAAATGTAAAGTCCCGACACAGTGAAGTTGGGAGTTATGGTAATTTTGAAGTTGGCGCATTCAGAGTCTGCCAGGTCTTCCTTAAGAAAAGAGCATGAGAGCGTTTTTTTGTGGATTACTGCGAGACCGCCTCCTCTACCCTCTCTATTAATGGCCGACATGAAGTAGTCGTCAGGTAGAGTGAGATTGGGAATGGTGGAAGTGCCATCGCGAAGCCATGTTTCGCAGAGGAAGAGGATGTCTGGGTTTTCGTCTAGTATTAGGGAGTTAACCTCCAGGTGATGTTTAACTAGTGATCTGACATTGAGGTGGAGTATCGTGATGGAGGAGGTTTTATCCGGACCTATAAGCTGTTGAACGGCGTGGGGTTTCATAGTGGAGAAGCTACAGGTTTGGCATTGTAGGCAAGTGAGTCCGGGCTTACCTGTAATGTTTACGCATGATCGTCCGGGGTTCCAGCTCTGAAGCGTCTCACTATCATAGGCGAGGAATGGTGATGGTATTTGGCCAGGGGGTCTGGCGAGAGGCGATGTCTTGGCGATGACGGGCGCAGACGGGCTTGCCTTAGGCGCGCCTTCGGCGCGCAAACGGCGCTCCCGCTGCGCTCGTCCGCTGCGCTTCCTGTACAGGCACATATCAAGGGAGGGAGGGGGTGTGGCCTGAAGGGGGCGGAGTCAGCGCGCACGCCTGGGAGATTGGCGGCAGCTGAGAAGCGCGAGGTGGGCGCGTCAGCTCAAGGGCAGCTGTGCGCTGAAGCAATGAGGCGCTTCGGTGAGTGTGTGTAGTCTTAAAAACACAGAAAACAGTGACACCACACAGAGCAAGGAAATAGTGGATTTTGTTCAATTTAAAATATTTTCGAGTACCTCCAGCTCCCGGCTTCCGCCTCAGGACTGGGTCAAGGTTTGATCGTTGCCGCTAGAAGTCAGCGGTTTAAGTATAGCCAGCAGGGGGCGTGGCCTGAAGGGGGCGGAGTCAGCGCGCACGCCTGGGAGATTGGCGGCAGCTGAGAAGCGCGAGGTGGGCGCGTCAGCTCAAGGGCAGCTGTGCGCTGAAGCAATGAGGCGCTTCGGTGAGTGTGTGTAGTCTTAAAAACACAGAAAACAGTGACACCACACAGAGCAAGGAAATAGTGGATTTTGTTCAGTTTAAAATATTTTCGAGTACCTCCAGCTCCCGGCTTCCGCCTCAGGACTGGGTCAAGGTTTGATCGTTGCCGCTAGAAGTCAGCGGTTTAAGTATAGCCAGCAGGGGGCGTGGCCTGAAGGGGGCGGAGTCAGCGCGCACGCCTGGGAGATTGGCGGCAGCTGAGAAGCGCGAGGTGGGCGCGTCAGCTCAAGGGCAGCTGTGCGCTGAAGCAATGAGGCGCTTCGGTGAGTGTGTGTAGTCTTAAAAACACAGAAAACAGTGACACCACACAGAGCAAGGAAATAGTGGATTTTGTTCAATTTAAAATATTTTCGAGTACCTCCAGCTCCCGGCTTCCGCCTCAGGACTGGGTCAAGGTTTGAGCCCTTGGAATCACTCTGGCCATCCTTGGTTCAAGATGCTGATCCAGTCCTTTTCACTCAGGCAGCATGGCAGCAAGCAGCAGGGAAGCAGAGTACCATGGCAGCAGAGTAGCAGTCTTTCTTGACTAAAGCAGTACAGCTGTCCTACTAAGTCTTCCATAGTTAGGTTTGAGGGTCAAATATTTATACCAGGTGCTAACTTCAAAGTAGGTAGCCTTGACGGTGATGCAGGTTCTTGCATCAGTTCCGAAGAGCTGCAAGAATGCGATGTAAGAACGTGTGCTGCCATTGAGGCTACTGTTGATGAGAGATTTGCAATGTGAGGGCCTGTGTTTGTAAAGTTTCAAACAGGTGGCATTTCCAATGTGGGCTATGAAGTTGGTGCAAAGTCTGTGCGTCTGGAGAACTCTCTAAACAGAGGTGATGCATCAGTTCTGCACGAGATTCTGCCACCGAGCAGAGGAGGTGCATGGGTTCTGCTGGATCTACAAATATGCTGGCAGACCACCTTCAGACCCACTTTCAAGGGTGCAGGTCTGGAGTGGCACCACTTGGCAGGGTAGGACTCACACATGACAGATTCCAGGTCCTATGTTCAAGGTTGTTGGAGGCTTTTGTCCCTGAGGCTCTAGTCAGGAGGCCATCCAACTAGCCCTTGGAGTCACTTTGGGCCCTCAGCCTAACAGATGCAGATCCAGCTCTTCTCACCCAGGCAGGAAGGCAGCAACAGGTAAGCACAACAGGGTACAATTCCTTCAGAGCATCAGTCTATGAGGGTGGCAATACTTTTAGCAGCACAGCGGTCCTTCTTTCTTGCCGAGTATCCACAGGTCCAGATGTATACAGAAGGGTTTGTGTTTTGAGTCCAATATTTATACCTGGGACTTACTTTGAATTGGAGGAAGCTTCTAGAGGTTATCACCCCCTGAGATCTCAGGCATCCTTTGCTGCCTGCCTTGGCCTTAGATTGTTTGGGGGTCATAATAGACTAGTGTTAAACACTTTGTGACAGTGTTCAGCAAGTGCCTTTCAGGTGTGAAAGTGTGGTAGGTGACAGCTCTCCCCCTTATTAACTCAGAGTGGACCATACTGCCAGCACCTAGCTTCTCTTTGTTTCACTGTCTGGGAGCAATATACAAAAGACCAACTGCCAGCTACACCTAGTCATGTGACTCAGTAACAGGCTGCAGGCACCAAATGGTTAAGAGAAAAAACATGCCAGCTATCTAAAAGTATTCTCGGGAGTAGGAATACACACCATTTTCTCCATTTTTCAAACTTGTACCATTTGTCCGCTGTTAGCGTGCAGTTACGGTGGGTACCAAGCCCTCACAGCACCTGGATAATTAACAAACACAGACTAGGGGCGCGGTCTCGCCCCTGCCAAACGCACAGCTAAAGTTGCCTAACGTAGGCAGTTATACAGACTCCTCAAAGTAAATCCAAATATTGCAATGTAATCCAGTTTCTGCATCCTTTCATTCAATTTATTTTAAACAATTTCTCTCCACACTCGGAGTGGATTTGCCAATTTTCCAATTTTCTCATGTTAAGGCTGGGCCATCCGAACCGCTTGCACAGAACACGAATGAAGCAAGTTTCATCACAGACAGTGTAGTTTTATTTTAATACCCAATGCATTTCGGACCTCTTGTGCCCTTCATTAGGGGTCACTGAAATAACAAATAATATGGCCAATATTACCATTTTAAAGTATCAAGCATCATCAAAAGCAATACATTGATATAAAATCCAATTTATAGAGTAACTCCATATCATTTGAGAAACCTTTTGTATTTCTAACATAATCAATGTACATCATAATACTGGTGGGTTTTACTATCTTTCCCCGTATATTACCTCTCACATATCCTACAGTTAAACCTAAGTATCTCGCAACTACTGAGCTCATGTGCCCCGCCAACCTTGTGTCTTGCGCTTACCCCACTACCAGTTATATGCCACTGTCAAAAAGCATCTTCCACATACATAACACCCTCCATACATTCCCGCATTTATTGTTATTTACCTACACCCACTACATAACTATCAATAAAAAACCCTCGACATTCTCCCAACTAGCCCGGTATCAACACTCCCCTTCTTCCTTTTTACTCACTCACCCACATGTATACATAATCTCACTCACACAACATTTCACCCTGATCCTAAACTCAAACACAACTTATTCTTCCCGCAACTCTATTTTACCCATCTACTTATTGCATCTTTCCCCAGTCCCACTCAATCAAAGCACTCGACTTAACTAGAGTAGTAGCGTTGCATTTCCTATTCTGCTGCCATTACAAGACACCCATCTTGGTCGCTTAACTGACGGATGAAGTTCCCGTTCCTGTTCCCACCCCCTAGGAGGTCGTTGGGGGTCGTGAGCATCCGTGGCCGGCTTAGAACAGTTGGAAGGTAAATCCAGCTTGTTTGATGAGCCGGGTATGTTTTTACACAATTGCCTGATATTCTGAAAGAAGTACGGGTGTTTCGAACTAAGATTTATGTAAGACTCCAAATTTACACCAGTGAGGGAGTGCAATTATTTTGGGGGCGGGAACCATGTCACGAGGGTGCTGTGGACATTGGTGAGTGTGTATACCTAACGTTGGGGTCTGCCTTATGCTGTGTATTTGATCTGTTCTACAGGGGGCCAGACATTGAATGAGCCACTGGAGGACACGTGATCTAGTGACACGGGTCCAGCGTTTTGATGGCTGTAGGTATGCAGTAACTGGCAACCATCAGGTAATAGTGAAAATATTGTTCATTTAGTCTGTGTGGTTTTATATCATGGTTCCAATCAAGCCCTTTGCAGAGGGCTAATATATATTCATCACTGTTATTGTTTTTAAATGTCACTACAGGTCTTGTAAATTCATAAGAGTGAAGATTGAGAATACAGAACCCCACACTGCCCTGATGAAGTTGCAACAAAACATGTTGGCAACAAGAAAGTAATCGTGGTATATTGGTAACCATTTTTATTTGGGCGGTCTTGCAGCATTGGAATAAAGTTGAACAGCCAGCAAGCCTTACCACAATTTAACACTGATGAAACAACTTCTTTGGTTTTCACAGGGGTTCTGGGTGCATACATACAGTTTGTGAATAGTGGACATATTGGTTCTGTTCACTATTCTTTCACCACATGATTATTATTTGGGAGAATTGGCACATGGTTTGTTTCTTTTTTTATTTACACACAACAAAGAGAGAGTGGCCGATGATGAGAAGTGGTTAAACTGGCAATTGCCTGCCAGGAACCCCCTTGGGTGCTGCTACCGTGAGGTACTCTCTCTTTGTTCACTTTATTTTGTAAGAGTGAGACTAGACCTGGTTTAACCTTAATTTTTATTAATTTTTTTAAATAAAAAAAAAACACACTGTGACCCATGAGACTAGTGTTTAATAAACACATCTAGGGGATTTAGAAAAATGTGTTATCAAATCCTAACATTGGGTTCCTCAACGGAGGTGTTAGTTGGGTTAGGCCCAATGTACCCCCATTGTCAGGGTGCAGTGTATGTGAAAGGTACGACATGTTCTGGTTTGTTTACATGTCCTGAAAGTGAAATGCTGCCAATTTCATGTTTCACTATTACAATAATTAGCTCTCCATAGGCTATCATTAGAGCTGCCTTGTAACATTGTACACTTGTAACTTTCAATTGAGAATAGCTAGAGATTTGGAGTTTTAGTTCTCTGAGCTCAGAATTTAAAAACGAATCTTTTAGTAAACATGGTTTTCAAAATGTGTGTTTGAAAATGCCACTTTTAGAAAGTGGGCATTTTCTTGTTTAAGCAACCTGTACCTCTTCCTGCCTGTGGAATCAACGTCTGGTTTAGACTGACAGCGGCCTGTTTGTGCATTCACTCTAGACAGTCACACAAAGGGAGTTGAGGTGTTCCCTGCATGTCCTGATGACCCATCACTAGGCTGATGTGCTTTCCTGAGGTAGAATGGTGGGAGGTGTTGTCACATACACCTGAATAGGGCTGTGCCTGGCCTCTCACAATGCTGCCTCTACCTCCCTGGAGTATGTCTGGAGCCAAGACCAGGCAGGACTAGAACTTGTGCACTGCAAAGACAATCCTTTGAAGAATGCCTATTTCGAAGGCCATTAGAGGTATAAGTATTGTACTTAAAATCATAGACTTTTGGAACACTTCTGAAACTGAGGACTCTGCCAAGCAGAAGAGTTAAAGAACTGTTAGGAGAAGTACCTCCCCTTTCCTGTGTGTTGCCTCCTGTTTGAAGTCCCAGGTCCAATAAAGACTTCATCCACAGCATCCCTGAACTCCATGGCTGGGAGTTTTGACCTGCCCTGTGGTGCCAAATCCAGATCTGGGCACCTGCAGGTTGTTCCTGCTACATAAAGCTGCAAAAGACTTACATATTGTCATATCACCCTTCCAGTGCTGTCTTTTTGATGCAGCACTGCTGTGTAGGAGAAATTTCCATGCACCGTTGCTGTGCGATCGAAAAAATTGATGCGGCTCTATGTTTCCACAGTCTGAGACCCTCGCACTGACTCCGATGCAGGTCCTAATGCAGCTGAAAGAATTGATGCATCGTGGCACCAAGGCTGAAGAAATAGATGCAGCACCTGTTTCCTCCGCCACATCAACCTCCAGCATGTTTGGGTTTCCACACATCACACCTGTGCCCCAAGGTTTCCCATGCAGCACCCGCAGACCAGAACCATCTTGGATTTTGACGCATTGTTTCCCCATACCGACTGGATTCGACACAACACTTTTCCTGCGTGCAGCAGAACTGCCACCTCGCCTGCCCAGGGACTCAGGACCCAACACATTGCTGTGTTTTCTGGAGTTTCCCTCTGCAACTGTTTTTGTTAGTGGATTTTAACGCAGCTGAGGTCTTTGTGTAAAATCACTGCATCCATAGAGTTCTATGGATAGAATTTCTTGAGACCTTTAAAATGTTAAGTTTTGGGTGTTTTATGTTGGATTTTTGTCGTTTTGGTCATGTTTTGGTTAAATAAAGATACTTTATTTTCTAAACT
Source organism: Lissotriton vulgaris (assembly GCF_964263255.1). Lineage (NCBI taxonomy): Eukaryota > Metazoa > Chordata > Amphibia > Caudata > Salamandridae > Lissotriton > Lissotriton vulgaris. The sequence continues at coordinate 674,810,919 of NC_141699.1, read as the reverse complement.
GGTGTGGTATCCATTTATGATGTTTTCACTGTGTTACTGTGTGTGCTAAGGAACACATAATTTACACATTGCCTCTGAGATAGGCCTGACTGCTCGTGCCAAGGTACCAAGGGGTAGAACTGGAGTTTTCTTCGGTGTGTAATCCCTTATCCTGACTAGAAGGAGGGGCCCCTGCTTGGACAGGGTGTATGCCACTGACAACTAGAGACCCCAATTTCTAACAACTAAGTTAAACCACACTTGAATATAAATGTTGTATATAAGTGTATAAATGCATATAAATTATGTATATTGGGTGAAGCAAAAATGACGCTGCTCCACCAGAATACCTTTAGGTGGTCCAATCATGGCTAGCTTCTTTTGTGATTGCTAATAAAGATGCTTAGTTCAAGCTGTTTCCTAAAATAATCTCAGAAACTGACTCAAAGTCTTCAATGAACTGCACACCAAGAATCATAACAAGCACAATGTGTGTGTCCTTCTTGAATTTGTTTTAAAGTCGCTAAAATCTGAGCCAGAGTTGAAGCTCAATATGTGGCAATGTATACGGTTGGAGACTCATGCCCCCAGCTTGTACGATCTGGTCCCAATGGAGTCATCCCCATAGGGAGGCACATCATGAATCATGCTAAGTCTGATTTCCATTGTGTACATTTGTAGTTCTGTGTTTAGTATTTACTTATACATGAATTAACCCCTTCCCTGCTGCCGTCGGCCGTCATGAGCACTACTTCGCTGGTGCTGCGAACGTTCAACGGCCGACGCGGCCCCGCCCACTCCGGCGAAATAACGACCTCTGTTAAGGGGTTAAAGTACCTTTTCTCTTTAAATGTAAAATCAGTTGCTAGACATTGATTTATTATGTGTTGTGTGTGGTTTCCATAGGTTTCAGTTTCTAAAACATACTAATTCCCTAAGTACGAAGTGGGCCCCTCTGTCTTAGACTAAAATGCCATAGTGCTGTACATACTGCTCAGCATGAATTCAAAATAAAGCTGGCCCTCGGATATCAGAGGCAAAAAACTCCAATTGTCACATTTTGACCCAATACTCCTAGATTTCCTTTGTCGCCCATAAATCCTTTCCCACATTACCACATCAACTACGATGGAGGTGCATTGTTACTGCCCAGTGCCCAAGAAGAATGTAGCTCTTCCACCATCTGCCCCCCCCCCCCCCCCCAACTGGCTCTTGCTGTGATTCTACAAGTTCCGTTGGCTGGAATGGGATTTGACAATAAAACACTTTTACAAGATTACTTCATGCCACGCATGCTAGAATCAACAAGGCTAGACAAACTTTTCTTGATATGGTATGGACCCATACGCCTAACTTAGCTGCCAGATCCAAATATGACATAAGAGCTTATGGAGTGGGCTTAGGGGTGGTGTGTGTTGCAGTATAATACGAGCTGTGATGCTGCAGTGTGCTCCCTGCTCTGTTACCATATACATTAATTTGACCACTACGAGGCTTCCACTAGAGCTGCTGCACCTCCTTCCCAATAACAAAGAGAGAGGTGGACAAGGTCTATATTTCCCTATGCTGGTTTATCTATGCACGAGAATGGCCTTCGTTTATAAATGCACTAGCATGTGCTCTTTAACACATGAACAGAATAGTAATCCTGCATGGAGGTGAAGCAGATGCCCTCATCAAGCTCACTGTGCCACAAATGTGCCCTACATTTGAAGGGCACTATGCTGCACATGCACACTGTGCGGTCAAATGCAGAGGCGCAGGAGTGGTTTAGGATGTTGTGAGCTGGTACTGATGTCGGCCAGCGAACACATCCTCTAGAAACTGCTTCAGTGACTCTTTATGTGGGTTTGGACGCAGCAGAAAAGGAGGGGTAGATGGATCATCATTTGACGCAGCATAACACAGCACGACAACTTGTTGTGATGCACTGCGTCAAATGGAGAGGACCGGATTGCACCTTATCTACCAAAATATGACACCTTTCTGCTCTCTCACTGTGCTCTCATACTAGCGCCAACACAGGCACTCTTGCATCATGGTGGCTGGGTAAATCTGAAACAAGGACAATGTAGTCCAATGATAGTTCTGGCCCTGAGTTTCTGCACAAGTCTTCAGAGTTTAAAGAGGAAAATGACTGAGACTGATCACTGGCTTAGCTGGTGCTTGGTTGGGCACATGACGTTAGGGTCACTGACCTGTGCCCGACGGTTGGAGGGTGTGGTTGAGTTGCTAGCAGTCACTGGGCACCGGTTTAGAAAAATATATAAAATAGAATGCTAGGGTGATTAATGCTTCTTTAGGGAAAACACACCATTAAGGGTCACTTCATGAGCAAAACTCATCAATCATTAATAAAGTATGCAGTGTGTCTTGAGCCATGGCCTTGAAGGAAAGCCTAAAGAGAACTCTAAAATCTCTTATGGTGGAAATGTAAAGCAACGTAAATAGAGACATCACTCTCACGCCTTTAACAGACTACAAGACAATGAGTACAAGCCACTGAGTACCGGAAGCACTCACACCTCCCACACATAGTAGCATTCTCCCACTAAGGACAGCACTCTCACACCTATACCAGCCTCACCCTACCAACAGGGCATGATTCCTGATGAGAACTGCAACAAATCACTTAGAATATATGACATTTACAGGCCTATCTGAATACCTTCTGAAATCTTGCGTAGGAGTTACTGCCACTTGCAGCTCTTTAATACTACTCTGCTGGCTGTAACCTCGTTTCTCGCGCTCTTCCGGGCTCCACGCGCCAATGAGGCCAGCGCGCGCGCCTCCTGACAGGTAGAAACCGCCTGCTTATGGAGTTACTTATCATGCCATTACTTGCTCTGCGGAACATAATGCTATCAAGTTATGTTCTATGGAAGGGAAAATCTTCAGCCTAAACGGGTTACTGAGTACAATATGATTACGAGTGGAAGACGGGCGGCACGACGCGGGCTCTCCATATTGAAAATTTCCTTTGTGGTGAAGGCATAATTTGATAAATAGTAAAATAAGCTCTTCTTCCGTACTGCCTTTGATTTTACCAAGTAATAATCTCCCGAAGTTTACTCTGCCTTCTATAAAACACGACCAAGATAGTTTTTTTCCCGTTTTAATATGTTTCTTTTACTCTCTTCACAAAAAAAAGCCTGTGTTTCTGGAAAAAGTAGAAGAGCTAGCCCACGTGTTCACTTGCTACGTGGGTGTGCGCGCATCAAGCACATACGTATTCGCGTCCAGGCCTGTGCACAACTTCTTGTGAATGTAAACGAAGAGAATATGCAGATAAAGAACTTGATTTGGGTAGAGAACGTATTCTGCACAAGCTCAGTTAGCTATCCGTCTTGCTACCTGCAATACAACCCCACCAATGGCACCGTGCTCCAGAGAGAGGAAAGGCTTTCAGTTCTTCACTCTATCAGATACCTACTTTTGACGTTGATTGATAGGCAGGGGTTGTATCTGATAATCCGTATCAATAATACTGAATTCCAGTTGATGAAAAGCACTGTGTGTAATATGAAGATTACAGGTATGCATAGTGTGTTACTGTTGCAATATTTTTTGTGCATCTTGCAGGAAATAAATTAAAATTCTTGTAATATAGCTTCTTGAGACAATGAGCTCAGTTGGCATCTGATGCATGGAACCTGCTCTGCTCATGTTTAAACCCTCACCTTTTTTCTCAGTCTTTTGGTATTCTAAACTTGCTAAAAAAAAAAGTAAAAGTTATTTAGTAGTAATAAATACTTATCAGTAAGTGGTATATAAATTATTAGTGTAGCTACTCATATTTGCAGACATAGTCGACATTCTTCCTGTGCATCCATAGCTCTAACATAGAGGTCATGGAAAGTCAAGACCTGTCCCAAACCATAGTTAATCTCTTATGCACTTATGCTGGTGAGATTCTCAGTGTCTTTGTTTCTTCAATGATATTCATGTTTAGGAGCTAAGCTCCCACCCGGGATGAGACTCGATCAAAAGAGGCGACGATGGCCACATTATTCATCTGCTCAATACTCGGAACCAGTCCAAGTACAGCAACTTTTCATTTACATTGATCATTTTTGATTATCACAAATCAGAGACTCTCGTGCCCAGGCGTATACTTCACCGTCCTGATGATGAGATATAATGTATGAGAGGGTTAAAAACGCAGATAACAAAGGCTAAATGAAACAAAAGTTGTAGCAAATATACATTTAAATATACTGATAAACACAGAACCTTTTGTTGCTCTACCAGTTCAATCCAAAAGCTGTTGCTGGTGTTTTTATTTAAACACTTTTGGGCAACATTTGTTTTTAAACCTTTATTTTTCATTTTACAATAACAACACATTGGGTGTACATTTATGCAAAAAAGAGAAGAATAGAGAGGCAACAAAAAACACATAGAGAGTATCCAACAAATTGTTCTCATGCTTTCATAAAACGAGTGCTAGTCCTTCATTGATATGCACAGGTCATTTTTATTCAATCCTTCATAAGGTCTCTTGATAAAAGATGATCAGACAACACAGCCAATGCGTTTCGCCCAAGTTGGGCTTCCTCAGGGCAAATACTCAAGTAGAGAGAATCGCAAGTATAGCAATGTCGAATTCACAAGTCGATAACTCTGTTCTGGACTTTTAGAGAAAACGGAGGTATCCAATAATTTCAACAAGAAGAAGCTTTGCCCTGAGGAAGCCCAACTTGGGCGAAATGCGTTGGCTGTGTTGTCTGATCATCTTTTATCAAGAGACCTTATGAAGGATTGAATAAAAATTACCTGTGCATATCAATGAAGGACTAGCACTCGTCTTATGAAAGCATGAGAACAATTTCTAGGGTTCATAGGCAGTGGACCTAAGAGGTGGGCCACATATGCAAATAGGATTTTGCTGTGACTTTCGTGTATTGTGTGGGTAGTGCAACTAGTTAATCCTTACTGCCATTCTTTGCTCCTTTTGTCGGTGTACATTTATGGGCGGCGAAATGATGGGATCTGAGTGCAAGATACAAATAAAGAAAAACAATAGAGTGAGACAATTTCAGTTACCAGTAGCAGTATATCTAGAGGCCTAGGTATAGTCACCTCAAGGGCATCTACATTCCTCATAATCAGTCCTACTGCCACTCGCTTCCAATTCATGTTGATTACTTACAGTAGCCTGTAGAGTTATTAAATATCTGCAGAGCTCCCTCCAGGTCTCGAGATTATCTTCTAATTTCTCGTCCCTCGTACTAGCTTTTATGTGGACCTCCTCCGCAAGCGACCACTCAAGCACATCCCTCAACCAGTAACACTTTTGGGCAACATTTGTTGATGTTGGTCACCCTGAGTGGTCACTTAATGTACTAAGCACTTTTTGTTCCATTTTGGGAATGGAATTGTATTTGCTCATGGTTGATGGAACTATTGCTTATGTATCTGTTGTGTTAAGTACACCATCATAATTGAAGAAATGTATTAGTTAATATACCTTATTTGTGGGAAGTGCGCGAGGCGGCGCCGAAGATGGCCGCCTAACCTCGGAGCTCCGTATCGCGTCGGGAACGCCGTTATTGTTAGCAGGCTTCTGTGACTCTAAGAAAACTGGAATTGGGCAAGTAATTACATCGGAACATATCCTGCATTGAGTGAGAGTTTTTTTCATTCCGTTTTTTGAATCGTTTCACTTACTTTGTGCCCCTGAACTCTGTTCAAACATTACGGCTGCCATTTTGTTTTTTGGGCATTTTGAATCTCCTCAGCACTGAAAAGTTTGTGGTGCCTTTTTCCCTCATGCTATTGGTAATATCTTGTTTTACCTGTCCTGAGCCTCTTGGTTTGCTGAGATTTATGCAACTGGCAGACTGACTGTCTTTCTGGTTTTGGGAGATTTGAGGAGGGAAACATATGTTTACTGTTAACTGTGTTCTTTTTTCGACTTCGGCCTTTAAGGCTACCTATAGGGAGAAGTAAAAGCTTACTACTTTTAAATAAAAGCAGCGCTTCCAAGGTGTCTAAGACTGACTCTTCGTCTACTGTGCCCTCCATGGAGAGTTCACTCAATGCAGCAGATATGGCTCAGTCTTCTACCTCTCAGTCAGCACCATTGCCTTTGCCGACTTCCAAGAGGCAAGCAGTACTTATGGCTAACAAGCGCCTCAAGCAAGATCCGCCTTCTCCTCCTAAGCTTTCTACTTCTGTATCTTTAGATATTATTTTGGAGGAGATGCAATAATCTTCGTCTATATGATCTTCCTGAGGGGCTTGAAGTGAATGATCTGTTTACTTTTCTCACGTCCTTTTTTCCAAAACTTCTATCTCTACCTCCTTCGACTAACTTGAACATCCAGTGTGCTCACAGACTGGGTCCCCGCCTGTCTTCTATGTCAGGACCAACAAAACCTTGTGGAGTGATTCTTCTTACTTCTTGCAATTCACAGACCTTCTTCAAGTGTTAAACGCAGCCAAGTCTAAGAAGCGTCTCGTTTAGTCTGGTGCTAACTTGTTTATTTCTCAAGTTGTCTCTGCAGTAACGACTAAACGGCAGAAGGACTTCTTTGAACTAAGACCTTCGCTACAGGCCCTTGGTGCACAATATGGTATTTTTTATCCATGCCTTTTCAAAGTGACATTTCAGAATAATACGTCTACATTTAATGACCCTGCAGACCTAGGGAAATGTATTCACTCACACTGTATAACATCAATGGAAATTCCTTGTCCTTCTTCTTTCACCTGACTTTTATGCAACTGTTCTCAGTTTTACTAATGATTGCTTCCCTTACAGGTTGCTCCTTGATGCTTGTTTTCTCACTTGTTTCAAGTTGGTTTTCTTTTTCAATTCCTTTGCAAGTTGATTGGAGTTCTGTTGCCCATTCCTTATTTGTCATGTTGGCATCCTGGCGTGATGCCTCCTCCCTTGTCAGTTGTGCCATCTTCATCTGTCGCCACTCCTTATTGTTATCCTCTTTTTCCCCTTAAACGGTACATATTACAGTCGTCAGTTGACATGTACTGTCACTTCTTGCTTTGTTTTTTGTCCTTTTTCCCTCTCCTCTCCTACCTTTCCTCTTTATTTTCCTCTAGTAATTGTTCCAGTATATTCTCCCTTTCACATCTTTTTCTTTTCTGTTTTCCTTCCCCTTCTTCTCATTATTGAGGGTCGTATGGTTTTTTAGGTAATGTTAACGTTTTCAAACTCAGAGTCATATTGTGGATTGTGAAAGGTTTTGATAATCACATTAAGAGCCAGAGAATCTTCTTCCATTTGGTTTCCTATAACCCTGGTTTGGTTCTTTTTCAAGAAACACAAAGAGAATGGAACTCGCACAGCAGGTAAATCTAAAAAGTTGTAGATTTGTAATGTTCTGTAGTGTGCTCAAAAAGGTAACACTGTCTGGCCAAACAGTGAAAGAATCTGTGAGAACTAATACAAGGCTCCTCCACTTGGGGAGGGGCACCTCTGAGCACAACTTCGGGGGACTCAGACGGTCTTATTCCATATATCTGTGGATCAACATAAGTTCATTCCAAAAAGTTCATTCCAAAAGTACCATGTAGTTCATCCAACGTGTGAAATTTATTAAACTTATTGCAAATTCATAGTTTAAGTAGCATCACGATGTTCAAAAGATTCTGGATGAATAATGCGATGTGACACATATTAGCAAATCCCGATGCATTTCGGGCACCGCCCTTCCTCAGGGGATTACTCTACAAGCAAACACAAAAATCTACGTATCAGTTACATAACCTCATCTTCACATTAAAACAGAAGCGATTAACAGGTCTCCAATCAAACGAAAAGTAATCAGACAGATAAGGTAAAGAAAAAGACGGTGCTATAACCGTAAATTAGTGAATCGAAGATAGGAAAAATGTTGACTAGCCCGTGAAATAACAAGAGATCTGAGTTGATAACTGACGCCGATAAATCCCAAGCTGACGAGAGGTCACCCAGTGAAAGTAACCCCCCAGTGTCTAAAAACGTTATAGCGTGTTAGCAGTGTGAAACAAACAACAGACCCACACCCAATCGTGAAATGTGACGATTCAAACTATGAAGTCCCGGAAGGGTACTTACAGTGTCAGAACTTCATTAGAACTCCGCGGAGTTCCGCATCAGAAAGGTGAACCGAGCCCACAACTACGCGGGCGTGTAAGGGTGTACAGGGTGATCAACACCGAAGAGGGACTAACAAAGTATAGCCTGTAGGTGGTCGCCATCTTGTAACGGGCAAGATAATGAAAAACGGAACGGGAAAAGAAGGGAAAGAGAACCAAATAAACCAAAAGGTAGAACATATATCAGAAGTAATCATGTAATCAACAAATAATAATAACAAGAAATGATGGGAGCATGTTACAGGTAACATAAGAATTCCATAGAGTCGTTCAACCCATGGGGCACCATTGTGGACATAAATCGGATCCAAAAGTTCTCTCTTTTAAGTAAAGTGTTCTTGTTGTTCTGGGTAACCTTCACTTGTTCCAATACTTGGAATTTCAACTGAGCAGCATTGTGTTGGTTCTCATGAAAATGTGTCGCCACTGTGGACTTAAAGTTCATGGTTCGAATGTTACTTTTATGTTCTAGGATCCTCACACGGATCTTTCTTTCGATGTGACCTATGTAACATTTCCCGCAGGGACATTTCAGTAGGTATATGACATTACTGCTGTTACAGGTGGCATTGACTCGGAGTTTAATCGGGTAGCCTTTCATCGGGTGGTTGGTAGTGTTCCCCTGTATACAGTTATTACAATTGCTACAATTGTAACAAGGTCTTAGACCCTTGTATGTGATTTGTGTGTCTGAGATGTTGGGTTTGGTCAGGATTTCTTTGATGTTTCTACCTCTAGTGAAAGCAAACATAGGGGGTTGGCTGAACAGTCCATTAAAATCAGGTTCCATCGTCAAGATGGGCCAGTGTTTACGGATGATGCGTTGAAACTGATTCGAAATCACTGAATATTTGGAGACTATCACCACACGATCTGTGTGTTTTTTCGGTTTAGTTTGAAGGAGGTCTCTCCTATTTATTTTCTCACTTCTGTCTGCAGCCAAATCAAGGATCTGTGGAGGATATCCACGTGCCCGTAGTCTCTCTAACATAATTTTCATCTCTTTTTTGCTCTCCTGTTCATTGGACACAATGCGTTTAACTCTCAACAGTTGTGCATAGGGTAAGTTGTTCTTGAGGCCTAAACGATGAAAGCTTTCATAGTGTAAGGTAGAATTCCTATCTGTGGGTTTACGGAAAATGTTGGTAGACCACTTGTCTGCTTCTCTATGTATCTCCACATCCAGATAATGAACACATTTTTCATTGTAATCCCAAGTGAATTGCACTCTCTCATTGAAGGTGTTCCATGTTCTGAGAAAGTCAACCAGAGTCTCAATGGGTCCACTCCATAACAAAAAGATATCGTCAATATATCGTAAGTAAAGTTTTCCATGTTCCAACCAGCTACTGTGATTCAAGATGTGTGTCTCCTCAAATTGCTTCATAAAGATATTAGCGTAGCAAGGAGCTGCGCAATTGTCCATGGCCGTACCATTGAGTTGATGTATCCACTTATCCTGTACAGTGAAATAACTGTGGTATAGGGTGAATATAGTCAATTGCATCAAGAATACTTGAAAGTCCTGATCTAAATCAGATGAAGTTAAGACTTGTTCAATGGCTTCAATACCTCTGTCGTGGGGGATAGAGGTATACAGTGAACAGACGTCCACTGTGCACATGATAAGTTCTGTGTTTCTCAACTTTTCTAAAACAGGTTCCAACTTCAAGATGAAGTCCGTGGTATCACGTACGTGAGACCCGGTTCTCACGACAAATGGTTGCAGATATTTGTCTAAGAATTTTCCTGTGTTCTCGTGGATACTGCCTTTGGTAGAAACGATGGGACGAAATGGAGGTTTGGTGGGATGCTTGTGCATCTTAGGTAGCATGTAAAGCACAGGGGGTTTCGGATTGACAGGTACCAGATATCTTCTGGTTTTATCATTGATTGTGCCATTATCAAATGCACGGTTGATGATGTTGGTCAAATTACTGGAAAATTCCAATGTAGGGTCCCCAGGCAGAATGTCATAAATGTTGGTATCCATTATGTGAGCCTCAATCTGTTCATCGTAAAAAGTAGTGTCCATGATCACCAAGGCTCCACCCTTGTCAGCATTCTGGCAAGTGATCGTGGGATTGTCCGCTAATTTTTGTAAGATGTTACTCTCTTTCTTAGACAAGTTCCCATGTTTCAGAGGTTGTTGGAAGGGTAATTTCAAAATCTCCTGTTTGAGAAGATTCTCGAAGGAGTCAATGATTTTGTGACTTTGTGGTGCCATGAAGGTACTGTGTGGACGTAGTCCACGGAGCATGTCTTCTTCTTGTCCGGGCGTTGGACATATGTTCTGAAAGTAATGTCTCAGTCGGAGAGTCCGTACCAATTTGAATGCACTAACTTCTAGCTCTAAGGTGTTGGTTCTAGTGGTAGGCACGAATGATTGTCCCTTTTGTAGAGCATTAATCTCATCATTGGATAATTCCTTAGAGGAGATGTTGATCACCAAATTATTGTCCAAATTCATCGTCTTCTCTGAGTTTTTTTGTTCTTTGTGGCTGGCGGCGTTTTTTCTCTTTCCTCTGCGGGTTACCCCCCCCCCGCCCCCCCCCGGGATCCGTTGGTTGATCTTGGCCTGGTTCTAAAAAAGGAACCGCCGATTTAGTGGATGTGCTGGGTGTTTGAGACTCGGTATTAGGTGCTGTGCGAGTGGGTCTCTGTCTGTTGTCCTCTTCAGAAGAGGATGTCTCATTACCTGAGAAAGGATTATATGGCTTATTGGGGCGTCGGCGGGCATACACCTCTGCCCAGGAGTACACCTCGCCGAGCTTATAGTCAATGATGTCTCGTTTAAATTTCCGAAACTTTCTCTCCTGTGTTTCACGAGTATGTTTCTCCAGTTGGGTGTTGACATCCTCCAACATTTTGGTGAGGTCTTCAATGGACATAGCATCGTCCAGCTCCTTCTTTACGCTGGTTATCTCTTGAGATAGTTCTTCTAGTGTTTTAGAAAGCTCCTCAACGATGAGAAGAATCAGGTCGAGAGAACATTTGTTGAGGATGGAATACCATCGCTCAACAAACTTCACATTGTTCTTGCAGAGAAGTGGTTTTAAGGTGACCCTCAGGCCCCGTGGGATCCGTTGCGCACGATGGTACCTTATGAGGGTGCTAGCATGTAGTTTTTGATTCGATTCTTTTTTTAGCAAGTAGAGTAATTGTTTGATGTTGCTCTCCACACTCCGGGTGTTTCCAGTGGAGGTGATTTAATCTCGGATCAACCCGTAAATTTTATCTGCATCCTCTGTTGTAAAAGCAAATGTACTCGCCTTTTGATCGGTCATACCAGAGACCGAATCGAAATTCATTTTCAACGGCGTGCTGAGCTCCTGGGTCAGAAATAGTGGAAACACGAAGAGAATGGAACTCGCACAGCAGGTAAATCTAAAAAGTTGTAGATTTGTAATGTTCTGTAGTGTGCTCAAAAAGGTAACACTGTCTGGCCAAGTGGAGGAGCCTTGTATTCTTTTTCAAGAAACTCATCTTACAGAAGCGGAAGCCACCAAACTTAAACGTAACTGAATCGGCTTAGTTTTAGTCTCCCCTACGTCTTCTAAAAAGAATGGAGTTGTAATTCGCTGTCATAAAAAAAATGAACTGTTCTGTTTTATCCAAAGAGATGGATTCTGAGGGAAGGTGATTGTTGGTTAAATTGCTCATAAATGATATTTCTCTAACTGATTTGTATGTTTATGGTCCTACTCAACCTGACTATTCATTCTGGTCTAATATTACAAAAAAGTGCATTCAATATAAAGATGATTTTTTTATTTTAGGTAGGAACTATAACCAGATTATTGATCCTTTCCTGGATCGGAAATCTAATGTTCGTTTTGTCTCCCATAAACCTCACAAACAATTCCTCACTACAATTTCACAAACTCATTTTGTAGATGCCAGTTGTCTATGCAACCCAGATGCATTAGAATTTTCTTTTTTTATCAACCCCACATGGGTCATTTACCCGATTGGATTATATTTTTCTTTCTAGTTCCTTGTTCCAGAACCTTATTTCTTCATCTCTTGAACCTATTCTTATCTCTGATCATGCTCCAGTTGTTACTGATTTTGAACTGCTCCCTCCGCATCCCAAGTCCAAAAAGTGGGGATTTAATAAGTCATTATGGAAACATCTCGTTTTCTCTTCTGCATTTAATTTCTTTGCTAATGAATTCTTTTTATTGAACTTGTCAACTGATACCTCCCCCAATTATTGTGGGACACTTTTAAAGCAGCAGCTCGTGGCTTTATCATTGATTATTGTTAGATCTGGGGGTTTCTAGTTGGCAATGGTATTCACCTTGATCCAAATAGAGACCCTTACTTCTAAGTCAGGATAAGGGGATTACACTCCTTAATAACCCCTGCTCACCCCCTTGGTAGCTTGGCACGAGCAGACAGGCTTATCTCAGAGGCAGTGTGTTAAGCATTTGTGAATATACACAAATACAGTGAAAACACTACAGATGGACACAACTCAGGGTTTATAAAAATAAGTAGTCTTTATATAGACTTAACACAAGACCACAAACAACAAAAATCCACAATACTATAGTAAAAGTTGACTTAAAGATGATAAACCTTGCTTAGTTCAAGTTGATGGTAAATGCGACAAACTTCTCAACAAAGTACCTGGATGCGTAACGCAAAGTAAACAAAAGGCTCGCAAAAGCAGAGATTTGTTGGTTCCGTGATCGGGGGGAACGGTTGCGTCCAGCCTCAATGCTTGTGCAGAGTAGGGGACTCGTCATGAGCCTTACCGGTGCGGAGGGGATGCGTAGATTCTCGGCCTGCTAGCCCGTTGTGGTGCGCAAGATGGCGCCTTGATGCGATGATCCGGTTGCGATGCGAGAAGATGGAACCCTTGACGCGGTGATGCGATGACGTCACGGCAGCCTTGCGACGACTCTGTACTCTGGAGCCACGACAGGCCCTGCGACACGCTTCTCTGGTGATGCGATGGTGACTCTCACGATGGTGTTACGCTTTTCCGGTGATGCGCTTCTCCGGTGATTTGACAGCAGGCTGCTTCGATGAACACACGCTTCCAGGGAGATGCGGCGAAGGCTCGTTTCTCCGGAGATGCGACGATTTCAGCTGCAGGGGCGACACACTTCTTCTCGATGTGGTGCGCTTGGTAAACAGACATAATATTGATTCCAAAATATCGATTGGACAAAATATCGAGTAAAAAATATAGACTGGACAAAATATAGACTAGACAAAATATAGACAACAAAAATATTGAGTAATATCGACTAGAACAGCCAAAATATCGAATCAAAAATATAGACAAGACATAATATAGACTAGATAAAATATAGACAACAAAAATATCGAAAATAAGGTAGGCTATTAATATTTAATAATATTTGTGTAATATAAATCTGTAGCGGGTTGTGGGTTTATAGGGGAATAGGGTGGGAAGTAATTTAATTATAAATAATTAATTATGTAAATTTAATCTAATTGTTAATTAAATAATAATTGGTAATTAATTAAAATATAATTGTTAATTAATTGAAAATGAATAATTGATAAATAATTAATTTTTAGTAATTTATTTTCTGTAGCGGGTTGTGTGTTTACAGGGGAATAGGGTGGGAAGTAATTTAATTATAATTAATTAATTATGTAAATTTAATCTAATTGTTAACTAAATAATAATTGGTAATTAATTAAAATATAATTGGCAATTAATTAAAAATAAATAATTGATAAATATTTAAATTTTAGTAATTTATTTTCTGTAGCGGGTTGTGTGTTTATAGGGGAATAGGGTGGGAAGTAATTTAATTTTAATTAAATAATTATGTAAATTAATTATATTTTTAAATTAATTTTTAATTGGTAAATAATTAAAATATAATTGGTAATTAATTTAAAATAATGAATTGGGAATAGTAATTTTCACCCCTACGCTATCCAATGCTTTCCCTACTGTTGCACCCACTGGAGTTGGAATAGTAATTTTTACCCATACGCTATACAACGCTTTCCCTACTGTTCCACCCACTGGAGTGGGAAGAGTAATTTTTACCCCTACGCTATCCAACGCTTTCCCTACTGTAGCACCCACTGGAGTGGGAATAGTAATTTTTACCCCTACGCTATCCAGCGCTTTCCCTACTGTTGCACTCTTTGGAGTGGGAATAGTAATTTTTACCCCTACGCTATCCAACGCTTTCCCTACTGTTGCACCCACTGGAGTGGGAATAGTAATTTTTACCCCTGCGCTATCCAACGCTTTCCCTACTGTTGCACCCACTGGAGTGGGAATAGTAAATTTTACCCCTACGCTATCCAACGCTTTCCCTACTCTTGTACCCACTGAAGTGGGAATAGTAATTTTTACCCCTACGCTATCCAACGATCTCTTTAATGTAGCACCCACTGGAGTGGTTACATTAAATATATATATGTATTATTATTATTAATTTTTAAAGTTACATTAATTATGTAATAATGTTACATTTATTTAATAATTTAAAAAATGTTTATATTAAATATATTTAATATTATAATAGTTTTAACTTATTTTAAAGACATAAAAAAATTGATATTTTGACAGTCTATATTTTTAACACTCGATATTTTAAACCCAATATTTTTGTACTTACCTTAGTGAAGATAGAAAGTCGATATTATGTCCCTCGATATTTTTTCATCGATATTATGGGAACTCGATATTTTGGTAGTAGATATTATTTCAGTGATCCTCGCGCTTCGAGCTCCCAGTGGCACGCAAGTGTTTGGAGTCAGAATTCCCAGCAAGGAAATTCAGTGGGGAGCTGGAGGTGAAGGCTTTTGTCCCTGAGACTTCAGCAGGATGCAAGCACAGTTCAAGCCCTTAGAGAATATTCCGTAGATGAAAGCCCTTACAAAGTTCCTTCTCCTTTCCCTTGGCAATGAAGCAACCACTGCAGGCCAACCCAGCAAACAGCACACTGGCAGAGGGGCAGTCCAAACTCCTGCAGCATCCTTGGTTCTTCTCCTTGACAGAAAGGTTTCTTGTTCTAGAAGTGATCTAATTTCTTGGGATCAGGCTCCCAATATTTATACCCCAAAATCATTTGTTCTCTGAAGGCAGAGAGGCCTCTGCCTAGTACAAACGAATTCCTGAGCACTTTGTTTACATGACTCTCTTCTTCCTTTCACTGTGCAGGGCAGAGACATCAGCCGCCCCACAGGAGGTGGAACCAGCACAGGGGAGGGAAGATACAGCTCTGGAGCACTTTGTTGACAAGATTCCTTCTCTCCTTTCACAGTGCAGGGCAGAGACATCAGACAAGCCACAGGGGGTGGAGCCAGCATTGTAGAGGGAAGGCCCAGCCCTATTCAGGTCCCAGGTGCAACTCCTCCATCCCATCTAGATGCAGATCTCTCTATTCACCACTGGGCTGCCCCAGCCTGTCGCCTGGAATCCCCTAACCCTGTCACTCACCAACCCTGACAAGGAATACACAACCTAGCAGAGGCAAACACTGTATATTAAAACCAACTATTTTATTATTCCGAGTTCAGCCATACTAAATTCGAATTTGTACCATGTTCCCTGAGTCAGTTAGGATTATAAGAATGTAATAATCTAACTTCCCATTCTGGCCTATGGAGGACAGGTAGCCTTCAATAGTGAAAAACGAAAATGGCTGTAATTCACTATTAGAACATGCTACACACATCAGAGTATGTCATACCTTATACCTACAATGCACCCTGCCATTGGGCCTACCATAGGGGTGTCTAATATGAAGCAAAGGAAAGGTTTAGGCGCTGGCAAGTGGGTGCACTGGCCTAGTCGACATGGCAGTGCTAGACTGCACATAGGCCTTACAATGGCAGGCCTGAGACACACTTTATAAGCTGCTTCTGTGGGTGGCGTAACCAGTGCTGCAAGCCCACCAGCCGTATTTGATTTAGAAGCCCTGGGCACACATGGTGCACTGTACTAGGGCTGACAGATAAATCAAATACCCCAATCATGGAATAACCAATTAGTACATAAATTTAATATAGGGAGCACTTGCAATGTGGCACAGATTAGCCATGGCACAGTGCCCAAAACATATAACCAGCAAAAACATATAAAAACAAAGGAGGCAATCCGTCAAAAATGGAAGGGAGACTCACGCCAATTATGTCAGGTCTAACAATTTTGTTTCCAGAAGGAGAAACAACTTTTTACAAAGCATAACATTCTCTTAGCAAATATTAAACGTTAAGAACATCAATTTCTTACTAGTTCTTCTGATACCACCTTACAAGAACTTATCTGGGCTGCGGTGGAATTTAATAAGTCTTCTATGGAGAAGGAATCTTCTATATTATTACGTAGTAGCGCTCGATATTGTGGAGGGCGTAATAAGGCAGGGTCCCTTTCAGCCAACTATCTTAAGTCACAGAAAGGACATTCGCTCAATAAATCCATCCATTCATCGGACGGATCACTCCTATTTAAAGATCAGGATACTTTGCATGAATTTACAAGATTTTTTAAACATCTATATACCTCAGAGTCCTGTGCTACTGCCTCTCTTATAGATGCATACCGCAATGATGTTCCCTTGCCCTATCAAGACACTTTGAATTTTTCATCTCTTGATTAAAATGTATCACTGAAGGAAATTTCTAAGGCTTTAAACTTTCATAAAAAAGGTAAAACTCCATAGTTTACAATGGAATTTTACTTACATTTCTCAAATTTACTCTTCCCTAAGCTTTTACAATTTCTTCTTTACTTTCAGGAGATGGATGGAGCGAGTGATACTTTTCAGGAAGCCACTATATGTCTAATTCCCAAAGAGGGCAAGGATCCCTTGTTCTGTAAGAATTATCAACCTATTGATAAATCTAGACTATAAAATCTTTGCTAAAACGATTGCCCTGAGACTTGACCCTTTTCTTTCCCATCTCATTGGTAAGGAGCAATGCAGGTTTGTCAAAGGTAGATTGACTTCAGCAAACTCTAGGCTTTTCTTCAATGTCTTGAATGTCATACTCTTTCACAGCAGTTTCCATTGATGTGGAAAAGGTC
The DNA here is from genome assembly GCF_964263255.1 of Lissotriton vulgaris. Classification (NCBI taxonomy): domain Eukaryota; kingdom Metazoa; phylum Chordata; class Amphibia; order Caudata; family Salamandridae; genus Lissotriton; species Lissotriton vulgaris. The sequence goes on along the minus strand of NC_141699.1, from coordinate 674,793,800 downwards.
TTTGATAGAGTTGATTAACCTTTTTCACTTAAAGCCCTTACTTGGCATGGATTTGGCCATACTTATTTCTCCTATTTCCCTGCTTTATACTGCTCCCTGGCTTCGGTACTGGTTAAAGGACGGACCTCCCAATTTTTCCAATTACAGCGGGGTTTCGTCAGGGTTGTCCCTTGTCGCCTCTTTTGTTAATATTATGCCTCGAACCTTTCTTATCTCATATCTGTAATAATACATCGATTTCTGGCTTTCATTATGGTGAACAACACCTAAAACTATCTCACTACACTGATATTTTGCTTTTTATTTCCAACCCAGATACCTCTATCCCCCCTTTATTACAGGAAATTTCAGACTTTTCTTTAGTTTCAGGACACAAAACCAATTCTGATAAAACAGAGATTCTTCTATTACCAAATTTTGTGTAAAACAATCTTTTGATTCTATTGATTTTCTTTGGAAGAGTTCTAAGATTAAGTATCTAGGTATTTGGTTTACTAGTTCTATTACCGATACTATTACCATTATTATGAAAGAAGGACTGAACAGAGTTGAGAAGCATCTTTCTTCTTGGAACCCATTATTCATCTCATGTTGGGGATGTCTGGATTCTATTAAAATGATGATTCTCCCCATATTCTTCTCTATTTTGTCTATGATTCTCCTTCCTATTCATCTATCTATTTTAAAATGTTGGACTCAATGCTGTCTAAATTTCTCTGGAATAATAAGAAACCTAGAATCTCCTTAAATCGTCTCAGGAAAGCTAAATCTAATGAAGGGGTTCGCATTCCAGATTTTTGCCTATATCATAAAGCTTTTTTTATCTTCGACAGGCTTCTAGATGGTTCCTTTCTGATTCTTCTCCCTGACTCCCCTCATGTAGTATAATTGAACATTCTCTATTGCCACATTTTTCTGTGAAAGAAATTTATGCTTTTTCTTCAAAGACATCTATTTCCTCTTCGCCATTATTTAATCACACGTGTTATTTGCTAAGACCTCATTATCAATCAAAGATTCTTTCTAGAAAGGACTTTCTCCAGTCACCTCTATGGTATAATCATCTTATCATTCTAAATAAATAGACCCCTGTATTGGAAGTCTTGGAGACTAAAGGGCATAATTTGGGTTCAAGACTTATTCGTTGGTACGATTCCCTGTTCGTTACCCTCAATTTCAGGCTACTTTCAATTGTCCCTGTTCCTTTTGGTATAAGTACTCAATTCTTATGGAGGTAATTCTGGACGTTATCTATTTGCTTCCGGCACCTAATGATACTTTTCTGGATGATAATCTTTAAGATTCTTTCTCTTTTCCCAAAAGCTGCTCTGATTTACAATATTCTAACAGCCCCAAATTCTGAATGCACTAAAATCAAACTGGAACTTACTTTGGAAACTGACTTGGGATGTGTTTGGAGCATTTATCTATGGGACAAAATGTGGGCTAGATCATTGGAAGTCTCTAGATCTGCTTCTGCTACTCAAACTATGTTTTTGTACATCATAGATTATATAATACTCCGGTTTCTATTGCTTTCATTTTCTCATTCAAATAATTCGGTGTGTTAGTCTTGTGGTCACACTTTTGCAGATTTATGACATCTTTTATTCACCTGCCCTCACACTGCCACATTTTGGAAAAATGTTTGGTCTCGCATTTCACTTATTTTTAATTTACATTCTCCCTTATCCACTGTATCATTTTTCTAGGAAGTCTTTCTGACACTTTGTGTTTTCCTTCTTGTCAACAAGGTTTATTTGACCTCATGTTAGCTTTGGCCTTTCAACAGTTTACATTAAGTTGGAAATCCTCCTCAAAACTTTCAATTACAGCATAGTGGAATAATGTTTGTAGCGATCATAGGTTAGATGTTGCATTTGCCTCTTCTTGTATACCGCACATAAACAGAGACTTATTTTGGTTCCCACTTCGCAAATGTTCTGAAAATTGTAAGCCCCCATGAAAGATTTCTCTGTTCTTTTTTTAGTACCCTTAACCACGATATTTCCCTATAATTTACCTTAATTGTTTAAGTTACTCTATATCATTGCACAATATTCCTCGACCGTCAGTTGTATGATATATATTGACTTTATCTATTCTCTTTCCCTTCCTTCCCTTTCCTCCCTGTTGTTTTTGTTTTAAAAAAATTGTAAATAGCTTTCCCTTCTACTGTAATTTTATTAGTATCACTAATTGTTATTTCATAGGTAATGATTGTATTTATTCTTTGCAATATTTTTGCTAATAAAGCTTACTAAACATTAAAAAAAACTTATTGGAACTTTTTTTTTATAAAGATGTTTTAAGTGAGGCATTTATATTGTCCATACTGGAACTGAAAATAAGAAGCCTCCCCCATGCCCTGCAGGTTGATGCTCTGAACGTAAAACACAAATAGCACAGGTGTCACTGGATTTGTTCTGTTGTTGTCAAATTGCACCAGAAAAGAACAGCACTTTTCTCTGGGCCAGCTCAGCGACCAGTAATGGCTCAGTAATGGCTGTCGGATTTGGGATCTTGCTGGATTCCAGCACTGCTGCTAGGTCAATGCTTCACACTTCTCCCAACTAACATCCCACACCTTCCTCTCTTTTAGTACAGCTTCATACCACAGCTCTTCCCTCATCCATCCATTCCTATTCTTAATATAAGACTTCTCACATCACTTGGCTGCCTCGTGCTCTCACTAATTTGCTATCTGCAGCCTTCCTGTATTTTCCCATATAATACCTTTTTATGTGACTCTTTAAGTATTCTTTTACTGGACAATCCTGATACAAATGAAAGTCCCTTCCCAACAACAACTTGGGCACTGAATTTTCATTTCATTTTTAAAGCTTTCACTTAAACTTGTATCAAAAATAAAAGTTGTTTCCCAAAGATTCAAGCAGGTATTGCATTGTTCAGTAAGTACATGAGGGGGTAAGTCAATCAGTCAGGGATTACCTTGGTGAAATCAATGTGTGAAACAGGAAGTAAAAGATTAATTTATAGCAGAAAATTATTGTGTGAGTCAGTCAGTGACTCAATCATTTTCTCTCTGTAACACTCACCTGAAATTTCTTTTTCACCGTTACAAACATGTTTTTACCCTGTGATTTATAACTAGAAAAACACAACAAATTATATTGAAATTGCTGCACTGTGCATGTTTATCTCCTATGCAAAACTCCCTAGAAGAACTTGGTGGCCCAAGCCACATTTTGGAATAAACTCATGAAATAATTTATATCTGGCTAAGTTGACGATATGAGAGTGGTAATATGAAACCGGTATGTACTCTAACACTATATATATATATATATTCACTGAAAAAAACATGGGTTATAGACCATATATAGTTAGGAATTAGAATTTACAAAACTTTATTTTACTCGCACAAAATCATTGAAATTTCATATATAGTTAGTTGCACTAACTATATATCGCGCACCCGCAATCCACTGCTGATCATGTCACATATTACATCATTCATGACATGATCAGTGACATCAGTGATGACATCACTGATGACATCTCAAATGACATCACTGATGACATCACTGATGACAACATCCAATGACTGTATGTTTCTGAAAAGTCAAAATATGTCTTACATATTGAAGAATGAGTGGATGTATAAGTGTCTGGATGAAGGATTTAGTAGGTGCATGACTGACTGTATGAGTGAGTGATTAAATGTGTCTCACTGAGTGCATGGGTTAGTGACTAAACTGTCTTAATTTGTGCATCATTATATCTGTTGTTCTGTAAACTGCTGCATGTGTTGATCAGTAGCTTTATGATTAAGTATATGGGTTATTGATTGGTTGCCCAAGTATTTGTATGGGAGACTGAGTGTGTGTGTGGGTGGCTGGGAGGTGTATGACTCTGTGCATAGATGCGTGAGCAGTTGATTCCATAGATGTATGGGTTCAAAAGTGCATGTGGAAACAGCTGTATGGGCGGTTGACTGTGTGCATGAGTGTATTGGTGAGTGAATGGATATCTCAGTGCTACATGTCAAAGTAAGTACATATGTAAAACACAGTACATGTGGGAGTTGACATATATAAATAACTGTGCATAAGAGCCAGTGAATTTGTGAGTGGCTGTATGGATCATTGTGAACTTGTATCAGGGATTGTATAAGAGAGTAAATATGTGTTAGTATATGTTTGAATAAGTAAGGTGTGTATAACTGTATAGTTGAGGAAATGGAAGTGTGATTGATTCTTTGCATGACTGACTAGGTGTGTGAGTAACTCCATGGATGAGTGACAGTCTGTGAGTGTCTATTTACTCTGAGTGTATCTAAGATTATATTAGAGTCTGAAGAGGTTCACCGTATTATCACATGAATGATGTCATCAGTGATGTGATCAGTAATGTCAAATGAGATGTCATCAGTGATGTCATCAGTGATGTCATTTGAGATGTCATCAGTGATGTCATCAGTGATGTCACTGATCATGTCATGAATGATGTAATATGTGACATGATCAGCAGTGGATTGCGGGAGCGCGATATATAGTTAGTGCAACTAACTATATATGAAATTTCAATGGTTTTGTGTGAGTAAAATAAGGTTTTGTAAATGCTAATTCCTAACTATATATGGTCTATAACCCATGGCTTTTTCTTTTTTTTAAAATTTTATTTTTGGTGCAAAACAAAGATAGTATGTACAGTGTCATCCATCGCATTCTTACACATAAGTTACCAGGTGAATGAAGTGATACAGTATTCACAATGGCAAAACTTATAACATCCACATTAGTATAAAGCATTGCAGGTCTTATCGACGATGCGATGAATAGGAATGTACTTGTGTCGTAGAAATACAGTTTGCGATTTTGTGTTTTGTTGGCTACTATTCGTCTGAGTCTTGCCTTTTCCACCTTGCAATAAACATAAAACAAAGAAAACAGCACACCTAGTCCGGCACGTACTTGAAGTAGTAGCTTTCGGCACTCGTAGCACAGTCCATCTGTAAAGAGAGCAGTGTATTGTTGCATATCCCCCTAGTACCCACTTCCTCCCATACCACCTCCCACGGCTGAACCCATCCACTTCTGTTGCGCTCGCCCTATATACATAATTACAACCCAATCAACGCTCCTCGTCACTCTCTGACCCTTCGTCGTCATCCTCCTCCAGCGGTTCGCAGATATCCCCTCTGTAGGTGTTCCAGGGTTGCCACACCCCATTCCATTTACGTGGGTTACCCCTCAATTTGTACACCGCCCTTTCAGTCAACATGAGCATGTCCATGTTGCGGAGCCATTGGGGCAGCGTGGGGAGGTCAGCCGACCCCCACCTCTGTGCTATGTCCCGTTTCGCTGTTACCATCCCCACCGTGACCCAGGCCCTTGCATAAAAGGTGAGGTCAGTCGGCTCCCAAATGTTTAGCAAACAGAGCCGTGAGTCTAGGGTGAGGGTGGTGTGAAGTGTTTGGGCCATCGTGCGTACTACCCGTTGCCAGTAGCCGACTATCAATGGACAATCCCACACCGTGTGTATGAAGGTCCCTTCTGCCCCGCAACCCCTAAGGCAATATGGATGATCCGCCCTGTGCAGTTTATGAAGCAATGTACGGGTGTAGTAGATTCTGTGAAGGAATTTTAGCTGCACTAGGCGAAATTTAGACGATATGCCTGCTTCACGAGGGGATGCCATGGCTGTGTTCCAGTCAGTTTCATCCAGGTCACCCACTTCCGCCATCCATTTGTCCTTCAGTTTCCCCAGTGGATCAGGTATATTGTTAATCAGCTTGCGGTACGTCAGCGATGTCGCCCCTTCTAGCATGAAGTCGGTAAGTAGACGATCCTCCAGAGGGGAGGATTCGGGCAGGGATGAGTCTGGTGAGATCGCTGCTTGTAGTGCGTGTCGGACCTGGATGTATCTGTAGAGCTCTGTGTTCCCCAACTCATACTGGTCCTGCAAAGTGGCAAAGGAGATCACTCCTTCCCTCGCCCACATGTCCCCCACCGTGGAGATGCCGATGCTGTCCCATTGTGTGAAGCCCTTCGAGCGCCGCAAATGGCCCAACGCCTTTGTGTCCCAAAGGGGCGTAAGTTTCGTAATGATGCCATCCCACTTCAACTTTGCCTGTGCCTTGTACCATATGCGGACTGTGTGTTTCGTAGGCCCAGTGAGTTTTGCCGCCACTCCACGGTGGTACAGTGGGGCCAGCAAGGTGTTTGCTCCCAGTTGCGCCCTGTCAGCCTTGTACGCTGGGTCTTCCTGCGGGGCATGTATCCACTGGTTAAGGATTTTGAGTTGGGCCGCCCAGTAGTACAACTGTACGTTCGGGAGGGCGATGCCCCCGTCGTACCATCCCCTGTTCAATTTGGTGTGAGAAATGCGGGCTGGCTGGTCTCCCCATAACAGGCCCGAGATCTGCGCCGTTATTTTCTGGAGGAAGCCATCCGGCACCAAGTACGGGGCGTTCTCCAGCACATATAGGAAACGTGGCAGAGCCATCATTTTAAATAGCGCTGCACGGCCAAGGAGTGTCAGGGGGAGATCCTTCCAATGGCGCACGTCCCCTCGGAGCCGGACCAAGGGAGGTTGTAGGTTGAGTCGTGAGAAATCCGCCTCATTCCGGGTGATATGAATCCCCAGGTATTTAAATGACGTGTGCGCCAGTTCCAGTGAGCAGGAGTCCGGGAGAGGCGGGAGTGGCCCCCGCAGTTCAAAAATGATGGACTTGGCCCAGTTAATGGTGTAACCCGAGATTCGCCCATGAGCTGTACAGAGAGCCAGGAGGTTAGGGAGACTCTCTTCCAGATCCGTGAGATAGATCAGCATGTCGTCTGCGTAGAGGGACACTCTGTCCTCCCATAACGGGGTCCATTGTATCCCTTTCAGGAGTTGGGTAGTGCGTATCGTAACCGCCAGCGGTTCTAAAACTAAGGCGAAGAGCAGGGGTGAAAGCGGGCAGCCCTGTCGTGTGCCTCTGCCTAGGGAAAAGGTGCTTGAAATGTGGCCGTTGGCCGTCACCTGCGCCACTGGGTCCCTGTACAGCATTCGTATCCAGGAAAGGAACACCGGGCCAAAACCCATACGTGTGAGCACTGCGAAGAGGTAGCTCCATTCCACCATGTCAAACGCCATCTTGGCGTCTAAGGAGAGGATGGCAGCCGGTTCTTGCAGCAGTGGAACTCGCGCCAATACACCATGCACCCTGCGGAGATTTAAAGCAGTGCTGCGGTGTGGCATGAACCCGGACTGGTCCGGGTGGATCAGGTGTGACAGAGTCGGCAAGATCCTGTTCGCCAACACTTTGGCAATGATTTTGGCCTCCGGGTTCAAAAGGGAGATCGGTCTATATGAGGAGCATTCGTTGGGGGGCTTACCTGGCTTCGGTATCGCCACAATAGTAGCCATCCGCTGATCTAGCGGCAGCGTACCCTATGTTCTAGATTCCTCATACATATTGAGTAGGGGTGTGCTTAAGGATTCGGCCATGACTTTCAACCATTCAATGGGAATCCCGTTGGGGCCCATCGCTTTGCCTGGATGAAGGGCGCCTATAGCCAGCTGGATCTCCTCCACCGTGAGAGGCGCGTCTATGTCCTCGGACATCTCTGGTGTCAGCTCTGGCAAGGGAACGTGTTCAAGGGCTGTCTGTACCTCCCCCTCCTCTACCACTATCTCTGGGGTATAGACTGAGGTGAAATAATCGGCGAGGACGTTTACTATCTCATCGGGGCGGTGTGGTTGTTGCCCTGTGGGTCCGTAAGTTGCAAGATATTCTTCCCCCCCCCCTGTCTCCTGTCCAACCATGCCAGCAATTTACTGGCCTTGTCCCCAATATCATATACCCTGTGCTGTGTGGCCGCAATGTCCGACATCGTGACCCTGCGCATGTGATCTGTAAGGCGGTGCTGGTGGATCTGGAGTTCATGAAGCGTGTCGTCTGAGGGGTTCGCCATATGGGCCGAGTTGGCCCGCTCTAGGTCAAGCTCTATCTCGAGGGCCTCTCGCCTGTGCGTCCTTTTGTGATTCGCGATCACTGCTATGGCTTGACCCCTGAACACTGTCTTATACACCTCCCACAGTATGGAGGGGGAGGCCACCGAGGATTGGTTTTCTTCGAAGTACAGTCGGGTTGCCCTCTTCAAGTCCTTGTTAATCCGAGGCACTTTGAGGTAGCCTGGGAAAACCGGGAATAATCTGCGCCGTGCCATGGTTGTAGTGGTGAGTGTCAATGTGAGTGGCGAGTGATCGGAGACTCCCCGTGGTAGTATCTTGGCTTCGGCTATCGTAAGGTGACCATTAATCAAAGTAAAGAGGTAGTCTATCCTGGACAGGCTATTGTGTGTGGCCGAGTAGTATGTGTATTGTTGCTGAGTAGGGTGCAGAGCGCGCCAAACATCCACCAACCCCTGTGCAGTCAAGAATGTCTGGAGCCTGTTGGGCCCACCTGCGTGTGTACGTGGGGGAAAGCGGTCCTCAGAGTTTGTGAGTGTCATGTTGAAGTCCCCACCTATGAGTAGTTCCCCATCAGGGAGTGTTAGCAGGAATTTGCCCAGATCCGGCAAGGCCTCAGAGTGCAGTGCTGGTGGTATGTAGACAGAGACTACATTAAAAAGCTTCCCCTCCCACTGGCCATGAACTGCCGCGAATCTGCCATGGTCATCCGTTGCAGTAGACTTGACAATGAATTTGGAAGATTTTTTCTGCAGGATGCCGGTGCCACGGGACCCCGAAGTGAACTCAGCATGCACTATCATATGATAGCCTCTCCTATCTAGGGCCTTCGTGGCCGCTCCCGACAAGTGTGTCTCCTGTAGGAGAATGAGAGCCGGTCCCCGTCTCCTTATCCCCTGCAACACTAGCCCCCGCTTAATCTTATCCCCCAGGCCCCTCACGTTCCAGGACATGACAATCAGTGAGTTCTTCGTGGTTGGACTATCCGTTGCAGCCATTGCTAGACTCCCAATCAGACCTCCCTGCGCTTCGAGTGTACCAGAAGTTCTTGGTTACATAAGACATGCCTAGATACTTAAGTGTATTTTAAGGAACAATGGCTTTGGTGAGCAGCCCTCAGTGTGGAACTCGGACCCCCTTCGCTGCTACGCCAATACGCCGGCATTTAATTCCAGGCGCCATTATTTACAAAACGAAGTCATAGCGACGAACGTGCTAGACGAACTACCTGATACTTATTAATAGTCCAAGTAGGACCCTCGTCTGCAACCACGAGCGACTGAGCGCTACTTGAACCCTCGCATTGAGAGACCATAATTGTTTAATCCGGATATTCTATCCAGGAAAGCGACCTTCAATTGAAATTCAAGTGTCACAACCATCCTTGCCTGATAATGCGTTGGCAAGATTAATTTCAGGAAGCTCATCAGTCCTGATGATGATCTAAAGCAATATAGATCGAAACGCCGTCGACCTACCCAAGGATTTCCTCTCATTCTATTGTATATAACTGTTTTTTAACCTTGTTGTTGTTGTGTGACAGTCCGTTCACTTTGTTCACCTATGTCACGTCCTGCACCGTATTATTCACTTGAGCACCTGAAATACAGCATTATTATTTATGTATATCTATAACAAAGAAAGAGTAAAATAAAACTCCTACTTGTACATACAACTCTTACTCCCCAGCGTTTATTAAATAATCGCTCTTGAACCTTTTTCTCAGGACCTGATCAGGCCTAATCTGAACCATTGTTCCTTAAAATACATATTACTCTACCCCAGGTTCTACTTTGTGGGGTTCCCCTTGTTTACAAAAACATTAGATACTTAAGTGTGCATAGAACGTAAACTTGTAGGACCGAGAAGTCCCATAGAAAAAACTTATTCAACTCTTCCCCCCTCCCTGCCCCCCTGCTATACGGACTCAAAACTGCCCGCCCCCCCAACTTAGCAGAGTGCATACCCCATCCCCAAAACAGTGTACTTGCGCGTTGGGGTGAGGGACTCTCCGCAGCCGGCAGTCTCTCATTCACACCCCCGGAGGCCCTTCACCCAGTGTCCAATGGCGGGAAGCGCTTCACAGCTTAACAGTCTCAATACTGAAGTGAAAATGATTTGTCCCCAAGCGTTCATTGTTCCTCGGTCTCATCCCCGCCTCCTTCAGCTCCCAGAGAGTCACCGTTGTCCGGTCTCCCTCCGGAGGCCTGTGAGTCTCGGCGATGGCCGTCAGCCCGATCTTTCCTGGAGCGATTCGTCCGTCTGTGGTTCTGACCCGGTCTCCATCCCTCGAGCCATTCTTGCACGTTTTCCGGGCTGTCGAAGAACCATGTTTTGTTCTCCGCTACCACCCGTAGTCTTGCGGGAAATAACATGGAGTACGGCAGTTCCCTGGACCTCAGTTCCTTTTTCACGTCGAAAAATGTGCGTCGCCGACGGGCGACTTCCGCGGTGTAGTCGGGGAAGATGGCAACGGTGGCGTTCTGGATCTTGAGGGGAGGGGAGGACCTGGCTGCCTGCAGGATTGTGTCCCGGTCACGGAAGTTAAACAAACGTGCCACTATGGGTCGCGGGTTAGCCCCTGGCTTCGGCTGGCCACCCGGGACTCGATGGGCCCTCTCCACCGAAAAGAAGTTGGACAGTCCCTTTGGCTTTAGTTCGTTAGTGATCAGGTTCTCTACGAAGAGATCCATCGCCTTCACGCCTTCCGACTCCGGTACCCCTATAATGCGGATATTGTTGCGCCTAGAACGCCCCTCCTGCTCATCCAGCTTCTCCCGAAGCATTCTATTGTCCTGCGCCATCTTCCCCATTTCACGCTGGAGTTCCGCGACGTCTTCCACCAGTGATTTCGTGATCACCTCCATACTCTTGACCTTTTCCGACATTTTGTGGAGGTCCGCTCTAAGTAGGGTGACGTCCGTGGAGATTCCACCAACAGTTGTTTGCAGTTGTGCCAATGCTACCATGACGTCGTCCAGCGTGGCCTTTTTACCCCCAGGGGAGTCGGCCGTCTTACCAGTCTGTTCCTTCCCTGCCGGGGATCCGGTGGGCTTGTCGGAGGTAAAGCGATCCATATGAGTCTGTGTGACGCTGCCCTTAGGGCCTTTCCCCGCCATGCCGCCGAGTGTCGTGCTTCTCGTGCCCCTACGCGCCAGGATGTCAGGAGAGGTGCAGGCCTCCAGACCAGTCCGATTCAGCAACGAACAGGTCAGGCGTGCTTCTTCGGGGCACGAGGTGCTCCGGTAGTCGCCAAGTGTGTGGCGACTGCCAGGTCACAAGATGGCGGGTGTTCACTCCGTCGTCGATGCCCAGGCTCTCGGCACGTTAGGTGATGACCTTCGAGGCTTTCAGGACTCCAGCGGCCCCTCCCATGGGCACCGCTTCCTCGATTCGCATGAGCCGCCGTCTCCGACCTCCCGAGGTGCAGTCGATATGTTGAGTCCACCACCGCACGGGCAGTTCCGGTCCAAGGTCTCCGGTCAGGATGCACTTCCGGCGGGGTGAAAATCCAGGGAAGGTCCCGGCTCTGGAGGTGTTGGCAGGCCGGTCGGAGGCTTCGACGTATCTTTGGCTACGGACGTCGGATTTTCTTGCTGCTTGTCGCTGCTCACTCCGCCCGGTCCCGGGATTCGGTACCCGCCTTTGGGGCTTGTAGTTGTGACGGATTTTTGTGTCGGATCGACGAAGAGGCCGCTTCAGCCGCGGAGCTCGTCCCTTATGCTGCCGCCATGGTCGGCTGCTAGCCACGCCCCCCCCACCCATGGCTTTTTCAGTGAATTTTCAAGGTTTTGTAAATGCTAATTCCTAACTATATATGGTCTATAACCTATGGTTTTTTCAGTGAATTTCAATGGTTTTTTAATAGCAAATATCAAAAGCTTTAAAATGTCAAGTACGTGGTAGGTAAAAACATTTTCGTGTTTTAAAGATGGCTCTGGGCAACCGTGGAACTCGGACGCTTGACTGCTAGGGCATGGGCCCCATTCCCAAAAAAGTCCCCTCAGCCTTGAAGATTCTACAACAGTCACCGGGACCCCCGACTCCCGTAGACTTCTGGTGGGGAGCGACTGCCATGATTGCTCGCGGAATGGCCACGACGTAGCCACGAGATGGTGGTGCTCTCATGCTGACGCCAGCTTCAGTCTGAAACATCCAGAAACACTGTAGACTACCAATTCGATCAGTTCCGGTGGAGCCCCAACGTGACCCGGTAGAGAAGAACTTGCTCTCCCCTCTTTGACTGATGGTTCTTGTTGCCTGTCCCTTCTGTTGTCATTTAACCGACCTTTTTGGACTGCTGAAAGGGGTTGTGTTCCGACCGCTGGTTGGTGGAGACATTTTGACTATATTCTTGACCTGCGTTGTCGCGTAATGCGTCATATGACGCGCCTCGTTAGCGCACCCGGAAGTGCTCCGGTGCGCGAGGCGCAGCTTCCCGGAAGCGATCCAGGGCGCGGCGCGCAGCGCGTAACGTAAGCATAACAGGTCATGTGACTTGTTAATAAAACTTTTCATTGGTTCATTTTACTTTTGTTTTTCTAATGATGGAGGGCTTGGTCATATGACCTAAAAAAACACTTTTCATTGCTTTCGAACATTTTTTTTCCCAAATGATGAAAGCCCCACCTTTTTTTTCTCACTCTGACTTGTAAAGCAAAGGACCCAGATGCATTTACAGTTTATCACTAACAATGTTCCAGGCTAATGTATTTTCCCGGGAAATTTACAACTGTCCTGCAAGTAAAATATTCCTATTTCGAGAAAAAGGGCGTTTCTTCGTCCCATGAGGGAGCCGTTGAACAAAAGAGGCTCGGCCTGCTGTCTTAGTCGCTGATAGGCATGAATATCGGATTCTTATCGATCACTTTATGTTGCAGGAGTGGAAAACACAACAGCCCTTGACCATTTATCTTTACTGCGTTCCTGCGTATTATACCTTTTAACCGTCATGTAATCGGGCTGCTTTATTTCACTTGCCTTTTACTGATTTGAAAACAGTGGCTATTATTCAAAACTTTACCAATCTAGGTACTACTACCATGTTTTGTTTTAAAAACCTTTATTGTGAAAATGTCAGTATACAAATACGGGCCTACAACCACGTGGGCCGGCCACGGAGCAAACTGGAATCGTATATGATGAGGGGACATTTACACTGTAGAAGAACGTAACGGGCGACCCATTAGGTTGCAAGAACTAAGGTGTCTAACAGTTGCGGAATCGGTGGACGTACATTTTATAATTAAAGTAAGACAGGGCCAGTTACAATAAAATTATCTAGATATACATTTGCGGGCAAGTACCATGGGTGACGTTAATTCGAACTTTCAATAGTACAGTAATCAATAACACATCAGAACTTAATATCAATAGGGATGTCCAAATGCTCAATCAGTACTCGTCCCCGCCCGCCATGTGCTTCAAAACTGCATACGTATCTCGTGATATCAAGGTTGGGCAACCAGTACACAACAAGGAGTTACGAGTCCCATTTATACCGTTGCCATTTTGGGCGAGGCCGGGCAGGTCCATGATATAATCAAAATGTCTCCACCAACCAGCGGTCGGACCAGAACCCCTTTCGGCAGTCCAAAAAGGTTCCGTTAAATGACAACAGAAGAGATAGGCAACAAGAACAATCAGTCAAAAGAGGGGACGCTTTCGGGAATGGGGCCCATGCCCTAGCAGGCAAGCGTCCGAGTTCCAAGGTGTCCCAGGGCCATTTTAGTGGACCAGACCCAAATCCAAAGAGCCGGCCGCCATTTTGAGAGTCCTGTTGCATCCGCCTATCGCTGCACCGCAAGAGTGGGCGCAATTCAGCTGGATGGTGGGCGAGACGCTGTAGCCGCAAGAGCGGGCGCAACTCAGCTGGATGGCGGGTGAGGCACTGTGCCGCAAGAGCGGGCGGAACTCAGCTGGATGGCGGGTGAGGCACTGTGCCGCAAGAGCGGGCGGAACTCAGCTGGACGGCGAGTGAAACGCTAAGAGGCGCCCCACTGCAGATGAGGTGCCTCCACCTGGGGAGGCGGGAGAGGCCCGTTTGCGCCGCCTCCCCCCCCCCCGGGCACCCCACGCTGTCTTTCGGCGCAGCATTGTAGGATCGCCACACCAGTGCGGCAACTTGCTGGACACCACCTCGGTGCCATCCGGATCTCGGCGCATTGTGCTGCCTTCGGCCTACTGTAGCAGCAAGTGCGGGCGCAACTCAGCTGGACGGCGAGGGAAACGCTAAGGGGCGCCTCACTGCAGATGAGGTGCCTCCACCTGGGGAGGCGGGAGAGGCCTGTTCGCGCCGCCTCCCCCCCCCCCCCCCGGGCACCCCACGCCGTCTTTCGGCGCAGCATTATAGGATGGCCACACCAGTGCAGCAACTTGCTGGACACCACCTCGGTGCCATCCATATCTCGGCGCGTTGTGGTGCCTTCGGCCTATTCGCACATCGGTCCGCTACTGACGCCGCCTCACAGGCCAACGGATTTTGTAGGCTTTTTATAGCCCAAAGCCGCATAACAGGTCATGTTTTTTGTTTATAAAACTTTTCATTGGCTCATTTTACTTTTGGTTTCCTAATGATGGAAGGCTTGATCATATGACCAAAAAATAACACTTTTCATTGGATTGAAACATTTTTTTTTCCCAAATGATGAAAGCCCCACCTTTTTTTTTCTCACTCGGCAGTCCAAAAAGGTTCCGTTAGATGACAACAGAGGGGACAGGCAACAAGAACCATCAGTCAAAAGAGTGGAGGGCAAGTTCTTCCCTACCGGGTCACGTTGGGGCTCCACCGGAAGTCATCGAATTGGTAGTCTACAGTGTTTCTGGATGTTTCAGACTGAAGCTGGCGTCAGCATGAGAGCACCACCATCTCGTAGCTCCGTCGTGGCCATTCCGCAAGCAATCATGGCAGCCGCTCCCCACCGGAAGCCTGCGGGAGTCGGGGGCCCCGATGACTTTTGTAGAATCTTCAAGGCTGAGGGGACTCTTTCAGGAATGGGGCCCAAGCCCTACCAGGCAAATGTCCGAGTTCAAATGTGTCCCAGGGCCATTTCAGTGGACCAGGCCCAAATCCGAAGAGCCGGACGCCATTTTAAGAGTCCTGTGGCAGCCGCCTAATGCTGCACCGCAAGAGTGGGCGCAATTCAACTGGATGGTGGGCGAGACGCTGTAGCCGCAAGAGCGGGCGCAACTCAGCTGAATGGCGGATGAGGCACAGTGCCGCAAAAGCGGGCGCTAAACAGCTGAATGGCGACTGAAACGCTAAAGGGCGCCCCACTGCAGCAGAGGAGCCTCCACCTGGGGAGGCGGGGGAGGCCCGTTCGCACCACCTCCCCCCCCCCCGGGGCGCCCTACGCCGTTTTTCGGCGCAGCATTGTAGGATGGCCAGACCAGTGCAGCAACTTACTGGACACCACCTGGGTGCCGTCTGGATCTCGGCGCGTTGTGCTGCCTTCGGCCTATTTGCACAACGGACCGCTACTGACGCCACCTCACAGGCCGACGGATTTTGCCGACGAAAAGACAGACCAAAGCAGCCCATTGTTGCTTTGAGATGGATGTTGCAGCAGGCTGCCATGTAAATAGTTGTTTAATTTTTTTTTTTTTGCGTGTTTACTTTGTTGGAGCGTTGTATATATTTATAAGTTATTAAAGTGTTATAATCCTACTACTTTGTTGGAATGCTATATATTTTTAATGTGACACATAATTGTGAAGACTTTGATGTACAAAAAGGCATCCCTGGAATCTTCAGGCTCGGTCCCACACACCCTTACAGTGAGAATCCCCTCCCCAATCACAATACAGGATCGTTATCAGATAGTAGGAACGCGTGTGGTGTGACGGATCTCATGGGGTGGGGGCCTTGATCTACTGTAACTCCTTTGAAGAGGGGTGATTCTTTACAGTTGGGCCATAAACTACATCCGCAGGGCTAGGTGATAGCCTGGGACCGGCCTGGACAATCAGACACAGAGGAAGAGGAGTGTCAGAGGGTGCGGTAGTGAATAGGGTGAAAGGGAGGTGTCGGGCAGGCACAGGGTGTGATTCTCAGGGAAGAGCAGCGCAGATGGGGGGAGGTTTATGGCCCATGCATGAGAGAGAGAGCGGGGGTGACCAGTGCGTGGGGGAGATGCTTGCGAGGGTGGGGAGCCATGCTGAGGATCGGCGCCGTGCAGAGAGTGGGTCCGGTCAAGGCATCTAAAATGGCTGCCGTGCACGACAAAAGTGTGGCATTGGAAAAAAGGCAAGATGGCGCAGACAATGTTTATCAATACGGATTAATTTATAACAATTATTTTTAACAATATATTTACTCACAGTGTCAAAATGGCGGTCAACACTTCCTGATTTCCTTCGAATCGAACGTTAACAGACGTCACGCAGCAAAAAAAAAAACGCTCACGCGCAGCCGCTGGAAGACATGTATCAACATATATGAGCATCCTCAGCCACCCTCAGAATACATAGGGGGTCAGGATACGTCTCCCGTACCCCCTTATACCCATTTCTCACATTGTTTTTCCTCCATCTTGTAATTAAATTAAAACGAAACACAAAATGGCGAATTCCCGTTTCGCGACCCGGTTTGCGACCCGGTTCGCGAACCGGGAACGCTTCTACCGCGAAAAATCTCATTTTTTTTATTTGCCCCACGGGACCCTTTAATAACCCCAACATCATTCCTAGGGGGTCAAGAGGGGTCTACCTTGCCCCCTTTCATTAAATTCAACCTTCGTTTTTCTCCTCCTCTTGTCTCTCAATCCTACCGAGAGACAAGATGGCGGCCGTTCCAGACTGTTTAGAATGTTGACAGACACCGGAGAGCCAATCAGCTTCGCTTCGCAAAGTTCCGTTACGCGAAAAGTACGTGAACCGGAGCGCTACCCGGGATGCTGTCACAGATATATCTGTTTTTTAAAACGTTAATTTCTCAAAATCCACTGGAGCAAGTTTCGTGCAAATCCATTCAGCCGTTCGAGCTAAAAGTGAGGCCAACCGCTCTATGGAAAAATGAATGGGAAAAACCCGTTTTGGGACCCCCCTTTTTTCTCGGTCCCCCCTTGACGAAACCCCCCCAAATTTTCAGGGGCTGCTCAGAAACAAAATGTGCCATTTTCCTGACAATTTCAGCCGATTCCGTCCACAAACGCCAAAGTTATTAGACATAGAATTTTCAAAAGTCCCATAGAGAAAAAATCCTAACTATATATACCTACTGGCGACCGCCAGTAGATAATATATATATATATATATATATATATATATATATATATATATATATATATATATATATATATATGTTACAGCAGCAACATTGCACGCTCCATTGGGAGATAAAGGACACTGCAAAGCCCATAATGCTCTGCTAGTCACGAAAGAGCGCCCCCATTCAGGGAATGCATTGGGGAATTTAAATGAAAGGGCGGTGTCATATGTGCCTTCAATTGCCAAAGCCTCTGAGGAGGAGTTGGGACACTTCGAAACACGTCAGGCATCCATGGCACATTGAACTGATTAAATTTATCGTTGTACTGGTGGACTGTATACCATAAAGGCTTTTCAGGAGCGTGTTGCTGCTCGAGTTCTCCTTGTACGTTAGGTACTTGGAGCTTGGATGAATACGTGGCACACTCTCTTGCGAAGGGGCACCACCCCAGGATGCCGGAGCCATGCGGCCTGTTAATGGACAGGCCGATTTTGTGGGGCAACAACTGATTTAGCATGTCCATCGGCACACCAAGGCCCATCTGGGGGCTTCAAATGTTACAGCAGCAACATTGCGTGCTCCATTGGGAGATAAAGGACGCTACAAGGCCCATAATGCTCTGCTAGTCGCAGCAGAGCACCCCATTCAGAGCTTGCATTGGAGCATTTAAATGATTAAATGATTTTATTCCCTAAACAATACACAAAAATACAGTAACAAGTACACATCAAATAAATACACACAGTACTAGATAATTTATATATAATTCACAAATAAAAAGTTCATAAAAAAATGAAAATTTTTATTTATATGGGAATGTTGGAGCTTTTAAAAATATGTTTTAGATTCTAAAAGACAAAGCAATATGCTATTCTTTAGCATATCACTGGTTTTCTTTACTCTGAATTCATGCTGTTTTACAATACTCTTAGGACAGAGTGCTTTTAAACTCTTCAGAATTCGATTTTGCTTTATTATATAATTAATTTGCTCAAATCTTTAAATTTTCTAAGCTGTTGCAGACCACTCAAGTGGGGTTAGCAGACCCCCAGTGGTTATCAGGGCACATGTTTATAACCAATACTTCAAGGGCCCGATGTAGGTAGGCCGTTACCGATCGGTAACGGCCGCAAATACCGATTTTCGGCCCTTACCGATCGGTATCCAGTCATCGAGATGTAGGGCAATGAAAATCGTCCAAATCGGTATATATACCGAATCGGAATAGTTACCGAATCAGAAATAATCCGATTCGGAAATACCCCGAATCGGTAAAAGAACAAATCAGTAACATACCGATTCGATAAAAATACCGAATCAGTACATGTACCGAATCGGTAGTGACACCGAATCGGTAAAAATACCGATTCGGTCCATGTATCGAATCGGTAGAGACACCGATTCGGAAATTATTCCGAATCGGATAAACTACCGAATCGGTAGAGTTACCGATTCGGTAAATGACCGGTTCGGACAGGGCAAAACTCTGATTGAGATGTAGGGAAGCATAGAAATACCGATTTTGAGCCAAAATCGGTATTTCAAAATCGGTATTTACCATGGATTACAATCAGGTGGTAACCAACTTCAACCTATAAAAATAGACCCAAAATGCATTGCAACTTGCAGGATGGCGGCTTTTTATGTCATTGCAAGGCGGCTACGACTACAGCAGGAAGGAGAGAGGGAATGGCAAAGAGAGGAACAGGTCTACAGACAGAGGATCACCCTGTTCATGCTCACAGAGGCAGAGATCCTACAGAGGTACAGGCTGGACTCAGACACCATTCTGGAGCTCATCAGGGACCTCAAACCACTGTTGGACCACCCCACCCCAAGGGCACACGCCATCCCAGCGCACGTACAGGTGCTATGCAGCCTACACCTGCTTGCGTCTGGCAGCTATCAAAGTGGAGTAGCTGCGGTAGGAGGGGTGACCCAGAGCAGCCTGTCAAGGTTTTTCCACAAATTCCTTGACGCCATGATACAGAGGATGGACCAATACATCTCTTTCCCTGCAACCCACGCGGAACTGGTACAAACAAAAGCATACTTTTACCAGATGGCACAATTTCCCCAAATCATCGGCTGTATAGATGGCACGCACATTCAGATTTGCCCCCCTGGTGACACAGAATACATATACCGCAATAGGAAGTCAACGCACACCATCAATGTTCAGGTGATCTGCAATGCGAAGTGCACCATCACAGACCTGGTAGCAAAACTCCCAGGGAGTACCCATGACTCCTACATTTTTCAACAGAGCGGCATCTATGCACGGCTGGCGAATTTGGTGAAGGATACCTCCTAGGTGAGACACATCATCAGACCTCCATAACACAAAGAAGCTAAGTAAAATACATGTATGCATGTGAGTAATGTTACCCCTTTTCCTTTTAGGCGACAGTGCATATGCCCTTCGCTCATTCATACTCACCCCCTACCTCAACCCCTCTACACCCAGCCAAAGGAGGTATAACCGGGCCCACAAAAGCACAAGGAATGTAGTTGAACGGACCTTTGGATCTGGAAAAGAAGATTCAGATGCTTGCACAAGAGTGGAGGTGCAAGGCAGTATACCCCCATCACCTGCTGGAAGATTATAGCTGTCTGTGCAATGTTGCACAACCTTGCGGTGAAGAAGGGCACTGAGGTGGAGTTGTCAGACTACGAGGACCATGACGACGGCGTTGCTGTGCCACAAACACAACCTGCTGGGGTGTCTACGCCAAGTGATGGCAGATACAGACGTGAGGAGATTACAGAAAACTATTTCTGAGTGAGTACAGATGCACAGACAGGTCAATGGATGTTCCAAAAAGAAATATTTAATAATGTTGCAACAACGTTACTGCACTGATGTGCAACAAAAGAAAAGGTAAACAATATGTGGGTAAATGTCAATTGTGCGGGTTGCCTCACCCACCCTGGCAGTCTTATTTCTTGCTGCGCTTAGCAGCCCCACTAGGATGTTCCTCACCCCCTTCTGCATGTCCAGCAGCCTCAGCTGAGCGCCTGCTGCTCCGGCGCGGCTCTGACACTGCACTGGCCGGGCTGCTGCGGCTGCTGCTGTCCCCAGCCTCGCCCAGGTCCAGGGCTGGATTAACAACAGTGTTCGAAATGATAAGTGCCTCCATGGCGGTGGTAATTCGGGCCATGCCCCTAGTCACCTCTGCCGTGTTCTGGGTGAGACTGGCCTCCATGTTTGCCCCACGTTGGCATAGCTGGGCGGTAGCAGCAGCAAGGCGGTTGATAGCCCTATTCTGCACGCGGGCATCCCTGCGGCGAGAGAGCTCGTGTTCATCCATTTTTGTACAGAGCTGGGTGATGGCAGTGGTCATTCGCCCAAGACCTGTTGCAATGTCCTTGTTGCTTTCAACAAATGTCTTGAACCCCTGTGCCATCTCCCCCATCTGCAGGTTATGCACCCGCAACTGGCGCTGGCAGGCCAAGATTGATTTTGCCTGCATCCTCTGGATCTTCACCATACTGCCCTCCAGCCCTTGAAACACGCTGCCCTCCCGTGCTGGAAGTGCACTGCTGGATGTTCTTGGCCTCCGGGGATTGTTGCTGCCCTGCTGTGTGGGCTGGGGTGCCACAGGTGTCACTGGGTTGCTAGCTGGAGCCTGACCCGCTGCTCCCTCCATGGGGTTTAATGGAGCAACAATTATACTCCTGGCAGGAGATGTGGCAGGTGCGGGGTGGCTCTGTGGTGGTGAGTTCTCCGGGGAGAACTGCATAGGGGGCGTTAGAGACAGTCGGGGGGAGTGTGGAAATGTGAGGGTATGTCCACTGTCTTCCTCATTTCCCAGGGCACTGCTGTTCTCCTCCTCCTCCTCCTCCTGTGCTGGTAGACTGGTGCTTGGCCCTGCCACCGCACTGGCAGATGGTGCTGGTGCTGGTGCTTGAGTAGCTCCTGCTCCTCCGCCTGATGGTGCCCCTAGGTATAAAGAAGCATTTGTGAACTGAGTGCTGATGTATTACAGTCACTACAATTAAAGCATTGCACATATCATTTCAAAGGCTTTGATTCAGTTTTACAGTTCTTTTCATTATGCTTCTGCACTGGCATTTTTGCCTACTTCTGCTGACTACATTTACCATGATGCATTTCTCATGTCTGTTGGTAGCAGTACTGGGCTGGGGTTTGGCTGTGCATTGGGTCTAAAGGGGAGGTGTCTGGTAGGGTGTGTCAAGATGCGCATGCTTCTTACCTTTAGCTGTAGCTCTGGCTGAGCTATCCAGGTCCCCAACTCCCACCACACTCTCCCTCTCAATGGTAGTCGCCACAAGTTCCTCCAGGTCAGTGAGGGGTGGCGCCGGGTTCCTGCCTCCACCAGTAAGTCCTGCCTGCTTCTGCAGCTCTGCCAGTTTCCTCTTTGTGAGGCTGCGGATGTCATAGAACCTCTTCTTGAGGTCGTCCAGGCTCCTGGGGGTGACACCAACAGCGTTTACTTTTTCCCCAATTTCACTCCACAGCCTCCTCTTAGTGCTCTCAGGGACAGTGAGGGACAGCCTCCCAAACAGCTGCCTGTGTACCCTCACCACCTCCTCCACCAACACTTGCAGCTCCATGGTACTGAATTTGGCCTTCCTCTTGCGCTCTGCCTTCTGGCTCTCAGAGTTGCTTGCCATGTTTCACAGAGAGATACTGCTACCACTGCTGCTCACTGTGAATGCTCAGCTCAGGCTGCCTCTCCAGAAAGTTCTAATGAGTTGCACCTGCCAGGGTAGCCACTCCCTGCTAGGGTGGGGGAGGGTGGTTCAACCTCATTGGCTGATGTCTTTGGTTTCAGTTTTACTTGCTTGCCGAATCGGCATTTACCGATTCGGTTTTTACCTAATTGGATTTTACTGATTCGAATTTTTAAATACCGATTCGGTCTTTAGAATGCGTTCCTATGGGCCTTTTGGCCATGGGGGTGTATTGCGATTACCGAATCGGTATTTGCCGAATCGGTAGCAGCCGAATCGGTAAATTCCGATTCGGTAAATGCCGATTCGGTACGTATCGAATCACAATACCGATTACTACCGAATCGGTATTTTTCCGATTTTTTTTATCTACATATCATTTTCCGATTTCAAAATACCGATTCGGTACGATTCAGTATTTTAAAATCGGAAAATGCATTTTACCTACCTCGGGCCCTAAGTCTCCACGCCCTTCTCCCCATCCTAGTGATTCTAGGTGGAGAAGGCACCTTGTCCAAAAGTAGACCCAGGGAATGATCGAGAGTCCAATGCAAAAAAATATGCGCTGTTGAACGCAGTTCTGGCGATATACCCAGGGTAAATTAACTGTGCTAAAACTTTCAACCGTAAGTGGAATAAAGGTGAAACTTTTGCTGAATATTTGGACCAACTTAAGGATAATATTTTTAAAAGTTACTTGAGTATATCCAAAGTAAAGGAGATGGCTCAGGAAGCTGTTGGGGCTGCTTTTGTTCTGGGGTTTGCTACTGAATTTTAAGAATCACTTGACTACTATGGGGCCTCTTCCGATGTCGGATGGACCTGAGTCCATCAGACATCGGTCAGGAGCCGAAACCTACCGACCGACCTGCTGTCGTTGGTTGTGGCCCTGCTAGTGCGATGCGACCGAACAGGGTTGGATCGCATTCATATACTTCACAATGCAAGCATGCATTCCGAGCGGAAAGCATGCTTGCAATGTGAAAAGCAGGGGTTCATCCCTGCACCCTGTGGCCTGCACCCAAAGGTGCCTGCCATCGGTTGCAGGGATGCACGGAAGGGTCCCATAGGTGCCCACAGGCAGCCATTCAATCAATCAATCAATCATGGGCATTTGTAAAGCGTGCTACTCACCCGAAAAGGTCTCAAGGCGCTGGGGGGGGAGGGGTCCGCTACTGCTCGAAGAGCCAGGTCTTGAGGAACTTCCTGAAGGAGAGATGATCCTGGGTCAGCCGGAGGTGGATCGGGAGGGAGTTCCATGTCTTGGCTGCCAGGTAGGAGAAGGATCTTCCCCAGGCGGTGGTTATGCGGATGCGTGGCACGGCGGTGAGGGCGAGGCTGATCGATCGAAGCTGGCGGGTGGGTGCGTAGAAGGTTAGACCGTTGTTGAGGTACTTAGGGCCCAGGTCGTGGAGGGCCTTGTGTGCGTGGGTGAGGAGCCTGAACGTGATCCTCTTGCTGACGGGAAGCCAGTGCAGGTCTCTCAGGTGGCTGGAGATGTGGCTATGGCGGGGGACGTCCAGGACGAGTCGTGCGGAGGCTTTCTAGATGTGTTGGAGTCTTTTCTGAAGTTTGGCTGTGGTTCTGGAGTCGAGGGTGCTGCCGTAGTCCAGTCGGCTGGTGACGAGTGCCTTGGTGACCGTCTTCCTGGTTTTGGTGGGGATCCATCGGAAGATCTTTCGGAGCATGCGCAAGGTGTTGAAGCACGATGATGAGAGGGCGTTGACTTGTCTGGTCATCGAGAGGGAGGAGTCCAGGATGAAGCCCAGGTTGCGTGCGTGGTCCGTTGGCTTGTGGGTGGTGCCCAGGGCAGGGAGCCACTAGGAGTCGTCCCAGGCGGAGGGCGATAAACCCAGGATGAGGACTTCCGTTTTGTCTGAGTTCAGTTTCAGGCGGCTGTTCTTCATCCATTCGGCGACATCTTTCATCCCTTTGTGCAGGCTGGTTCTAGCGGTGGCGGGGTCGTTGGTGAGGGAGAGGATTAACTGGGTGTCGTCGGCGTAGGAGATGTTGTTGAGGTTGTGTTTGCGTGCAATGGCTGCGAGGGGGCTTGTGTAGATGTTGAAGAGTGTAGGGCTGAGTGATGATCCTTGTGGTACGCCGCAGGCGACTTCGGTGGCCTCGGATCTGAACGGGGGGAGGCGGACTCTCTGGAACGAGATGATCCACTCCAGTGCCTTCTCTCGGATTCCGCTGTTACTGAGGCGCTGTACTAGGGTGCGGTGGCAGACAGTGTCGAACACCGCAGAGAGGTCCAGGAGGATGAGGGCCGCAGTTTCCCCGTTGTCGAGCAGGGATCTGATGTCGTCAGTGGCTGCGATAAGGGCGGTCTTGGTGCTGTGGTTGGCTCGGAAACCGGACTGCGAAGGGTCGAGGGATCCGTTTGTCTCGAAGAAGGCGGCAAGCTGTCTGTTGACGGTCTTTTCGATGACTTTGACAGAAAAAGAAAGGAGCGAGATGGGGCGGTAGTTCTTGAGGTCGGTGGGGTTCGCTGTAGAATTCTTCAGGAGGGCGCTGAGCTTGGCGTGCTTCCAGGTCTCCGGGAAAGTGGCGGTGTTGAAGGAGGTGTTGATGATGTCCCGGAGATGGGGTGCGATGATGGAGTCGGCCTTGTTAAAGACATGGTGGGGAAAGGGGTCGGTTGGTGATCCGTAGTGGATGGTGTTCATCGTGCGTGTGGTGTCTCCATGCTGATCGGGGTCCAGGCGCAGAGGGTGGTGGAGGGGGGCATTGGTTTGATGGTTGGGTGCGTGGTTTGTGCGCCGAAGCTGTTGTGTATATCGGCGATCTTGCGGTGGAAGAACGAGGCGAGTGAGTCGCAGAGGTCTTGCGAGGGAGTGATGTCGTTGTTTCTGGCGCTGGAGTTGGAGAACTCTTTGACGATGCTGAAGAGTTCCTTGCTGTTGTGGGCGTTGTTGTCCAGTCGTTCTTTGAATGCTGTCTTCTTGGTGGTGCGGATCAGCTGGTGGTGCTTGTGGGTGGCGTGCTTGAGGTCCGTCATGTTGTCCGTGGTTTGGTCGTGGCGCCAGAATTTCTCGAGTGTGTGGCAGTTCTTCTTGGAGGTCTTGAGTTCGTCGGTGAACCAGGGGGCTTTCTTGCTTCCGGGTCTGCTGGGAGGGTCCTTCAGTGGTGCGAGGTCATCTGCGCAGTTGGTGAGCCACTGTGTGTGGTTTCTGGCTGCTTCGTTGGGGTCCGTTGTGCTGGCGGGAGGGTTCTGGCGGAGAGAGGTGGTGAGCTGCTCGGCGGTGATCTTGTTCCAGCTCCTGCGAGGAACCTGTAGCGGGTGGTGGTGGGTCATGGTTTTTCTGAAGCTGAAGTGGATGCAGCTGGTCAGTCCAATGAAGTCCGGTGGAGTGGCTGAAGGAGATGTGCTTGCTGGAGGAGAAGACGGGGTCAAGCGTGTGGCCGGCGTGGTGGGTGGGAGTGTTCACCAGATGCTTGAGTCCGAGGTTGGCGAGGTTGTCCAGCAGGGCGGCGGTGTTGCGGTCCTTGTTGTTCTCCAGGTGGAAGTTCAGGTCCCCTAGGAAGATGTAGTCGGTGGAGGGGAGGGCGTGCGGGCTGATGAAGTCGGCGATGTCTTCGCTGAATTGGGTGCGTGGTCCCGGGGGTCTGTAGATGAGGGTGCCTCTGAGGGTGGTCTTGGGGTCGGTGTGTATCTGGAAGTGGAGGTGTTCGGCGGCGGTGAAGGTGTCGTTGGGGTTGGTCGTGATGCGGATGGTGTTCTTGTGTACGATGGAGATGCCTCCTCCAGTCTGGTTGATGCGGTCCTTCCAGGTGATCTTGTATCCGTCCGGGATGGCTATGGCGATGTCAGGCGCTGAGGAGGCGTTCATCCAGGTTTCTTTGAGGAAGGCGACGTCTGGTGATGTTGTGTCGAGCAGGTTCCAGAGTTCGACGGCGTGTCTGTGGACGGAGTGGGTGTTGAGCAGGATGCACTTGAGGTGGTTGCTGCTGGTGCTCGGTTTGGCGGGCGCGGTGCTGGTTTGGAGGCAGGCGAATTGGCAGGCTTGGCAGGTGAAGGGTCCGAGGGTCCGTCTCCGGGTGGCTCGGTAGCAGGCGGGGTTCCGGCCAGAGTTGAGTGCGTGGAGGGAGGCAGCGTCATAGGTCTGTTGTGAGGTCTGGCGTCGGCGGGGGCCAGGGGTCCTGGCGCTGGGCGCGGTCCAGGCGCGGACGGGCTTGCCCTTGGCGCGCCTTCGGCGCACAATCGGCACACCCGCTGCGTGCGTCCGCTGCGCGTTCGCCATGTGTCCTCCATATGAGGGGCTGAGGGAGGGAGGAGCAGCTGGGAGGCGGGAGCAGGGTGTCGAATGGGAGCGGCGGGGGGCGAGGGGCAGGGCCACAGGGAGCAGCGGCGGGAAAACGAGGGTGAGGCGGGAGGCGGGAAGGCACAGAGGGCAAGGGAAGCGAGGGGGAAGCAAAAATGACAAAAACCAATTATAGCTAATGGAAGCGGGGGGCAGGGGAGCGAGGGGAAGCTAATGGGACAGAAAACCAAAGAAACAGCTAAATGGAAGCGGAGGGCACGGGGAGCGAGGGGAAGCTAATGGGATAGAGCAGAGAGGCAGAAACGGCGACCACACAGCGGGGAGAAAAACGGCGAGCTCAGAGAGCGAAGCACACAGCACACAGCACGAGGAGGACTGCGCGGTGGCTGGGGGGGCGACCTGCCTGGTAACAGGGTCAACGGCAGCCTTGCACCCATGGGGTCCCTACTGTGGGCCCCCATAGACAGTTTTCGACTGGCTTTTCATGCTGGAAAGACGGGCAAGAAAAGGCAGTAAAAAACTGCCATCATACTCCCACAGTCGTAAAGAGGATACCGGGGGAGTACTGGAGGATTTCCGGACGGCGGACAGGCTCTCCGAGCCTGTCGTCCGCAGTCCGGAAATCCGAGTCGGATTCCTTTCTGACCGAGCCCATCAGAATGGCTCGGTCGGAAATTAATCTGTGCAACACGTTCTGGTTCGGTCGGAAGGGCTCTGACCATCGTTCAGAGCCCTTCCGACCGAAATCGGAATCGGTCCCTTAATATCTTGGATGGCAAACTGAGATGTTATCAGAAATAGTGACTGTAACACATTAGTGAGTCTCATTACAGGAGAAAAAGAACGAATTTTGAATCAAAATTGATGTAATTGAATTTGCAGAACGTGCATCGAGTGAATAAAGGAGCCAAGGTGAGGATCTCTAATGGGGGGAGATTGATAACCTCAGGGATGTGAGAGAACTGGAAGAGGATATAGAAGGGTCCAGTGATAGGTCCTGGGCCTAGGAGGTTTTTGTTTTACATGTGGTCAGCTAGGGCCATGGATGCATGATTGTCCTAACACCACTTCTGGTGTACTAGGACTTCTGGGTAAACCCAGGTACCACCAAGTTGTTCAGAATCCTTCAACAAATTTTCCACAGGGGGTGAAGTTCCTTGGCCCTCATAACTACCGAATTCCCTTCCTTGTCTCTCTCGGGCTTGTCCATAGACACAGTCAGTATTTCTAATCAACAAGTTACCTACCATATTTTTGACCCTGTGTCCATCTCAGTAAGACCTATTTGTGATAAATATTCCTTTTTGCTTTGTCCCATTTCTGCAACAAACAGATGCTGTGTTTTTAAATATAGCTCAGAGACAAGAAACACAAATACTTACATTATTATTATGTAAAAGTGTGAACTGAATCAGAAGAAACAGGTCCTGTAGTCATATTCCCCGATTTAACTGAATTGCTTTCACAGGTACCGTCCACACTATGATCCACAGGGGCTAATAATGTGGGATTTATCATTATATATCTATCTTTATTCGATTTTTAATAAAAGTATACATATAATGCTCAGTGAGGAAAAAATCAGGAAAACAGAACAATATGAGAGTTAATAAAGGTTTTCATCAAAAACATAAGAAAAAGAACACACCATATATAAATTATCTGTAATCAAGTGTAGCTAAATATGATGACACAACAGGAGAATCCTTAAAAGCAAACAGAATAGGAAGGGTAACATCATACAAAGGAAACACATAAATATGAATTCATATCTAGAGCTAAAAAACTCAGCCAGAAACCAAGACACATGAAAACAAATTTTAGGTGTAGATAAAATCTGTAAATATAAAAAGGCAGGTCTAGCCTGTGTCAGATCTATGGATATCAGGAGGGGCCTGATCAATTTACGGCAAATGGTATTAAATCTGCGGCATACGCAGGGTATCTGAAGTTGAAACCTCTCACAGAAAAATGTCAGCAGATTGGTTGTTTTAGCAGATTTTATAAATAACAACGTGTGAATTATGCCCAATCTGAAATATGTCAGTAAACAAACACCAATGGTGATTGGCCATCTCTAACAGGAGGTAAGGTTTTATACCATCAACTGATTTTACCATACAATACTGATGCATCAACTGTTTGGCTAAGGCAGAGACCTCCATCTCGACTACCACCCAACAGGGAAAAGGCCAACTTCAACCAAATAATATCAGCTTTAGTGATGCCCTCAGAATTACTAAATAACTCTGGCCTCCCTAGCACTTTAAAATGTGACTGTATGTGGTGTAACCAGTGTATATAGGACATATTGACCAGGGTTAGACAATCTTGTATAATTAACCTATTTAAACTTAACTCTTTCTATCTTTACCAAGACTGAATACCACAATAAGAGAGGGCGCAGGTGAATGAAATCAGCAATATAGCCCATGCCCAATTCCTCATGAATTATCTCTGAGGTAGTGCCTTGCCCCACATCTAGAAGACCCCCCATGAACTTGTTTCCACCCACCTGGATTGAGGCAATATTTGAATAGCTCATATATCACATCCAAACATGGACACAGGGTTGCACTTTGCTGTAAAAACAAGTAACATAATCTGAATTGGATTATGTTCCAGGCAACATGAAAAGTCCTTTAGGGTGGCAATGGCCCTCTTTTAGCATCCTGTGTTCTTTCTAATCAAGGACTGCCAACTAAGGCCTGAATCTAATAAAATCACTAATTAGGAAACATTATCCACCATACCTAATGCTGGACTAAAAACCTGGAGTTGTTTGCTTTATTTGGACCCACCACCATAAAATGAGATTGTATTTAAATTAGTTACAAAATCCAAACTTTCCATAAATATGATAAAAAGATCTAAAAGTCTCTGGAGGCTTTTGGCTGTACGTGAAATCAGGACAGCATCATCTACATAGAGAAAAGCAGAGAACATAAGCACGTCCGCTCTTGGTGTGTCAAGACCATGTTAATTAAGCACCACCTCCAGCCAATGAATGTACATAATAAAAAGAAGGGGTGCCAGGATGGAACCCTGGCACACTTCTCGCTTGAATTAAAGTGTTTTGTGCATTCCCTGTTTCTCCTGAATCTAACTATGCTCATCAGACCATGATGAAGATCTTTCATGAAGGCAACAGGAGCAGGTTCAATCCCTTTGGACCTCAGCTCTGTCCAGATCTTATCGCTGTTCGCCTTGTCAAAGGCAGAGCTAAGGTCCAAGATGGCCTGATGTACCAACTCTCCTTTGGCCTTTCGTATGCTTGGTGAGTAACAGGTATAGGTTGAGGTTCTGCTCTCCCATATCCCTACCAATGTGTACTGGATGTCCGACAGAAGGCAATGCTCATCACTCCAGAGGGATAGTCTCTCCAATTTGACCGAGACAATTTTTTTTATCTCAACATCCACTAATGAAATAGGTCTATAACAAGTAGGGTATTTTCTGTCTTCCTTCTTGAAAACTGTGACAATCACTGAGTGACGCCAAGCCTCTGGGATGGAGCTAGAGATAGCAGCATTACTATGTAGAATAAAATTGGGGGCCCTTATATCCACCATAGACTTAAACAGGTCCCCTTCTACCCCGTTAGAGCTGAGGCCTTACCTACGGGGAGGGATGAAATTGTGTTCCTAACTTCTTCCTAGTATATCCTCAACTTGGTCCCTCAAAAGCACAGAGGGTAGAGGACTCCCACCCTATAGCGCTGAAAAATAACCCTGGGGTGGAATGGTAGCAAACAAATCTGAGGACTGTGCATCATTAAAGAAGGGATGATTTAAAACCCTACAGAACTTAGGGCCACATGCATCAAACTGTATTTGCGATTCCTAAAGTGTGATTTTTATGAAATCAACATTTAGAAATCACAAATGCTTATGCATGTAGGCATCACAAAAAAAAATGTGAATGCTACACATTCCTTATTTGCGACTCGCAAATAGGGAATTGCTTCCAATTCATTTCTATGGGCCTACTGGCCCTTAGGAATCAATGGGAATTGCATGTGCAATTTGCGGGTACCAAATAGGTACTCACAAAATGCGCATGCAATTTCAAGGGTGCCAAAAGGACACCCTGATGCACCCCTGGAAGTGCAATTTCAACACATGTTGTACACACACATGCCCCAAGGACATGTATGTGTGCAACATAAAACTTTGAAAAAATGCCTTTTGTGAATTTTTCAAAGTTCTCACAATTCACCATCAACTTTGAAATCAACTTTGAATTGATGGTAATTTGCATTTCTTAATTGCGAAACTGCAATTTGTTTTTTGGTTCTTTCATTGCTTTTAGAGAATCACAATTTGCAATTCCCTAAATGCAATAGCCATTTAAGTAATCCCAATTTTAGTGATTACTTAAATAGCGATTTTGCATTTGGGATGATGCATCCCAAATGCAAAAATTGCGGTCGCAAAGGGGCAGATTCTGCTAATCTGCCCCTTTGCGACTACAATTTACAATGATGCATGTGGCACTTAGTGATGTCCCTCAGGGCACAACTGTCACAAGTTCCTCCCAAACTTCTTTCTTTAGCTCAGTCTTCCATTCCCTAATTGCCACTCTATATAGGGCTCTATGCTTTCTACTTCACTACTATCCCTTAGGTCTGCAAGCTGCGCCTTACGTGCCCTCATACAGTTTTTATCAAACCATCTGTAAGGACCGGGAGGCTCCGCAGTCCCCGACTTGGTAAGAGATGAGTTGATATAGAGGCACAGCCTGTCATATGCCTTAATAATACTCTCCTGGGAGGCATTTTCATCGTGGCAGGGCTGCAAATCTGATTGACATGCGGAAGCCAACTCCGCTTTAAAAGTCTCAGGGATAAACTTGCCCCATTTTAGTCTCCGGCCCTGAGCTTTCAAACTGTCTGGAGCTTCAAAAAAAGGAGTAGGCATCCCTCTACTTCTTATCCCAGTAGAATGTGGCAGAGAGAAGATTATGATCATTCAGGGTGTTCCAATTCACTGAAAAACTAATCAGGGAAGCATATAAACCTGCAGATACGTAGATGTAATCAATGAAGGACACTATACAAGATTAAAAGTTGGGACTCCATTTTCAGAATTCACTACCTTTAAACTCAAAATGTTAAATCCTTAATTTATTTTGAAAAGTAAAAAGAACATCAAGAAAATGGGGAGAATTAGTAGTGACTCCTTCCATTTTACAGTTCAAATTCAATTTGATAAACATGGCTATGCCCTCCTTGCTCTTCTGCTAGAGGACGAGCAGTATTCGTGGTAAAGGTGGCATAACCATCTAGATACGGATTCTCTCATGTGTCCTATGTCTCCTGAAAACTAATAATATCATAAGCATCGAGAAACTTAGGCTAGGCAGGGTCATCAAATTTCCCTTGTGCTCCCACAATCTTACAGCTTAGTAGCTGGAGCTCCGTAAGAGGAGTTAACATTCTAGTAGAACTAATTCTTTTGGTTTCCTGCTCCAGTCAGTCTTGGTTATTTAGCCCACTCAACAGTTCAAAACGATTGCTAAAAGCAAGATTGGGTCCATTGTTTAGAGCATTGTTTCGGGCCAGCTCCCCCTGTCTGTCTGATGCGGGGCCTTATGCCAGTTTTCTCTCGGTTCCTAGATTTATTAAAAAAAATGTAGAAACACTGAGATACTGCTAAGGGTAATAACGTTAAGCTCAAAACTATTAAGAATAAAACCAATACTTCGAGCGTTGTGAACATTAACAACTATATAATTTCCAGGATATGTTTTCAGAGCATTCCCAATCCACCCTACTCTACGGGCCATTATAATTTAGTCAAATAGCCAAAAAAACATCACAGGGACCCGCCGCAAGCCAGTGAACACTCCTATTTTTGAGCTGTTGAAAGTTTTCCTGGACACATGGCTTTCGGGGTGGGACTTTGGTCAAAACTAGAACATACTGGGTACAGGCTGGGGCAAGTTGCAGAGTGGCATCCGAGGGTGTAGTACCCCATGTGGGCCCAGATGAAACATGTTGCATTCTCCTTTAGACCTCTGGCTCTAAAGCCGGTCACAAAGTACCTTAAGCAACTACTTGACTCACACCCAAGTTAATATTTCCCTTTGGTGCTGATTTAATCGATTGAGGGGTGGTTAAGGTGCCCATAGGGTTAGGAAAATTATTACCAGAGGTGCCCAACCCTGGTATAGCCACAAATGTTGGGAATACTCTGGGGCCGTGAGATCCTTTGAAAGCTGCTTTGATAAATGGAACATCATGAACATGGGGGTGAGTTATCAGGATAGATATTTTACTTGAGATGATAATCGACTGTTCCCAGACAACCCCCACAGATTTTCCCAAGACCCCAACGATTTCCTCCACTTTAGTAAATCTTTACATTAGAGTCTCAAATGCAGAGATTTTAATTTCCAAATTGCTAAACATATCCTGTATCAAACAATTCTCAGGGGCAGAGTTCAATTAGCCCCTTTTTGTCCTTCTATAGGTTTTATTGCCAGCTTGTAGAGCGGACCCTTTTTGCTCTTGGGCCTAGTCCCCTCGACACCCCCACCAGTTTTTTTAAAAATAGAATCCTGAACTTGTTTAGAAGACGGAGGAGCTGTGATCTCTGTTTCCTGTGTCCCTTGCTGGCTCGCAATATATGAGGGTTCCTGGGAATTACCAGCCAGAGTAGAACGATCCACTCCTTCCAATGTCAAATCTGGCTCCCAGCAAATTTGTGTTACCTGTACTTCTACACAGAAGAAAGAGCACCCACTGCAATATTTAGAAAAAATAATATGGTCTTCTATGTCTAGAGTGCTTGTCAGCCACATTAGTTAACTCCACTTTTCTTTTCCCCATGATGCGTGAGAAGGATAAACAAGACCTCAGAATCAAGTAGAGTGATGAAGGTAAAATTTACAGTCTCAATAGGAAACAACGGGCCAGAGATATGAAAGCAGGATTGATTCAAAATGTAACACTATTTTAGCCAATCAACAGCTAATCCTTGTAACAATAAGTTGGAGAGGCACAGTACTGTAGGTGCTGACCTCTCAATGCACTATATAGCTCTGGATAGTGGGCCAGCAGGTACAGGCAATGATGCAGACCGTCTTCTGACCCCCTTGGACTGCTGGGACACATAGTCCTTGTCCATGCTGCTTCTGTGAAGTGTGACCTCTCAATGCACTCTATAGTCCTGGATTGTGGGCCAACAGGTGTGGGCAAATATATGGGCCATCTCCTGACCCCCCTGGACTGCTGGGACACGTGCTTCCGAATGTGGGATTCAGTTCTTCAATGGAGGTGACCCCCAGAAAAAGCTACTGAGAATAGCGCAGAGGTGGAGGAAGGCATCCACCATGTAATAGCAGATTTGATTAGGAAAGGAGTTTAGTACCTATTGTAGGAAGATGTAACATTCCGATTCTCCTCATATGCAAAGCGGCAAAAGTCAAAGTGTACAGGTTCATGCAGGACAGTAGGGCTATAATATGCCAATTCCAAGCTTCACTTTGGTCCCCACCCTGCTACTGTTATTCTCTGTATCCCTGCCAGCACCCATTAGTTCACTGTGGTTGACCTTTGTTCTGCCTCCTTTGCCATTCAGATATATGAGAGTCAGTATCTCTTCCCATTCACTTTCCAAGAGTCCCACCTTGCATATACATGTCTCACACAAGGATTTAAAAAGTCTCTGTCAATCTTTTCCCAAGTCCTGAAGAAGGATTATGGCACGTTGTTTTTTGTTTTTCTCCCTGGGTTCTACTCTAATTCAATATGTTAGCAATTTGCTATTGGCATCTGTTACTCTAGATCAGTGCAAGGAAGACTCAGTCTATCTCCTCACTGAATTGGTTAAGAAAGGGCATAATGCTTCAAAGGAGAAACTAAAGTTTTACCTTCCTCAAGTGAGATATTTTGACTATGAGCTTTTTACTGGCAAGCATCACTTGTCCTTTGAAAGAATTGAAGACATTCGTAAAGTGCTCCACTCTGTAACTGTTTCCCAGGTATATCCTTTTTTTGCGAATGGTGGGTAATACATGCAAAGGATATTGAGTTATGCTGAGGTGGTCAAGCCATTGCAAGAATTTGTTATCATAGACAGCCATGGAACCTTGCAGTGATCTTGAATTTGAAGCTGAAAATGCACTTGTAATGATAAAAGCCCACCCTAGGATTCATTGACCATGTAAAACCTGGTCATTTTCATTGTCATAAGTAAAATAGATGTACACTTGTAGTGTTGGTACAAAGCTATAGAGATCAGAAAAGACCTGTAAGTTATTAGTCCTCCAAGATGGGCACTCATCATACTTACAGTCTCTGGTGGCTGCTGTTATCTTTATTGAAGCCACTGAAAATATTGTGCTAAGTTCTTCACTAACTGTCGCCATGTCCCTGTTTGTGGTTGCCCTTCTTTTCACTACAAAAACTTAGCATCACTTTAGGGCAGTGGTCTTCAAACCTCTTAATGATGCGCCCCCCCGGGGAAAGAAGAATCATCTAGACCTTCCCTCAAAACTGTTCACAGTTATTCTATGAACCTGTCATTGTTTAAATATGTCTAGAATTATTTAAGTTCTGTTACTGTTTAAAAAATGCATTCAAATACATGATTGCCAAACGTACTATTCTGGTCAGGCAGGCCTTACTAACATGTAAAGTATCCTTAGTGTGATTATTAGAAATGGGGGTGGGATTTTAAGGAATATTTTGAGTTCCTTCCCTTTTGACACCTTCTTGCACGCAGGATATATATGGCAAAATATGTTAGTGATGAACCATTAAAGAGCAGTTTATTGTTTCAAATGTTTTTGCAATGAAAACAAAGCACTGTTATCAGCATAATCCTATTTTTAGGCAGAGCCTGGCACCCCCTTAGGATCGCTTAAAGACCACCTAGGGGGGTCCGCCCCCAAGTTTGAATACTCCTGCTCTAGGGCATTCTTGTCCCAGTGTGAAAAACTGTATTTGTCTGCTTCTCATATTACTTTAGCCCTCTGTCCTGCTTTGAATCCAACTTCTCTACTGCCTACTAATGAAGACTGAGATCCATATGACTGTATCTCAACTACTGCACGGGTCATTAAACAGTATATTGATTTAACTGATGTTTCCCTAAAACACAATTTAAGGAGAAGAGAAGGTTTGACATCGTATGTCCCTTCACTGTTTTAGCATAAACACACAAATTTGTACGGTGACGGCTTAAGAGGAAACTATGAAGTGTTCTTCCTGTTTCTATGTCATTAGTACAATACACATTTACAGATTTTCCTTAAACTTATTTATTTATTTATTTTGAAGGTTTTATATAGCGCGAACAAGACCCTTGAGGGAATCAGAGTGCTTTACATGTCATAAATTGGAAACAAGAGTAGGACATTGAACAAGGAAAAATCAGCATAGAATAATACAATTATAGATGAATAAAATAAGAGTCATATGAGGTGCTCAGTAGTACGAAACTAGCAATTAAAATACGGTGCTCAATATTACATCCTAGTAATTAACAATTAGTAAAAAGTAAATAGTTCATGTGACTTTGGCCATGAGAATCACTTTCACTTCTTTTTTGAAAGCAGCTGTGGTTGTTTTCGTTCTTGTTGCTGTGGGCAAAGCATTCCCGATCCTGGGAGCCATTCCAGAGAAGGACTGGTTGTAAGTTTTTTCCTTGGCAAATCGTTGGGTTTCAGTAAAAGATTCTTCAAGCTTCTGGAAGCTCTATTACCAGCAGAGAGTACCAGTTTCTGAGCTAGATAGTTCGGGGAATTGTGGTGTATGGCCTTGTGTATCATACATGCAATTTTTAGGTGAATTCTAGCTTCAAACGGTAGCCAATTGAGTGTTCTAAGGTCTGGGGATAAATTAGAGGTTCTCTTTGATCCTGTGATGAGTCTCGCTGCAGAATTGATTGCGGCTCTTATTGTGGCTGTCGGCGACCTGGGGAGGCCGCATAAGGTTACTGCTCCATATTTCACTCTTGGGATTACTACGGCCTTAACTGCTTGTTTAAAAGCGTTTGCTGGAAAGAATGGTTTCAGTTTTTGCAGTGTGCTCAAGAGGAAATTTGCTCCTTTTGTGGAGGCGCTAATATGCTTCTGCATTTTAGGCTTCTGTCCAGTGTCACCCCTAGCGATTTAGCTGATTCGACAATGAGAGGTTGCCCTTGGAGTGCTGTTTGGTGCGTTATTTTTTAAGCTAGGAAAGGTCATCCTTATTGGAAAAGGAATCCTCACACACTAATATTGTCAAGCTTCAACATATGAATCCTCTCTCCGCTCCACTGTTCAGTTTCATCCAAATTAGTCGGTCGGGACCGCCGACCGGGTGTCGGACGGTCCCTTGACCGAGACGATACCGTGGAGGAGGAAATTCCGCCAGACATCGTAGTAGGGCCCTAAGTGTGTGACGTTTCCTCTTCCATTAAGGATGACCTTTCCTAACATAAAAACTAAAGTTTAGTTTTACGTTTAAGGAAAATTTGTAAATGCGTATTGTACTAACAAAATAGGAACAGAAAGTGCACTTCGGAGTTTCCTCTTAAGCCATCACTGTACTAATTTGTGTATTTATGCTCTAACTGATGTGTCCCTCAATGAATGTGACCTGATTTATTTTGTGGATGGTTCCTGTCTCAGAAATGATAAAGGTACTCTAGTAGCTAGTTACACTGTTTGTATATTATAGCGAGTAGTGAAAGATGCCATCTGCCCATGGTGGAATTTACCCAAGTGGCAGAGCTTATTGCACTTATTTGGGCTGCCATCCTAGCTATTTATAATACTGCTACTGTTTAAATAAACTCCAGTTCTGTGCTTAGAAAAGCACATGACTTTGGATTCCTTTGGATGCAAAGAGGTTTCTTAACCTCAGCAGAAACTAATATAAACAAAGGACAGTATGTTCAAAATCATTTAAAATGTTTTGCAATTACCAGAAAAGATGTTAGTGGTAAAATGTGTTGCCTAGGAACACTCTCATGCTGATGGTTCAAGAGGCAATACCCTAGCCGAATCTGCTGCTAAACATGCCACCTTTTCCTAAACTACTGATGCTTCCATTTATGTTGTGAAAACTGATCTATTTCATGTACCGGCATAAAAGGATTTGTCTCAATCGCAGGAGCAAGTCTCTGAAGATGAAAAGCAATCCTGGATCAAGCAACAATATAAAAGAGACACTGGGTGTGTGATTGCTAAAAAATATCTAACCTCACCAAGTTATATAATGGAGTAGCACCCTATCACAGGAGCGGCATGATTTGTGCCGCTGCAACCCATCGATATGGGCCTTTCTTTTCTTCTATTGCCCAAAGTTATTGAGAATCATGTGACACATGCCTCTCTTTCAATGCTAGAAAAAAATCTTAGGCCTCCCAATTGCCCACCCTCACTCTTAGGGCCACTTCATTCACATTTAGGTTAACTTTGTACAACTACTTAATTGTGCAAGTAGTTTTTAGGTTTTTGTCATAGTATGCATATATTCAGGATGGATGGAGGCGTGCTTGAAATATTTGTTTGCTAAAATCTATACACTATGTAGCAGATCATGGATTTGCTGGTGGTTGTGGGAATTAACACTAATAAATTCCAAGCTGTACAGATAATCTGTCCACTAAATCAAGCATGCTGCCATTTTTGTTAAAGTTTGAAAGTATAAATTGTAAACAGTAAGTTATGACATTAAATAAATAGGGTTGAGAATGTCAATTCCAAAAGAAAGAGAAATTAACACCTAATGTTTTAAATCGTTGTGCCCGAGTTTTAGAGTAGGATAATCACCTGTGGATTTACCATCTCCACTCCAATCTAAGATACATTGGGGAAGGCGTTGGATTATGCCCACTGCAATTCAAGCTACATTGGGAAAGGTGATTGACATTAAAAGGATAATATTTACTATACCCACTCCAACCTAAACTACATTGGGGAAAGCGTTGAACATTGAAGGGGTTTCATTTACTATTCCCACTGCAACTTAAGCTGCATTGGGGAAAGTGTTAGACATTAAAGGGGTTGGATTTATCATTACCACTCTAAAGTAAGCAACACTGGGAAAGGCATTGGACATTGAAGAAGCTAGATTTGCCATTCACACTCCAATTTAGGTTAATAGGGAAGAGGTTTGACAATAAAAGGGTAATATATACTATTACCACTCCAGTGTATGCTACATTGGGGAAGGTGTTGGCCATTAAAGGAGTTTGATTTAGTATTTCCACTCTGATCTAAGCTGCAGTGGTGAAGGTGTCGTAAAATAAAAGGCTTAAATTTATAATCCCCTCTCCACTCTAAACTACACTTGGGGAGGTGTTGGAAATTAAAGGGGGTTACATTTACTATTCCCACTCCAATCTGAACAACAATGGGGAAGGTGTTTGACTTTAAAGGGGTTGGATTTACATTTCGCACTCAAATCTACAATTGTGAAGGTGTTTGACATTACAGAGGTTAGATTTCTTATTCCCACACTAGTCTAAGCTATACTGGGGATGGTGTGTTACATTAAGAGGGTAAGATTTACTATTACCAATCAAATCAAAAATACATTTGGGATCACACTTTAGTGGGTATCTAACATCTAAACGTAATTTAATTAGGCCAACAACAAATGAAATTATAAAAAGACTACAAATAATGCCTTCTTTACTTTCAAATAAAATAACGTGTAAGAAAAAGAAAAAAATGACATGACAAAGTTATTTTTAATGTAAGAAAGAAATGTATAATTTTAAATTAAAATATTCCAAAAAGACATAAATAAGAGTAAAGAGAAAATTCGAGAGTTGGAAGGTAACATTTTTGGTATACAGAGACAACTGAGTAACCCAGACTGAAGGAGGAGGATAGGAGGGTCAAATGCCAGATTATGCAGATGATGCAAGTGACACTGGATGCCCACTTGAAAAAGCAAGTTTTGATGAGGTGCGAAGGTAGTAAGGTCTGCTGTTTTGAATTTGGTGAGAATTGTAGCAAGATCCTGTTGTTGAAATTTAGGGCAGATTGTAGTAGGAATTTTTAAGCAGAAATTATGGAAAGACCCGCGAACAGGGTCCTGCGGTCACCTCAGGGTATTGAGTGTATTCCACTGCTTCTTCAGTGACCTGTACCTGGAGAATTATAGTCTAGACTTGCTGAGTTAAAGTATTGGCTAGAAAGTAAGGAATTTAGTATATTGAATGACAAGAACCGGGCAGCACTAAGTAGTAGTATACAAGCAAAAGAAATAGATGGGTATTGCGCAAATGTAAGAAAGCAAAAGCTGCAGGGCCGGTTGGTCTCCTTAATGAGGTTTTTGTGTCTCTGAAATAAATATTAGTTTCAGCTTGGAAGACTTTATTTAATAGCCTTTTAATTGGGGTATCTATGCCTCTATATCTTGGCAGGGTGCCACTATGAGTCTAATTCTGAAACCTAGCATGTCCCACAATAGATGCGAGTCATTTAGGCCAATATCATTGTTAAACTGTGACTAAAGGCCTTCACTACTTTTATGGTGAAGAGGCTGGCTAAGGTTCTTGGGAAGCTGGTCCAAGAGGATCAGAAGGGTTTCATGCCAAGAAGATTCTTTCATGAATTGATGCATTCTATTTTGTGAATGATAGACTTGGCCACCTCCAACCCTACACCTTTGCCGAGAGTAAGTTAGATGCTGCAAAAGCATTTGGCCAAGTTAATTGAACTTACTTAGCAGAGGTATTGAAGCAATTAGGATGGGGGACACCTTCTGTAAGATGATAAAGTTGTTGTATTGCTGTCCGACGACAAGTATGTTGATTAACAAGAGCTTAACTTTCCAAGTTCTGTTTGTTTGTTTTTTTCATATAGCGTGAACTTTACCCGAAGGTATCAGAGCGCTTTACATGAGCCCCAGTTGCGTTACAGATAGATAAGTGTAGATCATGAGATGGATGAGGCTGTACCCCTTCCTGTTTAATTTATATATAAACCCTTTGCACAAATTCTGAGGTTAAATAAAGGTATTGTTCCCTTTAGTAGTACAGAGGGGCTCACAAAAAAAGTAGCCTTGTATGCAGCTGACATGATCTTATTGACATAAGACCCCAGTAAATATTATCTTGAGATACAAAGGAGATTGCAATCTATGGTCGATTCTCAGGATACCAAGTGAATAAAGATAATGGTGTGGAGTCTTAACTAGGAGGTTATGAGGGGAGAGAAGGTATTAACTACTTAGGTATTGGGGGGCGTGGCCTGCTGAGCAGCGGAATGGCCGCTCCTTGAGTGTGCTCTGCCGGTCGGGACGAAATCCTTCTAAAATCCTGCAATTCGGACCGACCTTGTATCGCCCAGACCCATTAAAAATATAGCGGATGGTGTGGAGATGCTGCATATGAAATCCTGAGACCCCTGTGACTTGTGGGGCTGAATACGGAAGCAACGGCATACCCGCCGAGAAGCAGCAGGCAGTCGGGATAGCCGGCGGACGGGAAGTGTAGATAATTGAGCCCGAGGCTCCGGAGGCCTTTGACTGTGGCGGTGAGGCCTCGTCTTGACTTCGCCGAGGGAACACCATAGTTGCAGGAGGGCTACTATGGAGAAGACGAGAAACACTGCAGAGGCCCTGTGAGTTACCAAGTGGGTGCGAACGGGGGTCAGCGTACCCGTGCAAGCAGACCCTGCCCGTGTGAGCCATGTGAAGGCACCGCTAGCGGGAGCATTGCGATCGGGCGGAGGGGACCACTGATCTGTGGACGGCTGCGGCAGATGCTGGCTGGAGCTAAGTGGAGGGGCTGACGAAATATCGGGCGGAGGAGGCCAAATTTTGAGCACCCACACTGACTGGGCAGAGCCCTGGGTGAGGTCTGGTACAGGCATCCGATGAGAAGCCCAGTGGCCGCCATTTTGTGCAGCCATGTCGGCGCTGCCCGTCTTGGAAGGGTAGGTGACGGGGTTCTCGGACCCGGGAGCTACTTGTGGACACCCGCAGGGGAGGATCGGCACGCAGAGCCTAAATGTGTGAGCGAAGCCCGCAGTTGGCCCCGTTTTGAACTGTGACCCTCGCGGAGCTCTCAGCCGCCATTTTGGGTCGCTCTTCATTCATGCCTCGGAGTGCTGTGGAGAAGGTGCGGTAGACTACACATGCATTGAAGTGCTGCCTGGAAACTGTGGGCGCAGGATGTAGACCTTTGTCTAGGCCGAGGGTACGATCTGACAGCCCACTGGACACATGAACAATGGCCGAGACCGGAGGAAGAGGCAGGCTGGAACTGATCCCAGGCGCACACAGGTGGGCGCGGAATGCTTGTGCGATCATCTACTCCTTGTAAAGCTGTAGCGGTGAGGGGCTCATGTAACACTGGACCTGGGGGTGCTAGAATCGTTAACAAGCAGCGGCCACACTAACCTGAATTGTCCTGCATCCCTGCGGGCAGAGGCGTTTGAGAAGGCCTGTACTGCGGTAAGCACTTTACCACTGCAATTGATGGTTAGATACAGCATTGCTCGTCAGCGAGTGGGACACAGGGCGGCGAGTTTACATCCAAGAGGTCCAATCTGAAGGATCTAGTCAGCATATCGGTTGAGTCACATAGGAGGATTGCAGGCAGCTCTCTGGGCCAAGAGGGGGCATAGGGTGTGCCGCTGTGGGGCTCTCGCAGCACATATCCCGAGGAGCGGGCTGACCGTTTTTGCTGACCGCCCCACATACCAGAAGCCATGGGAAGACAAGACGCCAAACAACCCAAGCTAACATTCGAAAATAAGCGATCCAAGGAGAATCCGAGCCGGAGACCCAGGCGGAGGGCTCACGGGACTCAGCCACAGAAGACCAAGGCCCAGATCTTAGAACACTCATGCTGGAAATGCATTCTAGCCTCCAAAACATAGACACCAAGCTTGATACCCAAACATCGCAACTCAAATCGCAGGTGGTGTCACATGAGACATGGCTTGATGCTCTCGAAAACTGTCATACTGAGTACCATGAATTCCAGGTAAAGACCAAGGAGCGATTGCTTCACATGGATAAACTACTAGGGGTCATCAGGGCTTAGAATGATGATTTGGAGGCTTGATCGCGACGCAACAATCTAGGCATCACTGGAATCCCGGAGACGACCGCATTCAATAAAATGGAGAGTTATGTTGCTGACCTGATCCATGAACTGTTTGACCCACACCTCTCTGCGGTCTTTGGGGTGCAAAGAGCACACAGATCGCTGGGGCAGAAGCCCCCCTTTGGAGCGGAGCCCAGGCCCATAATTGCAAAATTATTGTACTACCAAGATAGATACCAAGATAGAGATCTAGTCCTGCGGATGGCTAGGGAGAAGGGCCAAATCACACATAAAGGAAACAACATCTTGTTCTACTCAGACTTTACCCCAACGGTTTAGGCGGCGAGACGGGAATTCCTCCCTGATAAACGTATCCTGCTGCAGGCGCAGATCTCATATTCTTTGCTTTATCCCGCCAAGTTGAAGGTCTAGGTGGGCGGGACGCCTCATTTCTTTACGGATGCAAAATGGGCACTGAAATTTTCAAAACATGTAGGATGGAAGGCGTCCAAGAGACAACAGGCGGGAATGGAAGCGGCAGGAGGTCATCTGAGAGACACTGATT
This sequence comes from Lissotriton vulgaris, assembly GCF_964263255.1. Taxonomy (NCBI): domain Eukaryota; kingdom Metazoa; phylum Chordata; class Amphibia; order Caudata; family Salamandridae; genus Lissotriton; species Lissotriton vulgaris. The sequence goes on along the minus strand of NC_141699.1, from coordinate 674,751,137 downwards.
GACATGGGTATCGTATGAACAGTATGTCGTTCTTGCTCTGACACTGATATATAGGGCCAAAGTCCGGTTGACCAATCTGAACAAGAGGGGCCTAATGTCATTTGCCACATAATCTCTTATTGTCTTACGCTAATTAGGTCTTGGGCATACTGAGGCATCCGCAGATTTCCCGACCACCTTGTATAATGCAAGGTAGTAGGCCGGTACTGCTACGCCCCCAAGGGAAGGTTCCCGATTTTTGATGAATATTTGTTTGTGTTTGAACTCAGGGAAGGGTAATCTGCAACCTAATTGGGGGGTTGGAGTGGGTGGGGGGAAGATGGGAGGGGATGTTCTGATGTTAAATACCAGTCAAACTGTCATTTGGTGCATAACTGATGTCTATTATGGAAGTGTTATGTCATGTCCTGGGTGTGGCAGAAAGATGGTATAGCAAAGATGCACACATAATTCCGATAATACTCTAAAATGCCTCACTTGGAATGTTCGGAGACTCAATGATGTCAGAAAATCGAGGCTGGTTCATGCTTATCTTGCTTGTCACAATATCGATATTTGCCTATTACAGGAAACACACTTGAATGTCACGCCATCCCACAAACTCGATGGGGTCATGTATACTCGGCCACATACTCCAACTATGCCCGGGTGGTACCTGTCCTGATTAAGCGAGGGCTGGATTGGAGGAAAGTATTGGTACAAGGGGATCCGGACCGACGGTATATATTGGTACAGGGACTCTTATGTGGTGTGTCCATCATCATCATGGTCATATATGGCTCAAATGTTGACTCTTCTGATTTCTTTCGCACTATATGGTCGGAAATTAGAACAACCGGCTGTGACATGATTTTATGGGGGGGGAGATTTTAACGCCATCATAGATGATGTGTTAGATAGAAAGGGGACTGCTAGGGCTCTACACCTGGAAGCCAGCACAGCCCTGCAGGAGATAATCGAGAAGGGCAGGCTAATAGACATATGGAGAAACAGGCACAGCTTACTGAGGGAGGGTAAAAATTATAAATTGATACTTGTATAGCGCAGTACTCTCCCGCAAGGGTCTCAAGGCGCTTGTACGAATACCGCTGTGGAACCCATCCTGGATTTCCCTGTGAGGCGTCCACTCCTGGGCACCCCCAAGGTGGAGGCCAGGTATCCTTAGCGTTGTGGGGGCCGTTGTGGAGATTAAGCAAGCTATTGCCCAGAGTTGCAGAGTGGGACTCCATGATTGGAATAGGCACCGAGGCGAGAATTATCAGGTCTGTGGAATTTTGAGCCCAAGACCCGCCGAGGCGGGGAATTGAACCCTGGTCCCGGGCTAGACCTCTGCATCAGGGTCTGCCACTCTTACCATTGAACCACACTTCTCTACTTGTATCTCCGATCATCACAATGCATGGTCCCGATTAGCCTATTGGCTGATATCCCGGGATGTGGCTGCTTGGACCACTGAGGTTGAACACCTGCCCCGCTCCCTGTCAGATCATAACCCATGCCTTTTGAAGCTATTGATTTCCCAAATGCTCAGGCGTGCATTCTCATGCCGACTCCCACCGCATGCCCTACTTGATGAGTCCTTTAAAGAAGTGATCAGGAAAGATATAACAGACTACTTTGAGATCAATACAGCATCAGTGGACACCGAGAGCGCCCTCTGGTAGTCATCGAAGGTCAATGCATAGCTTGTCAGGTGGGGGTGTTGAAGGCCATAAGAGGTTCCCTAGCGTCCCTAGAGACTGCCATCAAAAGTCTCGAAGTGCGGACGATCAGGAAACTGCCGGTCTGACAAAGGCAAAGTTATTAGAATATGCTGAAGAGGCACAACGCGAGGTGAAATTCCTCTGTAAATATGCGGAAGCCAGGAGATACGGAGATAGGGACAGACCGGGTCGCAAGTTGGTGGGTATGATTAGGCCATCCAGAACCGCGACATTCACGCCACATCAGACAATGTGATTAGAGGCCAAAGGGAGATATTAAATGCCTTCTCAGGCTTTTATTCCAACCTCTATACTGCCACTCAGAGTGAATGCCCGGAGGGGATGGAGTCATTTCTAGATTCAATTGGGCTAGTCTGGTTTAACAACAAACACAGGGAGTATATGGATTATCCAATAACCATTGAAGATGTTGCCCAAGTCATTAAAAGTCTGCCCCTGGACAAAGCCCCTGTCCCAGATGGCCTAACCACCGCCTTTTACAAGTCTTATGTGGAGGAGCTGGCAACTAGGCTTCTGGCAGTGTACGAAGAGGCTTTGGAGGTGGGGAAACTGCCTGACACTATGAGAGAGGCCATGAAAATTAAGCTATTGAAGCCAGGTAAATCAGAAGAAGAGATGGATTCCTACAGGCCCGATAAATGTTGTTGTTAAGATTCTGGCCAAATTAATAGCTAACCATCTGCAGCCTTTGTTACCCCTGATAGCTCTCCCTGACCAATCGGAGTTTATCCCGGGGCGATCGACATCACACAACCTACGCACCATATTTTCCACGTTCCATTACTTGCATCCAAGTGTACACGCTGCAGTGGTGTTTTTAGACACCAAAAAAGCATTTGACACCCTTGAGTGGCCGTATTTGTTTGCCATATTAGCTAGAATGGATTTTAGTCCGCTCCTTATTAGTAGGATTCGTCTGTTGTATACCACACCCAGTGCCCGGATAAAAGTGAATGGTCTGATTTCAGACCCTTTTCCTATTTTGCGGGGTACGAGACAGGAATGCCCCCTATCCCCGTTACACTTCGCTATAGCAATGGAGCCACTGGAAGCTGGTATCAGACAGCACCACACTGCACGGGGATAGGATTCCGTTCAAGGAGCATTCTGATCTCATTATATGCAGATGATGTGACCCTTTACCTCATTAACCCAGAGGAAAACCTAGACCCAGTATTGCGTGAATTTATCCGCTTTGGGGGTCTTGGGGTCTGGCTGGTGTTTCCATTAATTGGTCTAAATCGGTCGTGTTTCCCTTAACGGACAGTACCCCGCAGGTTTCTTCTGAGTTTCCCCTGAGGTGGGAGGCGGAGGAGGTTAAATATTTGGGTGTCTGGATAAGCAGGGATTTTCAAGAAATCTGGAACCTAAACTATAGGAAGGCTATGACGTGGTTGGAGGGGAAGATAAAAATGTGGACACGGCTACCCCTGTCACTTACAGGGAGGATTGCATTGGCAAAAATGGTTATTTTACCTAAATTCCTGTATCTATTTGTTAAATGTACCGATCCCACTCTTATCACACTTTTTCACCACCTTAAAATCACAGCTCGTCACACTGGCATGGGCGGGCAGACAAGCAAGGGCTTCCTGGGACATACTGACGTTGCCTTTGAAACAGGGCGGGTTGGGCGCCCCTGACATGCATCTCTATGCGCTATGCGCTCAAGCCCAATTTTTACATTTCTGGGTACAACCGACCCTGTTCCAGCCCCATGTAGCGGTCGGACAGGATGCTGTAGCGCCGGTCCCACTGAAGGTGGCCATCTGCGTGAAGGCGAAACGTCCTAGGGGGGATATAGACACGGCTGGGACACTGCGTTTGGTGTGGGAGGAGTTGAGAAGGAGGGCAGGTGTCTCGCTGTTGTATGTCCCCTCGCTATCCCTGGTGCAAAACCCACTACTACCATGCATTGAGGGTGTAATTGGTAAACCCCTGCAGCAGAAGCTAGACCTCCATACATTTGCTGATATATTCCCTGATAAAGAATTCATGCCCCCCCCAGTGGCTACTGAGGGACAGGATGGGCCTTTTTCAGAGATGTTCTTATATTATAGACTGAAGTCAGCTTGCCGCACACTCAGCAGTGAGTTCCGGTCAGCACCCCGACCTTCCATGCACTAGAGAGTTTGGTGGGATCCCCATCCCCTCGGAGACTGGTAGCTAGATTATATAAGCAAATGCAACACACTGCACCTGTGGTCCAGCCTACAGCCCTACAACGTTGGAATGATGAACTTCCCACTTCGCTCACTGAAGAACAATGGGACTTTTGCTGGACCGGTCCAGGGAAGACATGGCTTGGCAGTTCGGGCTGGACTGTTCCCATGAGGCACAGGGTCAGAATGATTTGCATATAGCCATGTCTGAACTGGGGTGGCAGAGTGGGCTAAAGAACGGTGATGGATTAAACCCAGATCTTTTGACTGGGTGTGAGTGTTTGATTGATTCAGATGCTCCGTCCATCACCACCCCCTTTGTACCGCTTTTGGCCGCCATGGGTGTGGCGGGGTATGCTCAGACGTGAGTCCCTTGCTCACTTTGCCACTGCATTCAAGCAAGCCGGGCTGAAGACGGCTGGAATGCCAGAAACCGGTCCTAGGAAGCTTGAATCCGGTCCAGGGAAGGCAGGGCTTGGCAGTTCAGGCTGGACTGTTCCCATGAGGCACAGGGTCAGACTGATTTGCATATAGCCATGTCTGAACTGGGGTGGCAGAGTGGGCTAAAGAATGGTGATGGATTAAACCCAGATCTTTTGACTGGGTGTGAGTGTTTGATTGATTCAGATGCTCCGTCCATCACCAACCCCTTTTGTACCGCTTTTGGCCGCCATGGGTGTGGCCGGGTATGCTCAGACGTGAGTCCCTTGCTCACTTTGCCACTGGATTCAAGCAAGCCGGGCTGAAGACGGCTGGAATGCCAGAAACCGGTCCTCGAAAGCTTGTTTCCGGTCCAGGGAAGACATGGCTTGGCAGATCGGGCTGGACTGTTCCCATGAGGCACAGGGTCAAACTGATTTGCATATAGCCATGTCTGAACTGGGGTGGCAAAGTGGGCTAAAGAACGGTGATGGATTAAACCCAGATCTTTTGACTGGGTGTGAGTGTTTGATTGATTCAGATGCTCCGTCCATCACCACCCCCTTTTGTACCGCTTTTGGCAGCCATAAGTGTGGCAGGGTATGCTCAGACGTGAGTCCCTTGCTCACTTTGCCACTGGATTCAAGCAAGCCGGGCTGAAGACGGCTGGTATGCCAGAAACCGGTCCTCCGAAGCTTGTTTCCGGTCCAGGGAAGACATGGCTTGGCAGTTCGGGCTGGACTGTTCCCATGAGGCACAGGGTCAGACTGATTTGCATATAGCCATGTCTGAACTGGGGTGGCAGAGTGGGCTAAAGAACGGTGATGGATTAAACCCAGATCTTTTGACTGGGTGTGAGTGTTTGATTGATTCAGATGCTCCGTCCATCACCACCCCCTTTTGTACCGCTTTTGGCCACCATAAGTGTGGCAGGGTATGCTCAGATGTGAGTCCCTTGCTCACTTTGCCACTGGATTCAAGCAAGCCGGGCTGAAGACGGCTGGAATGCCAGAAACCGGTCCTCGGAAGCTTGTTTCCGGTCCAGGGAAGGCATGGCTTGGCAGTTCGGGCTGGACTGTTCCCATGAGGCACAGGGTCAGACTGATTTGCATATAGCCATGTCTGAACTGGGGTGGCAGAGTTGGCTAAAGAACGGTGATGGATTAAACCCAGATCTTTTGACTGGTTGTGAGTGTTTGATTGATTCAGATGTTCCGTCCATCACCACCCCCTTTTGTACGGCTTTTGGCCGCCATAAGAGTGGCAGGGTATGCTCAGATGTGACCCTACGACAGACCCAGGACCTGCTGGCCTTCAGGAGACTCCTCAAGACCTGGCTGTTCGAGCAGTAGCAGCACCCCACCCCCCAGCGCCTTGAGACCCTCACAGGTCAGTTGTGCACTCTACAAATGTATTGATTGATACAACCTCAGCATAATCTCCTACGCCGACGACACCCAGCTGATCCTCTCCCTGACCAACGACCCCGCCTCCGCCAGAGCCAACCTGCACGAAGGGATGAAAGAGGTAGCCGAGTGGATGACGACCAGCCGCCTGAAACTGAACTCTGACAAGACGGAGGTCCTCATCCTGGGCTCTTCCCCCTCCGCCTGGGATGACTCCTGGTGGCCTCCCGCCCTGGGCACCGCACCCAAACCGACAGACCATGCACGCAACCTGGGCTTCATCCTGGACTCCTCCCTCTCCATGACCAGGCAAGTCAACAACGTCTCCTCGGCGTGCTTCAACATCCTACGCATGCTACGGAAGATCTTCCGGTGGATCCCCACCGAGACCAGGAAGACCGTCACCCAGGCCCTCGTCACCAGCCAACTGGACTACGGCAACGCCCTCTACGCCGGTACCACCGCCAAGCTCCAGAAGAGACTCCAGCGGATCCAGAACGCCTCAGCCAGACTCATCCTCGACACCCCACGAACCAGCCACATCACCGGACATCTGAGAGACCTTCACTGGCTCTCCGTCAACAAAAGAATCACCTTCCGCCTCCTCACCCACGCACACAAAGCCCTACACGACCAAGGCCCGAGCTACCTCAACAGCCGGATCAACTTCTACGCTCCCAAACGCCACCTCCGATCAGCCAACCACGCCCTCGCCGCCGTCCCCCGCATCCGAAGAGCGACTACAGGAGGAAGGTCCTTCTCCTACCTGGCCGCCAAGACCTGGAACTCCCTCCCGACTGACCTGCGCCTGACCCAAGACCACCTCTCCTTCAGGAAGAAGCTGAAGACCTGGCTGTTCGAGCAGTAGCGGCACCCCCCCCCACCCCCCCCCCCAGCGCCTTGAGACCCTACGGGTTTGTAGCGCGCTCTATAAGTGTCACTGATTGATTGATTGATTGATTGACTGAGCAATAGCTACTTTGTCAGAGGCAAATTGGCCGGAAGAATCTCAGGTCGGGCATCCCTGAAAAAACTTAGGCCTGACGGGGCACCGGGACCGAACGGTCTCCCCAACGCTGTATTCAAGTACGACCAGGCCTTTTCTGCATAATAACTTACTCCCCTATTCAATTTGGCATTTATCACTAATACAATTCCGCCGTCATGGAGAGGCAGTGTCCTTTATCCCATCTTTAAATCAGGCTCAGGGACAAATTCCAAATATAGATTAATCGCTCGGATTTACATCAAAGCAAAATTCTACACTGCCAACCTTCTGATAGATCTGGAAGCATTGGAATCAGCTGAAAACATCATCTCAGCTACCCATACGGGGTTCAGGGGAGGCATGAGCACAACCACCAATCTTCTGGCTCTCACACTCATGATTGAAAAGCAACCCAAAAGGCCTTCAATTTATACACCTGCTTTGTCAACTTAAAATCCGCATTCAACACAGTCCTGAGAGGCCTCCTATGGGCAACAATTGCCAGATTGGGTGGACCCCAAACCTTCCTAAAGCCATAATCAATCTATACTCTGATACCTGGGTACAAATCAAAATAGGCAAGGGCAATAGAAGGACCAGAATGTTCCCCACATCCATTGGTCTCAAACAGGGATGTGTCCTTGCCCCTTGCCTCTTAAATATTTATACAGCAGACCTGAAAACCCTGCTATCAGAAGTTTCGAGCAATTCACCAAAACTCGCACACAGATCAGTGCGTAGTTTACAACATGCATATGATATTGTCTTATATAGCCACACTCCCATCGGCCTGCAGCACCAAATTACTGCCATCCACAGAATAATTGAATGTTTAGACCTGAAGCTAAACTGTAGCAAAACCAAAGTCATCTGCTTCTTGCCAAAAAACAGACAGCAACATTTTAAATTCAAATGGAAAGCTGCCGGGAACAAGATCGACTAGGTTAGCACCTACAAATATTTAGGGGCGGAAATTGACTCAAGATTACCCTTCAAAAAGTATCTTGCTCTATGAAAGGCTGTAGCAAATGAGCTATTGTTTGCCCTCAATCTAATAAAAAAAAAGACGGGGAGTTTGTCTCAGAAATACCTACTGCACACACTTACCATCATTGACCTGATGGCTCAGAACTCCTAAAGGGCAAATATGGCATGACTCTTAACACTCTACAGTCCATTTTGTTCAAAAGCATGGTATGGTATGTTATGTTGTTATGTTGATATAACTTCTAACGCGCAGCTGTTACCCTAGGGCAGAGGTCTTCAATCTGTGGGGCGCGACCCCCAGGGGGGCCGCGGAGGCCTGGGAAGGGGGTCTCACAATCCCCAGCTTCACTTGTAACAGTCTAGATTCTAGTGTGCTATATAAATGCTCAAATAAACACATTGGCTCGCGGCTTTTATAGCTGGTTAAAGCTTACGTTAATTGATTCATTGATGAATCTCCGATCTGCCCATCTGTAAAGTTCTCCCTGTATGCACAGAGGTCATCTAGCCTCCCACTTCCTGTACATGACACGTGCCCACCTGTGGTACCCACATAGATCACACGCACATGTACACACAGAAACAAATGGGCACCCATACACGGACACCAACACACACAGGCATAGAGGCAGCCAAACATACCAGTACCCTTGCACATTAACCAGCATACACACTGACATCGGCGCACACAGGACAATGGGCATTTAGGCACACAGGTGCACAGGTAAATAAGTGACCAAAATTAATGCAGGCACCCAGCGAAATAAACACAGAAATACACATGAACACAGTCCACATGCAAGCACCCATGACAGACCAGGCATACAGATCAGCAGGCATACAGAAACCCTTGCTCATACACACACCCTTGAACAAAGGCCTAGAGACACACACGTTCCAACGTACACACACTGACAGATAGACACCAATGCACACGAATCGTGGTTACCCAAAGGCCTCCCAGTGCTAGAACACTCTATTATATCCAGGGCTTGAGTCAGGGGCACACGCAGGTCCCCCACTCTTTTCACAGGGTGGACACTGTCCCCCCTGCCAAGAAGCTGGGCCCCACAGAAATATGCTGAAGGTGTTCCCAGTGTAATTTTCAGACACCGGACACGTTCAGCAGGTGACGTCATGAGGTCATTTGCATATTGTCAGTCCCTCCACTTATTTTTATAGGACTTGTGCCTGTGACTTGTGATTGTATCAACATTTTACCTGTTACACATACAGTAAACAAGCATAGAGAATAATAGACATACAAACTGCAATCCACAGAGACCACCACACAGGTATCCAAGCACAGATATCAATGTACACAAAGGCTTCAATGCACACTGACAAACACACAGGCATCCAAGCACAGAGAACAATAGATATAGAGACTCCACAGCACACAGACTAACACAGAGGCATCCAAGCAGAGAGGACAACAGACATACAGACACTAATGCACACAGGCATCCAAGCACAGAGAACAATAGACATACAGGGCCCGATTCACAGAGCTAACTTAAGACAAAATCCTAAACTTACTATCATTTTGTATTCCCATGAGGCACAGGGTCAGACTGATTTGCATATAGCCATGTCTGAACTGGGGTGGCAGAGTGGGCTAAAAAACGGTGATGGATTAAACACAGATCTTTTGACTGGGTGTGAGTGTTTGATTGATTCAGATGCTCCGTCCATCACCACCCCCTTTGTACCGCTTTTGGCCGCCATGGGTGTGGCGGGGTATGCTCAGACGTGAGTCCCTTGCTCACTTTGCCACTGCATTCAAGCAAGCCGGGCTGAAGACGGCTGGAATGCCAGAAACCGGTCCTAGGAAGCTTGAATCCGGTCCAGGGAAGGCAGGGCTTGGCAGTTCAGGCTGGACTGTTCCCATGAGGCACAGGGTCAGACTGATTTGCATATAGCCATGTCTGAACTGGGGTGGCAGAGTGGGCTAAAGAATGGTGATGGATTAAACCCAGATCTTTTGACTGGGTGTGAGTGTTTGATTGATTCAGATGCTCCGTCCATCACCAACCCCTTTTGTACCGCTTTTGGCCGCCATGGGTGTGGCCGGGTATGCTCAGACGTGAGTCCCTTGCTCACTTTGCCACTGGATTCAAGCAAGCCGGGCTGAAGACGGCTGGAATGCCAGAAACCGGTCCTCGGAAGCTTGTTTCCGGTCCAGGGAAGACATGGCTTGGCAGTTCGGGCTGGACTGTTCCCATGAGGCACAGGGTCAGACTGATTTCCATATAGCCATGTCTGAACTGGGGTGGCAGAGTGGGCTAAAGAATGGTGCTGGATTAAACCCAGATCTTTTGACTGGGTGTGAGTGTTTGATTGATTCAGATGCTCCGTCCATCACCACCCCCTTTTTTACCACTTTTGGCCGCCATGGGTGTGGCGGGGTATGCTCAGACGTGAGTCCCTTGCTCACTTTGCCACTGGATTCAAGCAAGCCGGGCTGAAGACGGCTGGAATGCCAGAAACCGGTCCTCGGAAGCTTGTTTCCGGTCCAGGGAAGACATGGCTTGGCAGTTCGGGTTGGACTGTTCCCATGAGGCACAGGGTCAGTCTGATTTGCATATAGCCATGTCTGAACTGGGGTGGCAGAGTGGGCTAAAGAATGGTGATGGATTAAACCCAGATCTTTTGACTGGGTGTGAGTGTTTGATTGATTCAGATGCTCCGTCCATCACCACCCCCTTTTGTACCGCTTTTGGCCGCCATGGGTGTGGTGGGGTATGGTCAGACGTGAGTCCCTTGCTCACTTTGTCACTGGATTCAAGCAAGCCGGGCTGAAGACGGCTGGAATGCCAGAAACCGGTCCTCGGAAGCTTGTTTCCGGTCCAGAGAAGACATGGCTTGGCAGTTCGGGCTGGACTGTTCCCATGAGGCACAGGGTCAGACTGATTTGCATATCGCCATGTCTCAACTGGGGTGGCAGAGTGGGCTAAAGAATGGTGATGGAATAAACCCAGATCTTTTGACTGGGTGTGAGTGTTTGATTGATTCAGATGCTCCGTCCATCACCACCCCCTTTTGTACCACAACGTATGTTATTGCATTGTGTGTTATTACAACACAGTCGTTACTACTACTGCGTTGTTAGTACGCAATACCTTTACATTGCAAGTCATTACAACAACTTGCTGTAGGGGGCGTCCTGGATTTAGGAATAGTATTATTTACTATTCCTACTACAGTTTGCGCAACAGCAGGGAAGGTGTTGGATTTCATATCAAATACCTTAGCGCCCCCTACAGCAAGTCGTTCTAATGACTTGCGGTTTAAAGGTATTGCATAGTAACAAAGCGGTTGTTGTAACAACCGCGTTGTAAAAGCACGGCATTGTAACAACAGCTTTGTAAACTTTGTTTCCCATGAACAATTGATGGAGAAAGGCTGAACAGTATCAAACATTCACCCACAATACAGAGCTCTGGGCCTAAATCCAATATTTTTTTGCTCACATGCCTTTCCAGCTTGGACTCAGCCATATGCAAATCAGTCTTGACCCTACTCCCCAGTCGATCAGTCCAGCCTGAACTGCTAGACCAGATCCTCCCTGGACTGGAAATACGCATCCTGGGACCAGTTTTGGGGTATCACCTCTCATCTGCCAGGATAACTTGACTAGTTTTTGCTAAGTTCACCCTAAGTGCCCAAGGGTATGACGTAGACATAGATCCCTTGCTCACTGTGACACTGTATTCAAGTTAGCCTGGATGATGAAGGGCGATACCCAAAAATCGGTACCAGGACGCTTGACTGGCAGTTTGTGCTGGACTGCTCCCATGAGAAGCAGGGTCAAGACTGATTTGCATATGTCTGGGTCCAAACTGAGGTGGCATAGTGGCCAAAAGAGCAATGGATTAAACCCAGATCGCTTTTCACAGGGTGGGTGGTTGAAAAGTTTCAGCACTCTGTCCATCATCTTGTTATTTTTGGTATTTATCTGTGGCACAAGTGAGAGTTCATGAAGTCAATTTAACAGATTCCTGCTGCTTCCAGAAGCATATCACTTGGTAGGATAGCAAGGAGAAGATTGAAGATTTTTAATTCTTTTTTATTCATTTAATCCCTGTTTCCATTGCTAGATTATATGCCACACATGTCCCCTGCATTTGTCCATGAAATGGTTAGTCACAGGGGGTCTACCAGCTCAGACAGGGCTGCCTGTGGCTGCTTGAGGGTACTGGTTTAGATCGAACTGGATTTGACTAACTCCCAGTACAGTGGTATGATAATTGTTTGTAAATGGAGTAATGGATCGGAGTTGTCCTGGTAAATGAGCAAAAAGTTGCCATGGTTCTAGGATTCTTCTGGAGAAGCAAAGGAGATCTCGTCTAAGGGGCCAATTCCGATGCAGGCAGGAAGGGCTCCGACTGTCGGTCGGAGCCCTCCTGCCCGCATCGGAATGTGCAGTTCGGATTCCTTTATGACTGAGTCATTCTGACCGGCTCGGTCGGAAAGGAATCCAACTCGCTTTTCCAGATGGCTTACGACAGGCTCGGAGAACTTGTCTGCCATCCAGAAACTATTCAGTACTCCACCTCTTTCCGGATGAGGGAGTACGATGGCAGTTTCCCACTGGCTTTTTGTGCTGGTCTTTACTGCACAAAAAAGCAGTGGGAAACTGTCTTGGCTGCCCCCAGCAGGGCCCGCATGGGTGCAAGGCCACCGAATGGCGGGCTAGGGGGCACCTACAGTGCTCCCCTGTTGATCCCTGCACCCCGTGGCAGGCACCTTGAGATACCTGCCACGGGGTGCAGGGATGAACTGCACCTCTACAGTTAACAATGCGAGCATACATTCTGTTCGGATGCATGCTCCCATTGTACAGGGTTTGGTTGCATCCTACTTGCATATATGAACCCGACAACAATAGGTAGTTTAGGTTCCAGTTCCTGTCCGATGTCAGACTCCGGTCCATCAGACATTGGAATCGGACCCTGAATGTTTTAGGGGATGCCAAGGTAAATAAGTCACAGTTGATCTTAGAAAAATGAGCAAAACGTATCCTTCTAAATGGAGAGGTTGCTCTGGCTAGAAGAAATTACACTGGTTGCTCTTTGGGGCGAGGGAGAGTTGCAGAAGCCCTGGCCCTTTACCTCGGAAGGAACTTTTGTTTGTTTTGGACTTTAAGCCCACTTCTCGCGGCCCCCGCTTTGCGGGGGCCACTCGTGCCAATCTCAGTGAAGGAGTGCTGTCCTCTCCTGTTTTACCGGACCAGCGCCGAACTTCGGAGTGGTACAACGACATCCAGGCTCACAGCGGGACTGCTAGGACCAGCGTGCAGTGCAGCTTGATCTGCTGCAGCTGGTCCTCTTCCCGCCTCCACCCTCTGCACCTCCTATTTAGACTTAGACTTACCCACGCACGGGGGACGCGCACGGGCGGGTGCCGGGCAAAGGGCGGGCCGTCTGTGGCCGTCAGGGGCCAGAAGAGGCCGGGCCGGGCTCCCCCTCTAAGATCCTGCATATCATATCATCCCTCATCTGTTTTGGTCGTCTTGCCACCCAATTAAGGCTAATTTGTAATCTGCCATACGCTTATGATTTTGAAAAAAGACTGTCAACCGAAATATTTTCTAAACGGTCCTCCCTGGGATTAATACAGCATTGCATAACCCCGGTGAACCGATTAAGTCAACGGTTAAGTGAACTAGGATTGCCTGAGATAAGCATAGAGTCTGATTCACTCAGTAATATCTCCCTGGAGATTAGCTCACTGATTTTACCGACAGGTAGCGCCACTCAGGTAGAAACTGTCCCTTGTATGACATCCCCCCCGTTTAAACCCACTAGTCATATAGTTGATTTGCCATCTTCAAGTATTATGCTGACAGGTAAAAGAAAGCGTGGGGGTGGAAGAAAGAAAGGCAAACAAGCAAAAATCCCAAAGTTAGTGAATAAAGGGGCCAAATCCCTGGGTTTTCTGAACCACATACAGGCTGACACTTTGTTACAGAATAATAAATGCATACCTCTCCTCCCGAAAAACGCCCAACCACAACCAATGCTAAAATCTATAGCTACTGCTCATGGAGATGGGGCCTTGATAGGGCAGATAGAACAGATAATTAGATCTCTAATTCTCCCTATAATAGAGAGACTGAAAATAATTACTGCTAATTTAGGTAAGCTGGAACAAGTCTCTACTGATAATTCTAAAATGTTACACTCTCTAAATGATAATAAGAAGGTGGGAGTTGACACTATACAAGCAAGTGAACGGGTAGATAACATCGATTCCCCTATATTAGTCCCATGTGAACCTGCATCCCAATTAGATAAACGGCCTGTGACTAATAGTGACAATAGATCGACAGACCCAAGGGGTAGAGCCCCGGGTAATGGGGGAAGTCAGCGTCCCTTAGGGGGCCAGCAGTTGCATTAGGAGGACGGTGTACAGTCAGCTATACGGATGTCTGGCCCTAGTCACTCCAATAAGCCGGTCCAGGGTATAGGTAACCGATCTATTCTAGATTTACCCCCTCAGAGTACTCCTCTAGTGATAGTTTTGGCCAACGTCCCTCCTCTCCGGTAAGAAGAAAGAGAGGTCACCTATTAGCTTTCACAAAATACTGTTGGTGGCTATGCGGTAGGTCAAAACATTATCATGGCCCGTCGTGTTGCATGGTTGGGTCGCTCTAGGAAGACCAGAGAAGGTGACTGCATAGTCATAAACTTTAATAGCCCCATACCAGTAGCTAGGATCCTATGGGAGGTAGAGCGAAGTACAATGTTGGGGGATCAGGGCATTGAAATATTGCCTCTCGGGTTTTTTTATAGACCAGAGAATCAGGTCACGTTTAGTAATAGGAATCATATGAATAGGATGCCTGTTAACAACACTTGTTTTTCTAGGGAAACAGAAGGGTAGAATACAATACCTATGAAACTCAATAGAGCTTGGATGAGAGATGGTCCAGGAGATATCGCAGTTGTTGAGGTCTCAAACAGATTTAACGCTCTTTCGGACCTCAACGACTGCGATTGACTGGGTGGTAAACCAGCTAGCTGTCATCTGCAGGACGGCCCTAATACCCTACCTGTCCATCCCTTATCTTTGGCTGACATGGCGGATGGAAACACTGGTCAGGATACAGCTATCTCTAATAGCATTGCTCTTACTGCTCCCCCTATAGCAAATCCCCTAGGATCATCTGACCGCGTTAGGGATGGTGTGGGAAAGCTAGTATCATGGAACATCGCAGGTATGCGTACCAAACAGGAATCTCAGGAGTGGCTAAACTTTGTTAATACTTATGATGTGTGTATTTTTCAGGAGACATGGCTCTGTGAACCATCTTTTGCTCAGGGGTATTTGAATTATTTGGTACCAGCAACAAAAGGCCCCATGGGTGGCTTAACCATATGGGTACGTCAGAGCATGTCTCTTACTGTTAAGGTGGTAGACGTTGGAAGTAATGATATCCAATATATCAAAGTGGACTTGGGCCCTCTAGGATGGCTCGATATCTACAATGTCTATGCCAGGCGTAACAAGGGTGGGAGGTTGGAAGTTTTAGCGGCTTTGAGTTCCCTCCTTGAAACCCATTCTTTGGACAATATTATTATAATAGCTGGTGACTTGAACCGTACCTTCGAACCCCTGGCTATCTGTGATGATTTTGCAGGGGATGAAGAGGATAGGCAATGGGGGTCCCCAAATTATATCTGAATCCTGTTACTCATTGGACTGAGGATATCATATGTTTAAATGCTATTTGCTTCGAAAGGGGTTTAAGGGCATTAAACGGGAGGACCATGAGTGATAAGGTCGGGTCATGCACCTTCGCTAACGAGCGACACAGGAGTAGAATAGACTATGTTTTGTGTAGTATGAAACTTTGGAAATTAGTCT
Organism: Lissotriton vulgaris; assembly: GCF_964263255.1. Classification (NCBI taxonomy): domain Eukaryota; kingdom Metazoa; phylum Chordata; class Amphibia; order Caudata; family Salamandridae; genus Lissotriton; species Lissotriton vulgaris. Next base: position 674,735,578 of record NC_141699.1, on the reverse strand, counting down.
GTGATATGGAAGTTAAGTGGAGGATCGAAAGTGATCACAATCCGCTGAGCATAGAGCATAAGTGGTGGACACCTGACAATGTGACCCCGACTTTTGAGAAGGATAGCGCCTCTTTGATTGTCCCTAGTAACGATATGCGTAGGTTAAAATGGCCATTTGTTGTGTCCAACCAACAGCCCATGGATAATATTAATACTGAGGTGGACAGAGCTATAAACACCATGTGCAAACTTTGGATGCTGCCGAACGCCGACTCCAGATAAGCAGTTTGCGGATCGATTACCGCCTTAGAATTATTTTTGAGCAGAGCCAATCACCACTTCGCCATGACATAATTGGGACAAGCTGTAAATATTGAAATTTGTCCATGCAGAGACATTAAGCCTGCTTCATGAGGATAACATAATTTCTACATCTTCATCCGCTGGATTAAGGACAAGCTGTCAAATATTGAGAATTGCCTATGCAGAGACTGTAAGCCTGCCACAGGAAGATGATATAGTTCTACATCCCCTGGACAAAGGTATCACTCAGTCACCTTGGGACTCCGAGTGAAGAAATCCCCTTGGTTTTCCTTTTCTATTGGGGCTCACACTATTCCCTTGGTTGCCCAATGTTCTAGTCCTGATGAAGACTCGCATAGCCACGGTCCAACTTACCTTTAGGCTCTAAGACGAGTCGAAACCTCGACGCTCTTTCTGATTACCTGGATTGTGTCACACGATTTTCTGGTGCAATATAACCTTTGGAAGCAATGTCTCCATTCAATGAAAATTGTGTATAGAACTCATTACACAGACCAGGCCACACAAACAAAATCAGATTGTGATAACTGATGTATTTTTGAATTTTTTTTGTAAATATCTGTATGTTTTTCTATTTTCTATCCCTTTCACCAAGCACTTTACACTCTTTATCTTATGCACGCTCGCTTTGGGCAACCTATATATTCTCTTATATAGAGATAGTGATGTAAGTAATAAATTGCTCCTGAATTTGTAATGATCGCTGTTGCTTTTCTTTATTCTATATGAATTAATACATTGATTGTATAGGGTTGATCCGTGAGACATATCCCATAATTGAAGGATCTTTGTACTATGCTTTTGATTTAATCGACTCTTGTGAAAATATTGGTTGAAGACCATTGTATTTGAATATTGTTGAAAACCCAGGTCTTTCGACTTTTTAGGTCACCCCATTTTTGATAATAAACGCCATGGAGCAAGGTAATATAACCGTATCAGGTATGGACAATGTAACAAAAATCCACAAAAACCTCTTTTCTACCAACAGGAATCATTTTTTGAAACCGGTAACGAAGCTTAGAGGGGGAATTGTTAAGCCAGCAAAGTGGTATAACACCCAGTGTAGGAGTGCCCGTTTAGCCTTAGGCACTGCAATTAAGAGCAGAGAACTGGCGTCTATACGTACCGCTAGAAAAAAGTATAAGAATAGTATATCTACAGCCAAGAAACTGTGGGACGAGGTCCACTGGAATGAGTTAAAGGACGCTCGTGGGAAAAAAGACTCCAGGCTCTTTTGGAACATCGTAAAATGGGGCAGGGGTGGAGTACCTGACCCTCCAGATAATAACATAGCAGAGGAGGATTGGGTTAACTATTTCAAGCCCCAGTATGCTGAAACGCAACCTGGAAGTGAGATGGTTGGCTTCAGGCCTGTTTACTACAAAGAAAACTCTTTCAGCAGTAACAAAGTAATGACGGCACTAAGGACAGTGACAAGTGGTAGAGCCCCAGGCTTAGACGGGGTGCCGGTGGACCTCTTTATTAACGATAAGGAGCGCTGGATTAAGTACATCGTCCTCCTTGTTAATGCAGTGTCACAGGGAGCTCCTGTGCCGACATCTTGGCAAGGAGCAGTTATAATACCCGTATTTAAGAAAGGAGATCGATCTCAACCAGGGAATTATAGGCCCATAAGCTTAATTGACACCATTCAAAAGGTGGTTGGGAGGATGGTAGTCAATAGGCTTTTAGACTGGGCTGAGGAGAATAACGCCCTGTCTCCATTCCAAGCGGGGTTCAAACATCCACTAGTACGGTGGACCAGGTTTTCCGATTTACGCTACTGCAGTGGAGAACTGTGTTACTGGGCAAGGGCAGCCTGTATGTGGCTTTTGTCAACCTGCAGGCTGCCTTTGACCTGGTTCCCAGGTCTAAGCTGTGGTCAGTACTGAATAACTTGGGTTTACCTGATGAACTACTGTCAATGATAATGCGGCTGCATGAAGCAAACTTTGCCAAAATCCAGTGGGGAGGGCAGGGAGTGGTCACTGCAGACTTCCCGGTGGAGCGGGGAGTCCGGCAAGGGTGTTCAATGGCTCCAACGCTCTTTACCCTGTTTATTAACAGAGTTGTGGCTCGTATGTTATCTTTTAACGTGGATGCTCCTTCTTTAGCTGGTACAAAGACACCGATTTTAATGTTCGCTGATGATACTTTGATTTTATCAAAGACTCCAAGTGGCCTACAGTGTGCATTATCTATTTTCGATCAATTCTGTGGGGAGCACGGCTTAGAAGTCAATGTGGCCAAAACTAAGCTTATGGCTTTCAATCCCCATCGTAGTTTCAGATCTAAGCTAGTAATGAATGATCTCCCTCTAGAGATAGTCAACACCTTCATGTATCTAGGCATCTATGTAACAAATGATCTTAGATGGTCCCAGGAATGGACATTGCAGTCCTGCGACATGGACAATTGGCTGGTGTTCTTAGTATAGAGCATAGAAAATCTAGGACTAAACCAATTAAACTGGCATTGCAGGTCTACGAGGCCAAGGCCCTCGGCTCTGCACTATATGGTGCCGAGCTGTGGGGCTTTGAGAAGCTACAGTCCTTACAAACATCGGAAAATAAATTTCTCAGGAGTATCACTGGCCTTCCTAAATGTACTCCATTGCTCCCACTCAGGTATGATTTGGGCAGGAAGGCTGTAGTAGATCTGGCGAGGCTTCATCCAATCTTATATTGGAGGAGGCTCTGGACTACACCCAAGCTCTCACACTACGCTGAGGGGTTCTTAGATATAATCAAAGCGGATGTGTTCCACAAAATCGGATGGTTGAATGTACTTAGAGTAACGCTGGGCGATCTCGGCCTTCAAATGCTCTGGGATAACCCGACGGGAGCCTCATTCCCTTCAAAAAAAGTCCTAAAGGAAATATACTGGGAGAATGTGGCACTCGAAATTGAAGAGGTACTAACGCTGCGTCTATGGCTGGTGGATTTCTGGAAGCAAAACTGTACCCCAGTCTAGAACTTTATTGGGACGCCATAACCACGCCTAGGGACAGGAAGCTCTTTTTTTCAAATCAGAGCAGGTGCCCTCCCCCTTAGATTTATAACAGGCAGGTGGGGGGGGGTTCATCCAATAGCAATTGTCCAGCCTGTGGAGCACACAAGGAAACAACTGGTCATTTTTTATTTGCTTGTAAGTTTTATGCAGAACCCAGGCGTATTTGTTTATCACCAGTGTGTAAGAATTTAGGTACTACCAGTATTGTTGTAGCTTTAAGAATCATATGTACTAGCACTTTACTGCCCTTAGCAATAGCTACAGCCAAATTTTTAGGATGGGTGTGGACTATCAGACAGAAGTCTCTAGGCAGTTGATTGCCTTTTATTGTATTCAAAGATCGTCTGTACTTTGAATACTTGAATATTTCTATTTGCTAATTCTTAATTGTAAATTTATATTTTACTATTGCTTTTTATGTTTTAAATTATCTGATTGTCATTCAAGTCTAACTTCAATTGTTGTGCTTTTAATGGCATTTTTATATTTGTGATTGTATGTGCTTTTATGAGAAAAAACTCGAATAACTCATTTTTGACTTGACTTGACTACACTGGCATCTGGATAGAAGTTGCCCTGGCAAATTGTTAAGGGTTAAAAAATTGAGCAGTAAAACGCCCTATAAGGTATGTGGATTGCACGTGATACACCTTGAGTGGGAATATTTATCAAAGGCTTGCCACACTTTTGCACCATGCAACAGGGCGTAAAAGTGATTCGAACCCTTAAGTGTGATTCATCAAGCCACCCAAGGCCATCTTACATGGCCTGCAGTGACTTGATAAATCCGGAGTAAATCAATGCAGAGCAAATGACTGTGTTACGTTACCTTGCCCCTGAGAGGCCTTCCATGAGTGGTGCTTAGGTAACATCCATGGATTTTGGCGCATGCCCAGATTTACCATAAGTGGTAGACCTGGGAATGCATCAAAACCGCCAAGCATCAATGGGGGTTGGGTTTGGTGGTGGCGTGGGGTGTAACAGGGAGAAATATGTTTATTTCGCCCCATTTATTTCCTCTTTCTGTGTGTGCTGCATTCTGCAGCACACATAAAAAGAGGAAAAAGCTTCAGGGAATTGTTTTTGTGCAGGAAGGTGCACCATTTTGTAAGAAAGCCTGCGTTAGCACCAGGCAGCACATTGAGCGCCAGCGCTGGGAAAAGACAGGAATGCCCCGTATTATGTTAAATACAACGTGTTCCTGCCCTTTCCTTGTCACGCAGTGCAGCAAGGCGACTCGCTGCGCTGCACTGCATGACGTGTTGGTAAATATGCCCCTGAATGTCTTGGCGTAGTGCTTGGGACATCTTGCCTTTTTCACATTCAGGACGCTTTTAGTAGGCAAGCATGATGCATGTATCATTTTCTTTTACCGTGGTTACCTTAAATGTGAGCTTAGATTCCCCTGTCGTAGGAGTAGAGTTCCTGTGCATTGGGTGTATCCCTTTTCCAAGAAGTGGATGGGTTTCCCTTAACCCTGGGCAAAGAACTACACTACGCTTGCATAGGTTGCGAAGTTTGCACTACTTTACACTACGCAAATTGCACACAGCACAGTGCAAACACGCGTAGCGTAGCGTAGCGTAGCGTAGCGTAGCGTAGCATGGTGCAATGACATCCTAGCGAGACTTTTTCTCCATTCGCGATCAGCAACATCAAGTAGCCAATCACGAGCGTGGAAAATAAACCTCCCGGCGAGATTCTCAACACGGGGAGGTCAGGTTTCTCATTGCGAGTGGTCGTGTATGCTCGCAACAGCTCACGATGAGAAACTACCAGTCCGCGTTGAGAAAGCTGCAGCTCGAGTAGAAATCTACTCAAGCGGCAGAAGAGGACTGCTTGCACTATGCAAGATGCAGTTTGCACTGATTGTACAGTGTGGACAAGCATTCGGCACCGTGCAATCAGTGCAAACTGCATTTTGCACAGTGCACTACGCAGTTCGCGTAGCTCGCGTAGTGCACTTCACGTAGCTACGCGTAGCCCTACTTCGCAAACTACGCCCAGGCTTAGTTTCCATACCCAGGTTCATGTATCTTTATTTCCTTCTGATGGGGGGCAGTAAATGGAGACCAAGTAGAATTCCGTTTTGTGAAGATAGGTCGTGTTTCCGGTTACAAATCCTTTCTAATAGCATGGAGTTTGGTAATTTGTGCTTGTATGTTTCATGTATGTGGAGTATGTTTTAGAAGGAATTTGCGTGATTCCTACTATGGGACTGTAGCAGTTGATTTTGTCTTTTGAACTCTGTTTTGTTAATGTCTAGAAGGGTGGGTGTATAGTAAAGTGTATTTTAGAGTGGCAATAGTTTGCTCAGTTCAGCTTGTATTGATGGAGCTATGCAGGGTGCTGCTTTTATCACACTGTTGATGTGTGGGCTGGGCAGGTGAAAAGCTATTCCTAATTTTTACGTTCTAGGCCCACATGCTGAATGAATGAAAGATGACACGGACACGTGAATGTGGTACTGATAACTAGCCATGAGCACGTGCACTCGGTCTCTTTTATTTGCGGGGTCACCTGACTGGTGACGCCCGTGCTGGATGGGTGAGGGTGTGTGTGTGTGGGCCAGCCCTCGGGGGAGTGGGTAGCAGAAACACTAGACTGTGTCCAGCAGGACACAACACTAATGAGGTGATCCACCTTCATACATGCATCAGCCGCGATACAAACAATTATCTATGTGAGGGGGACTTGGAGAGGGGCGGGACTTTGATCCTGTTTCTGCCTAAGTCGCCAAAGAGGAGATGTGAAAAGAAGTCGGGGCGGGACTTTGAGTTGAGCACTGACTGAGCATCAACCACTACCCGCTCCAAATTGCAGAAGAATAAAGGTACTGATCCATCCAGACTCCTGTGCCCTCTGGAGTTTGCAAAAACCATAATGGATTTGATCTGTGCAGACCGCAGCACAGCAACACACGTTTGAAACCGACTCTGTTCAGGGTTTTCCATCTCATTTTTTGTGCCCCATGCAACTTTTAGGACGAGTGCTGATACTGAGTGTCACATGGTGGCACCTGTGAGTTGCAGGTCAGATGTATGCTGGTTCCTAGGTCCACCTGAGTGTGCACTGACTCCCTATCTAAGGGACAGTGTTCCATCATTGCTACAAACAGGAAGGTCCATTTCACTGGCCCTGCAAAGTATCACCAGCTACTGGTTATAGGAGAACAGAAAATGGAAAACTAGGAGGCGAAACCTGCAAAGCCTGCTTGAACTGCAGAAATGAATGATTCAATTTTACATTTGGCGCTAATACCTGAAATAGGACTCTCCTTCCTTCCGTCGGAGCCGGCGGCTGGGGAATACAATTCTGTCTTCATAGAACAATTCCTATGTACCTTTCACTGGCGAGAATAAATAAGAGATGTAAATCTCTCACTGCTGAGCAGCAATAATGTCTCTACCTTTTTCGATAACCTAATCCCCGCGGCATCAATAAAACATCTGCACCTTTGGGTTTTGGAATATTTTACCTGCCTTGCTCACTTCCTATGCTGGATTGCCATGCTATGTACACGTGCAACAATACCTCTTTGTGATGGATTCATTTTGTGAGATTTTTATTTCTCTTTCCAAAGACATATGCACCACCCCCACTACATTTATTCACTTGTAATTTAAGAAGATACTAACACATATTAATGAAGAGCAAGGTACATTTTCACAGTGCATTCTAGAACGGTGGCAGTGACGTCACTATGTAAATAAATAAAAACATTGGGGCAGATTTACAAGTCCCTTGCGCCGCCAATGCTTCATGTCGCGTGACGCACCGGTGGCGCAGCTTGCTGAGTAATATTTACAAGCACAGGTAAAGTCACGCTGCGTGACTTAAACTGTGCTTGTAAATATTGCCCCTGTTCACGCAACACTTGGCGTGTTAGGGCGTGACATGGGTTTTGCTGTGGGTGTTCCCACGCAACACCCATGTCCACTGATGCATTTCCAGATTTACGAGAAATCGCAAATCTGGAAATGCGTCAGAATCACTCGGGGCAGGGGTGCCTGCGCCAGCGCATGGCAGCAGTTTGTGCACCAGTGCTGGGGGAAGCACAGAGATGCAACATTTTATTGTAAATATGTTGCTTCCCTGTGCTTCAAAACGAACGCAGTTCGGCGCAGCAAAATGACTTGCGGCACCGAGCTGCGTTAGTTTCTTGTAGATCTGCCCAATAATCCTTAAAATCACGGCAGGTTACATTAATGGACTGGGCCCTGTTACTCCAGTATTACTCCAGTATCAGTACCTTCCTCAGTTCTTTGAGTGACATCAGAAAAATCTACTCACTTCGCCATATATTCAAGCACCTTCACTCACTTTCTACAGTATAATACTTGTTTAGATGCAGCCGAGTTAGAAATGTTTCTGCTTCCAATCACATTCTTTTTTTTTTTTATAAATCTTTGTTATTGAAAAAAATCAATATAACACAAATATAAAATAAAACAGGTGTAGCCTCAAGAAGTCGCCAAAATGCTGAGAAATCAAAATAAAGAGTATATTCAAAGCAATCCAGTACGTTGGGTCAATAGCAAGTCAATTGTGTCACAATCCCATGTAAAAAGGAACTTACAGTGCCTCATTCTTCACCGTTAATGGGGAAGCATCATTAAATGGGGTACAAATAAAACCTCTACTCTGATTTCAGGGGCCCTAAATTTTCATACGCCGCGCTCTCTGCTAGCATGCACTAATCCATGTCGGATTCCCAATCAGTGTGTTGCAGTTTGACCCCTCCCATCCATGTTCTGCCAATATTGCGCTTTGCCACCATGCAGCACAGTGAGACCCAGAGTTTTTCAATTCTTGTTAAATCAGTGGCCTCCCAGACATTTAAAAGACAGAGCTGTGGTGAACTTCAACATTTTTGTGGCATATCAGGGACATTGCTGGAACCGCCCTTCCCCAGTATATCTGAATGCTGGGGCATTCTCACCACTGGTGTAGAAAAGTACCAATGTGCCTACAGCCATCAAATCACATTCTTAGTGTTAGACCTGTCAACCTTATGGTGGTCTTCCCCCAAACCATTTGCTTTTGACCTCCACGTTTTGCAGAATCTTTTTGTTGGCTTTAGGACTCTGAGCACTTTGCCACTGCTGTCCAGTGCTAAAGTGCATGTGCTTCTTCCCTAAACATGGGTGTAATTGGTATATAAATGATGAATGGCATATTTAATTTACCTGCAAGTCCCTTGTAATGCCTGTGTTTGAAGTTTACTGCCACTTCGACTGGCATTTAAAACTACTTGTCAAGCCTTAAACTCCCCTTTTACTACATATAAGTTCCCTCTAAGATAGGCTATAGGTAGCCCTGTGGGCAGTGTGCTATGTAAGTAAAAGGTAGGTCATGCAATTATTTATTTTATATCTCCTAATAGTGTTAAACAGATAAAATTGTTTTTCACTACTGTGCGGCCTTCTCCTCTTATCGGTTAACATTGGGAATTCCCTTATACTCCTTTAAGTGTTAATTCTTGATCAGAAAGGTTAATCTATTTCATGTTTTATATATTTAAAATGGTAATATTAATTCCTCGTTACTGGTAAAGTTGGATTTGCCATTACTGTTTTAGAAATGCCACTATTAGACAGTGGACATTTCTCTGTGTGCCTTGCAACCTGTCTCCAATACATGCCTGGAGTGGCTGACAGCTACAGTTTGTGTAGTCCCTCTAGAGAGCCACAAACACAGGAAAGATAGGTGTGTCTGAGTACCCATCTGTATACATCTGCATTCTGATCAAGATGGAAGGGAGGGCCTAACACAAGGGGCTGATTTACCCCCATAGATAGCCTGGTAGACAGGGCTGGATTAAAGGGAGAACCTATGCACTACAAGGAGCTGCTTTGAAGTCACCTACACATCAAAGGCACTTTGGGCTACAAGTACTAGCTCTCTGACCCCCTAAAATCAGACACTACTGGACTTATAACTGAAGCTCTGCAAGAAGAAATGCTGTGCTGCTTAGAGGACTCAACCGGACAGCTGATATGGAAGGCCTGATTTTGTGCTTATATCCTTGGTTTCTGCTGCTCTCTGACTTTTCTGAAGGAGAACTGGACTCTGCCTTCTCTCCAAGTGTGCTCCAAGGGCGTGTTGGCTTGCCTCCTGTCTCTACCCCTACTCCTGTGCCTGACTCGCTGGAAGGGACCCAGATACTTGCAACCCGGACTTTGACACAGCTCCTGACTGCGTGTAGCAGAACTGTCTCATTGAAGTAGAGAAGTGTGGCTCACTGGTTAGAAGCGGCAGACCCTGAAGCAGAGGTCGGTCCGGGACCAGGGTTCAATTCCCGACGCGGCAGGGTCTTGGGTCAATGTCCGCGGACTCGATAATTCTCGCCTAGGTGCCTACGCTAACCATGGGTCCCACTCTGCAACTCTGGGCAATAGCTTGCTTAATCTCCACAATGGCCCCAGCAGCGCCGGGGATGCCTGGCTTCACCTTGGGGGTGCCCTCTCACAGGGAAAGCCAGGACGGGTTCCCAGCGGTATACAGCGCCAGGACGCCACGTAACGAGGTAACAGTGCACTTTACAAGTATACGTACATTACATTACACGTTACATTACATTGACCCAGTTATTGGAGTAAAATCGGTGCATCGATTCAGAACTAGCATTTTACCTCCAGAGAATGACGCATCAGGCAGCATATCACCACCACTGCAGCTTGGAGAGGCCAACACATCCCCTCATCTGTAAGGAGAAACCCAGAGCCTTGCATGATGCCTCTCAACTCTAGCATCTGTGTATAGAACTGACGCATCAGTGTGTGGGGAAGGTTGACGCATCCTCAACTTGCCAGACCCGCATCAAAGCATCTCATGACGCATTTTGCTGTTGCAATCAGGAAAGGTACTTTGTTCACCATGGTCTGCGTGGGTCCTATAGCTGGCCGACGCTTGATCACAGTCGGGCCGACATTTGCCTTTGTCCTGGACTAGTGCGAAGTTAAGTAACCCCTAAAGTGCTTTTTGCTTCTAAGTGCTATATTTTGCCCATTCTTTTGGAATGCAATATCTCAGCTTGTATACATTGAATTTTTGTCAATTCAGTCTTGCTTTGTTCAGAACATAATAATCTGTTTTTCTAAACCTCTATGGAGTCTTTTTGCAGTGTATTAATGTTGTCACAGTATGTGTGTGTGATGCACAAAAGGTTTATACATTACCTCCTTAGATAAGCCTGACTGCTCTGTGCCAAGCTACCAGAGGGTGAGCACAGGCTATCTGTTAGAGTGTACTTAGCTTACCCTGATTAGAGTGGAAGTTTCTGCCTGGCCTGGGTGAATCCCTCAGACAACCAGAAATCCAAGTTTTAACACTTAGTAATTCTGTTCCCCCAGTAACTTCATATTTCTCATTAATCTTTCTAGCTCTTCTATTCTAGTCATACTTGCCATGACCCCTGTTATGGGGGCTACCAGGTGCTTCTCAGTAATTAAAAATATGAGTAATAGGATAAATAAATTACATGGAGTAATTACCCTGTGATTAGGTATTTAGGGCATTCAGTAGTTCCAGTGTCACCCTTCCCACCCTGTTATTACCCCCTGGGGGTAAATTCCCTTTTAATGGAGGATCAATTCCTTTTGTCTAAATTTTGACTTGGCAGAATCAGTTAGCACTCATACTGATTACAGCTGCAATCATAAGCCTTGCTCATCAGGGGAAACTATCTTACAGGAAGCATTCACTTTACAAGTTAAGAGATAAACTGAGATCTGAAAGTGTTTTAAACGTAATCTGGTACCATTGAATCCATTTGTAAGATATGTAGATCTGTGCAAGCTTTGCGAGAATTTCTAATATATCTGTCTGTTTGTAAGTGTGCACATAATAAGAGTTTATGTATCACATACTGCAAAATTAATTTTTGGCACTTAACGATAAGTGTATTGTTCCACCCAATGGAATAAAAAATTGAGTTACAATCTGAAAGGATTCAAGTGTATGCCTGTTTAATCAACTGCATTACCTACTTTACTGTTTTACCCAGATTTTAATTTGTTGCCTCCATATCTCTACAGCAATTGAGTTAACCACCAGAGTTAACCTACCACTATTATACCCTTCTGGGTCCATGTACATCTCTTTAGTAGGAGGTTTGACCCAATGTTTTCAAGGTACAGGTCCGGCCTGGCCCCTTTCTCTCAACTTAAATATTCAAAAGGTGAAAGAAAGAGGAAACATAAACCTGAGTGACAGCCTTAGCAACAGTACAATAATAAGGCTGGGGAAGGGCACAATCAGGACCAAGAGGAGGACAAGAAGGAAGACGACCATGACAACAAGCAGGAGTTGGCTCATCCAGAGGATTAAGAGACCAGGAGGCCTAGGACCACCTGGAACCAGACTAACACCAGGATAAGGAGGACCAGCAGTACTAAGACCAGGAGAATAAATAGGATAGGAGCCAGGAGGAATCAGATCAGGAGGACCAAACTTTAAAATGTCAAAAAGGACCAGGGCAACAAAGTGACTAGGGCTCCAGAGCAGACGGACCAACACAAGAAGGACAATGCCAAAGAGGACAAGGATATGAAGACCAGGTGGATCAAGAATATATGGACCATGGTCAGGAAAAGGACCTGGAGAAAGTCCATGACCAATATTAATAAAACCAGGAGAACCAGTAGGACTACGGCAATGGAAACGAAGGACGAGTGGAGCAAGCACAAACAGAAACGGGAGGATCAAGAGGATCAAGCCAGGAATACCCAAACCAGGAAGGGACCAGTGTCCGGCGGACAAGGAATAGGGACTATGACCAGAAGGACCCAGAACAGGAGGACAAGGACCAGAGTGACTTGTATACAGAAGACGGTTTGACCAAGGCCAAGTGTAACTGGGTCAGAACAATAGGAAGGAACAGTACAGAGGTGATCAGGATCATGGGGACCTGTAATAGGAGGAATGGCATCAAGAGCATTGGGACTATAAGGACCAGGGAGAGCAAGAGGAGCCTGAACAGGCTGAGGCCTAAGAGGTCCAGGAAAATAACCATGCATAAGCGGATCAAGACAGGACAGGATAAGATGACACACAATAAAACTGCATCCTGAAAGAGCACCACAGAAAGAAGGCTCCACGCTAGGAGGGTGAGGGCTAAGGGACCAGAGGCAGAAGGATGAAAAACAGAAGGGCAAATAGGGGCAGACCAAGACAAGAAGACCAGGTGGACCAGAGTCTGGTGGACAGGGCCAGGGTGATCAGGAGGAACAGGACTTGCAGGACCAGTGGTAACATGACCAAGAACTAGGAGACCAGTATCAGCAGGACTATGAAAAAAGAGGTCCAGGAGGAGTAAGAAGAGTTGGAACAGGACCAAGCATAGGAGGACTATTACCATGGATAGGAGGACAATGAACATGTCTGGGAGAAGAATCATAACTGTCTTGATCAATACCATGAGGGCCATGCTCAAGCACCTACGGGGATTTGAAGGTCTGAGTCATGAAGTCCAGTGCCAGGAGTGGTAGAACCCGAAGGACATAGGGGACAAGCAGAAAGGTGGACCAGGAAGTCTAAGTTCCGGAAGACCAGTAGTAGAGTGACCAGGACCAGAGGTACTAGGACCAGGAAACATAGGACTAAGCAAAATCAAGATGAGTAGGACAAGCACAAATAAAACTAGGAGGACAAGGAAGAAGAACACCAAGAGGACAAAACCTAGTGTATTAGGACCAGATATGATAGGATAGTATGGAAAAAGCAGTGCAGCTCAGGACAAAGTGGAAAAGGACCAGAAAAATAAGGAGTGGGGTAGAGACCACAATTAAAACTCTAGGAGGAAGTTTAGAAGAGGAGGGCTATCAAGAGGTAGATCAGGAAAAAGAGTAGAAGGGTCTTGACTAGGGAGAAGGGAATCTGTAGAAGAAATGGCCAAGGTGCATATAAGTGACACATAGAAGACATGCCCTTTGTTACTGGGGCCACATTACTTGTAAGCAATTCTTAATTACATTTCATTAGGCGACATCCACATTTAGAGACACCCCAGCTAACATTGTAAGCCCACACAAGGCATTGCTTAACCATTGTGATCAGTTAAGCAAATGAAAACTATTTTCTATCATATTTTTACTTGTCAATTTCTTTAAGGTAAGAGTCTGTCAAGCACAAGTCTTAGGCTGACTTTCTTTGGCCCCCATCTCTTGGCATTAATGTGAAAACAACCTCAAACAAGTATACAAAACAAATACTCTATTAAAACACTTACCAAAAGTGTCTTTGTTTCCAGTATAAGAATCCAACTTGCCATTTCTTCTTGTAGTAACAACATACACATACAGTTGCACTTGCGTTAAACTCTCTCTCTCTCCCTGTAATCACTACAATCACATCCTAAGTCCACAAATGGTATCATATCAGACCCTGCTCCATGAAGTCACATTCATATTGTTCTGTCTCCCTACACTTTAAGTTCCATCCCAAAAGGGACTTCATATTTGTCGCCTCATCCTGCAGTTCCATTACAAACACCCTTAGCTGTATGTTTCGGGCTTACCATCTTGCCTTTTGCCACATTTTCTAAATGTTCTTCACTGTAAGGGAGCACCCAGACACAGATTTCAGTGCTTCTCAGAGGAGCTCAGGGATGCTGCTGGAACAGGGGAAGCAATCTCACTTTGACCATGCAATGTGTTCTAGAGGGTGAACCCTCCTTTCTACACTGTGAGGTTACTGACTGGTAGCAGAGATTAAACATGTTGTGGATAAAGCATGGCACTATTCCAAGAGAGAAAACTTCTAACCCCTTGTAATGAAAAGTAGCACCTTATTGCACCCAATCGAGGTACTTAATTCCCCATAAAAGTGTGGGAAAGCTTACACAGTGATATTGTGTTTATGATGCCCAGTAAAAGGACTGTATTTGCATAAAAATGATGGACATGTCTGCAAGCCCAACAATTTAGTTAGCTCTCCCTGTAGTCACATATTCTGTGTCTGCTGTCCCCACAGTAGTATTGTGCAAGAGAGCTATTAGGTCAGCAGTTTTAGTCATTAAGCCACATTGCCTTCCCATCCCTTATCTTTGACCCGTCTGGCTCAGCAGCGACGCACCAGTTTCGGACCTGCAGACGAGCTTCTCACATACAGTAGTGATTTTATGTCAAGACCGAAGGCTAGCCTTATGTATAACTCTTTTTTTTGCCAGCTCCTTGCAGCACTTTAAAGTAAGGCATAACCATACTCAACATTCCAGAACAAAAATTTCACTGAAGTCCATATAAATCTCTATACAACAGCCATATTCCTCTTTTATCAGCTGCTCCTTGACAAATATATATTGTGTGAACATTGAATTTAATTAGAACTTAACCAATATTTCATTTTGATGATATAAGATCAACGTATGATGGTTTGTTAGGTCTATTAATAAGTACAGAGATGTATTTGGATGATTGAGTGTTTTATAGGGATCACTGAAATAATATCGAGGAAGAAAATATCGACTTGCAGAAATATCGTGGACAAAATATCGACAGACAAAATATCGAGTTTGTATCTACAAACAGGTAAGTACAAAAATATTGAGTACAAAATATCGTTTACAATAATATAGTTTTAAAAAATATCGACATATTATTAAAAACAGTGTTAAATTATATTAATATTAAAATTTAATTAATACAATATACTTAAAAATACTTAAATTAACTTATAATAATTAATTAATAAATAAAATTAATATAAATACAATTTTACAATCATATTTTAAAAAAAAATATATATAGTAACATACTATAATTAAATAAGATACTATTATATTACCGTACAATAGCAGAAGTGCAAAAAATGCTATTCCCACTCCAAAGAGTGCAAGGGTAGGGAAAGCATTGGATAGCGTAGGGGTTAAAATTACTATTCCCACTCCAGTGGGTGCAACAGTAGGGAAAGTGTTGGATAGCGTAGGGGTTAAAATTACTATTCCCACTCCAGTGTGTGCAACAGTAGGGAAAGCGTTGGATAGCGTAGGGGTAAAAATTACTATTCCCACTCCAGTGGGTGCAACAGTAGGGAAAGCGTTGGATAGCGTAGGGGTTAAAATTACTATTCCCACTCCAGTGGGTGCAACAGTAGGGAAAGCGTTGGATAGCGTAGGGGTAAAAATTACTATTCCCACTCCAGTGGGTGCAACAGTAGGGAAAGCGTTGGATAGCATAGGGGTTAAAATTACTATTCCCACTCCAGTGGGTGCAACAGTAGGGAAAGCGTTGGATAGCGTAGGGGTAAAAATTACTATTCCCACTCCAGTGGGTGCAACAGTAGGGAAAGCGTTGGATAGCGTAGGGGTTAAAATTACTATTCCCACTCCAGTGGGTGCAACAGTAGGGAAAGCGTTGGATAGCGTAGGGGTTAAAATTACTATTCCCACTCCAGTTGGTGCAACAGTAGGGAAAGTGTTGGATAGCGTAGGGGTTAAAATTACTATTCCCACTCCAGTGGGTGCAACAGTAGGGAAAAAGTTGGATAGCGTAGGGGTTAAAATTACTATTCCCACTCCAGAGAATACAACATTAGGGAAAGTAAATACTTCTTAAATAATTATATAATATAATATTGAATATCTATTAATAATTAATTAAAAATAATTAATATTTGTATAAAATTAATTAATTAATATATTATATTTACTAATTAACAATAATTATTTCTATTGATCACCTATTAATACTAATTAATAAAAATAATTACTATTAATTATTTAATAATAATAAAGTATTTATCTATTATTTGAAATTAAAAAATTATAAATAATTGTAAATAATTAATTATTTATATTTTAATCACTTCCCACCCAATTCCCCTATAAACTCACAACCCACTACAAAAATAATTTAGTAAAATTTACATAATTACCAATTAGTCAATTAATTAAAATTAATTACCAATTAATATTTACTTAATTAACTATTATAAATTAATTAATTATTAATTTAAAATTACTATCAATAAATAAATGTAATTATTTAATTAATTATAATTAAAATACTTCCCACCCTATTCCCCTATAAACCCACTACCCGCTACAGAATTAAATTACGCAATGATTATAAAAACAAAAATCATTAATAAAAATTTATTATAACATAAATACACACTTTTCACACATATTATACCATAAAAATCCACTATAAAAAATTAGATAATATTATAAAATCGATATTTTTTACTATCTATATTTTTACCAGTCGATATTATATCACTTACCTTAAAAACGATATTTTGGTCATCTATATTCTGTCCTGTCGATATTTTGTCCAGTCTATATTTAAAAGTCGATATTATGTCCAGTCGATATTTTTGAGTCGATATTATGTCTATGCACCGTTTTATAGACACGTATCAGACGTACAACGTAGTTATTTTTAAATTACAGAAGGGGACACGAGGACCGAGGAGCAGGAAGGAGAGCGGTCAGGTAGGGGAGGCGGCAGACTACAGGTAAGTGGCTTCTTTTTTACATTGTTAAATACTTTGGGAGGCGGGAGGGAGCATAGCGTATTTTAACAGAGTTTTTTTAAACTCCGTGGAAATATGCGTAGAGATACTACTCTCGCTATGCCCAGGGTTAGTAAATATGTGTCCACCTTCACCCGTCTAGAGAAGACTCAGTCCTTGCTGAGGAGAGTGTTTGGAAGCTCTGGTTTTAATCGGGCCGGGGCAAGGGGACGTTACCGTGGACGATCTTTTACAACGTCCAACTACCAATCACAAGGTCAAAGTGCCTTTAGAGGATTCCAATCCAGAACAGGATTTTATCCTCAGATAGGAAGAATGGACAGAGCTCGCCAGGGCAGGAATTGGTATGGTGGTTAGACAATTTGGATGCCTGGAATGGCAGTGCGATATTTGGAGTATGCCTAGATTATGTGCTTGAAAAAGATGCAAGCTTTTTTGGTTGGGGGGCTTGTCTGGGCCATCGGGAGACTGGTGGCAGATGGACTTGGGGAGAGAGCTCTGAACACATAAATGGATTGGCGAGGAGAGCAGCGGTTTTTGCTTTGCAAAATTTTGGGTAGATGATGAAACGCTCCAATATTTTACTGAAGATGGACAATGTTTCGGCAGTTCGGTATATAAACCGATAAGATGGAAGCAGGTTGAGGAACCCGACTCAGATTCTGAAGCCGATTTAGAATTTTCTTTGAGAGCAGATTATAGGGTTACAAGCAGAGTATTTTCCAGGTCTAGACAATACAGTAGCAGACTGGAATTCAAGATATCTCATTGATAACAGTAATTGGAAGTTGAATGTTATTATCTTCCAGAAAATCCAACAAGTATAGGTTCCCTTAGAGGTGGATCTATTTGCATCAAGGCTCCCTTTCCAGTTCCCTGTTATTACAGTTGGAGACCAGATCCTCAAACAGAGGAGATGGATTCTTTTAAACAAGATTGGAGGGTAGTAAGGGGGTATGCTTTTCCATCATTTGCAATGACACAGAGGGTATTGTTGATGGTCAGTAAGCAGAGATGTCAGGTATTTCTGGTGACAGCTTTTTGGATGTCTCAACCTTAGTTTCCAGGGTTGTTGGAATGAGTGGTGGAGGAACCCTTCTTGATTCCAGATTCAAAGGAAGTATTGAACGATAAACCTGAATAAGTTTTTAAAACTACTGCAAAGCAACTGAAATGGAAGGGCACTAAACTGCACTTGTGTGTCGAGGTCAGGAGGCCAAAAACAGGCAAGGTCTTCATGTAATTTAACCCAGCCAGCGTTGGATGGCAGCAGCATTTCCTGGAGGCCCGTTTTGCCGAAAAAGTTATCAGAATATTTAAAAGAAATTATTTAATTGCCACATATAAATGGACTACCGGGAATTGGTGTCCTCGACTCCTTTTTTGGCTCAGGGCATCAAAGGCCTAAACTTTTGTTTACAACCGACGTTCACCTCTGCTCTTGGGGGATCCTTTTTTACAGACCACCGGATTGTGCATCGCCTGCCCTCCATACGCTCTGTAATTTAATTGCCCAAAAATCAATAATGTACACTAATTTCCTGGCTTTGGGAGATTTTAACCTGCATGTAAACGATTTGAACTGCACGCAAGCAATGCGGTTAATTACATCATTAGTTGGGGCCAACCTCAAACAATGAGTCTCCCTTTCCATACATGTAGCGGGGTATACTCTGGTTCCTTTTTCTATTATTTTACCTAAGGTAGAGCAAGCAAAAGGAACGCGCCTTACGCTTAAAAGAAACTGGAATAATTTGACCAAAACAGCACTAAGTTCCATTCTGCAGGATAACCCACTATGCTTTTCGGCTAATCCCGATGTTGATGCAATATCAATACACCACTGGATCACTACAGGGTGGATTCAGTAGCACCAGGCAGAGTGGTGAAATCAACTAGACTATCCCCTACTACCCCTTGGTTCTCCAATGACCTTGGGGAGAGCAAAAGTAGGTGCAAAAAGCTGGAACGACAATGGAGGCTGAGCTACTGTGAGAGATCGAAGGCAATTTATAAAAAAGTCTTAAAAGGGTTTCATAAGGAGATAAAAACAGCTAGACGAAACCATATCGCTTCATGTATTCGAAATGCTAACCAGTCCAGTAGCGAGGTCTTCAAGGTAGTTTAGTCTTTTTTTAAGCCCAGGACACTGTAGACATAAGTAACTCCATCCCCAGCTCTGTGCGATAAGATCGCAAACTATTTTGATAATAAAATCTTAAAAGTTTATGAGTCATTCCGGGCCACAGAGGCTACTGTGAAAGGGGATAAATCTCCGATCATAGGGTAGAGATCCAGATTGAGAGAATTTACACCAATTCTACCCCAGGATGCCCTTACTGAAATTCAGAAATGCCATTCAGGAGCCCCAGATGATCCATGCCCCCCTAAACTATGGACAATGTTATCCTCCTCACTGGTGGATGGATTACAACACATCTGGAATTCCTCTCTGGATACAGGCATTTTCCCAGACAAATGGAAGCATGCGACACTGCTCCAGCTGAAAAAGAAACAAAATGGAGACCCAGGTGAACTAAAAAATCTGCGACCAATCTCTCTATTACCCGCTCCTGGAAAAATGTTCGAAAAATTAGTCCAACGTCAATTGACCAGATTTATTGAGCAGAATGGGGCTCTGCATGATACCCAATCAGGCTTTTGAGCAGGATATAGTACGGAGACTGCTCTCCTGGAGATGGTGGAGTCGATAAGGTGGTCGCTGGATTCAGGAGCACCGGCACTGCTGGTGCTCCTGGATCTCTCCGTGGCATTCAACACTGTTGACCACACTATTCTGGTCAAGCGATTAAAAGAAGTGGGCTTTGAGGGTAAAGTACTCACTTGGCTGATTTCCTATCTAAAGGGACGTACTCAGAAAGTCGCCCCTAAGCGATATGAATCTCAACCGAAACAGCTATGGTGTGGGGTGCCCCAGGGCTCAGCTCTGAGTCCGCTATTCTTTAACCTCTACCTAGCTCCTTTGTTCTTGTTGATTGCCAACTGGGGAGTGAAAACAATCTCGTATGCCAATGACACCCAGTTGGTTTCCTCATTCAAAGAGCAGACAGTGGATGGTTTTAAGAATTTCAAGGGTTGCCTACGCGATATAGCAATCTGGATGAACTCCAATAAATTGAAGTTAAATGCGGATAAAACAGAGGTTCTTTTTTTTTGGGCAGGGATCTGTGCCAGAGTCTGCACTATGGTGCCCATCAGAAATGGGTGCTCCACCATCACCAGCCACCTCTATTCGCAATTTAGGAGTGAAATGGGAAGCAAATCTCGCCTTCTCAGCTTAAATACAACAGGTCTCTGCGACCTGTTTCAGCAAATTAAAAAATCTCCGGAAAGTCTTGCATTTTCTACCAGAGGACTGCCGTAAAATAGTAGTACATGCTATTGTAACATCTAGGCTAGATTATGCCAATGCCCTGTATCTTGGCCTACCTAAATATGCAATACAACGCCTCCAGATGATTCAAAATGTGGCTGCGAGACTGGTTTGCCATTTATCATTCCGACACCATGTCTCTCCGCATTTACACAAACTCCGCTGGCTCCCTGTGGAGAAAAGAATAATATTTAAGGCTATGACAATGGCCTATCAGGCTCTGAATGGTAACTGCCCGAGCTATTTGAAGTAAGGCTCTGTCGGTAAGGGGACCGAAGATTTGGAATGGCCTCCCCCTCCAGCTTAGGCAGCTTGAAAATCATCTGGCCTTCAGGAAAAAGCTGAAGACGTTTCTGTTTCAGGTCTAGCTTTACAAGTCTCAGAATTGGATTACAGTCATGTAACTTGTTCTCCGGTAGGTTTGGCAGTCATAAAGCGCGGAGATACTCCCCGGGGAGTCTATTCAAGCGCTCTATAAACACGCAAAATAAATAAATAAATAAAGATTATGCCCCTACAAGCAAAACCGGGTGCTGCGCTCAAACTCTCTCAACCTGCTACAGACCCCACATTTTAAGAAATCCCAGCTAGGTGGGAGAGCATTCAAGGTCAGAACGGCCGCTCTATGGAATGCCCTACCAGTCTTGTTCCGGAATGTTAAGTCAGAATCCTGTTTTAAAAAGACCCTGAAGACGTGGCTCTTCAGGGCAGTGGTTATGAAGGATTAATAAGCACATTACTCTTCTTGTCGCGCTATCACCTGATGTTTTTTAGCGCCGGGACACTCCTGTGTTTGGGGGTAGCTATCGCGCTTAATAAATGGCAGTATTATTATTATTATTATTACCGGTACCAGTGCGGTCACTGCGTGCTAGCGCTACTGAGGGCCCCCAACATGGATCTTCTCACCTGACTTAACTGATACCAGCTGCCTAAATGTCATAAATTAATATATGCTGACAACATGAATAATTATATAAATTTCCTGTTAAATGGAGAACATGTTGTCAATGCTCTATATTTAATGACGCCACTGGCTGCACTTAAAGTAATTTGTTGGACCAGTCATTTACATCATAAATGGTTATCATAAATTAACCAGTCAGTTAAGTTGGCAGAGCCTGGTGTTGTAGTAGCCCTAATACTAAACTTTCTAGCTACTTCCACACCGGCGCCAGAATGAAGCCACTGGCGCCTTGGTTCTCACAGGTCAGGCTCGACGTGGGCAGCAGACTCATTGACTTTCATGATGCTGCAGGAGGGTCCGATCATCTTAGGCAAGATGTTTTTAATATATGATATCATATCATAAATTAAAGAGTCGGTAGTCAGCTGACTCAGCACAGGCATTGGCAATTAACCTCAGGAGAGTGCGGCACATTAGTGCCAGACAGGATACTTTAATTATTTCAAATACAGTACAGTTCAGTAATGTACTGCTCAACCCTCATAAAAATGATTACCGAGCAGTGAATGGCGTCTGCCCCAGTCTGTACACTGCAACTTCCCCAGTTCCAGCACCAGATAACACCAATAGGCTGTCACAGAGCTACTACCCCAGGCTCTGCTGACTAAACTGCCACTGGTGGCTGCACTGAAATAATTTGTTGGATGGCACCAGTTTTGTCCCCGCATACAAGGAAATTATTCATGGAAAGCACATTTGTAGCTTAAGCTGAATGAGAGAGAGTTCACTTTGCTTTGAGGTGAGCGGCAATTCATACAGGCCACTCAAACATTTTCTAAGTATCATTTATTTCACTTTCCTTAGGAAGGTTTCAGTCAGGAATATGCTAATCTCTGTCGGATGCTTAATTCTGAAGTATAAGGTCTATTTGACTTTAGTTTCTGCAATCTTCACTATGTGTGGTGTCCAAAAATTTCTAACAGCAGAATTTGGGAACTTTGCCATGGGAGGACTTTCTTTCATTGGGGATAAGAGTGTTGGAATAAAGTTCCTGATGAGGGCATCGGGCAGTTAGGAAATTGATCTGTCAAGGGTCATTACGACAAGTCATTTTTGCACCTATGTACCTTTTGCACCTTTGCTTGAAAATACTCAAGTGTAGGTGGAGAGAACTTAAATAAAAGCCAAAGAGATTATTGTTCATTCTCCCACTTCTACAAGTCCTGTGTCTGTGTATACAATGAAGCTGATGAAGAAGGAAATAACAATTATAAAATAAAAAAGAAAGGATACTTTAATTATTTCAAATACAGTACAGTTCAGTTATGTACTGCTCAACCCTCATAAAAATGATTATCGAGCAGTGAGTGGTGTCTGCCCCGGTCTGTACACTGCAACTTTCCCAGTTCCAGCACCAGATAACACCAACAGGCTGTCACAGAGCTACTACCCCAGGCTCTGATGACTTAACTGCCACCAGTGGCAGCACTGAAATAATTTGTTGGATGGCACCAGTTTTGTCCCCACGTGCAAGGAAATTATTCAGGGAAAGCACGTTTGTAGCTCAAGCAGTATGAGAGACAGTTCACCTTGCTTTAAGGTGAGAGGCAATTCATACAGGCTACTCAAACTTGGAGAATCTACATTTTCTAAGTATCATTTATGTCACTTTCTTTAGGAAGGTTTCAGTCAGGGAAATGCCAATCTCTGTCGGATGCTTAATTCTGAAGTATAAGGTCTGTTTGACTTTAGTTTCTGCAATCTTCACTATGTGGGGTGTTCAAAAATTTCCAGCAGAAGAATTTGGGAACTTTGCCATGGGAGGACTTTCTTTCATTGGGGTTAAGAATGTTGGAATAAAGTTCTTGATGAGGGCATCGGGCAGTTAGGAATTTAATCTGCTGAAGGATAATTACGACAAGTTATTTTTGCATCTATCTACCTTTTGCACCTTTACTTGAAAATACTCAAGTGTAAGTGGAAAGAACTTAAATAATAGCCAAAGAGATTATTGTTCACCCTCCCACTTCTACAAGGCCAGTGTCTGTTTATAGAATGAAACTGATGAAGAAGGAAATAACAATGATAACATGAAAAACTGAAAAGAAAAGTAAGATTCCAAAAGACAACGGGAAAAGACATCAACGTACAAAAAAAAAAAATCACAGGTAAAATGAGGAGAAATGTTATATCTCAAATGCCAATGAATAACTAAAATGAATCACAATTGAGAAAACGACTCGCTTACTTACCAGCAAACTTCATTACTCTGAGTCATTGTCTTCCTTGTCATAGTACTCATATAATCATCATCATGCCTCTCCTGCACAGTACTCACCCATACAACATAAATTATAAACGTGTGCCCCTGCCAGAGTGGTTACCACAAGAAAATCCTACCCTGTTACTCATTTAGGGGGGGGACCAAACTGGATAAATTTTCTATAAATACAAAGCTAAATGTCAACCAATGCACATTTTTTCTTATCCCCTAGGGAAGAAAGAAACAGAACCTAGGGCTGTGACGAGGAAGTCTATGACTTGGCGCAAGATTACCTTAGGTAACTGAACCCTTACCTATCGTGCTGTCTTCCTCGTCCTAGTCCTCACACGATGAGTATATCACCATGCCAAAAATTAAAATTTCTTTATCACATAGATCACCACCAAAAGGCAATGCAGCTAAATCTGAGATTTTTTTAAACAAACTAGAGGAAAACCAACAACTATTTATTGTACTGCTGGTAGCACTGTTGTACCAAAAGAAGAATACCCCCCCCCCATTCTTAGCCTATAGTGGGAAATGAAGGTGAAGGAGTGGAACAGGTGAAGGCTGCACATATCTCCTTCAAAGATGTTCTTTTGAATGCTACCCAAGAGGTGAACATTATCAGCTAAGGATATCCGTACATTTTTTTTGGGTTTGCTAAATAAATGAGTTTCCGTACCTGTGTAACAGTACCTTTTTCTCCTCAGATCAGGAATTTAGGTTCTCCCCCATTTATAGTCAATGGCTGGCCCACTGATGAAGCTCCCAATTTTGTTAGCCATAGTCTACCGGGCACTTGTTCTGCCTTAGTGATTCTGGACCACAGCCCTCTTACTTGCCTTGGCGTTTTATCTTGGAAAATTGCTGGAGTACGTACTGATGTGGCTCAGATTTCATCTGGAGGCAGACATTCCTTCATTTTTGTGCTTCAGACAGACTGTATTTAAAATTAAGCAGATTTTGGTGCAAGTGGAAAACACATGGCACATGAAACATGAAATGAGGTCTAGTCATTCTGAAATGCTTGTGCTGAATTAACGTGTGTTTTTGCAGTGTAGAGAAAACTTGTGATTTCACTGGCCTCTTTAGCTTTAAAAATAATCATGGAATGTGTTCTCTCTCCCCAGCTCATTTTCCTTGTAATCTACACTCCCTGTTCCTGTCTTAAGAGACTTTGGCTTTGTTGCATATTTTGACAATGCATACTCAGTTCATAACAAATCTTCTTATAATGTGTATTACTTAACCATGCATCAACACTACACGGGGGAAACACATTTTGCATGAAAAGCTATCTAAAACATTAGAGCATGTTGCTATGAGTATGTATTAACTGTGTGCGCTTTGAAAATTTACAATAGTGCATATTTATGCTATGTTGTACATTGCACGTTTTGGCATGTTGTGCACAAATAATAGAAACGCTGTTTTAAACTAATAGTTTTTGCTAGGTAATAACTAATACAGGATACTAGTATGGAGAGGTACACATAATGGGTTTTATTTTCATATATTAATACTTTTTTTGTGTTTATTTTGTTTCTGGGCCAACCATTAAATGGCTGCCTAAGAATCCAGCATGGTTGAGAATTGTGCTTAAATGAGAGACGCATGCGTAGGACTACCAAGTGCCTCAAATCAAGACACAAAGAGACAAGGCCACAGTGAACTGTACATTCTTGTTATTGTGCCAATATACCAGTGTTTGTAGAAAGTATCCTTCCTGCGTGCGATGTGAAAGGAAGTAAGAAATGGGCTGATACATTTTTCTGCCTTAATGTTGCATATTTGTATAATTATTGATGGTGAAACAATAAGACTGTATTAAGCATTAACGTTTCCTTTGTTAAAAGTGGTATGGGTTGATTGCCAATGAGAACAGGATGGTAAGACCCTCATGTCATCTATGCTAACCAATCACGGTGCAAGCTTTACTGAAAACTGCAGCATTATTAGTATAGTCAGCCAAGAATTAGAGTATAAACAATGACCTCTTAGGGGATGTGTTTGCTCGCTTTTTAAGCCTGGAGCATCGGGGGCCTTAGTCTGAGAGGGAGGAGAGGAGAAGAAGCAGTGAGATCAGACATCATATGGGTTAGGTATGAGAATGTTGCGGGTGCAGTCTAGGAGGAGATTGCATCCAAGGAGGGAATAGAGAGAGGTGGAGGGCATAGGTAACCTTCCACGTCATATTTTTGGCAAGGCAGATCACATTCCTCTGTGGTCTTGTGAAGGGCGAGCTGTCTCACTCCTTGTGAAGCATAGAAAGGTAGATGGAACAGACCAGGGCAGAAGGTTTAGATTTAGATGCTAAAACTTTAAGTTTATGCTTTGACTAATTAATTAGTGTGAAAAGAATTATTTGTCTTATGCATTCCTTTCTCTTTATGGGAGATTTTTGCCAATTATTAATTATTGATTAGCCTTGTATAATTCACTCTTGAATTACATTTCCTGATCTCTTTTGAAGAATTCTGACATTTGATGCCTCATTCCCTTTTTTTATGGAATGCTTTGTATGCAATCTATAATATGTTCTGTATTAATTTTATTTTTTCTGTTTTCCAAATTCTGTAACCTGATTTATTTGACTAATGAATAAAGGGTCAGAGAAACTTAACTTTTGACTAGAAAATAATACCCTTTAAAATATTCACCAACTCTCTTTATTAGCTTAAATATTATTTGTATTTTGGTTTTTCATGTTCATGCAAAGTCTCCTGAAGGTGAAACACAGAGGCACCTTTCCAGCAGTAAAATAGAGGTAAATGAGGTTTTGCATTGAGAAATTACAGTGAAATTACAGCTGGATCAGTAGTAAGACCTCTGGTAAGTTATGAATTGATTTTATTACTAAGCATGGAGTGATCTGTTTACAAGAAACATGTGTCACAACTAACACCTTTAGCTTAGATTGTTATAGATCTTTTTCCATCGCTGCTGCCCCTTCTTCCACTGGCTGAGCTAAGGGAGAGCTGATGAATCTCGAGGCACTTTCTATAAAAGGAACCTGGATGGTCCTCTAATCTACTGGCAGCAATGTTCTTCTTTCCAAAGTCTTTTAATGCTCTTTTTTGTTTTTTAATTTTATTTCTATATGTTTATGTAAGTGTTCGGTCTTCAGAAAAACCATTACACAAAGCAGCATGTTTTGCAGATTATAGTTTTCCTAATAAAAAATCATTAATACAATTTTAAAACAATGAATTCCCGTTTCACATTTGTCTGATCAGAAAAAAAAAATCTTGTTAAAATTGAGAAAACTTATCCTAATAAAAACCCTTTATAAGACAGTTCATTTTCCTTACAAGTTTTTTTGTTGTATTCCAGTAATTCTAAGAATCTATTTGGGTTTCCAGGGGATTTCGACCTATTTCCTTTAAATAAAGATTACAATTTTTTACCCCCTACAGACAAGGGGGATTGAGGTCCCTCCTAGCCAGGTGATTTCTGCTTCTCTACTTGTACGAACGTTCATGTTGTTCAATATTTCTTTTAATAATAACTTCCTTTCTTTTAATAACTTTGGGCATGTGCAGAAAATATGTTGGAGAGATTCATGTTTATAATCACACAGTCTGAAGTCTCGGTTGTGACTTTGATCTTTCCATGAAGGGATGAGATCCTTTGTTTCCCACATGCTAAAACACAATCTCATAAATTGATGGTTTAAAGCCAATGAGAAATATAATGATAAATATTCCTGAAGCTTCATTAGACCATATGAGCTGATCACCGTTCAGGTGTGACGTCTTTGTAATAAAATGTTCTCATCTGTCGAATGTGTTAGAAGTTTTACTATTGAATTGATTAATTTGTTAGAGGCCATTTTCCCAATGCTGGAGTTCCAGATGTCTTGAGCACCCAGGTCCTCTATCATCTGGTTTAGATAGCAGCCCCAAGATCCTTGAATGTTATTTACTTTTTGCGTGTCTATTTCTTTCCAGCACAAATAGTCGATGGAACCTGTTTTGGATACAGGCAGCCTCCCACATCATTTAATGAATGCACCTTGTTCAAAGCTAGAGATACTCATCTACGGGAAACACTGTCAAAAATGGACTTAAGGTCCACAAAACAGGCAAACAAACGATTTTTCTTATATTTGGCTTTTTCAGCTAATAGCGTTAGTTCTGGTAAATTTGTTATAGTGCCTGTACCCGCCCTAAAACCTGTTTGTGTCATTTTTTCAGATGGGCCAGCAGGCAGGCCGCATATAGCTTGGCTTCCACATCTATCAGTGCAATAAGTCTGTAACTGGTCGGCTTTGTTGGATTTCCGCATTTGAAGATTGGTTGGAAAATGCTACCCCTTCATAATTCAGGAGTTCTACTTGATGAGAACAGCTCATTAAAAAATGGTGTATTTTGCCCAGTACGTTGCTTCTCCTTTAAAGAGTGCGTTTGGAAGTCTTTTAGGGCCTGGTGCCCTCTCTGTTTCTAATTTATTTATGATTTTCATTAGTTAGTCTACTTCCGTTGCATCAGAGAGGTTTTTGCTTTGGAGGGCAATATGCTTATTGTTCACGTTGATGTCTCCTAGGGCTGTCTGTATTGCTTGTATGATGCTCCACCTACTATTGGTTCTTGCATTTTGACTAACTGGTTTTAATTTGAGCTCTGGTTCTTTGTACCTTGCTCTTATATGGGCCTCCCATGTATCCTCATTTATCCCTGAGATTTCTTGTTTAGATTTCCCAAGTGTCAGGGAGTTTATCTGATGCGAGAATTTTTTTCCATTCCGTTGCTTGCTCGACAGAAGAAGTTTGTTCCACATTGTGCCGGAATGGCTTATTTTTGCTTTGCGGCAGCTTTACGTATATTGTGTTCGTAATTTTTTAAGCTTGCTTTTGTATGATCTCTCTTCTTGTTTTTTTTTAAAAAACTGTTTTTATTGAGATAACAGTAGAGGTGGCAATACATACAGAAATCAATTACGATTTGATATTTTCCAATTATTATCTTCCAAAAATGACTCAGTGTGTTAACATTATGTACAACCTATTACAGTCTCTATGTTCACCTAGGTAACTACCACCTCCCCTCTCTTCTATCTCCTCATCTTAACTATCTTCAACGGATTCTGGCAATGGATCACAAATATCTCCTCTGAATTTATTCCAAGCTGCCCGTATCCTATTCCATTTCCGCAGGCATTTTCTAGTGACATACACAGTACGTTCAATGATGATTGTTAGGTCCATGTTTCTGCACCATATGGGCAGCGTTGGTGCCTCTGCCGCTCCCCATTTCTGGGCAATGTCTCTTTTGGCCATTAGTAGACCCAATGTAAGCCCATATTGTGAGAGGTCATTAGGCTCCCATATGTTTAGCAAACACCTTCTTGGTTCGGGTAGGAGGGATGTTTCCGTGGTCTGGGAAATGGTGCGCAGCACCTGTCTCCAATAGTTCGCAATTAAGGGGCATTCCCATATTGTATGAAAGAAGGTCCCCTCATCTCCACAACCTCTTAAGCAAAATGGGTGTGGCGCCCTCTGTATTTTGTGTAGGGCCGTCCTAGTATAATATATTCTATGCAGGATTTTAAGTTGCACCAATCTCAGCCTTGCTGAGATGCCTACTTCTTTAGGCGACGCTAGGGCCTCCCTCCATTCCGGTTAGTCTATGTCTACTACTTCCTCTGTCCATTTCTCCTTCAATACACCTGTGGGATCTGGCAGATTATTTATAAGTTTCCGGTATGTAAATAAAGTGGCACCTTGGGGCATATGTTCCGTCAGTAGTCTGTCCTCTAACAGGGTGGCATCAGGGACTTCCGTGTATGGTGTGAGTGCCGTCAATAAAGCGTGTCTTATTTGTATGTATCTAAATTTCTCATTCTGGCCTAGGTTGTACTGCTGTTGCAATTGTGTAAATGGGATCACCGTACCCTTGCCCCACAAATCCCCCACTGTGGAAATTCCTATGTTATCCCATGTGGTAAAGCCTTTGTATCGCCTCAACCGTCCCAGGGCCTTGGTGTCCCAGAGCGGGGTCATTTTCGTTATGACCCCTCTCCAACCCAGCTTGGCATGTGCAGCATACCAAATCAGCGCTGTGTGCTTAGTAAGGTCCACCAGTTTCTCGCACAGACTTCTGTCATAAAGCGCCGCCATCATGTTATTGGTTCCCAATTGTGCCCTATCTGCACTATACGCGGGGTCGTCATGGGGTGCATGTATCCAGTAGTTTATAACTTTGAGTTGCGCTGCCCAATAATACAGTTGGAGGTTTGGGAGCGCTATCCCTCCGTTGCCCCAGCTGTTATATAGTTTCGCCTGGGCTATGCTGGCCGGGCGATTGCCCCAAAGAAGGACTGAGACCTGTGCCGCAACTTGCTTAAAATATCGGGGCGGGATTAACGCGGGTGTATTTTCAAGGGCGTACAAGAACCGCGGGAGGGCCTTCATTTTATACAGTGCTGCCCTGCCGGCAAGTGTGAATGGTAGGGATGCCCAGTGTGTCACGTCACGTTTTAGTCTCTCCAGCGGGGGGCTAAGTTCTTGTAAAAGAAGTCTGTCGTGGATTTAGTGATGTGTATTCCTAAGTATTTGAACGAGTCTTCCGTGGTTAGCAGCGGACATTGCGCCGGAGGGATGGGTTCCGGTCCTCTGAGCATGAACATAACCGATTTAGACCAATTTATCGTATAACCTGAGAGTTTACCATGCGTGTTACATATGCTAAGTAATTCCGGTATGCCGCCATCAGGTTCCGAAAGGTAGACCAAGATGTCATCCGCATATAGCGAGACACGGTCCTCACATCCTGCCTTCCAGGTGATCCCCTTTAACAATGGTGTTTTTCTAATCAGTGTGTCTAGGAGTTCCAGCACTAGCGCGAATAGCAGCAGCGATAGGGGGCAGCCCTGCTGTGTACCCCGAGCCAGGGTTATTTCCTCCGAAATGTGACCATTGGCCGCAACTCGAGCTATCAGCTTAGTGTTTAGGAGCTTTACCTAAGCGCAGAATTTGGGGCCGAAGCCCACACGCAACAGGACTCCAAATAGGTACTGCCACTCCACCATGTCAAACACCATTTTCGCGTCTAAGGACAGTATCATAGCCGGTTCTACCAGGTCTGAGGCCCGTGCTATTGCTCCCTGCACCCGTCGAATATTGAGGGCTGTGTTTCTGTGGGGCATAAATCCCGACTGATCCGGGTGTATCAACTGGGGCAGGTGGGTTAATAATCTGTTCGCTAATTGTTTCACTAGGATTTTGCCCTCCGCATTTAGTAATGAAATCGGGCGATACGATGTACACTCCGTTGGCGGTTTCCCAGGCTTTGGGATCGCCACTATTGTCGCGATCCATTGGTCTAATGGTAACTCCAGACTCTCTTCGAACAAAGCCAAGAGAGGTGGGGCCACCGTTTCTGCCATTATTTTATACCACTCCACGGGTATGCTGTTCGGGCCCTGGGCTTTCCCTGATTTTACAGAATCTATTGCAGTTTGAAGTTCATCCAGCGTTAAGTCCGCCTCAAACTCCAAAACCCCCTCCGATGTAAGGGTGGTCATCTCTATGTGCCTGAGAGATTCTTGTATGTCCGTTTCTATTAGGCCCCCCTGGGGGGTGTACACCTCCCTAAAGTGATGTGCTAGGACACTCACTATGTCGTCAGGGTGCGAAACCAGCACCCCTCCTCTCGTCCGTAGCTGCTGTATCCCTCTTGCGCCTTCCCCTTTCTTATCTAGCCAGGCTAGCATTTTGCCAGCTTTGTCCCCTACATCATAGACTTTATCTCTCGTTGCCGTAACATTCTCAACCATCCGTAATCTCAGATAATCTCAATAGTGTTGTTGGCATAACTGCAGGGAGTGGGCTGTGTCTGGGGTTGGGTCTGTCGAGTGTGCTGTTTCTGCCACCAGAAGCTCCACTTCTAGCTCTGTCAGTTCTTTGTAGCGCTCCCGTTTGTACCCAGTGATAGAAGCAATTGCCTGCCTCTAAATACCGCCTTATATGCCTCCCAAAGTATGTTTGCTGAGTCTACTGACGCCATGTTTTCTGCAAAGTAGAGTTTGGTCACTTTACGGAGCGTTTTCTTGACACTCGGGACTGTAAGATATCCTGGATATATGGGGTTCAAACGTCTACGGGGTTTTTCTCGACAGGAGAGTGTAAGTAGCACTGGGGAGTGATCCGAAATTCCTCTAGGTTTTATATCTATGTCTTCAATGTCCTGAAGTCTTGAGTCAAGCATGAGGAAGCAGTCTATACGGGAGAGACTGTTGTGGACTGTGGAGTGGTATGTGTAGTGTTGCGTCTCTGTATGTGTGTGTCTCTAAACGTTTATGAGGCCCATAGCTTCTAGGAACCCTCGGAAGCGTGAAGGGCCAGGGGCCTGTGTTCGAGCTGGGAACCTGTCAAGTGTTGCATCTACCACAGTATTGAAATCCCCGCCTATGATGAGATCTCCTTCTGGCAGCCCCAGGAGGAAGTCACCGAGCGCCTGGAGCGCCACTGTATGGAGTGCCGGTGGTATGTAGACCAACACAATATTCAGGAGTCTGCCTTCCCACTGACCTTGCACCGCTGCAAACCTTCCCTCGTCGTCTAGTCTGCAGTATTATGAAGGTTGACGTATTTTTAATTAGAATGCCCGTGCCTCTAGACCCCGTGGAGAATTCAGAGTGCACAACCATTTTGTAACCCCAACTGTCCATTGCTTTACACGCCGACCCTGTGAGGTGTGTTTCTTGTAGGAGTGCCAGTGCTGGGCTGTGTCTCTTAAGTGCCTGTAGGACCAATCCCCTCTTTATATTGTCTCCCAGCCCTCTTACGTTCCAAGTTATAACTTTAAGGGGATGGTTGAGGCCCCATGTGCCGTCACGTCAGCTTCGTCGGGCTGTGGGTCATGAGCCATAAGTATGGCGTTTTACTGAGGGGGACACAAAGGATCGCGTCAGTAGGTGCTTGTGTGCCGTGCCCTTCCATCGTGTGTGGGACAGTGCAGGACTCATAGCGAGTAATGTGGTTTGGAGCTCTAGCCTATCCAGTGGTCGTAATTCTCGTTTGTTATTATTGCCTCTAACAGTTACAAACAAATGACATAAACTGATAACTTCCCTACCCCTATTCCTCCCATCCCTCCCTGCCTCCCTGCTTCGCGGTTTGAAAACGTCCTGCCACCCCAACTTAGCAGAGTGCTCTTTCCCTCCAAACATTACAATACTTGCGTGTCCGGGGTAGAAGGTCCAGTGAAGTCCCCAGACCCTCATGTACTCCAAGTCCGGCCCTCATTCTGCTACCAAAGCCGCCCCAGCCGTGGTTCCATTACAATGTTGCTGTCTGCCGGTAGTTGCTTGATTCAGTGTTGTTGCGTCCCAGCCTACTCCTCTTCCTCTTGCCCTGGCGAGCGTTCTGGGTCCGAGTTCCTGGCGACCTGCGTTTCAGGTAGGTCTTGTCCCTTGTGTCGGCGGGGCCGCCTGCCCCCTCGATTATCGCTTCCCACTTGCCGCCATCCGTCGATCCAGTCTTGCACTTCCTCCGGTGTCTCAAAGAACCATGTCTTACCATCAGCTACAACTCTGTGTTTTGCCGGGAAGAGCATAGAATAAGGCAGGTCCCTCGCTCTCAAAACATTTTTCACCTCTAGAAAGCTCCTCCTGCGCTTGGAGAACGCCGCTGTGAAGTCTGGAAGAAAGGTTATTGTGAAGTTTTGCATCAGCACCGGCGGAGAGGTTCTGGCGGCCTGCAGGATAACGTCTCGATCTCGGTAGTTAAATAATCGTGCAAGTACTGGTCTCGGCGGGGCCCATGGCTTCGGCCTCCCACCAGGAACTCTGTGTGCTCGCTCCACTGTGAAAAAGTACAAGAGTCCTTTGGGTTGCAGTCCCTTCCTCACCAGCTCCTCCACATATAGGTCCATCACCTGCTTGCCTTCTGTCTCCGGAATACCAATTATGCGCACGTTATTGCATCGTGCGCGCCCTTTCTGGCTCTCTAGTTTGTCAGCCAGCAACTTATTTTCTTTCTTGAGTAGGGAGACTTCAGTTTGCAATTCGGACGTGTCTGTCACCAGTGATTTCGCCACTATTTCCACTCTCACCCTGTCCGCCATTTTGTGGAGGTCCGCCTGTAGGAGTGAGACATCTGTGGAGATCGATCCAACCGTGGCTTGGACACCCGTTAAGGCCGTCATAATGTCTTCCAAGGTGATCTTTTTCGCTCCTGCTCCTTCTTGTTGTTTGCCCGTGGATGCGCGTCCTTCAGGTTGCGTCACAGGGTGTTTTTCGAACGCAAATTTGTGCAGCTTAGCTTGGGCGGCAGCGTTCCTAGGTCCCTTGCCCGCCATGATGGCGTTTGATGCGGAGCGGGTTGCTTCTTGCGTGGCAATATGGTGCCGTCCCTGACTTGTGGTGCAGGGGAGGTAATCGCGTGGCAGCTTGTAAGGTCAGCCGGGATAGGGCGACCTCCTCACCTACTGTTGTTTCTTACTAATGCGGCTGCATCCCAGCGTCACTCCGGTACGCAGGTAGTGCAGATAGAGGTGCCCCTGTGATGCAGGAGGGGAACGTATGGTGAGTCCTTACCGTGCAGTGGCCCAGTGTATGAGGTCACTCTTTGCGGTGTATTGTCCTTTGCCATCGTCGTTCTGCCTGCTGGTCTTGATTGTCCCCCCAGGCAGCGCTCGTCGTTAAAGTTGCCCTATGCCACGTGGGATGGTAACTGATGGCCAGTATATTTTCCCCCAGAAAGGTCACTGATGATGTACCGCGTTTAGCAGGAGCCGCCGCCCGCCCATCAGCCGCACCGAAATTGCCTAATTGAGGCTCTGTAGTGTCCCTGCCGCTAACCGCCCTTCTGGAGGCAGCGCGACTCTTGCCGGCGCGGGGACAACTTGCACAAACTTCCGCCCAACCTGTGCCGAGTCAGTCTCCCTGGGTCCCGCAGATCGCGGTTCGGCGTTTCCTGTGCTTCTCCTCAGCCTCACTCCCGCACAGTCCGGATTGCCACTCTCCTTGTTTTAACTGATTTGAGACTGTTCTGATTTCTAATGCTCTATTCATTCATTTCTAAAGCTCCATTTCTCCTGTGAGGTTTTAGAACATCTATACACTCTTCATGGATTTTTGGAGCAGTGCATAGCTAAACATGATGAGTTTACCTATTATGATTTATTAGGAGATTTCAACATTCATTTCGGTAAGGATGGTGATATAGGAAAACATTTCCATATTAATAGTTGCCCATACACTGATTAATATATAGAGCCCCCAGAACAGGTGGATTTTAAAACATCTTGATCCATGACTGTAATCTTACTTTATCCTTAGATTTTATAATTGATGATGACCCTTATTGTGTATCGCCTAAGTTCACCGGTTATGTTAGTACAACCACAATTTATTTCACTCCACTGGCTCCCAGTCCACAAGAGAGTCACTTTCAAGCTCCCCACTCATGACTACAAAGCTCTACACAACGAAGGACCAGCATACCTGAACCACGCCTCGCATTCCACGTACCCGCCAGACAACACCAATCCTCCCAACTAGCCCTCGCCTCGCCCCCATGATCCACAAGAGTAGAACCGGAGGACGGTTATTCTTCTACTTCACCGCCAAAACCTGGAACACCTAACGCCTGCACCTCAGGCAATTTGCGTCACTGACACAATTCAGGAAGGACCTCAAGACCTGGCTCTTCAAATGATCCTCCACCCAGTCCATCCAGAAGCCCATCTCCCCCAGCGCCTTGAGAAGCTCATGGGTGAGTAGCCATGCTTTACAAGTCCCTGATTGATTGATTTCATCCTGGTATTGGCCTCACTTTATAACATCATTAGTGGTCTATGAATTGATTGTCTTGGATTTTGCAATCACAATCCAGTATCTCTTTCCTTTAATTGGGTCAGCAACGTATGAACCACAACCCAGAACATGACAAGTCCAGTGAGCAATACTGTTAGGGGATGTCATTTTAAAATGATCCAAATCAGTTCCTGATGATTTTTGTTTAAGGGAAAATTAGCTTCTAACTAGATCTCCTAGACCCGATTCGGTGTCCAGATAGTTGGGCATTGACTGCTCTAGGGTCCACCATGACTTGATTAAGGCCTTAAGGGATAAGGATAGGGTTACATCCTGTTGAGCTATATATATGTGAGTGATCAAACATTGGAAATATCTCTTGTGAGAGGATGCATGGAATCACCTTCTATAAGCTAGCCAACTCCCTAATCATACCCTATTTTTGGAGGTAGTTAATTGGACAATATCTGCATAAACAGATGAGGGTTTCCCTAATTCTCATATCTCTCCTGATTCTGGGAGAAGTGATTTTTCAGGAATATACAATGATGCAAGTCAAGTTGCACCTCATGGAGTCTCAAATATTTATTTCTAACTAAAGGAAGTGATTGAAGCCATACAGTAACCATCCTGACTGTGATGAGATTCCTCCAGATCTTTATATTTCTGTTCCTGAGGTGTAGACTCTACTTTTACTCCAAACGATAAGGTCTCCCATAAAAGTGGTAATCCAAACACCATGGTCGCAACCCATTATTATTCCGGTCTTTAAGAAGGGTAACAGAAGTAAACCTTATTGTTATTGTCCTATTTCCCTAATAGATTCCATAGTAAAGGTCATAGGAAGGGACATTCTCAAAAGACTAACTCTTTGGGCCGAGGAACATCTAATCTTGTCAGACCTGCAATATGGGTCAGGGCAGGGTTGGCAAATATAACCTGGGTCCTAATCTTTATCTCCTTGTTAGTAAGTATTCAGTGGGTAAATTGTGCTCCATTTACATGTCTTTTATGGAGCTCATCTTGGCTCATCATGTTAATTGGGATAAACTCTGGAATATTTTATTGACCCTAGGAGTTGACCCAGACATTTTTCATGTTCTTAGGGATCTGCATTCCAACATGGCCTCAGATGTACACTATGATGTTGATGCCTCCACTGCTGAGGTGTTTGCTATCAAATGTGGTGTAAGACAGGGTTGTATTCTTACCTCTATTTTGTTTACTATATATATGAATAATTTTGGAATCATTTTGCACTCACCCTATGGTGATTTTTCCCGGGTGACAAGCCATGTTGTGCCTGCATTATTATGTGAGGACAGCGCCATGATTTTGGGTAGAACTGCACCATGCCTGAGGTGGCTTCTTGATAGCATTATTACTTCTATGGACTGATTTGAATTGACGGAAGGTGGTATTCAGTTATAATGTATGGTAATACGATAGTTGCACTTCTGTTTTAAAATTGTAGTTTTTTATAGAGGTGTTACAATGTTTAACATTTGCACAAATCATGAATTGTAAATATTGTGTATATATTCGAACATTTGTAAAACTGCACACCTATTTATTTGTATATAGTATATTTTTTAAATTGTAGCTTTCATAGCGGTGCTATAAAGTTTGTTATCAGCACAAATCATGAACTGTAAATATTGTGTATATGTATGAACAGCTGCTAAAACTTTGTACACTTATTTATTTGTACATTACTTTTTAAATTTTCTTTTGCAACTTGTATGTATGTATGTTTGATGCTGCTTTTATGATTTTAATTATTCGAAATAAAGACTTTGACTTACTGACTGACTGACTGACAACTGTTAGACCAGTCAGCCTTTGGGGGGGTCTACCCCCAAAAATGTTGCCTTACTGCTCCCTTTTTGCTGATCTTGTTTTTGTTGGCATTAGGAATCTGTGCACTCTACCACTGCTAACCAGTGTTAAAGTGTGTTTGCTCACTCCCTAAAACATGGTAACTTTGGCTTACATCCACTTGGGACAATTTATTTACTAATAGGTCTCTAGTAAAGGGCTAATATGTGTACCCAGGACCAGTAAATTAAATGCTACTAGTGGGCCTGCATAACGAATTGTGCCACCCATTTAAATAGCACCTTAAATCAGTCACAGTCCTGGCACTGAAGCCTGTGTATGCAGTTTTAACTGCCATTTTGACTTAGCAAAATAAACCTTTTGCCAGGCCTAAACCTTCCTTTTTAGGGCATGTACGTTTTCCCTAGGGTAGGCCCTAAACAGCTCTTAAGGCCGGGTGCAGCGTATTTCAAAAAGTTGGACATGTACTTTTAACTTTTACATGTCCTGGTTGTGAAAAACTCCTGAATTCGTTTTTCACTACTGCAAGGCCTACTTCACCCACAGGATAATATTGGGTTTTAATATTACATTTCATAAGTGGTAAGTTTCAATTGGGAACACTGGGTCTCACGCCTAGGTGTAGCTGACAGTTAGTCAATGTGTATTGCTCCCAGACAGTAAGACAAAAGGGGATAGGTATTGGAAGGATGGGCCATCACTGACTTGATGAGAGTGAAAAGCTGTCTCCTACCAGACTTGCACATCACAAAGGCTCAGCGTACTCAAAAACAGTTTTGACACTAGCATTTTGTGTCAAGGGAACCTGGGGCGCAGGGAAGCTAGACATTCCAGGAACCTCTGGGGGCGGAAGCCTCTGGAAACTTCTCTTAATTCAAAGTGAGCATAAATTATAGACCCTCAGACCCAAATCTTTAGTACACCTCTTGACCTGTGGAAGACTCAGAAGGACTGCTGCGCTTCTCTGCAAGAAGGACTGCTACTCTGTTGCCCAGCTACCTGATTGAAAGGACCGGATCTGCATCTTGAACCCAGCACCACCAGAGCGACTCCAAGGGCTAGTTTACTGGCCTCCTGATCAGAGACTCAGGGACAGAAAAGGCTCCACCCACCATGAACCCAGCATCTGGACTCTTTCTGCTGTGAATCTTGCCCCTCACGTGGTTCTACCACTGTCCTGGACCCTTTGAAAAGGACCAGCCAGCTGTGGTTCTGTGAGAAGAACCAATGCAGTGCAAGGCATCTCCTTGAAGCAGCATTCAAACTACGTATGTACAATACATCCCTGATGCAGGACCACAAATCACAGCACCATAGCTCCCTAGGAACAGCTGTTGTGCTTTACACTCGATGCTGAATCTCGGCAAACCAGGATTCGAGGTAGTTTGTTCAGCTGGCCTAACTTGATGCCTCTATCCGGTCTGCGCTCCATGGCGGTTAATAAAGGTATTTTAGTAAAATGCAAAATTAATATAGTTAAAATTTGTGTGCTGAATAAAGGTACAATATATAATGAACTGTAAAATATGTTTAAAAATGTACAAATGTACTAGGCAGATACATCTATTCATAATAGGCCTAAACAATGCTTAAAGCAGCATTGCTTCACAAATAGCTTGACAAGATGTGCTAAAAAACAGACAAAATGTTTAATTCTTCACCTCTCATTGATCATGCTTCATATACATCTTCAACATGTTTCTGCTTTTAAAATATTGTTTTGAAATGTTTGATTACAAATGATCATGTAATAGAATTATGAAAAATAACCAAAGAAGAACTGTAGTGAATGGAATAAGATTGACATCTTTTAACATATGTGTCTTATTTTTAACTAGAGATGCCATCCTAATTTTTTCTCCCGTTACAGCTGATTTTTCTATTTTCATGTAGCTCATTGTTAACTAACATACAATTTGCTTTATCAGAAGGTTAGAGATTTAATCAAATTCATGGGAAAGGAGGTTTAGATTGAAATGGCCTCATGTGTAGTCTAACTTAATTCAACAAAGTTGCACATTGCTGTCTGTAATCTATTGTATTTTGCCTGAAATGGGAAAGACTTATCATGTTCCCAGGAGAACACTGAAAGCCGATTGGACGAGAAGATGCAACATGGACTGCAACATTTCTTTTGACTGTTTAGAATAATAGGTAATCCTAAATGTAAATGTAAATGTATAGGCATTTATATAGCGCACTACTTACCCAGAGGGTTCCAAGGCGCTTCGACCGCTGCGAAACCCTTCCTGGCTTCCCTGAGAGATGGTCCCTTAATGGGTATCTCCAGGGCGAGACCAGGCATCCCCGGCGGTCTGGTGGGGCCGTTAGTGAGGATGAGGCAAGCTAATGCCCAGAGTTGCCGAGTGTGATCGCTGATCAGAGTGGGCACCGAGGCGAGAGAATTATCGAGTCCGCTGACCCTGGTCAGAAACCTGCCGCGCCGGGAATCGAACCCTGGTCCCGGGCCGTCCTCTGCTCTCGGGTCTGCCGCCTCTAACCAGTGAGCCACACTACCTCACCTACAGTAGACACACATGTCCCTACTACTTTCCAGACCCTTTTGAAGACTGTGGTTGCTTCTGCTACTGCACATTTATCCTGCCTTATTCCTTATTGCTTTGAGACTTTACAGAGTTCTTGTGAACTTCTATTTATGGGAAGTTCTGCTTTATTAGAATGGACTTTTGGGGATTCGCCAGTCCCTGGGGCCTCTTTTTATTTAAAAAAAACTGTGTGGGGGGGGTTTCAAGCCCCCCACACACGCCCCGGGGAATGCCACCTCCCCGGGGCTCTAATATAGAAAATAGGGGGGACGGACCACCTAGTCACGGGGACTACCACCTCTCAGGGCTTTTGAATGTTGGGAGGGGGGCCGCGCGGTCCCCTTCCTGGAGCCTTTGATGGCCCTGGGGACCACCACCTTTCAGGGCCGGCTTCTGCAGTGTCCCGAGGTGCCTTCAGTGCCGCCTTCTGCAGTGCCCTGGGTGATGAAAAGCAATGCCGGCTCCCGAAGAACGCGGGGAGCCGGCTGGGACCGTGGGGGCTCATAAAAAACAGTTCTTTTCAGAACTAACTTTACTGGTAAAAAAAGAGCTATATTTCTATGATAGTATGTAAAATTTTCTGTTTTTTTGCTGCACCAGTTTTACTCTCTACGCATGCGCAGCCTTGTTTCCAAGCCCACGGTTCTTTGTTTTTCTTCTATTTCGCCAAGCAAACCTCTCCTCATTTCAGATATTACATTTTCCGCTTTCTTCTGCCGGGTCGTGTGCCTCATCCGCTGCTATACTTTTGTAATATATTATTAATCATATTCTATCTATATTTATTTGAAACGTATTGCAGAGGCCCCAAATGTTAATTGCATGCTCCGTCCTCCGCCATTTTAGTAGTTTTCTTCTGTTATTTTTATTATACTTGCTACTTTCAATTTACCCCTCGCCTATCTTCTCTGTGATCCATGAGATTTCCTGCCACAGACAC
The DNA here is from genome assembly GCF_964263255.1 of Lissotriton vulgaris. Taxonomy (NCBI): domain Eukaryota; kingdom Metazoa; phylum Chordata; class Amphibia; order Caudata; family Salamandridae; genus Lissotriton; species Lissotriton vulgaris. The sequence goes on along the minus strand of NC_141699.1, from coordinate 674,695,127 downwards.
CACAGTGTTTGTCCTTGCCCTCCAATCTTATCAGACTTGGTCACACGCATACCTAAAAACTAATTTGAAGCATGTAAGGCACAGCCATTACAACGCGTGACCATCACCACAAAGCCATTACCGTGCTTATTCCTTTATCATGCGTGGTAAATGTATAGTAGTTGTAAAAGCATGCGTGGTAAAGCCATATGCGTGCTAATGAATTTGTGTTGACGTCACGCGTGGTTATGACCACGATGTAATGGCTGTTTCCCTCCCAGGACACTGCAGCAACCGGGTCTGGGCGTGGGGGACTCCAGGGCATCAGGCAGTCTCCCTCACACAATATAGAAATCTCCGGGGGGTGGTGGTTTTCATGGTTTGAGGGGCGTCATTGAGGCCCACACAGTTAATTTTATAGGGGGGTAGGTTTGCAAGCAAAAATGTCGCAAGAGGTTTGTAAATGTGGTACACATTGTTTTGTTTTTCTTTGATTTCCTTTCTATGTTGTAGTCCAGTTAACAATCTACAGAAGAGTGACATCATAACTGATAGAAAAACAGAAAAGCAAGAAGTAGTATAGTTTCTACCACCAAAAGTAAGTTACCTAGTTAGTAGAGAGGTGAGATAAGCATGCTCAGTGAGAAGAAAAGGACCCTCAGGCCCCAACTGAAAGTCGGTAGCCAGTTGTCTGATTGAAAAGAAATGAAATGAAAAATTGCACTTGTATAGCGCATAGCTACCCGGAGGCCTCGCAGCGTCTCGCAGCGTCCTTGGGTCCTTGTAGAAAGGAATAGTAACAAAATTGTGATGAAAAAATGTGAATTAAAAGGAGTGTGGACTACTCCCCAAACTGAAACATTCTTTTAATAAGAGGGTAGTTCTAACTCCATTAAAATCAGTGAAAACAGCGGACTAATGAATGGTTATGTTAGTTTGAACCATAAAGTCCTATAAACCTACAGAAACGAAAAAAAGGGGGTCGACATGTTTCTGCTAATGAGCTATAGTCAGCTCAGCACTCATCAGGACCGAAAAAAGTCCTCACACCGCGGTTGGCGCCCGCTAAGGCGCCTGAACCAATGGCGCGGGACAAAAGAAACTATTATAACCTTACCTGTAAAAAGTTTACACAGGTGTTGTCTTCTTTGGCCTCTCCAAGGTGTGTGAAACAGGAAAATCTGTAATACAAAAATCAAACAACAGATTTTTACCACATTGAAAGGGTTATATTAATTTCAAGACACGCTGACTCACACTAAAGTAGACAATTTCGCTTGTTGTGATTGCAAAGAATTATTTTGCAACAAAGTAAAATCTCTGCTGTAACTTAGCAGTGTAACTGGCATTAGATTTAGCCGATCTGGTCTATGCCTCAACATGACACGTGAGAAATTATATACTTGTCGTGAGGCAAGTCATTTGTTAACATTTCGAAAAGTGCTCGTTTAAAAATAAATACAATAAAAACACCTTCGAGATAACGGAAGAGTCAATAAATCAAATTTTTGATCGGAATAGACACTCCCAATCAGTTAGTGGTGGAAGTACCCCTTAGGCTTGTGGCAGGGGGAAACCTTCACGCCCAGAGTATCTGAGGAAAAATAGGTGAAAGATATTTACTTCAGATAGTCAAATTTTTGGAGTTTTTTTTATATAGTTAAAGTGTCACGGAAAAAAGGAAAACGGCTCTAAGCCGGAGACCGGAGAGTTACTTCAGTAAACTTACTTGCTTTCGGGCGACTGCCCGCCGTGAAACCTAAAGCGTCCACATCCACAGCCCGAAACAACAGAGTAGCCGTTCCGAACGTAGATCTTAAGTAGGGAACGTAATCAACGTAACTCGCGATCACGTGATTAATTCTTAGCATTCAGTCCTTAAAGGAACATCGTTATTTGTTTACGTGTTCACTTGTATTGCACTGGGACAAAAACAGATAGCTTCAACGGGAAAAGAGGTTACCTCCGCATCACTGACCCCCATGGTATATCATCATTGAGCCCATGTGTGTGCATGGAAAGACGGTATATCAATCTTTGTTCCTTCTCAAAGATGCTACCCTCGTTGATTTGATTCAGTTGCTCTATTATTGTCCATTTCAGGTCATTGGGACAATGGCCGCGTTCTAGGAAGTGGGCAGTTAGCTTTGTGGTACTCCTGCCGCATCTCACATTGCTGCGATGTTCCCCAATGCGTGTTTTTATCTTCCTTGTGGTCATTCCCACATACCTAAGGTCGCAGGGACAAGTTATCAGGTAGATGACATTACTTGAATTACAGTTGGTGTGTCCCCTGAGATGCCATACTTTACCCTCCTCTAGATTGAGAAATTTAGTTGCTGTGGTGAGGTGGCAAACACTGCATCCCCCGCAAGGGAAGTGGCCCGTTACAGGGGGTAAACCCCATGCATTCAGAACTGTATGATCTTGCATGGTCTGGTCAGTTCTGGGGCGAGTATGTACAAGGGAGTCTTGCAGACTTCTCTCTCGTTTATACGAAAACAGCGGTTTTTGCCATTTACGCCCACTACTTGTAAGGATGCGCCAGTGTTTGCTGATGCAGCGGCTCACAGCATTGGATATATTGCTGTAAGTCGTTACACAAGCCAGTGGAATCTCAGCTTCATTCTCCTTGCTATGATCTTCCAGCAAGGCCTCCCTGTTGTTGTTTCTTGCTCTCTTGCGGCTTTTGTGCAATATTCTTTTAGGGTAACCTCTAGTAAGTAACTTGTAAGTAAGTAAGTAAGTAAGTAGCTCTGTAAGTAAGCTCTGGACTGTCCCGCCTGGTGAAGCGCTGTGACCGTCCTGACTCGTTCAGAAGCGGTCGCTCCCCCACGCTCCCTGGCCACTTAAGTATCACTGCACTTCACTGCTCTCGTTGCTCACTGCTGAAACTGCATTTGCTGTGCTTGTCTAAAATCGTAAGCGTCGCTTTGCATCTTAAATTCCTCTGTGCTTTAATCTAATCGTAGCGCTTCACTGCTCTCAGTGCTCACTGCTGAAACTGCATTTGTTTTGCTTGTTTTAAAATCGTAAGCGTCACTGTGCATCTTAAATTCCTCTGTGCTTTAATCTAATCGTAGCGCTTCACTGCTCTCAGTGCTCACTGCTGAAACTGCATTTGCTGTGCTTGTCTAAAATCGTAAGCGTCGCTTTGCATCTTAAATTCCTCTGTGCTTTAATCTAATCGTAGCGCTTCACTGCTCTCAGTGCTCACTGCTGAAACTGCATTTGTTGTGCTTGTTTTAAAATCGTAAGCGTCACTGTGCATCTTAAATTCCTCTGTGCTTTAATCTAATCGTAGCGCTTCACTGCTCTCAGTGCTCACTGCTGAAACTGCATTTGTTGTGCTTGTTTTAAAATCGTAAGCGTGACTGTGCATCTTAAATTTCTCTGTGCTTTAATCTAATCGTAGCGCTTCACTGCTCTCAGTGCTCACTGCTGAAACTGCATTTGTTGTGCCTGTTTTAAAATCGTAAGCGTCACTGTGCATCTTAATTTTCTCTGCGCCTGAATTCAATCGTAGTGCTCTATTGCCCATTTCCATCATTGCTTGGCTCGCACTGATCGGTAAATTAAATTTTGACTGATCGTGCCGGTGCCACTACTGCCCATAGCTTACTCCACACCCCAATCTCGTCCTGTTTTGGTTTTGTTTATTTTGCGGCCATTTTGCTGTTGTTGTTCTGCCTCCTGGCCCGTCTCTACACCCCTCCCCCGCCTCCCAGTTGACCCTCCCTTGCCCCTCCCCTTCCACTATCCACATATGACAGATGCATTTGCGCGCAGCGTTCATGCGCAGCGGTCGCGCCCCATGTGCGCCGAAGGTGCGCCAAAAGTAAGCCCTTCTACGCCCGTCTGCGCCTGGACCGCGCCCAGCGCCAAACCCCCTGGCCTCCGCAACCCGCACTCCTCCCGCATAACGTATGACGCTGCCAACCTCCTAGCCCTTAACCCCGGACGCACACCACAATGCTACGAAGCTGCCCCTGGACATACCCACGGTCCCTTCGCCTGCCACTCCTGCAAGTTCGCCTGCATCAAGACCCACACCAAATCCACTAACTCCAAACACAGCTCCCACTCTAACCACCTAAAGTGCATCCTGCTGAACACCCGCTTGGTCCACATACACTCCACTGAACTCTGGGACCTACTCGACACTGCTTCACCGGACATCGCCTTCCTTACCGAAACCTGGATGAACGCATCATCAACACCCGACAACGCCATAGCCATCCCGGACGCTTACAAGATCATCCGAAAAGACCGCACCAACCAAACAGGAGGAGGCATCGCCATCGTCCATAAGAACACCATCAGAATCACGACCAGCTTCGACGATAACCTTGCAACCGCCGAACACCTCCACTTCCAGATCCACACCGACCCCAGGACCACACTTAGAGGCACCCTCATCTACAGACCACCAGGAACCCGTAAACAATTCAGCGAAGACATCACTGACTTCATCAGCCCACATGCCCTCACCTCCGAGAACTACATTCTACTGGGAGACCTCAACTTCCACCTGGAAAAGAAAAACGACAGCAACACCACCACCCTTCTGGACAACCTGGCCAATCTCGGACTCAAACAACTTGTTGACACCCCCATTCATGTAGCCGGACATACGCTCGACCCAATCTTCACCTCCAGCAAGCACATCTCCTTCGATCACACCACAGTTTTCCATTGGACGGACCACAGCTGTGTTCACTTCAGCTACAAAACTACCTCGACCCTCAACCTATTCCGCGAAGAAACTGGAACAAAATCACCACCGACCAACTCCTCACATCGCTCAACCAAAACCCTCCCGCCCTCTCATCGGACCCAAACCAAGCTGCCACCAAACTCAAACAATGGATCACTCACAGCGTTGACGAATTAGCCCCCTTGAAAAACCACCAAACCAAACAGGGTAGCAAAAAGGCCCCCTGGTTCAACAATGACCTTAAGAAATCCAAGAAACTATGCCGTACTCTCGAGAAAACATGGAGAAAAAACCCAACCACTGACAACCTGACCACCTTCAAGACAGCCACCCGCAAACACCACCAATTGATTCGATCCACCAAGAAATCAGCATTCAAGGATCGACTCGACAACAACGCCCAAAACAGCAAGGAACTATTCAACATCGTCAAAGAATTTACTAACCCCACTGCAGCCTCAAACGACATTACTCCCTCCCAAGACCTCTGCGATTCGTTATCCTCTTTCTTCTACAACAAAATCGCCAACATACATAACAGCTTTGAGAACATTTCCAAAGAACAGTCCACTTCACCCACCTCCGAACCTAATCAGCCCTCTAACAACCTTAGCGCCTGGAACCCGATCACCACTGAAGACACCATCCGCCTAATGAACTCCATCCACTCAGGGTCGCCAACCGACCCCTGTCCCCACCACATCTTCAACAAAGCAGACTCCATCATCGCACCCCATCTCCGTGATGTCATCAACTGCTCCTTCAACTCTGCTACCTTCCCAGAAAGCTGGAAACACGCCGAACTCAGCGCCCTCCTGAAGAAACCCACAGCAGACCCTTCTGAACTTAAGAACTACCGCCCCATCTCCCTCCTCCCATTCCCTGCCAAAGCCATTGAGAAAGCCGTCAATAGCCAGCTCGCCGCCTTCCTTGAATCCAACAACTCCCTCGATACCTCACAGTCCGGCTTTCGAGCCAAACACAGCACCGAAACTGCTCTCATTGCAGCGACAGACGACATCCGAACGCTACTGGACAACGGAGAAACAGTTTGTCATAACACCCTCATACAACGCCACAGCAACATCGGCATACAAGGAAAAGCCTTGGACTGGATCATCTCGTTCCTCGCCGGGAGAACCCAGAGAGTCCGACTCCCCCCATTCAAATCAGAGGCCACCGAAGTCATCTGCGGAGTACCACAAGGATCATCACTCAGTCCCACCCTCTTCAACGCTTACATGAGTCCCCCCCCACACCCAGCTGATCCTTTCCCTCACCAAAGACCCTAACACCGCCAAAACCAATCTTCACGAAGGCATGAAAGAAGTAGCCGAATGGTTGAAAAACAGCCGCCTAAAACTTAACTCAGACAAAACGGAAGTCCTCATCCTAGGTTCATCCCCCTCTGCCTGGGACGACTCATGGTGGACACCGGCCCTGGGCACAGCACCCATATCCACAGACTACGCACGTAACCTAGGCTTCATCCTAGACTCCTCCCTCTCGATGACCAGACAAGTCAACGCCGTCTCATCCTCTTGCTTCAACGTACTTCGTATGCTCAAACAAATCTTCTGTTGGATCCCCACCGAAATAAGAAAGACTGTCACCCACGCACTGGTCACTAGCCGACTGGACTATGGAAACACCCTCTATGCTGGAACCACAGCCAAATTACAGAAAAAACTCCAACGCATCCAAAACACATCAGCCAGACTCATATTGGACATCCCTCGCCAAGCTCACATTACCGGTCACCTGAAAGACCTCCACTGGCTTCCCGTCAACAAGAGAATAACGTTCCGTCTCCTCACCCACGCACACAAGACCCTCTACAAACTAGGACCCAAATGCCTCAACACACGGCTGTCCTTCTACACACCCACCCGCCAACTAAGCTCCTCCAATCAAGCCCTCGCCACTGTTCCGCGCATCCACAGATCCACCATGGGAGGAAGATCCTTCTCCTACTTGGCTGCCAAGACCTGGAATTCTCTCCCCACTCACCTCCGCCTTACACAGAACCACATTTCCTTCAGAAAGGAACTTAAAACCTGGCTATTCGATAAATAATGCACCCCCTCCCCCAAGCGCCTTGAGACCCTCTGGGTGAGTAGTGCGCTATACAAATTGCTGAACTTGAACTTGAACTTGAACTTGTTCGTAAGATCTTCTGCTTGAGTGTTAAAATCACTGAGGTTACTGCAATTTCTACGTATTCGTAGATATTGACCAAATGGTAAGTTTTCCCGTAACAGGCGTGGATGGAAACTTGAGAAATGGAGAAGGTTATTTTTACTTGTCGGTTTGTAGTAGGTTTTACTGGTTAAATGGTCACCTTCCCTAATTAGTGTAACGTCCAGAAAGACTATGGAATTTGGGTCATATTGATGAGTGAATTTAAGATGGGGATCGCAGGTATTCACCCAATCAAAAAATACCAGAAGGCTTTCCTCTGGGCCCTTCCAAATTAAAAGCACATCATCAATGTACCTCTGCCACAGGATAACATTGAGAGCGTAAGGATTGGTGGCAGCCAAAATGTGGGTCTTCTCAAAGTTGTACACATAAAATCTTACAATGCTCGGGGCAAAAATACTCCCATCGAAGTACCTGTCTTTTGCAAATAGATGGTGTCTTTGTACTGAAAGAAGTTGCGTTTCAAAGCCAATGTGGCGCAATCAATAACAAAGGCTCTAGAGGTGATATAAGACCAGGTGGTCTGCTCTAGAACATCTGCCAGTACTTTCAATGTTGCATCTTGCGGAATGAAAGTATATAAACTTTCAATGTCTAAAGAGACCAAAAAACATGGCTCCTCAGGTAACTGGACAGTAAGTAACATTGAAAGAAGACTTTTGGTATCCTTAATGTATGTACTGGTGGACATTGGTTTAAAAAAGAAATCGCAGTATTTCGAGAGTGGCTCCAACTGAGAAACAATCCCTGAGACAATCGGTCTTCCAGGAGGTGGAAGCCGATTTTTATGAGTTTTGGAAGTGTTTTTAAAATAGGGGATTTTGCCCTCAGAGTTGGTTAGGAAATCAGCTTCCTGTTTACTTATGTAGCCATCCCTTTCTGCTGTCGTGACCAGTTCCATTATTTCATCTTTCAGGAAAGGAGAAGGATCTTGTTGGAGGATGGTATAACTAGTAGTGTCACTCAGGAGTCGTCTGCACTCCTGATCGTAAGCGGAGGCATCCTGGATGTTGTAGTCCATCCAGAGAAAATATAACTTATTGTACAGCCAGTACTTTTCAACCCTACTGTCAAACATCTTACTATAGTACTTCAAATGATAAATATTATTTTTGTTGTGGACCGTTCCCCCACCCCAAAAAAAAACCAAGTATATCGTTTTTTTATTAACTTTTATTAAAACAACAATAACTGTAAACGTAACTTAAAGATAACATAATAAACAACTAGAAAAATAACTTTAATAAAACAGTATTATAAACAAATTATGATGTGGACTCCAAAAGACGTTGGGGAGGTAATCTGCAAAACAAAAAAGAAAAAAAGATTTTAAAGTTATGTATATGTGACTAAATAAGATGAAGCATTACAAGTGAAGATAACACTACGATTTTACGAGTGCAATGTGCCTAGTACATTTCATTTCTGTTATAGTCCCGCGTTCAAGTGGTGTCTATATGGAAGTGCCTACTGCGTTACTGACACAAAAGTGGCTCAACGGGATTGTAAATACGCCGATTTATTTCTAATGCATTGCAATGAAGGCATTGTATATCTAGGCCGCTGTGCTTACCTTGTATAAACACTGCGGCCACCGGAGTTCACAACTTCAATTCAACTCTGCTTCTACATTTCGAAGTAGACAGCAGTGTCTATAAGTTTAAAAGAGAAAGAGAAATTATGTCACAGAGAGTGAGAGAGAGAAAGAGAGAGAGAGAAAACAACATTAAAACTGTCTTGCAGAGTCTGGAGTTGAGATTTTTTCTTGAAAAGTCAGACGCAGAATTACAAGCTCCTTGCGCCTCTTTTCCCCTGTTTAAAGTGACACAAAAGTGGCGCAATAAGCTTGTAGATCTGTTTCTCAGTCTGTTGTAACCTATCTATTGTCACTGCTCGGAGGTAATTATACATTTCTACCCAGTCAAGATACTGCACACTACCCACTCTCTCCTTTCACACATTTTTTATTGTTGTTTCGGAAACAAAATTATTTGCTCACCTAGTGCCAATGGCGTGATTGAAAGAGGGTGCTCTACGTGTCGAAGAAGCCTTCAGTGTAACCAAGAGAGTTCACCACTTCAACTCAGATAGGGTTTTATACAGCAGACTGCAGATAGCAGCGTCCAAAACTTAAAAAAAGAAAGAGAAACAATGTGAGAGAGTAAGAAAGAGAAAGAGAGAAAAAAGGGCATTAAAACGTGGGAGAGACACATACGACAGGGGGAGGGTTCCTGAAGTCAGAGGTGCAACCACAGTCAAAAATATGGGAGGGGGGCTCGAAAATTTTGTTTTGGGGGGGCTTAACTTCAAGCAAAAATAAGAGTGGAGCTGCAGGGGCTGTAAGCGGGGGGGACATCAAAGCCTCATTAACAAGCAAAATGTCTTTAAAAGACCTGTGAAGTACTCGGGTGCTACTGTGTGTGGGCCCAGGAAGCTATCTCATCCTAGCTGAAGTCCGGTTAGCCCAATGTGTGTTTTGCGCACCTGCTGCATACTACACATTTTCCCCTTTCACAGATAACTTGTTGTTCTTTCGGAAACAAGGTTCTTTGCTCACCTTGTGCCATTGCGGTCTTCCTTGTTACATATTCCATCCTGAAGGTCTACATCTAAAAGATATTAAAAGAAAGATGTTATGATTGGTACTGTTAATATATTAATTTGGAGTTAGATAACATTGCGCTTTTATACACGTTCCTTCTCACATTTCTACGAACTGTTTGTATTGGTAATATTCTGGACATTTCAGCAATTATAAAAACGTTCCTGCTATTGGAAAAAAAATGTATACATCTAAATTAATACACTATATAGAAGTTCGTTTGTCTGAAATACTAAGTCGCGTTTTTGTATCTAGTCTGATACAACCCTTTGACTCCTTCAGATGCGTACTCAAGCATCACTGCTCACCTTTTTGTGGAAAAGACGCCTTCTTCATGATGTAGTTCCGATCTCCTTCAAAGAAGTCTCATATATGGTGCCGAGTCTTGATATCTCTTTGGCTAACGACAAACTCCTGCTCCCATCATCATCATCGCAGGTTCTTCACCCGCTCAGTGCTTCGGGCACCACTAACTCAGTGACCAAAGAGGCTTTGCATGTAGTAGTAGGCCCCTTGTTTGGTACTTTGGGAACAACTCTAAAATGGCGTACAACACGTGCGCTCCGTCTTTTTTATACATAGGGTCACGTGTGTAGTGACGAATGCGCTGGATGGGTATGGTGTAGTTGTATACCAGCCATGAGGGAGTGTGTGTGTCGATCTGACAACTAGACCTGCAACCAAGAAATCACTACAATGGAAATCTGGGCCTTGTACTGTTGTTGTGTTTTCCTGGTAGCGTAAGCGCTGTAGGCTGTACAAACGTATTCAGTCTTGATTAATTTACCACCTCCCCCAGGGGCTTTTAAATGCTGGGAGGGGGATCAATAATTGAGTTGACTTTTCTCCTTTAGCGTGCAGTACTATATTGTTTTATAAAATGTATAACTCTTCAAACCATCTTTGCTCCTACGACGCATGGCCACAATTTCCGTAATTGCTTTTAAAAGCAAGATAAAGATAAAGATAATGTCTTCCCTGAATATGTACATTAAATACATAAATATATGTTTTTGAACAATTAGAAATTTTTGCGCCGTATGCGTACGGGGCGCCGTACATGACGTCACGCAGATTTTGTATTTTATTTTTTTTAAATGCGGGGTACGCGTTTTGGGCGAAAAAGAAAGAAAAAGGCGAAGCCCGCTTTATTGTTAATTAGCCTCCGGGGGGGCCAAATCCCGGGGGCAATTTTTTTTCATAATGGGGGGCCCAAAGGGTCCCACCTGCGTGGGGATGGCTACCCCACGGGTCTTTAACTATATGTATGCAGGGGGGCTCATGGCCTACCGGAGTTCCAGAGACCACCTTCCCCCGCCCCCCCTCACGGGCCTCTATTTATAAAAAAAAACTGTGCAAGGGGGTTGTAAATGTGGTATTTTGTTTTCCTTTCTGTCTTGTAGAGGATCCAGGGTAATTTAATGTTTTTTTTGTACAGCCAGTACCTTTCTGCCTGTTACCATAGTAACAGTTCATGGATCACTTGCGTGAGTACAGAGGTTAGAAGTTCACCACAATATATTGCTAATTAAAACAGTTACTGTGCTGGAGATTTACATTTATTTTTTTCATAGGAACCGTTAGTCATAGAAGAAGTCAGTGGAAAGGTTTTGTAAGCGATTCCTTCCTGTTCGGGGAGTATTAGGGTAACGTGCTCCAAGCGGGACTTTACAAAGCTTAATGTTCATTGGCTGTGAAGTATTAAAAGTAGAAGTTTTGGCAGTTATTCCTTGCTCATCTGTGCAACAACATGGACATTTTATTGGCTAAAGTGTTCCGAGCACAAGTTTGCTCTTTATTGTGAGGGAATGGTTCACTGTTGTCAGTGATATTGTGATGCATTTTCCAAAGGAGTATGGCTTAAGAAAGTAGTAGAGGACAGGTTAGGAACACTATTAACTTTGTACAGTGCCCATAAGGTAGTGGAGAGGGATTATGAGGGAAACAATTTTTTTATATGTTTCAAGGTCCATTTATATAATTGCCGTGTGGTGTATAAATCACGGCGGAAAAATGACAGTATCTTGTGCTGTTTTTTTTTATCAAGTTTGTCGGTGACAAACTTTTTAAGAGTACTATTTACTTATAATTTGGTGTTTACTTTCCTGATGGGGAGGTGTGGTTGCGCAGCAAAAAAAATCAGTCTAGGTTTGAAACAGTTTTTATTAAGCAAATACAAATAAACTTTCTTCAGAAACTGTCGCTGTATATATGAAAGGGGTGACAATTAAAAATGGGATTTCATAAAATATCACTTAAGCGTGGCTGTATACTTCTTTTTTGTGCTACAGTTTGTAAAATTGTTGCCCCACATTCTTGATGATGTAAGAGGGCATCAGTTACTTTTAGATAAAGTAGAATAGAAGTGCTACAACAAACACTCCCGCACTACATTATCTCAGATCAAGACAACAAGTAAAAAACAGTTAACTACAAATTATTTCATATTACATAGAAATGCATGCATTATTATTTTTCAAATTTGTATTCTGTACAATTCAGGAACGTGCTGTCGTAGTGCTTAGAAGTTGAAGACTGTTCCGCTAATAAATCACATACTAACTAAAGAATATATAGGATGGTACTGTTATAATATAAAGTATAGGTCCTATATATCTTTAGGGAGAAGGTGAATAGGAACCGCAAATAAGAATATAAATTAGAAAATAACATTCAGAAATGTAGGGTTTATTAAATATTTAAAGTAACAAAGTAGGCATGATAGCTATATTTTTGTGAAAAGCAGTTTCGTAAAATATGTTTCTTGAAAAAAATATCTGATAAAGAACTTTTAATTATTTTAAAGTTATATTATAGATGGCGCTGAAAAATCTCCCATTCCTCTTCTGTAGTAATAGGACAATCTATTATAATATAATGATTGATACTATTGTGTCAGTAAAAAGAAAAGGAAACATAAAGTTATGTATTTAACAGAACATCCATAATGAAATACTTTCTAGCGGTATATATTTACTGAACTTCTTTTCTCCGGTAGGTGAAAAAGTTTGATCTTCGTGGTGACGGGTCATAAACTCCTCTGAGATCATGACGGTGCGAATATTAATATGTATGTATTCTCACAGCACATGATCAGAAGGGGAAATTAGACTGAAAAGTGCAAGCCGGTATTGTTGCTTACTTATCGTTACTCTTTGTGACGACGGATCGTGAAGTCCACTAAGATCACCAAGACTGTTAATGTTATAATATACATATTAACAGTATGTTATCTCTAGGGGAAAACACAATACCAAGTGGAAGATGGTGACGTTGATTGTCATTTTTTAGGGTTTGCGTCAACAGGTCACCAACACCTCTCAAGCTAAGTACAGTGTTAATATTATAATAGAAAAACTCCCTATATATAAGGTGAAAGGAGCCAGAAAAGGAGCAATGTTTGTTATAATCTGTCTGTTTCTAAAAACAAGCTGCTGTCGTTACAGAAAAAAAGCAAAAAACATGCAATAACATTTTTTTTCTACATATAAATGTTTCAATATTGATAAATAGCTACAAATTAAAACTAAGTACTATGCCTATGCCATATTGAAACAACTTACAACTCCAGAATATGTTTATTGTCACAAAAAGAGAATCCGATGTTAGAAAACACAACCTGCAACACAGATTGGCGACTCGGAAATAACTCGCGAAAACGAAACTAATTGCACAGCAGGTGTGGTTTATATAGTTTTTGGTTATGTAGTAGTCTACGGAAGGAAACTGTGGGTCCGCCTATTTAGATGGCACGTTTTGCAGTTTACACATGCTCACGTTTTAACTGTTTTTCTTCTGCACGTGTTCGGAAAAGTTACAAACTGTGAACCTGTAAAGGTTTCGATTTTGATCGCAACACGTATAAGGTATTATATACGTTGGAGAGTTTAAAAAGTGTTACTCATTCACTGTTGTATACAGCAGCAAACTTGCCTTTTATATCTTCAATTACCCAGTGTGTATCTTTACACTTTCATCAAACACTCTAACACTACTGTTTCAAAATTGTAGTGAGCCATTCAGCAGTATATGCTTATCTATACACTGTTGTAAAAGTAAAGCTGCTATACATTCAGCCACACACTCTCCTTTCAGAATTGTAATTATTCAGCCAGTACCCAAGTTCTCATGGTGGAAAGTGTGCCTAAAGTCATGGACTGCTTCAAAACCCTATAGACTATGCATGCATTGTTCTATGCACTGCCAAACTTGTCTTTTATACCTTCAATTCCCCAGTCTGTAACTTTACACTTTCACCAAACACTCTAACACTACTGTTTCAAAATTGTAGTGAGCCATTCAGCAGTATGAGTTTATCTATATCTATACTACTATTATAAAGGAAGAACTTTGAACCTTTGAGGCGGGTAAACTCGGGAACCACAGCACCAATCCACACACCCGATACATTGTTGTAATCGTCAGGGTGTGCAGCTGGACATAGGCTATATAAACGTAATAAATATACGTTATTTAAAAAATTTACCGAAAAAAAAGTAGTCCCTTGGAAGAAGCGCCGGCCGCGACGTGCGTGCCGGACGTGAGGAGCGCGGGGAGGAGCGGCGTCCAGGAGCGCGAGGAGGACCGGCGGACATGGCGCGGGGAGGAGCGGTGAGGAGCGGCGGACAGGCGGTGAGGGGCGGCGGACAGGCGGTGAGGAGCGGCGGACAGGCGGGGAGGAGCGGTGAGCGGCGGATGAGGTAGGTTATTTATTTATTTATTTAGGAGCGGTGAGCGGCGGAAAAATGAAGCCAAAATGAAAATCGTGAGCAAGAGGAAGCAAACGGAGCATTACAAAAGTGAGCCAAACGGTGCATTACAGGAGGAAAAAGTTACGTGTGCAGGTTACAAAAGTGTACATCGTGAGCAAGAGGAAGCAAACGGAGCATTACAAAAGTGAGCCAAACGGTGCATTACAGGAGGAAAAGTTTTCGTGTGCAGGTTACAAAAGCGTAGAAACTAAACATAGAGGTATAGGAGGAAAAAGTGACGTGTGCAGGTAGCAAGAGGAAGCAAACAGAGCATTAAAAAAGTGAGCCAAACGGTGCATTACAGGAGGAAAATGTTACGTGTGCAGGTTACAAAAGCGTACAAAGTAAACATAGAGGTATAATACTGCAATATATGGAGGAAGGCTCCGGGGGACCCACAGACAACGTCGGGGCGGGCGGGGGCCCTGAAGCCTAATTGCTCCCGGACAACGTCGGGACGGGCTGCTAGTACTGTGGTAAAACTGAGGCTGTTATAAATTTAATCAGGCTCTTTCCTTGCAGAACTGTAATCATCCACTCACTACCTAAGTACTCATTCATTAAAATAGGCCTTAGGCCATAGACTGCTTCATACCCCTATAGACTATGCATGCAGTCTTCTATGTACTTGCAGATTTGTCTTTTATACCTTCAATTCTCCAGTTTGTATCCTTACACTTCCACCAAACACTCTGTCACTGCTGTTTTAGTTTTGTGTTGACTCATTCATCGGTATGTAGTAATTCATTCACTACATTAAAACACTAATGCGCACATATACAATTACTGGCATATCCCGAGGAATATGCCAGTTATTGTGTACCGTGACTCCACCACCATGGATGCGCCGTATTTACAATGCGGTGCACCATGGGACAAAAATGGCAGAGATATGTGATGTATCTGTGCTGTAAAGGTGGTGCATTGTTTGAGTTATGTTGCAAGTGCAACGCATCTCCAGCAATGCTCTGGGGGCCCTATGCTCAGAATGCTGTGTCAATCCTTACACCTGATTCAAGCTAGTGCAGGGTTTTGACACAGCATGAGCCGAAAAGTGACAAAGTGAAATCGTGTAGATTTCACTCAGCCACTTTTAGGAGGTGTTCCTGCACCGGAACGCCCCCCCCCTTGTAGGAATGTCTCCTTCTGGTACAGGGATTTACAATGTGACACACCTCCCAGATTAGTCACATTCTAAATACCACACACCATGACGCATATTTTGCACCACTGCTGCATCAGAAAAGTGATGCAACAGTGGTGTAAAAGAGGCACAAGGGGGTTGTAAATCTGCCCCTATCAAAAACTTACAAATTCACCCAGGCAGTTTCACTAGCAGTGCATTCTTTTTGAATTTACTTCTGTTTTTATTAATTTACATTAAAAATATGAAATGTAACTTCAAAAATAAAATAAATATAAGTATTTATAATAAAAATATAGGAAATTGCTATGAAAAGAAAGAAATATAATAATTAATACATTTTCAAATTATCATTTACAAAACCTTTCAAATTCACTGAAAAAAACCATAGGTTTCAGCCACGTTATAGTTAGGAATTAGCATTTAAAAAACCTGGGAAATTCACTGAAAAAACCATAGGTTTCACACATGTTATAGTTAGCTGGACATTTCACTCATACAAAACCATTGAAATTCCCCCGTTATAGTTAGTTCACCTAACTATAACTCGCGTGCCCGCAATGCACTGCTGATGACGTCACAAACTACATCACTCATGACATGGTCAGTGACATCACTCATGACATAACTGATCACATCTCAAATGACATCACTCATGACATCACTGATGACATCATCTAGTGAATGTGTGTTGTCTGAAATTTAAATATGTTTTATATATGTATATCTCAAGGTCGATGGAAGAATAAATGGTTATATAAGTGTCTAAATGGATGATTTTTTTGTAAAATAATTGTATAACTGACTGATTAATTGTATCTTAGTGAATACATGGGTTAGTGAGTAATGTTTAAATATGTAAATATCTGTATCAGTCTCACACTTTTTGCCATCTTCTGAAGATCCTGTAAGACTGCATCGTTAAATACATCTACTGCATCATATGTGGCAGGTGGAAGGACCCGTGACTTCCTTTGTAAGTTGCTTGGATCACGTTTTTGACTTATTTCTTCCCTCCTTAGGTTGTTCATGGAATTAGGGATATCTTCTATGCCAGCTAGATTATGCGTTGTCATTAGATTTTTTAGATCATTGTCTCTAAGTTCTATTTCCTCGTTGCTGCTATTAGTAGAACTCATATTTGTAGTCATTGCCGGTTTCATTGCAAAGATCTTCTGGAACTTAAGTTTGCTGATGAACTTGAAAAGGTCTATTCTTGTTTCTACATGGTCAAATTTTGCCGTGGGGCAAAAAGTTAGGCCTCTTTTTAGTACCATTTCTTCGTCTGTAGTGAGCTTCCTGTCTGATGGGTTTATGGTTAGAAAATTCTGAATATGTTGTGACTCTTTCTGACGTAAACGTATTTCCCGGTGGCCACCTCGGTCGGATAGGGACATTATTTCAATACCAAAGAACTTTAAAAGTTTCCAGTTCATGATGGCTCTCCATATGTTTGGCTACTGCGTTGTTCCTGTCCTTATTCATTGTAGCACGTTCGTGTTCTAGTATTCGTTTTTTAAGTTCACAGGTGGCCACCAGGAAAAACTTTTACGTCAGAAAAAGTCACAACATATTCAGAATTTTTGAACAATGACA
Organism: Lissotriton vulgaris; assembly: GCF_964263255.1. NCBI lineage: Eukaryota > Metazoa > Chordata > Amphibia > Caudata > Salamandridae > Lissotriton > Lissotriton vulgaris. The sequence goes on along the minus strand of NC_141699.1, from coordinate 674,678,136 downwards.
CCCTTTGGTTTGAATCAGTCGGAAGAACTGTACATACATCTGTAAAAGGAATAAACTTTTGACTTCTCGAAACTCACAATGTATTCCCCTTACCCCTTACCCTACCCTACCCCAATACCCCCGGCAATGTCACTTAGAACTGGGATAGATACAAACATGGTTGTGTCAAGGAAGGGAAACATAGGCCCACTGGAGGGCAACACTAATAACTAAAAACAATGTATTTAATGCGCAGTATAAATGTATGAAATTCAATACATAACACAAGAAGTTAAAATGATAAACCATTGGCGGGGTTTCTTCATTGACATCTAAACATGAAGCGCAAAGTTTTGTAAACTAATGACCAATTGATTTGTGACTATATTTGCCGACTCATAACGATGAAATGGGTTTGTGAAAGTAAACAATAACAGTCACGGTAATGGATGAGGACTACAGGGTCCAGAATTCCTGTGCGTACATCGTGACAAACAGGAAGAAGTTAATCACATGTTTCCTGGGGGTTAAGGGTCTACTTAAACAGTGTGTAACTATAGCACAAATTAACCGTGAACAAGGTAGAAGGAACTACTGAAATGCGTTGGTGTAAGTCTGAGCTGAATATGGAATAAATACATTTGTCTGAATAGAAAGTGGCTGGAGTTGTGGCTGATTCGTTTTTTTGTTCAAAAAAACGTTGTTGGAATTGGTAGCGGCAAGGTTCTACCGCAAGAGCTACGCACCGACTGCGCAGCGCTGTGCGGGGGAAAAGGGAACCACCCAGTTGAGAGATATATGTATATACATAAAAGCACAGGTCAAAATACCAGCAGTAAAAAATACATACACTATAAAGAAAAATACACAGTGCGTGAAGCAGCAACATCATAAAAGCAATATTCAAGTGGAGACTTATATCACCTACCAAATAGCAGCAATACAAATAAAAAAATACATACTTTATAAAAATACACAGTATGCAAAGCAGCATCATCATAAAAACTGTGTCCAAATAAAAACTTATAGCAAGTATCAAATAGCAGCATAATGATCTAATAATATGAAAGTGCAGTCAAGTAAATAACAGTGCAATGATCTAAAGTAATTCAAAAAGGGGCGCATAAAGGTTAAACATAGAAGCTATCAGGGCAAATACAAAAATAAATAAATACACATAATTAACCTGAATAATTTTACAGAGCATCAAAAGTTAATAAGTTAAAAACGATGGAAAATTGCCATTAGGGGGTGCTCATTGAAGCACTTGAGCGAACTGCCACTTTCAAAAAGGATCCCGCACGGAAAACCAGATCACCCCTCTCCCGTTTAAGAATTACCATGTAGGCTACTTTGTAATCAGTGATGGCAGTTACTTTAAAAAAGGGGATAAAAATTGTTTGGTGTATTTTTTTTTAAAAAATTACAAAAGAAAACAAAATGTAGCGTTGATTGGTTGCTCTGATTGTCACAGGGGCAAGGCATTTGCTCAAGATTAACATTAAACCCAAAGGGGAAACAAAGCAGAAATGTCAAAGTGCCAGCCCTTAGGCGAAAAAGCAGACTCCTTTCCCAGTGACCTATATTTTTTAAAAGATAGCTAGATGGCAGGTATGATGAGGAACGAATTGCGTCCACTAGGGACATATTCCTTGCAACTGAAGATTTCGAGGACTCTTTTTCATATCTTGCATTACTATACCATTCATACAAAGCATCCTGAAGGGATTTTTTGTTTACCCCTTCCATCTCATTTGGATTTAAAAAGATAAGTTAATTGTTCACGCTGATCAGGCTTTTTTCTTACAGGGGCAAGCCAAGGTATGTCCCTGCGCTTATCAGATTTAAGGCAATCAGCTATTATATCTCTAGTAAGGGTCGATGCTGGGGTTTGCCAAACTTTTAGCCAGAATATGACTGGACAAGCTCGTATATAATATTCAATATAAAACAATTTCAATTCCTTATGACAAACATACTTTGAGGAAGAAATTTGGGCCCCCAGGAGTTTGACAAAATCTATTTTCCTCGCCCTGGATACTACTGCACTTTGTAAAACTCCAGACTTCAGCGCCGTATGTTGCGGTGGGGATGCACTGTGATTTATAGATTTTAATAATAGATAAATCCACCTCGGCCCATTTTTGTTGCGGGAGGCACAGAATTGAATTAGTGGCTTTTAAAAACTTGCTCCTACTATATGCCACATGATCTACCCAGGAACCGTGGGCTGACAATACCAACCCCAGTTAAGGGAAAGTGCAAGCACAAAATAAATGTTCGGAACCTAAGGAGATTGAGTTAATAATGTGCTTTTTAGGGCCACAGGCCATTAAAAATGATTTTTTATAATTGGTACAATGATCTAGGCTGATTGATCATACTGAAACTAACAAGAATAACATTTGTGATTCTGAATAAAGATGATTTACTAAACTTTGATTAATAAAACCCTTAAAAATACTTAAACTCTCATCATTGACTAAATTTGCATTTGAAGCTGTGATTGATAAACTATGATTTGCTCCTGATCTTCGCAACTTCAATGTCCAAGTTCTGTCAACCTATTGAACGGGACAAGTAAATGTGGATCAGATGCATGTGAGAAGGCGGGAGCCCTCTTACCTGCTGACCTTGATTTTCATTTGGCTGCACCAGAGATTGCCATCGTTGCCCAAGCCCCCGGCCCACTTGCCTGCTGACTTTTAACCTGTGTGCGGCGACGAGGTCCGCTATTGCCGCCTGAGCCCCTGGGACTCCATTTCCCAGGATTCTGTGCGGCGTGCACACCACGCTGTGCAACGCCCAGCACCAGGAGGTGCTCAAAAGGGGGGCCAGGGCTCCCGCCGGATGGGGGGGGGCAGGGTCCCGCGGGACGGGAGCCCACTTACCTGCAAGCCTTGATTTTCATTTGGCTGGTCAGGGATTTCCATCGCTGCCCAAGCCCCGGGCTCACTTGTCTGCTGACTTTTGGCCTGTCTGGGCACCGAGGTCCGCTATTGCCGCATTGCAGCCTGAGCCCCTGGTACTCCATTTCCCGGCATCCTGGAGAGGCGCGCACGCCGCGCTCTGCAACGCCCAGCGCCAGGAGGCGCTCAAAAGAGGGGCCAGGACTCCCTCGGGGTAGGGGCCCTCTTTCCTGCTGACCATGATTTTCATTTGGCTGCACCAGGTATTGCCATTGCTGGCCCGAGCCCCGGGCCCACTTGATTGCTGACTTTTGGCCTGTCTGCGGCGCCGAGGTCCGCTATTGCCACCATTGCCACCTGGGCACCTGGGACTCCATTTCTCGGCATCCTGTGCGGCGTGCACGCCGCGCTCTGCAACGCCCAGTGCCAGGAGGCACTCAAAAGGGAGGCCAGGGCTCCCAATGGGCGTGCCCAGGCCAAGGGCGGGCCTTCTTCGGGCCCACGTTATTTTCATTTTTTGATCAAAGCTATATGGTTAATCGTTTATATTACATGTTGATCTCCTTCTCCCTCTGGTTTTAGCAGGCTTTTAAAACGTACTATTCGAGTTCCTGCAGGTGGGAGAAGTGGACTCCTTAGGGGATCTTACTAAAAAATAAAAAATAAAAAAACTCACTTTTGATTAGTATTTGTATTGTGGTAAACTTGATAAAGGTTATAAATAGCGGGCCATCTCACTCTCAGAGGTTTCGGAAAAGTATATAGAACAGCAACTATGGGGAGGAGAAAGACCCAGGTGAATCAAGAGGGGACTATTGTTGGATCTAGAGCAACAGTAACTACCATGGATGCCTTTTTGTCAAGGGCTGCTTCAGTCATTGACGAAGAGATTGAATTGGTTAATAGGCGTCTTTCTAGATCCTCCTCCAGTGGCCTTTATCCCCTTCTGGGTGGCAATAATAACTGTTCTAAGGAATTTATTGACAAGCTACAGAGTACTCCTCTTTCCCTGGGGTTGGGCAGTGATACAAAGGTCAAGGACGTGCTTTTCCGCATCCCAGAAGTCCTGGGGGAGGTACCCCCTAGGCCCTTGTCCCCGGTAGTGATAATAACAAACAGGAAGGGTGCTGCTCACGCTGTTACAGCAGGGAAGGGTGGGACTGGTGGGAAGAATATTGACTCTTTAACAAAGGTACCCCATGGCCCTATCCCATTCCAACAATTGGGGGAGGCTAGTCGTTCCACTGGAAGCCTGAAAAGCAAAGTGTAAAGCAATAGGTAGCCAAGCCAAAAAGTCAAAACCCAATGCTCCGCTAAAACTTCCATCTGATATAGGGGTGTCTCTGGTAGTAGTGTCCCCCATGGTTGATCACCCCACGTTGGAAATTTTTTAATCTATTTTGAGCTCCATGTTGGAGGAAAAGTTGTCTCCTGTTGTAGCCAAGTTAAATTATATAGAGCAAAGTATAGCAGATCAGCTTAAAATTTTGAAATCAACCCGATCATCAGATAGCATTACTACTGTGTTAACTAAACCCAAAACTACAGTCGGCATTCCGCCTCCATCAGGGGTAACAGGGGACCCTTGCTCCTCTAGTATTACTGCAATCCGTGGTATAAATTCGGACCACAGCAGCATAGGGGGGCTGCCCGATGGTATAATTGAGGGCTTGGTAACAAATGGGGTCCGACCAGCAAGGCAACATGGTCAAGCTACTCAGGACTATGGGAATAACACGGGAAAGCCGCAGGGACATTCCACCAATGCCCTACCGAACTCCGTAGTCATTAACTTACCACCTCAATCTACCCTGTTGGTGGTCATCCTCAGGAACGTCCTGCCACTCTAAAGGGGTACTAATGAGGATTTTTCCCAACTTAAGAACAAGGTTACCCACTGGTTGCCTATTAATACCTCCGTAGGCCAGCAGTGGAAAGAAGTATCATTATGGTGCGCCATGTGGGGGGGGGAGACTGCATAATTGTGAATTTTAATAATCCAATGATCCTGGAGAGAATCTTTAGGGAGGTCCTTGCCGGTTTGGCTAATAGGGACCCCGGTATCCAGATCCTTCCCCTGGGCTTTTTTTTATAAGCCTGAGCTTCCAAGGGGTAATAATCCAAATTTACTACGTAAATAGCAGCTTTAAGGACCTGTTGAAGCCCTTGGGGCCAGACAATTTATCCCCCCGTAGTGATGCATAACATCTCGGAGGACCGCCATTTTTCCCCCATTCCGCAGGGGTCAAACAGATTCGCAGTACTCTTGAGACTGGGTGACTGCGATTGACTGAATACAAGTTTAGAATCTAAGGTGCCATATGTTCAATACCAGGTGTCATCCCACCCCTCCTTCATAGTACCGGGTCCTTTATGCAGATGTTGTCCGGGGCGCCTATTCCTGAGTAAAAAGAGGTTTTATCTACTGTATTACGGGGGAGTCAACAGAGCAAGTTGATTATAATGTTCTTTCTTGGAACATTGCAGGGCAAGCAGGGAAGTTTCAGGATCCAATGTGGCTGCTGTTCATCAGGCAAATACCTGTGATTTGCCTCCAGGTGACTTGGCTGGTGAACTGTAACTTATTTTTAGAGGGTTATAAAGCCTTTTTTGTGCCGGCCTCCCCGTTAGATAGTGGCAGAGCCTAGGGTGGCTTGGTTATTTTTACAGCATTAGCTTTGAATTGCAGGATCAATTAACATCCCACCCCTCACAATGATCTCCAAGCTGTCATCTTAAAGTGAGGAAACGTGAGCCTGTGCATGATCAACTTTTATAATGCAGTAAATACTCCAGGGGTTTGCAAGATTGCTCAGCTGAGCAACTTTGTTAAACAGTATTGCAGTCATGTCGCCCATAGCCTCATGATAGTAGGGGATTTTAATGTTCACTCGTGTGGTGACCCTGCAACCACTAGTATGGGTGAAATGGGCTGTGCCAGGATGTGGGGAATCCACTTCGAGCACTCTGCTCAGGGGGATGCACTTAATGATCTACTTAATGAATTCGAATTGATTTCTTCTATGTCTTCTGTTGTTGTATTTAGCAAACAGTCCGTTCCATCCTTTAAAGGACGGAACAGTGGGATCTTTATAGACCATATTTTGATTTCGGCTGGTTACCAGTGTATTCTTTGGAGATTTACAATATTAGAAAGCATTTTTAGTGCTCATAACCCTGTGTGCGTACGCCTGGAGGATGGTTTGTTGAAAAGGCAGGCAAGAGTGTTAGCATCGGGTGTGATGAGACCCACGGATGGGAGGCATCGCCTTAAGTGGTCTCAGGTGACCCCGGATTTGATTTATGATAAGGTATACGAATTATGTGTCTCTGAATTAGCATTATGTGTGTCCCCTGATTCTCCTGCCGTGGGTGTTCTCAAAGCTATTGAGGGGATTGTTTCAAAGGTGGGGGCCCTATTAACTGTCCCTGCACTAAGAACACCATTTAGGGATCCTAAATGGTTTGACTATGTATGCTCTAAAGCTGCCAGAGAGCTAAAGGTAGCCTTGAACGCAAGCCTGAGAGACCGACCCCGGATCCGGGCCCTCCGACTCAGTCATAAAAAGTAATTGGCAAAACGCAAAGCCAAACTAAGGGATGCAACATGGAGAGAACTCCTAGATCCAAGCCCGCTAGGTAGCAGTATGAGATTTTCGGGACTAATTAACAGACCCTTGTTTGAGAGGGAGGGGGCCAATGATATAGGCACCAATATAACCGAAGATGAATGGGTGTCCCATTTTGGGTCCATATTCAAGACTGCCACAACCCAAATATATCCCCAAGTGGGAGGTCAAAATTTAACCTTGATCCTATTTACGCAGAGGTAGGGAAAGGTATCTCTTGGCTGACGTGTAATAAGGCCTTTTTAAATCAAATCCATCTCTCTGGTCCCGGTCCTTGCGGCCGTGCTTAACTCGGCGGGAGAGGCCGGTTGTCCAGAGTCATGGGGGAGTTCAACAATTGTCCCAGTATTCAAGAAGGGCAATCGCAACAGTACTACTTGCTGTAGACCGATCTCCCTTATTGACTCCGTGGTCAAGGTCATGGGCGGAGTTGTGCTGAACAGATTGGCAGCCTGGGCAGAAGGTAACAGGATTATTTCTGATATTCAATATGGGTTTCGCCCAGGGCACTCTACCTTAGCACAATGCCTTAACCTATACGTGATTCTCGGGAAGTACACGGTTGCCCGCCAGGGTATGATCTACATGGCGTTCATGAATCTTTCCTCCGCTTTTAATTCTGTCAATCGGGGGAAATTGTGGCAGTCCATGAGGGCCATGGGGGTGGAGGCCAGCCTGGTTGACTTCCTGAGGGACCTGCATAGGGAGTGTGTAGGTATATCCCTAGACAATCTGAACAGTACATAGATACCTCACGCTAATTGCCAAGCTTGTAAATTGTCAAACGAAAACAAACAAAACAAATATAAGAAATCTAGATTTATTATGTATTTAAAAAAGGTTAACAACATACAAGATTAAAAATCTTTGTGTCTCTAAAATGCAATGCATGAGATATTCAATCATAATGTTCAGCATGCATTAAATGAATATACAAGAAATCATCAATAAAGAAATACATTATTTAAACAGTGCATGATACTGTATGGTCAAGGGTGTGGCGAGATTGAAATAAATTCCGACGCGCGTTTCGGCGCTATACCAGCGCCTTCTTCTAGGGAATCGAGCCACAGATTCCTGGGTTTCTAAAAGCAGATAGGAAGTAAGGGCGTGGAACTCTTCTTGTCTTGAAAATACGAACACAATGGTTGTTCTGTGAGGGAGTACCAATAATTCCTCCAGTGGTTCTATATATCGTGTTGTTCTTGGCGAATATAGGTGGAGGATGTTCCTCTATTTCATCATGGAACTGGGGAAGAGGTACTTTACTTCAATTAGATGAACTTAATATTGGCAATTTCTAGGGGCAGATGCCGGCCCGTCCAAGTATGATAATATGATAGGCAGGGTTGCTGATCAGAAACCAAAAGGTAGTGAAAATCGGGATAAGTGATCAGTGGATGCGTTTTTTTGCTGGTGTAGACCGCTGCCAAGGCCGTGATGGTATATTCAAGTAAAACCTGCATAGGGATACAAAGGCAAACATAAAATTCGGTCAGGGTCATAGGGTATCTAGGAATTTTAATGTCGAAAGGGCAGTATGGCAGGGGTGTATCCTGGCCTGTTTCTTTTTAATTTGTACATTAATGATTTGGCTAAGACCCTGGTAGAAACTGGGGCCGATTTCCCCTATGTGGGGCATAGGGGTCTACCCGTCCTGCTTTATGCAAACTACGCGGTCCTCCTCCCCAGAACCGCCAGAGTTCTGCAGTCTTTACTCAATACCTTTCGTAGCTTCATAGCTGAACGTGACCTAGCCATACATAATTCGAAATCTTACATAATGAAGCCACAACGCACTTTATTTGTGGTTTTCATATTTGAAATCTTCATTGAAAATCAGAAACTGCATGGAGAACTAATACATCCCATTATTGTAGCTGTCATCCCAGTAGCTATACCCCGAGAGTTTACATGTTTTTTATAGGTTACTGTTTTTATTGTATATCTATCCCCTTATCTCTACTGGAATTAACTTTTATGAATTGTGATTACGAATTATGTATATGAGCTCTCATAGATTCTATACCTTTTATTGGATGTAATGTTGCTTTTATGTTTTTTCGATTTTTAAAACCGAATAAAGTATTTTGAAATGAAATGAAATGAGAAGGCAAACCGCATTTATTCAAACCAATTTCCGCTCCAGCATGGTCGGCTTGAAGGTATAGTTCAACCAGATATCCACAGTTGGCGCTTTGTGCTTCTACAGAATATTTTCCATTAAAACGTTGACTTCCAAATCTCTGGTACTACTTATTGGATTTTTCTCATTTTGATCTCTAACAATTTATACAAATTTTAGTCTATGTTTCTAAATTGGTTTGGGAATTTTCCTGTGTTGTTTTTTCACTTAATTACTGTTTGAAGTGTTGCATAAACTCTGCCAAATAACATCTGGTGCTGTCTCAAGAGCTTCAATTTATAGGAGCTCCATTCAAGACCACTATAAGAAAAATCTTTATCCCTGCCTCACGGCAGCTAAATGTGGTATCTGAGAAATCTTTTGGACTCCCAAGAAGCCCTAGGAAGGAAGTGGTTGACAGTGAGGAGGACATGGCGGCAGCCATTCCCCTGGTTCCTTGGACTCACCTTGGTTTGTTTCATCTGGTTTAGCACTTTCTGGCATTTTGGGTACAAAGCTCTCAGAATTACGAGTCATTAGTGCCTATTCTTCTGATGGTTGTCCAGAGACTTCAATGGTGGCAGGATCCCAGGAATCTGGCAGTGGTATCTTCCCCCTGTTAAAGCTCTTGCACCAGAGCCTGAAAATCTCGTAGAAGTGACTGTGCCGTGTAAGTTGCACATGGCCAAGCTTTAAGGGCAAAATTAGAGGTGGAATAGGCCCTTTTTACTGTAGCGTCCACTTTTTTATCAACTTGGTCAGATGTCAACCGTCTTCTGAGATTATGCTAATGCTGGATGCCAAACCAGTCATGAGGAAATCAACCAGGATGTAGGAAATTGTTCAGGGAAACTTGGCAGGGATTACTGTTTTTTCCATGAATCTTGGAAATTTTGTTTTTTTCTACATTAGACCACTCTATTGATAAGAGACCTCGTACTGCCTTTTGGATCAGCAATGGATCCGGCTCCCTTCTTCTGTATTGTGAGAATAAACTGTCCTCTTCTTGCTGTTACGAAGTCACTGGAGAAGAGAGTTATTATCTAAGGTGTGAAATACACGCCTGTAATTTTGTCACCTGAACATGTCTGCCCCTTTGTTTCCCTTCCTTCTCAGAATGACCATAATCATCTTGATGTGCAGAAGACACCTTAGACATCTTGTCAGGAAGATGGCCCTTCATTATGGCTGCCTCTAGAGTCTTATTTACTGTGCGCTGTGAGATAGCCAAATCAGATACTGAGCCTAAGTCTGTATTATAAACATAGACAGGACCCTTATCCCCTCAAAAGCATTCTGACGTGGGCTTCCTCTTACTAGGTCTTCCACTCTATGGGCCAGAGGTACGACTATTTGCTTTTGCGACTCGCAAATTGAGAAAAATTTCGAGTCGCAAAAGCAAATGTACAACAGTGTCAGAGACACAGTTAGCGATTCCCAAATGGGTCGCAAAATGCGAGGCTCATGAATATTAATGAGACACTCACAATTTGAGACCCCATTGGGAATGGCTGGTCCTCCCAGGGATGGTAGCTTGCTGGGCTCAGCAGACCTCCATGTCTGGGACTGCTTTTAAATAAAGCTGTTTTTTTAAATGCAGCCCGTTTTCCTTAACCCGTCCCACGCTTGTGACGGAACCGTTCCGTTACGCCCCTCGGGTGTGCTGTGCTCGTGACGGAACGGTTCCGTCACGGCCCGCTTGCCGCGCCCGCGCTGATTTCGCGCCTGCGCGGCGCGTTCTATTGAGCGGGCGAGGCCGTGACGGAACCGTTCCGTCACAAGCACAGCTCACCCGAGAGGTGTGATGGAGCGGTTCCGTCACCAGCACGGGAACGCCGCGCAGCCCCCCCCCGCCCCTTAGCACTGCGGCGGAATAGCTGCGGCAGTGAAAGGGTTAAAGGAAATAATGATGCATTAAAAAAAAATAATAGTTTTCCTTTAATTTTTTTTAAGGGCAGACCACTGCCTGCCCTTAAAAAATATTTTCCCATTCATTCATTCCCTGTTTGCGAAGGCTTTACCACCTACTTGAAGTAGGTGATAAATTTCGACTGTTTTGCGCTCTCAATTGCGGTTGCAAAACTTTCATAAATAGGGCTCAGACTCGCTATTAGGAAGGGATGCCCTTGTAATGCCCCTTCAAATAGCAAGTCACAAATCCTAATTAACGAGTCGCAAATAAATTGCGACTCATTAATTAGGGTTTGTACATGGCCCTAAGGTATTTTTGCATGTGCAAACAGGTCGCAAACCCGTTTGCGCATGCAAAAATACTTTGTACATTTGGCCCTATTTCACATACATGAAGCACAGTGAAAGGGAAGACTTGCTTTAAAATATGTGCCTCTTCTTCCAAGGTTACCCATTGGTAAGCAACGGGAACACAATATCTGCAAAGTCTTGCGGAACCCCGGCCATCTTATAGTCAGGCAGAGCGGTCCAGCTTCAGCCAAATTGAAAAAAAAATTCCGTTTGCTTTGTGCTCTTTTTGGGCAAAAAAAACCACAGACCGTGCAGTAGCAGTGAAGAAGAGGAGGTAGCTTGTTCAATAGAACTTGTGGTCCCTATTCAGTATTCTAATCGGAACGTGGTACTGATGGAAGACCCTAACAGAGTGAGCCACTACACCATTCAATACATAAGAAAAATAATGTATAATTAAATTAAACATATATATTATACCCAAAACAATACTTATCATGTTTCCTGGGTGAAGTCTCGCCAGGAGCTATAAAAAAAAACAGGAAGTGTCCAGCTCTGCTCCTGCTATATGGGGTCATCTTGTGACAGCCATGTTGGGATAGGTAGGAGTTTATAGTTTATCTTGTATGGGTAATACTGTGTGTGAGAGGCATGACGCTCATTATGTGAAGACAGGGACGAGGAAGACGGATGAAGTAGGTAATGTACTATTAGTAGGGGTGTGTGTGTGTGTCTTGCAGAATTCCGTAATCACGTAGAATTACCTTGTGCAAAACTAACCCTTGCACCCAAAATAGTCTTGAGGATGCATTTTGCGCAAAGAAAATAGCACTAAATGCAACAGAACACAAACAGCAGTGCTAGCAATCGCTCGTATCTAAATGTGCTTTTGTTGTAGAATTTTTCCCTCCAAATTACTTTAAATTACACGAGTGGGAGTAATTGTATTATTGGCAATTCCACATCAAAGAGTAATGAGGAATTACCGAAATTACTCCAATTACTCCAGAAAAAGTTCGCTGATACAAGGGAAGAGAAAGATATGAGGGGGAAACAGTTCAGTACAGAATAAAATGAAGACATGGCTGGCTGCAAAGAAAAGCGAGCAGTGTTTCATCCTTGTTTACTACTGAGCTGAACATTGTTTGAATTTTCTAAAACGCAAAATGTCAAGTAGGGAGCTGCTGTTAAGCAGTCTTGTGAAGCAAGGCTCTTATGATCTGTCAGTACTCGCCGCGCGGCAATGCCTGCCAGCAAAGAATGGGGCCCATTGTTGCCTTACACAACATGTACACTGAAGAGCACGGAGGTCTCTCCCACTGACACTTCTCTGCGCACCTTGCGCACAACATGCCAGCCGCAGTCTGCCATTCTGTGTCTGTGAGTGCGCCTGAGGAGGGTGGAGTTACGTAAGTCATAACTGGCTGTTTCAACTTTTTTTTTTTCCTCAGCAAACGTAAAGTCTGAAGGTTGCCACTGTTGCTCAATTAAGAGAAGTAGGCCATAGGGTAATCTTTTCCGCCCTTCGTCCCCCGCCTACCAGTAGCTCAGTATCTTTTCCTGCCCCCCTCTTCCTGGCTTTCTTTGCCAATTTGCTTCTCGAAGATTTAGATGCCCCAGAGACTCTCCCTGCTTCTCTGCCTTTAATCACCTGTAGGTTTCTAATGGAGTGAGTCGGCAGAGAAGATAGCGTTGATGTTGTAGGTTTAACTGTTCCAGAGTCCCCCCTCCGACTCAAATTGCGCAAAGAATATAGAGGAGAGGACTTACCAAGCTCAAGGACACCCTGGGGCCCAGGTGCCTCGTGAACAGGTGTCTCTTCCTCTTCTGTAGCAGTGGAGCTTCGTGCCCTTCCTTCAGCGTCCGCCTCCTCTCCCACCCCCGCCACCATCGTCTCTCCCTCCAGCACGAACAACCCGGCTACCGCCGCGTGCCCTGTACTGTCCCTGCTTTCCGCTCTTCCAGAACCTCTCTGAGCCAGGCCGCCATGGAGAAGACCGCGCGCCGCGAATACCCAGCCTCGCCTCAGCTCAACGGCGGCTCCAAAGCAGCGCAGGAGATCGAGAAAAGAGCTGACACACATCCCAAGTAGGGAAGCTATGCAAATATACAATTATAGCGTTGCTAACAGCCAGCCATTCTTCATAACTCTCGGTACAGCCTGATATAGACCAAAGGAGCAGCAGAGCTGCCTAGCGCAGACACGTGACCGCTCAGCTCACGGCCGCCATGTATGGCCAGGGACTGCCGGAGGACCCCCACCCTTCCATTAACCAACATTATTAACAGGACGTGAGAGGGTTTTCTTTGGAAGGCGGGGGATCTTTCGACCCCCGGCCGTATTTATCAAGACATACAAAATAAATCAAAATTGAAAAAAACAATATTTACACAATTACGCGGAAAATTTTACAATTGATATATACAGGTATTCAGATGGCTAACCTCAAATTATTTCTAGTACAAGGTATTTCCTAACCAAAACTAACATATCAATTCATAGTGACTCAATCACTTCCGGGTCACCAGGGGACCTCGGGCGAGTGGGGGCCGCGCGCCCCGCAATAACTGCGGCGGAGCCGATGTCGGCCCCGCCTTTCCTTTCTCGCTGCTTCCACATTTACTGAGCTCTGAAAAGAGCCCACGAATAAGCAATGAAGAATGTTCTAAATCAAGCTGCTGTCATCCAAGTGTCCGTTGCAAAAAGAACAATTGATGGACAGAATGCAGAACAATGTCATACCTTCACCCCAGTAAAGAGATCTGGGCCTAAATCCATCGTTTTTTTGCTCACCATCCCATTCAAGTTTGGACCCAGCCATATGCAAATCAGTTTTGACCCTGCACCCAAGTGTCAATTGACAAGGATCATACATGCCAACCCTCCCAATCCAGGCGGTAGACTACTGATTTCATGGGTAGTCTCCCACCTACCGATTCCTGCATGCAGAAAATCGATTCGGAGTTTTGTAAAACTGTCCAAAAATGATTTTCACGCACATCATGCTCGCTCCAATCTCCCACTTCAAGAACTACTTCTGACATCAGAGTTTCACGGTTTGTCCTTATTGTTGGAGGGGGAGATTAGAGCATGTGAAAGGCCTCGACATTTTATATTTGGCAATTTTGCACAGCGCACACAAAATCGACGTTTAGAACTTTTTTTTGCACTATGCTATTTAACTGCCAAGAATGAAATACTGATTGTCTGTCAGCATACTTACCAATAGTCTATATTCAGGCAGATTGCCCCTGCTTCAATATATGTCAGTGGGAAACATATTGTCCCGACTATTTTTAAAAAATCTCCCACTTACCTGCTCTAAAATCTTGGCATGTATGAAGGATGAACTCAGCAGGTGGCAGAAAGCATAACAGTGCGATGAATGTTCAGGCTCTCGCAATGTAATTTGTGACATTTTGCTTCTAATTTGGATTCTGAATTTCATATACTCATGCTGGCCTAGCGACCTGAAAATGTGTTTTTGTGCAGCTATATTGCAGTCTCTTTATGTCCCGAGTGGTTGCTAGGCTAGGGAGTTCTTTCAAAAGCTAAAGGCTGTACCACCTCTTAAAAAACAGAGCAATCCCGCACTTACACAAAGAAGGGGCTATCTATAAACAAAGACCTTCACTGTGATAGAGCAGAGATTGCATGAAACAATTTTACTGATAACAAGAAATGATTATGACAACTTTTATGCAAACGATAACAAAACGTGTTGAGTTCCTTGTAATGAAAAATAATGCAATAAATACAATTCAGCTACTGCATGGTAAAAGCATGCAGATGAAAAGATAGATTTGAGACATATTATATGCTTAATTAATATAGATGTTCCTAATAATAATGAAATACTATGTTCACTCATTTATATGTGTAAGAATAATGTAGGAGAAACATCTTATGTTATGAACTTCAGTACTAATGGATTTGATTTGTTTCAAAAGTTACCAAAATATTATCTCATGTTATATTGTATGCCCTGAAAATGACAAAAAAAGTAGGTGCTACATGAACATACTTAAAAGTGTCTCTGAGGCAGAGGGTGGTAAACACAGAAGCTTTTTGACAAATTTGTTTTCCTCCACCTGGAGCATATTGTGATTACAATGGCCCCATACACCTGAACCATAGAGGGCCAGGGCAACACATTTATGGCGATATAAGTACAACATGTCCGGTATCCGCCTAGAGCCTAGCTTAGATGCAAACTTAAATATGCCAAAGGCACACTTGCCCATTTTAGCTCTTACATTAGTCATTTCAGACGCCCACATCCCCCCACTATTAAAAGTGATACCTAAGTAGCAAAATTTGTCAACCACTTGTATTATTTGATCCATAACTGTAAAAGGTCTTAGGTTTTTGACTTTCTTACCACAGGCCATAATAAAAGTTTTTGAATTGTTAATTTTTAATTTTCTCCCATTGATAAAATCCACAAATTTGTCCATAAGTTTCTGCAGCCCAAGAGGGGTTCTCGAAAGTAGGACCGTGTCATCAGCGTAAAGCAATACCGGAATGGGTATGCCGTCGGCGGTCGGTGCATCAGCACTGACAGCACGTAGTTCAGACTCAATGGCGTTGATAAAAAGGGAGAAAAGAAGGGGGGCAAGGACACATCCCTGCCTAATACCAGAGCCTGACGGAATATTAGGGGAACACTCACCTAATTGCCCATAACGTATCTTTGCCGATAAGTTCCTATACAATTGTGCCAGGAAGTAAATGATTTCCCGTGGGGCGCCCATATCCAGTAGAGTTGACCACAGAAGACCATGGTCAACCAGGTTGAAGGCACTGGAGAGGTCAGCAAAGCAAAGAAACAGCGAGCCTTGCTTAGCACGTGTATATTAGCCTATGATGAGATCCAGGTTTATGCACTGTTCTATTGTGCCTAACCCCTTGCGGAATCCAAACTGGGAGTCCGCAAGGACACCCTTTTCGTCAACCCAGTCCTCCAAAAGGCTCAATAATACCCTACTCATGATTTTTAGGGAGGCAGTAAGGAGTGAAATCGGGCGATAGTTTTTTGCCTCTCCTCTCGCACCTTTTTTGTAAATAGGGATAATGATGGACTCCCCCCAGGCCTGTGGGGCCAGGGTCATTGCTGCTGCATTAAATACCTTGGTCAGCAGTGGACTCCAAAGGGATACCTCAGCTTTATAGAGATCCACGGGTACCCCGTCGGGGCCCGGTGCCTTCCCCCCTTACTACACCGAATGGCATCATCCACCTCGGTGACTGTAATGTTAAGGGGTAGGGGGTGGCAACCACAGCATCCCTATCACTCCCTACGTCTAATCCATCTGGGTTAAAAATGCTGGAAAAATGAGCAACCCACTGTTCTTCGCTCACCTGGGCAGACAATACCGGGGCTTCATCCTTCTGAAGAAAAGGACTATTGACCGTGGACCAGAATAGCTTGGTATCCTTAAGATCCACGGCCATAGTCAGGTTGTTCCAGGCCTCTTCCCTTAATTCCTGTTTCCAGGCCTTCAGGTGGGTTGTATAAACCCTCCTCAGGGCCTTTACTGCTTCCCTATCCCTAGGTTTACAATTAAGAGCGGCTTTTAATTTTTGTAGGGATTTAGTGCATTCCTTATTGAACCATCCACTAGTAGTCCTAGTGCCTTTAGGTTTTGTACCAGTTAAGATTTTTGCAATATTTTTATTAATGGTATCAAAACTAGCTAATATGTCGGCACTACCTTTGTCAGGTTCAAGACAGCACTCTACCTCATCTAAACAGGCTGACACTATGGTATTTAGTCGGCGTTCCTCATTGTGCCTACCCCATTTATTTCTGGGGCCATTTGATCTGAGTGGAACTTCGTCTGTCACTGTACCATGCGACACCTTTGACTTATCCCCCCACAAAGAAAGGTACATTGTTAAGCAGTTGTGGTCACTAAGGGCTAAGTCTACTATTTCAGGGGAGGTACACAAAGCAATAATACTGGAGGAGACGATGAGGTAATCAATAACCGTCGCACAGTTCCTACCTGTAAAGGTTGGTACCGGATTACCCTCACTGTCTACTCCAGGTAACATAATACATAGATCTAGTTTGAGCATGAGAGTGTTTAAAGAGTCACCATAGGCCGAATGTAGGAAGTGGGCCTGATCTTCCCCAACCTCCCCACCATACCCGCACACCCTCATGCCGGCAAAGGGACACATGTGAATGTTAAAATCGCCTCCCCACAGAATTTCAAAAGACACTCTACTACGGCCACACAGCCTATCGACCTCCGCATCAAGTTCTTCAACCATAACAGTATTTGAGTGGTTAAAAACATTGTTATAGTGATTTATTACTAGGACATTCCGCCCATTCCTATGTTGCAACCATAACAACTGCGAGTGCAGGTCAACAGTCAGATAGGTTTTCACTTGTACCGGCAGCCTCACAGATAGCAGTATCACCAACCCGCCACTAGCTCTACCCATGTTGGATGGCTGGGCTTGACAATTATAGGCAGCATAACCATCCAGGTGGACATCTTCGGTCGCCCAGGTCTCCTGGAGACATAAGATGTCGAATTGGGTTAAAAATTCTAGCCACCCTAAACGATCCGTCTTGTTATTCCACCCAGCAATATTCCAACTCCCCAGCTTATAACCTCTCGCTATTGGACTTGCAGCCTCATTGGGCAGAGGGCTCATGTGGGGAGGGGGTACATTCCTGATCATGGGGTCATCTGGTAACCGGGGAATACTACCACTCATCGATGAGCCTATGGGTGTTATGATAACATCTCCTGAGGTAAAGGAATCCGGGTTACATTGAAACTGCCCAATATTGTATTTATTGCTACTGGAATTACGGGCAGCGTTATTCTCCATAAGCAGGTTGTCCATTGTAGAACCTCTCTCCACCATACCCGAGTCCACATCCCCCCCTGCATCTCCACATGTTCCCTCGCCCCCCTCCCCCGTGACTAGTTGGCTTCAATCACAGTACTCCAGGCCACTAAACAGGTCAAACCTATTGGTGGTCTCTAGGGGCGTGAAGGGTTTAAGATGATCCATTCTCCTATGTGTTGAGGAATTATACCTTGGGGCCACAATGTTCCACCCATGCGGGTCAGCTGCTATTGTGGAATAATGACCTCGTGGTCTCTTTGGACCACGAGGGGGGTTCGTCGAACACTTTGGGTCCATGTCTGGAGGCTGTAGCTGGGTGGATGCAACTCTCCCACCTCAAGCTCAATGGGGAGAAGACCGAGATCATGGTGCTTGGTAATTCCTCCCCTACCTCCTTCCTGGATGATTGGCCTCTGTGTCTCGGTACTCCCCCCCCTCCTAAAGAGCAGATAAAGAGTCTGGGAGTCTGGTTGGACAGAGCGCTAGACTTCTCGTCCCAAGCTACTATCACTGCCTCGGTATGCATAGGGCTAATGAAAATGCTCCGGAAAGTGCTACCTCTGCTCCCATTCCAGGCGAGGAGGGTCATGGTCCAGGCCCTGATTCTCTCCCGCCTGGACTACGGAAATGTTTTATATCTTGGGGCCCCGGCAACAGTGACAAAAAAACTTCAGGTCACTCAAAACTGCGCCGCCCGCCTACTGTTTAATATCCCTCGCTGGCAGTCAGCGAGAACCGCCCTAAAGGAGCTTCACTGGCTTCCAGTAGCCTCAAGATCACTATTCAAGGCCATGTGCATCCTGCACAAATCCCTTCATCAAACTGGCCCGGCAGTACTGTACCCTCTAATACCGCCGTATGTGCCGCTTAGAACCCTACGTTCAGCTTCACTGCACCTGGCAACCAAAGTAAAAATCAAGAGAGCCCGATGGGGCGGCCGCTCTTTCACCTATTCAGCGGCGAAGGCATGGAACTCCCTACCCCTGTCCCTCAGGAAAAACAGCAACCTGATGTCATTTAGGAGAGAATTGAAAACCCATCTGTTCTCAAAAGCGCATTAATCTTTCCCTGCAGTCGCACACAGAATTCAGTCCCTAGCGCTGCGAGGCCTTCGGGTGGTTATGCGCTATATAAATGGAATTTTCAATTCAATTCGATGTAAATCCGTTATTGTAGACGGGTGGACAGTATGGATTTGGATACAATTGCCTTAGCAAAGGGGGGGGAGGGGCTTACGGGAATTGGTGATGGGGTGGGAACACCACTGAACGAGGATAAAAATATGTGAGAGGGCGAGGGGTGATATGATTACTATCGTGATCAGAGGGCCAGTTAAGTATAAAATGAACAGCATTCTGGTCTCTAAAGTTTATGACCACTATGTCGCCCTCAATATCTTTGGGTCTTCCCCCCAGCCAGGGGAGACGACGAACATGGACGATTTCGCCATTGATGTTATTTGCAATGGGTCTATACATACTCAACCAATGCATTATTTTATTCTTCAATTGGGCAAAACCCTCACGTTTGTTCGCCTCTAGCTCTGGCACCCCGGTAAGGACCACCACGAAAGGCACTGCTTCCGGTGGAAGTTCTGGAAGGGGGCCCTTGTTGTAGTTACCCCGAGTGGGCCGCCCATTCCCCCTATCCCTCTTCTGATTCCCAGAAGCTTGACCTAAGCTCTTCGTCGGTCCGCTAGCCGTTACAGCAGGGGGCAGTGTGAGTTTACTTATTGGTAATACAGGATTAGGTTTAGGTATAATTTCTCTCGGGGTATGTAATGATTGTGACATGGCTGCAGTCTGGGCAGGGACAGATGTAGGGATTATAACTGGAGTACTTGAAGGGGTTGGTATAATGGAAGTTTGTGAAGCAGGATTAGATGGTACCTTAGTACTTGCTAACTTGCTACCCAGTCGCGCTCTATCTTCCCGAGCCTATCGTCCATTTTATTGAGTCTTTCTACGATAGCAAGAGTGTAGGTCCTTATTATGGACTCTATGCTATCAATTAGGACACAGTTTGGGGATTCCTGTGGTGTCACAACAGCAGGGGGGTTATCTGGTATAGAGCTGACCTGCACTACTTTAGGGGTGGGGCAAGAATGTATAGGTGATGTAGCTATGCTTCCCTTATCCGTTGCTAGTACCCGCTCTCCCCCTATACTAGCATCGTTTTTAATGCCAAAATCAGCATGGTTAATTTTTCTCTTTGGTAAGTCGGTCCTTTTCCGCCTTTTTTTATTAGGTGGGGGGGCCATACATTTTAATAGGCGTGACTTTCTTTGCCCTATTTCTTGCTGATTTGATTTGCCTAGGGGTAGGGGTTATTAGTGCCTTAGTTGTAATTGTGGTTTTAATTATACTGGGATTAATAGGATTAGATGTGGTATTGATAATATCCTGGGTATCAGTATCAGACGTGGACGTACCCTCTCTGAATATTAAAGGACCGCTATCCTGAGAGAGAGTACAAGCATTCTCAGTTGAGGTACCCTCCAAAGTAGAAGTAATCAGAACAGGTGAATCAGTTAATAATCTATTTTTTAGGCTTTCTACCGAGCGTCGGCGCTCAGCCCGGCGTTCTGCTAGGGTAGGAGTAGTGGGGGTGTCCATAACAGTTTTCTTAAAATAATTATCTAATTTCCCATTATTCAAGCTCACTGGTTTATCAGGGCCAACATGCTCCGGGGTTAAGATTTCAATAGACATAATAACCAATGATATTAGACCCCCAAAAACCTACTCCAATAGTGTAGGATAGTACAATGTTCGACCAGGGATTCTGGCCCGGCCCGGCCTCCTCAGGCCTCGGAGGGCCACAGAGGGCCCGCTCTTTGCCCGGTCTTAGCCCCGGCCTATGTCCCGCGCGCATCCCGCGTGAGCGTTCACTAATGCGTTTATATAAGAGAGTTGGGGGCGGGAAGAGACGCCAGGAGCGCTCAGGTGTTAAAGCGCTAGGCACCCTGGGTCTCGCAGTCCCGGCCCCGGCAGCGTCCGCGTGTGTCCCAATGTCCTCGTTGATCAGGATACGGGAATCGACAGTCCGTTGAAACAGGGATTTAATGGCAAAGTTCAGCAAAGTAATCCCGCTAAGGCTGCAAGCGGCTCCCGCGGAGCGGGGGCTGCGAGCCTTAAGTAGCCGCTAGGAAGCGGAGAGCTGGGAGCGAGAAGAGACGCCAGGAGCGCTCAGGTGTTAAAGCGCTAGGCACCCTGGGTCTCGCAGTCCCTGCCCCGGCAGCGTCCGCGTGTGTCCCAAGGTCCTCGTTGATCAGGATACGGGAATCGACAGTCCGTTGAAACAGGGATTTAATGACAAAGTTCAGCAAAGTAATCCCGCTAAGGCTGCGAGCGGCTCCCGCGGAGCGGGGGCCGCGAGCCTTAAGTAGCCGCTAGGAAGCGGAGAGCTGGGGGCGGGAAGAGACGCCAAGAGCGCTCAGATGTTAAAGCGCTAGGCACCCTGGGTCTCGCAGTCCCGGCCCCGGCAGCGTCCGCGTGTGTCCCAAGGTCCTCGTTGATCAGGATACGGGAATCGACAGTCCGTTGAAACAGGGATTTAATGGCAAAGTTCAGCAAAGTAATCCCGCTAAGGCTGTATCCAGTAATAATTGCAGAGAAGGGAGAGGATAAAAGTTTAAGGAGAGGAAAAAACATATTGAGAACTCTCAAACATTGGCACTGACTGATGAGAGTGAGAATGAAATAAATGATGCATTTTTAAACGAGTTATTACTAAATCATCCTCCACCAAATAATGAGGGTCAACCTCAAAGCATGCCAAATTCCTTTACTGTAGTTGTACTAGATGTACCTATGATGCCTTCAAATTCAAATTCACACAACCCTTTCTTAGCAGGAGTAGAAACACCCAGAGGAGCAGAATCTAATAATTCCATGATACCAAATACTCCTTATGCTCTTTCAGTCCCAGGGACGATAGGTCCGCTAGTTCCACTCTATCAAACTGGTAATAGAGGACAACAGGTACATTCATTGGCCATCCCTACTGAGATAGGGGAACCAATACTGTTTCTAGGAGACTTAGTACGGAGCCATTTAACCCAACACCTATAATTTCAAATTCTAGAAATTTCCTTCGAGAAAATGGATTAGGATCTAGTGCAGATGCAGGTCAAGTGAGTGTATTAAATAACCAAATGAGACCAATCTGCTTACCAGATTTAGCTGAAAGAAATATGAAACCCCCTAATAGAGGAACTCAAACTATGCCAGGGAGAACTTTACAAACGGGTACCTAAGATTCTGAATTACAGACAGAAGGGATATGATAGGGATCTCTCAGGAGGGGGGTCTCTGGTGAAAGTAGGAGGTGCTCCCCTCACCAACCCTCCAGCAAGATTACGAGCTTGCTGGCACTGAAAGATTCAGGTACCTACAGGTGCAACATGCTCTATATACTGTTATCCCGAAGGGAGAGGCCCCTCCTGAGGCCTCTCCTCTTGAAGATGGACCATTGGACGGATATATGCCCAAGAAGGTCATTTGCTTGACTTACTCAAAATTGATTATTCCCTCACCTGACCCACTTCCTCAACTCAGGGCAAAGTGGGACAGGGACTTAACAGAGCTAGACGAGGAGGACTGGATGGAGGCGCTAGCATCCCCAAGGGAAGGGGCAATATACTCTGAGCTAAAGCTGATACAGCTAAACATAATGCACAGAATCTAAGTTACAGGGCCAATACTGGTCAAGATGGGCTATGGGGATGAATCAAGTTGTAGACGACAGTGTGGCAAGGAGGCCATCTTTTTTGACATACTATGGCAATGCCCTTATGTTGATGAATATTGGAGTGCTGTTACCTCATGTATGGGGTAAGTTATGGGGCAGACGATAATGATGGAAGCTAGGCAGTGTCTGCTAAAAATATGGGAGCCAACAGACTTGGGTAGTAAAGAAAAAACGTGGTGACATTAGAGTGGATGATCGCCAAAAGTAACATTGCAAAGAAATGGGGAGTACGCACAGCCCAGGCACTGTGAGAATGGGAAGACGACATGGATTGGTGCATGTTTCGCAAAAAAACTGTTTATATGTCCAGGGGATGCCCTTGGAAATGATTGCAAATATGGGGGAAATGGATCGAGTACAGGGGTAATATATGCAAGCCACCCACACTACCAACGCAGTCGCACTCAAAATACCCAACACCCTGATATGCTAAAGTTCAATGTAGAACATTTTTACATAATATTACGGAACTGTATGTAATGTGACACTGTACTGTGTGCCTTTCCGCTATTCTGTTGGTACGCTGTGATGTTGTTTTGAGTAAACAACAAAAAGACATTTTAAAAAAGAAGATTCTGAATTACACACTACATCGTGTTTGGAGGGAGGAAGTGGAGGGTCGCAAGGAGATACTTCTGAAAGACAGAAAGGTCCTACACTAAAAGAACTTGATGAGTGGATTAGAGAGATAGCACAATCCACAATTGATAAAGGTGCATATGTTTTAGGACCTACGGTTCAGAGAAGCTCAAATGAAAAATCACTTGACTTAGCCAAACTTAAGGTGAAATTGGAAAAATGATCCAGGGTACTATCAGTCTTGGTAGAATTATTTATTATCAAGATGACTATTTTTTTATTCGTGTGTAAGGACATTACCATATGACCTAGAAATACCCATAGTAAATTAATTGAATTGGCACAAAAGTATGGGGTGGACATACAAAAATCAAAGTCATTACAGAAAACATATTGATTAGATTTTAGTGATAGAGATCTAAAAACCATGAAACCTTCAGGGAAAAGATTGATGATTAAGGAATTGCTAACTGTTCCTAGAAAATGGTGAGATTTGGAAAAATAGGAAAGCAGATGGGCTAAAAAGAAGGGAACATAAGAAAATGGCCATGCCCATGTATCCAATGTTTGAGGAAGAGGAAGAAAAGTCAGGAACAAAAATACTTTCTATGAGAGGGGTGCCTGGAGGAGGTTATGTTCATGTTCAATGGTCAAGGCCAGATATATTGTCTTTTGCCTAAGATTTCCAGAAACTGTGAGAAACCTGTTGAGTCGTACAAGCAAGTTCAGAGGTTTGTCAAGGTTTTGAAGATTTTGTTGAATAGATTTGGATAAATTATTTGATAACGTAGTTCCAAGTGATTTATGGACCAATTGTAAAAGTGCTACACATTGGCCTGAGACTGAACGTGCTAGGGATCCACAAATCGGTGCACTGTCTCCTGAGGTAATGGAAACATATAATCAAGCCATTACCTGTTTGAAAGGAACAATTTCACCAAAAGAAATTGATTGGGTAAAGATTGACAGGACAACACAGACATTGAAGGAGACAGTGCATGCGTATTATGAATCACTTCTTCAGGCATTCAAATAATACAGTGGAATAGAAATAGTGACCGGAATGGATATGGGACATTTTGTGCATCGGTTTGTGTACAGATTAAGACCTGAAAAAAGTGCATTGATAAAACAGCATTTGATTTGCTGGCAGAGTAAACTGATAGATGAAGTTCTCTGATATGCCAAAGATTGTGGAGCTGAACTAGACTCCAAACATAAGAGATTGAAAGAGAAGCTGATGTTAGCTCAAACAAAGGCAGCAAAGAGAGGTTACATGGGTGTTGGTAGGGATTGCCCAAATGTGGTATAAGGAAATGATCAAGTGAATTCAAAAATGCGAAGAGTAGGAGGCAGACAACAACAGGGTGTGCCGACTCAAGGCAGAGGTAGAGGTATGTAGTATTCTCACATGATGTTTCATTCCCTATGTTTCTTCATTATTGCTGCTCAGCCTGTGTGTGTCTACTCTGTATGGAATGTTGGTGAGTGGACCTTCACTAGAATGCCTGGGTGACTAGATGTGGTGTGGACAGTTAGTCAGAGAGGCTGAGCAGCTAGCAGGCTGCTCCTAGTGGGGCTGTGAAGTACCTGTGATTTACCACCTACATGACTTTTACTACCTGTTAACCAACCTGTGAATAAACCTACTTGGTTTACATCATACCAGCGTAGCGTGGTTACTACATACATTTTTGCCACAAGTTGGAGACCTTCCCACGCACTAAAAGTTGTAAAAGAAGCATGAAGAACCTGAAGATGTCCTCTACTTTTGTTCTTTCTTCTGTTCATTGAGGAAGAGGTATGTAGTATTCTCACATGATGTTTCATTCCCTATGTTTCTGAACTCTAGCTGCTCAACCTGTGTGTGTCTAGTCTGTATGGAATGTTGGTGAGTGGACCTTCACTAGAATGCCTGGGTGTCTGGATGTGGTGTGGACAGTTGGTCAGAGGGGCTGAGCAGCTAGCAGGCTGCTCCTGGTGGGGTTGTGAATTACCATCTACAAGACTTTTACCACCTGTTAACTAACTTCTGACTAAACCTACTTGGTTTACATCATACCATCGTAGCGTGGTTACTACAAGGTGTTCCTATAGAAACTTTGAAAAATACTAATCCGTGCCACGTTTGCAACAATTTCAGGCATTGAAAGCGGGAGCGGCACTCCCGCTGCCAAACGCATTGCGATCTTCCTGCTTCTGGAACTAGGCTCCCAGACTTGACTGCGGCCCATCTTTACGCTGCATGAAAGTGGCATCAGGATTGGCCTCAGCACTGGAAACTTACACTCCCAGTCAGATGGAGAGCCTGTGCCTGCTCTCTTCAGCCCCAGCAATGCCGCTGGAACTGGAGAGAGCTTCACTGCAAATGAGGGTTTGGCCAGCCTGAGACAGCCAGCTAAACCCTCATGTGCAGTGAAGGGAGTGCACTACCACTTCCCCACCAGCAGTGTCATACCCTGGACCCTCCCCAAAGAGTAGTCAGAGTTCTAGAGGCAGGTTCAGGGGATTAAAATAAAGCAAAAATAAAATGGGTTTAAAACCTTTTTTATTATCATTTTACTTGAGAGTGATGGCAGGGGGTAGAGCTCCCCCACTTTAATTTAGGGCCTGCGGCTGGTGTCGATTCAATCCACTGAATTAACTGAATGGGCAGGTATCACAGGGTGGGGATGTGTAATCTCAAGTGAATGATATGATGCAGAACCAGAAAACAGAAAATTTCAATCTAAACATGCTACAAGCCCCGATGCCTTACATAGATGGTCAAGTTAAAAAATATAATTTAAACAAAGGATTCCACACCAATGCTCAAATTGATTCAAGCCTAAATGTTAACCAGCAATATTTATTTCAAGTTGACAACACCACTTCTGATTTGTCACAATGACAGTGCCTGAGGAGAGAGGAGAAATGCTTGCTTGGCCCATCCCTAGAGGTAGACCAGAGTGGTCCCTATGTGAATGGCAAGGTGAATGGAATTCCTGTTTTGCTCCTTGTTGACACTGGTGCTACCCATTCCACAGTAAGAACATCGGAAGTTCACAACCTATCCATGTCGGGAGAAAGAATGTAAGTTGTAGGAGTTTCAAATCGATTAATATCAAATCCTGTAACCAAACCAGTCTCTGTGCAGAATGGGACATTTGAAGATTTTCACAAATTTGCATTGTTTCATTCTAGTCGAGTGAATCTACTAGGACGGGACTTGTTGCGCAAACGTAATTGTTCCATCTATCGTAAACCAAAAGGAATTGAATTCTATATGAATGATGAGGATGCTGTATTTGAACTAGCTATGCAAAAATTTGGAGCTAAAGGTTTATTCCTATTATTTACAAGTGATGATTTACCATTGGAGTTAGGGACACTGCCTCACCTGCGGTTTGGAATTGTACGGGGAAAGATATTGGATTAATGAAATGGGTTGTTCCAATATGCATTACTCTAAAACCCAATACAGAGTTTCCCCAAATGCCTCCATATAATCTGAGCCCAGGAACAATTGCAAGTATTACACCATAAATTGAGTCACTGATTTAACAAGGCATCTTGAAAGAGATAATGGGGAGCCCATGTAATTAACCTATTATGTGAATTCAGAAATCGAATGGAAAGTACTGAATGGTACAGTATTTGTGCTGGATTAAACAGATTGTAATCACATGTTGCTTGATTGTGCCAAATCCAGCTATGATGCTTTACCAGATTCCATGAAAAACTGAATGGTTTTCTGTCATTGACTTGTGTAAAGACTTATTTTCTGTTCCCTTGCACCAGGATAGCCAATTATTATTTGCTTTCTGGTTCAGAAATTGTGTCTTGGCATGGTGCTGAGTTCCACAAGGGTATACGGGAAGTCCATTCATCTTCACTCAGATTTGAAAAAGGATCTTGAATCATTAGTGATGCCAAACCACTGTGTTGGTTCAGTACATTGACAACCTATGGATAGCATCAGATACACAAGAGGCTTGTATATGTGACACCATCGCACTCTTAAATCATTTGGCAGCAAATGGACATAAAGTCTCACCAGTTAAATAACAATTTTGCAGGAGAGAAGTACGTTACTTGGGACACCATATTAAAAATAGAGCCAAAAAAGTTTCACAGGACAGGATCACTGCCATTCTTCAGATGAATCCACCAAGCAAACACAAGGAAGTTTGCATGCTCCTAGGAATGGTTGTTTATTGTCAATAATAGATTCCCAATTTCTCTTTGTCAGTCAAACCACTTCAAAGGCTTACTCATAAAGATGTGTCAGATCCAGTTCCATGGATCGATGAATGCATGCGATCTTTTAACAAACTGCAAGAGTCTTTGTTGAGCTCCCGGTTTGGGAATGCCCGATTATACCAAAAGCTTTACTCTGTTCTGCAGGGAGGACGAAGACTGCCCATTGTCAGTATTGACCCAAATACATGGTATTGCTCGTAGACCTGTTGCCTGTTGTTTGGCTACCTCAGATCCTGTAGCCGCAGCTTTATCTGAATATGTAAAATCTGTTGCTGCAACACGCGTGAGTTTGAAATAGTGTGAAAGCATTGTAATGGGTCATCCATTGAGAGTGCATGTGCCTCTCTCTTTTGAGATTTTGCTTACTCTGACTCAAACGCAGCATCTCACTAGCAGTCCATTGACTAAGTATGTGCGTGTGATCTTGGTTGTTGAGAATGTGTCTTTGGTGCGATGCACAAGTTTGAATCCTGCTACACTGATGCCTTTGCCTAGAAATTAATTTGTGCTTGATAAAGCAGATCATGACTGTTTGTATGTGACTGAACTATGTACAAAGCCATGACTAGACATTCGGAATGTCCCATTACCTGAGGCAGATCATGTGTTGTTTGTGGATGGATCATGCTTGCAAGTTGCTGGAGGTAATTTGAGAGCTGTGTATGCAATTTGTACTGTATTGGGATTGGTGGAAGCTTCTTGGTTGGAAGGAGTGTATTCTGCTCAGGATGCAGAGTTGGTAGCCTTGACTAGAGCTCACAGCATTACTGAGCGATTAAGAGTTACAATTTTTACCCACAGTCAGTATGGCCTTGGTGTTGTACATGACTTCAGGCAGTTGTTGTCACAGCGTGGGTTTATTACCTCTCCATGGTTGCCCATTTGAAATGGAAAGAGGGTGAGGAACCTACTGCTGTCATTACAACCGCCCACCCAAATTACGGTGGTCAAGCGTCCTGCCCACCGTCTGGGAACCGATTATAATACAGTCGGCAATTGCTATGCCGATGAGACTGCATGCTATTACACACTAAATTCATGCACTTTCAATGGGGAACCTTTAAAAAATAAACTGATGTCACGGAATGTAGGATGATGTTGTCAACTGTAGAAACATGGGAAGAAATAAAAGGATTGTAAATACCAGACACCAGAAGACAGGGTTGGATCTGAGCAGTGTGTACAGAGAGAGAAGAAGATGAGGTCTTGGTGTACGCAGATGAAAGACCGGTATTGCCAGATGGTCTGTTAAGCCTATGGCTCACCATTACCATGGCCCTGCACACATTGGGAGGGATGCAATAATGTGTTTTGTTCATCAAACATGGTTTAATCCCCAATTTAGTTTAACTGCAGAGGTATTGTGTCAAAGATGCATGGTGTCTCAATATCAAAATGTGGGAAAGAAAACACTGGCCACCATGAGTCATGTAGGGAAATCTGGAGGACCATTTAACCTAATGCAATTTGATTTTATTGAAATGCCTCCTTGCAATGGTATGAAATATGTTCTGGTAATTGTGTGTCTGTTTTCCCATTGGGTGAAAGCATACACAACTAGGCGAAATGACAGTTTAACTGTAGCAAAATACCTCCTTTGAGAAATCATACCGCATTTTTGGTTTCTTACTTCTTTGGAATCGGATCGAAGGGCTCACTTTAATAATGAGGTCTTAAAGATGTTTTGTGCAGCATTCAAAATGGAGCAAAAGCTACACTGTGCGTATTGACCAGAAACATCTGGATTGGCTGAACAGGCTTATGGAACATTAAAGTCCAGATTGGCACAAGCGTGTTAGCCAACATCTGTAAAATGACAAGATGCATTGCCTCTAGTGTTGATGAGTTTGAGAAGTACCACAGACAAAAGACTGGACTGTCCCCAAATTAAATTATTATGGGGAGGGCTAAGAAACAGCCTGCAGTTCCTGCTAATCAGTTGTTGAACAGTACAATGATTTGGTACTCGATTATTGTAAAAGACTAGCTGATGTGGTAGGTTCTGTGTCTCAGCAGGTTGGGGAAGCTGCAACTTCACCTCAACAGGAGCAGAGCCATGACCTTAGTCCCCTTGACTTGTTGCTGGTGAAGAAACACATACACAAGTTGTGTCTGGAACCGCGCTGGTGTGGGCCCGTCCAAGTGATACTTGTGATCACAACTTCTGGTAAATGTGGTGGTCTCCCTAATTGGGTACATGCTGCCCACACTTACCAAGTTTCATGTTCCCTTGAAGATGCAGCACCTGTAGCAGACATACCTGTGGTTACAGTAAGACACTTGATTCAGGTCAGTCAAACAGTAGAGGAGGCTTCAGCTACTAGGGCTCGAAGCACTGATTCTTACAGGCATCGATAGAATAAGCTTTTGTAGGCACTGAGGGTCACAGAGAGGAAGAGCTGACTAGGTGAGTTACTGACCCAGTGGAAGGGAACAGTGCTGCAGAAACATGAGCCAGAATGGAGACAGTTGGCCCAAAAGAATGGACAGATTGAGGCAAATCCAGACTGAAGGTGGATTCCCCCCAACTGATATTGAAGTCTCAAGTCAAGACACAGATGATGATGGACCATCAGTAAGAAGGTCAAAAAGAGCCAAGGTACCAAATCAAAAATACGCTGCACCTGACTGGACATACTTTGCAGCAAACAGCGACTTGGAGAAAGCATATCACACTTTTTGCTTCAAAGACACAAGCTCACATAGACCACCTCGAGGAGTTGTTATAACAAACTGAAGAAATCAAAGCAAAAGAAACAAGAAAGGTCTACAAAACTCTAAAGAGATGAATCTGCACTGACCTCAAAAAGGGTGATGCGCAAGTTGCAATGGCTCTAGATTGGCAACATAACAAAAAGCTTTGTATGTTCAGATGCAAAACAGAATTTAATAATTTGTTGGTTCTAGTGAATGTTACCACACATTCCAAATTGTGGGAGGATGGAGCTGTATCCTGGAAGTTTGGATCCTGTATTTCTGAAATGTATTAGATCGGTGGAAAAAAATGGCTATTATAAGGTCACTAAAACACTGGTTCGGATACTGCTATATCGGAATAGTATTTCAGAAATGCATCATGTGGGACAATCAGATTAAACCAATGAATTTAATCACACACGTTTAAAGAGGGTAGCTTAAGCTGCTGAAGTAATAGGGGACGTATTTGTTGCAATAATTGCCTCCGTTGGGGTGATTCTAAATTTTCACAAAATCCGAAACCTTTCCACTGTAGTTGATAGATTATCAGCTGGTACAGCTGGAGGATTTCTTGCCATAGATACAGAAATGATTGCTATCAGATCTATGGTGCTCCAAAACTGACTTGTATTAGACGTTCTTCTCGCAAAAGAAGGAGGGGTCTGTCGAATGCTGAAAGTTCAACAATGTTGCATGTATATCAATGACAAAAGTAACAATTTTCAGAGGTATATTACCAACATTACTCACTTGGGAAAAGATTTGAGTGAACTAAAAGCTGATGGTGCTTGGGAATCAATTGGGAAGGGTATATCCTCCATGTGAAAATGGTTCACAGATCTGGAAGGTAGTTTAGTGGGAAAAATATTGGTATTCAGTCAATATATCATGTTAGAAATGTGAAGTTACACTAATATCGAGTTTTAAATATTGTGATACAGAAATAGGGACAACAAGAATATCATGGTCAAGAATATCGACTTGAATGGTAAGAAATATCAATTTAAAAAATATAGAAGTCATTATTATTGTTTGCAAAAATATAGCTCTTTAAATTATCAATATTTTAATTAGTGTCATGTATTTTAGTATATATTTTAAATGTATATGATGTATTTTTCAGTATAAGTATTGGTTTTTTAAAATATATGTTGTACATTTTTAGTAGGTACAAAAGTGGATGGTGATGGACGGAGCGTCTGAATCAATCAAACACTCACACCGAGTCAAAAGATCTGGGTTTAATCCATCACTGTCCTTTAGCCCACTCTGCCACCCCAGTTTAGACATGGCTATTTGCAAATCAGTCTGACCCTGTGCCTCATGGGAACAGTCCAGCCCGAACTGCCAAGCCATGTCTTCCCTGGACTGGAAAAAAGCTTCAGAGGACCAGTTTCTGGCATTCCAGCCGTCTTCAGCCCGGCTTGCTTGAATCCAGTGGCAAAGTGAGCAAGGGACTCACGTCTGAGCATACCCTGCCACACTTGTGGCGGTCAAAAGCGGTACAAAAGGGGGTGGTGATGGACGGAGCATCTGAATCAATCAAACACTCACACCCAGTCAAAAGATCTGGGTTTAATCCATTAGCCTTCTTTAGCCCACTCTGCCACCCCAGTTCAGACATGGCTATATGCAAACCAGTCTGACCCTGTGCCTCATGGGAACAGTCCAGCCCGAACTGCCAAGCCATGTCTTCCCTGGACCGGAAACAAGCTTCTGAGGACTGGTTTCTGGCATTCCAGCCGTCTTCAGCCCGGCTTGCTTGAATCCAGTGGCAAAGTGAGCAAGGGACTCACGTCTGAGCATATCCTGCCACACTTATGGCGGCCAAAAGCGGTACAAAAGTGGGTGGTGATGGACGGAGCATCTGAATCAATCAAACACTCACACCCACACTTATAGCGGCCAAAGTGTGGCAGGGTATGCTCAGACGTGAGTCCCTTGCTCACTTTGCCACTGGATTCAAGCCAAACAATAATGCATAAATAATGCATCAACCAATGCATTATTTTATTCTTCAATTGGGCAAAACCCTCACGTTTGATCGCCTCTAGCTCTGGCACCCCGGTAAGGACCACCACGAAAGGCACTGCTTCCGGTGGAAGTTCTGGAAGGGGGCCCTTGTTGTAGTTACCCCGAGTGGGCCGCCCATTCCCCCTATCCCTCTTCTGATTCCCAGAAGCTTGACCTAAGCTCTTCGTCGGTCCGCTAGCCGTTACAGCAGGGGGCAGTGTGAGTTTACTTATTGGTAATACAGGATTAGGTTTAGGTATAATTTCTCTCGGGGTATGTAATGATTGTGACATGGCTGCAGTCTGGGCAGGGACAGATGTAGGGATTATAACTGGAGTACTTGAAGGGGTTGGTATAATGGAAGTTTGTGAAGCAGGATTAGATGGTACCTTAGTACTTGCTAACTTGCTACCCAGTCGCGCTCTATCTTCCCGAGCCTATCGTCCATTTTATTGAGTCTTTCTATGATAGCAAGAGTGTAGGTCCTTATTATGGACTCTATGCTATCAATTAGGACACAGTTTGGGGATTCCTGTGGTGTCACAACAGCAGGGGGGTTATCTGGTATAGAGCTGACCTGCACTACTTTAGGGGTGGGGCAAGAATGTATAGGTGATGTAGCTATGCTTCCCTTATCCGTTGCTAGTACCCGCTCTCCCCCTATACTAGCATCGTTTTTAATGCCAAAATCAGCATGGTTAATTTTTCTCTTTGGTAAGTCGGTCCTTTTCCGCCTTTTTTTATTAGGTGGGGGGGCCATACATTTTAATAGGCGTGACTTTCTTTGCCCTATTTCTTGCTGATTTGATTTGCCTAGGGGTAGGGGTTATTAGTGCCTTAGTTGTAATTGTGGTTTTAATTATACTGGGATTAATAGGATTAGATGTGGTATTGATAATATCCTGGGTATCAGTATCAGACGTGGACGTACCCTCTCTGAATATTATAGGAACGCTATCCTGAGAGAGAGTACAAGCATTCTCAGTTGAGGTACCCTCCAAAGTAGAAGTAATCAGAACAGGTGAATCAGTTAATAATCTATTTTTTAGGCTTTCTACCGAGCGTCGGCGCTCAGCCCGGCGTTCTGCTAGGGTAGGAGTAGTGGGGGTGTCCATAACAGTTTTCTTAAAATAATTATCTAATTTCCCATTAATCAAGCTCACTGGTTTATCAGGGCCAACATGCTCCGGGGTTAAGATTTCAATAGACATAATAACCAATGATATTAGACCCCCAAAAACCTACTCCAATAGTGCAGGATAGTACAATGTTCGACCAGGGATTCTGGCCCGGCCCGGCCTCCTCAGGCCTCGGAGGGCCACAGAGGGCCCGATCTTTGCCCGGTCTTAGCCCCGGCCTATGTCCCGCGCGCATCCCGCGTGAGCGTTCACTAATGCGTTTATATAAGAGAGTTGGGGGCGGGAAGAGACGCCAGGAGCGCTCAGGTGTTAAAGCGCTAGGCACCCTGGGTCTCGCAGTCCCGGCCCCGGCAGCGTCCGCGTGTGTCCCAAGGTCCTCGTTGATCAGGATACAGGAATCGACAGTCCGTTGAAACAGGGATTTAATGGCAAAGTTCAGCAAAGTAATCCCGCTAAGGCTGCGAGCGGCTCCCGCGGAGCGGGGGCTGCGAGCCTTAAGTAGCCGCTAGGAAGCGGAGAGCTGGGGGCGAGAAGAGACGCCAGGAGCGCTCAGGTGTTAAAGCGCTAGGCACCCTGGGTCTCGCAGTCCCTGCCCCGGCAGCGTCCGCGTGTGTCCCAAGGTCCTCGTTGATCAGGATACGGGAATCGACAGTCCGTTGAAACAGGGATTTAATGACAAAGTTCAGCAAAGTAATCCCGCTAAGGCTGCGAGCGGCTCCCGCGGAGCGGGGGCCGCGAGCCTTAAGTAGCCGCTAGGAAGCGGAGAGCTGGGGGCGGGAAGAGACGCCAGGAGCGCTCAGATGTTAAAGCGCTAGGCACCCTGGGTCCCGCAGTCCCGGCCCCGGCAGCGTCCGCGTGTGTCCCAAGGTCCTCGTTGATCAGGATACGGGAATCGACAGTCCGTTGAAACAGGGATTTAATGGCAAAGTTCGGCAAAGTAATCCCGCTAAGGCTGTATCCAGTAATAATTGCAGAGAAGGGAGAGGATAGAAGTTTAAGGAGAGGAAAAAACATATTGAGAACTCATAAACATTGGCACTGACTGATGAGAGTGAGAATGAAATAAATGATGCATTTTTAAACGAGTTATTACTAAATCATCCTCCACCAAATAATGAGGGTCAACCTCAAAGCATGCCAAATTCCTTTACTGTAGTTGTACTAGATGTACCTATGATGCCTTCAAATTCAAATTCACACAACCCTTTCTTAGCAGGAGTAGAAACACCCAGAGGAGCAGAATCTAATAATTCCATGATACCAAATACTCCTTATGCTCTTTCAGTCCCAGGGACGATAGGCCCGCTAGTTCCACTCTATCAATCTGGTAATAGAGGACAACAGGTACATTCATTGGCCATCCCTACTGAGATAGGGGAACCAATACTGTTTCTAGGAGACTTAGTACGGAGCCATTTAACCCAACACCTATAATTTCAAATTCTAGAAATTTCCTTCGAGAAAATGGATTAGGATCTAGTGCAGATGCAGGTCAAGTGAGTGTATTAAATAACCAAATGAGACCAATCTGCTTACCAGATTTAGCTGAAAGAAATATGAAACCCCCTAATAGAGGAACTCAAACTATGCCAGGGAGAACTTTACAAACGGGTACCTAAGATTCTGAATTACAGACAGAAGGGATATGATAGGGATCTCTCAGGAGGGGGGTCTCTGGTGAAAATAGGAGGTGCTCCCCTCACCAACCCTCCAGCAAGATTACGAGCTTGCTGGCACTGAAAGATTCAGGTACCTACAGGTGCAACATGCTCTATATACTGTTATCCCGAAGGGAGAGGCCCCTCCTGAGGCCTCTCCTCTTGAAGATGGACCATTGGACGGATATATGCCCAAGAAGGTCATTTGCTTGACTTACTCAAAATTGATTATTCCCTCACCTGACCCACTTCCTCAACTCAGGGCAAAGTGGGACAGGGACTTAACAGAGCTCGACGAGGAGGACTGGATGGAGGCGCTAGCATCCCCAAGGGAAGGGGCAATATACTCTGAGCTAAAGCTGATACAGCTAAACATAATGCACAGAATCTAAGTTACAGGGCCAATACTGGTCAAGATGGGCTATGGGGATGAATCAAGTTGTAGACGACAGTGTGGCAAGGAGGCCATCTTTTTTCACATACTATGGCAATGCCCTTATGTTGATGAATATTGGAGTGCTGTTACCTCATGTATGGGGTAAGTTATGGGGCAGACTATAATGATGGAAGCTAGGCAGTGTCTGCTAAAAATATGGGAGCCAACAGACTTGGGTAGTAAAGAAAAAACGTGGTGACATTAGAGTGGATGATCGCCAAAAGTAACATTGCAAAGAAATGGGGAGTACGCACAGCCCAGGCACTGTGAGAATGGGAAGACGACATGGATTGGTGCATGTTTCGCAAAAAAACTGTTTATATGTCCAGGGGATGCCCTTGGAAATGATTGCAAATATGGGGGAAATGGATCGAGTACAGGGGTAATATATGCAAGCCACCCACACTACCGACGCAGTCGCACTCAAAATACCCAACACCCTGATATGCTAAAGTTCAATGTAGAACATTTTTACATAATATTACGGAACTGTATGTAATGTGACACTGTACTGTGTGCCTTTCCGCTATTCTGTTGGTACGCTGTGATGTTGTTTTGAGTAAACAATAAAAAGACATTTTAAAATAGAAGATTCTGAATTACACACTACATCGTGTTTGGAGGGAGGAAGTGGAGGGTCGCAAGGAGATACTTCTGAAAGACAGAAAGGTCCTACACTAAAAGAACTTGATGAGTGGATTAGAGAGATAGCACAATCCACAATTGATAAAGGTGCATATGTTTTAGGACCTACGGTTCAGAGAAGCTCAAATGAAAAATCACTTGACTTAGCCAAACTTAAGGTGAAATTGGAAAAATGATCCAGGGTACTATCAGTCTTGGTAGAATTATTTATTATCAAGATGACTATTTTTTTATTCGTGTGTAAGGACATTACCATATGACCTAGAAATACCCATAGTAAATTAATTGAATTGGCACAAAAGTATGGGGTGGACATACAAAAATCAAAGTCATTACAGAAAACATATTGATTAGATTTTAGTGATAGAGATCTAAAAACCATGAAACCTTCAGGGAAAAGATTGATGATTAAGGAATTGCTAACTGTTCCTAGAAAATGGTGAGATTTGGAAAAATAGGAAAGCAGATGGGCTAAAAAGAAGGGAACATAAGAAAATGGCCATGCCCATGTATCCAATGTTTGAGGAAGAGGAAGAAAAGTCAGGAACAAAAATACTTTCAATGAGAGGGGTGCCTGGAGGAGGTTATGTTCATGTTCAATGGTCAAGGCCAGATATATTGTCTTTTGCCTAAGATTTCCAGAAACTGTGAGAAACCTGTTGAGTCGTATAAGCAAGTTCAGAGGTTTGTCAAGGTTTTGAAGATTTTGTTGAATAGATTTGGATAAATTATTTGATAACGTAGTTCCAAGTGATTTATGGACCAATTGTAAAAGTGCTACACATTGGCCTGAGACTGAACGTGCTAGGGATCCACAAATCGGTGCACTGTCTCCTGAGGTAATGGAAACATATAATCAAGCCATTACCTGTTTGAAAGGAACAATTTCACCAAAAGAAATTGATTGGGTAAAGATTGACAGGACAACACAGACATTGAAGGAGACAGTGCATGCGTATTATGAATCACTTCTTCAGGCATTCAAATAATACAGTGGAATAGAAATAGTGACCGGAAAGGATATGGGACATTTTGTGCATTGGTTTGTGTACAGATTAAGACCTGAAAAAAGTGCATTGATAAAACAGCATTTGATTTGCTGGCAGAGTAAACTGATAGATGAAGTTCTCTGATATGCCAAAGATTGTGGAGCTGAACTAGACTCCAAACATAAGAGATTGAAAGAGAAGCTGATGTTAGCTCAAACAAAGGCAGCAAAGAGAGGTTACATGGGTGTTGGTAGAGATTGCCCAAATGTGGTATAAGGAAATGATCAAGCGAATTCAAAAATGCGAAGAGTAGGAGGCAGACAACAACAGGGTGTGCCGACTCAAGGCAGAGGTAGAGGTATGTAGTATTCTCACATGATGTTTCATTCCCTATGTTTCTTCATTCTTGCTGCTCAGCCTGTGTGTGTCTACTCTGTATGGAATGTTGGTGAGTGGTGCCTGGGTGACTAGATGTGGTGTGGACAGTTAGTCAGAGAGGCTGAGCAGCTAGCAGGCTGCTCCTAGTGGGGCTGTGAAGTACCTGTGATTTACCACCTACATGACTTTTACTACCTGTTAACCAACCTGTGAATAAACCTACTTGGTTTACATCATACCAGCGTAGCGTGGTTACTACATACATTTTTGCCACAAGTTGGAGACCTTCCCACGCACTAAAAGTTGTAAAAGAAGCATGAAGAACCTGAAGATGTCCTCTACTTTTGTTCTTTCTTCTGTTCATTAGGGAAGAGGTATGTAGTATTCTCACATGATGTTTCATTCCCTATGTTTCTGAACTCTAGCTGCTCAACCTGTGTGTGTCTAGTCTGTATGGAATGTTGGTGAGTGGACCTTCACTAGAATGCCTGGGTGTCTGGATGTGGTGTGGACAGTTGGTCAGAGGGGCTGAGCAGCTAGCAGGCTGCTCCTGGTGGGGTTGTGAATTACCATCTACAAGACTTTTACCACCTGTTAACTGACTTCTGAATAAACCTACTTGGTTTACATCATACCATCATAGCGTGGTTACTACAAGGTGTTCCTATAGAAACTTTGAAAAATACTAATCCGTGCCACATTTGCAACAATTTCAGGCATTGAAAGCGGGAGCGGAACTCCTGCTGCCAAACGCATTGCGATCTTCCTGCTTCTGGAACTAGGCTCCCAGACTCGACTGCGGCCCATCTTTACGCTGCATGAAAGTGGCATCAGGATTGGCCTCAGCACTGGAAACTTGCACTCCCAGTCAGATGGAGAGCCTGTGCCTGCTCTCTTCAGCCCCAGCAATGCCGCTGGAACTGGAGAGAGCTTCACTGCAAATGAGGGTTTGGCCAGCCTGAGACAGCCAGCTAAACCCTCATGTGCAGTGAAGGGAGTGCACTACCACTTCCCCACCAGCAGTGTCATACCCTGGACCCTCCCCAAAGACTAGTCAGAGTTCTAGAGGCAGGTTCAGGGGATTAAAATAAAGCAAAAATAAAATGGGTTTAAAACCTTTTTTATTATCATTTTACTTGAGAGTGATGGCAGGGGGTAGAGCTCCCCCACTTTAATTTAGGGCCTGCGGCTGGTGTCGATTCAATCCACTGAATTAACTGAATGGGCAGGTATCACAGGGTGGGGATGTGTAATCTCAAGTGAATGATATGATGCAGAACCAGAAAACAGAAAATTTCAATCTAAACATGCTACAAGCCCCGATGCCTTACATAGATGGTCAAGTTAAAAAATATAATTTAAACAAAGGATTCCACACCAATGCTCAAATTGATTCAAGCCTAAATGTTAACCAGCAATATTTATTTCAAGTTGACAACACCACTTCTGATTTGTCACAATGACAGTGCCTGAGGAGAGAGGAGAAATGCTTGCTTGGCCCATCCCTAGAGGTAGACCAGAGTGGTCCCTATGTGAATGGCAAGGTGAATGGAATTCCTGTTTTGCTCCTTGTTGACACTGGTGCTACCCATTCCACAGTAAGAACATCGGAAGTTCACAACCTATCCATGTCGGGAGAAAGAATGTAAGTTGTAGGAGTTTCAAATCGATTAATATCAAATCCTGTAACCAAACCAGTCTCTGTGCAGATTGGGACATTTGAAGATTTTCACAAATTTGCATTGTTTCATTCTAGTCAAGTGAATCTACTAGGACGGGACTTGTTGCGCAAACGTAATTGTTCCATCTATCGTAAACCAAAAGGAATTGAATTCTATATGAATGATGAGGATGCTGTATTTGAACTAGCTATGCAAAAATTTGGAGCTAAAGGTTTATTCCTATTATTTACAAGTGATGATTTACCATTGGAGTTAGGGACACTGCGTCACCTGTGGTTTGGAATTGTACGGGGAAAGATATTGGATTAATGAAATGGGTTGTTCCAATATGCATTACTCTAAAACCCAATACAGAGTTTCCCCAAATGCCTCCATATAATCTGAGCCCAGGAACAATTGCAAGTATTACACCATAAATTGAGTCACTGATTTAACAAGGCATCTTGAAAGAGATAATGGGGAGCCCATGTAATTAACCTATTATGTGAATTCAGAAATCGAATGGAAAGTACTGAATGGTACAGTATTTGTGCTGGATTAAACAGATTGTAATCACATGTTGCTTGATTGTGCCAAATCCAGCTATGATGCTTTACCAGATTCCATGAAAAACTGAATGGTTTTCTGTCATTGACTTGTGTAAAGACTTATTTTCTGTTCCCTTGCACCAGGATAGCCAATTATTATTTGCTTTCTGGTTCAGAAATTGTGTCTTGGCATGGTGCTGAGTTCCACAAGGGTATACGGGAAGTCCATTCATCTTCACTCAGATTTGAAAAAGGATCTTGAATCATTAGTGATGCCAAACCACTGTGTTGGTTCAGTACACTGACAACCTATGGATAGCATCAGATACACAAGAGGCTTGTATATGTGACACCATCGCACTCTTAAATCATTTGGCAGCAAATGGACATAAAGTCTCACCAGCTAAATAACAATTTTGCAGGAGAGAAGTACGTTACTTGGGACACCATATTAAAAATAGAGCCAAAAAAGTTTCACAGGACAGGATCACTGCCATTCTTCAGATGAATCCACCAAGCAAACACAAGGAAGTTTGCATGCTCCTAGGAATGGTTGTTTATTGTCAATAATAGATTCCCAATTTCTCTTTGTCAGTCAAACCACTTCAAAGGCTTACTCATAAAGATGTGTCAGATCCAGTTCCATGGATCGATGAATGCATGCGATCTTTTAACAAACTGCAAGAGTCTTTGTTGAGCTCCCGGTTTGGGAATGCCCGATTATACCAAAAGCTTTACTCTGTTCTGCAGGGAGGACGAAGACTGCCCATTTTCAGTATTGACCCAAATACATGGTATTGCTCGTAGACCTGTTGCCTGTTGTTTGGCTACCTCAGATCCTGTAGCCGCAGCTTTATCTGAATGTGTAAAATCTGTTGCTGCAACACGCGTGAGTTTGAAATAGTGTGAAAGCATTGTAATGGGTCATCCATTGAGAGTGCATGTGCCTCTCTCTTTTGAGATTTTGCTTACTCTGACTCAAACGCAGCATCTCACTAGCAGTCCATTGACTAAGTATGTGCGCGTGATCTTGGTTGTTGAGAATGTGTCTTTGGTGCGATGCACAAGTTTGAATCCTGCCACACTGATGCCTTTGCCTAGAAATTAATTTGTGCTTGATAAAGCAGATCATGACTGTTTGTATGTGACTGAACTATGTACAAAGCCATGACTAGACATTCGGAATGTCCCATTACCTGAGGCAGATCATGTGTTGTTTGTGGATGGATCATGCTTGCAAGTTGCTGGAGGTAATTTGAGAGCTGTGTATGCAATTTGTACTGTATTGGGATTGGTGGAAGCTTCTTGGTTGGAAGGAGTGTATTCTGCTCAGGATGCAGAGTTGGTAGCCTTGACTAGAGCTCACAGCATTACTGAGCGATTAAGAGTTACAATTTTTACCCACAGTCAGTATGGCCTTGGTGTTGTACATGACTTCAGGCAGTTGTTGTCACAGCGTGGGTTTATTACCTCTCCATGGTTGCCCATTTGAAATGGAAAGAGGGTGAGGAACCTACTGCTGTCATTACAACCGCCCACCCAAATTACGGTGGTCAAGCGTCCTGCCCACCGTCTGGGAACCGATTATAATACAGTCGGCAATGGCTATGCCGATGAGACTGCATGCTATTACACACTAAATTCATGCACTTTCAATGGGGAACCTTTAAAAAATAAACTGATGTCAAGGAATGTAGGATGATGTTGTCAACTGTAGAAACATGGGAAGAAATTAAAGGATTGTAAATACCAGACACCAGAAGACAGGGTTGGATCTGAGCAGTGTGTACAGAGAGAGAAGAAGATGAGGTCTTGGTGTACGCAGATGAAAGACCGGTATTGCCAGATGGTCTGTTAAGCCTATGGCTCACCATTACCATGGCCCTGCACACATTGGGAGGGATGCAATAATGTGTTTTGTTCATCAAACATGGTTTAATCCCCAATTTAGTTTAACTGCAGAGGTATTGTGTCAAAGATGCATGGTGTCTCAATATCAAAATGTGGGAAAGAAAACACTGGCCACCATGAGTCATGTAGGGAAATCTGGAGGACCATTTAACCTAATGCAATTTGATTTTATTGAAATGCCTCCTTGCAATGGTATGAAATATGTTCTGGTAATTGTGTGTCTGTTTTCCCATTGGGTGAAAGCATACACAACTAGGCGAAATGACAGTTTAACTGTAGCAAAATACCTCCTTCGAGAAATCATACCGCATTTTTGGTTTCTTACTTCTTTGGAATCGGATCGAAGGGCTCACTTTAATAATGAGGTCTTAAAGATGTTTTGTGCAGCATTCAAAATGGAGCAAAAGCTACACTGTGCGTATTGACCAGAAACATCTGGATTGGCTGAACAGGCTTATGGAACATTAAAGTCCAGATTGGCACAAGCGTGTTAGCCAACATCTGTAAAATGACAAGATGCATTGCCTCTAGTGTTGATGAGCTTGAGAAGTACCACAGACAAAAGACTGGACTGTCCCCAAATTAAATTATTATGGGGAGGGCTAAGAAACAGCCTGCAGTTCCTGCTAATCAGTTGTTGAACAGTACAATGATTTGGTACTCGATTATTGTAAAAGACTAGCTGATGTGGTAGGTTCTGTGTCTCAGCAGGTTGGGGAAGCTGCAACTTCACCTCAACAGGAGCAGAGCCATGACCTTAGTCCCCTTGACTTGTTGCTGGTGAAGAAACACATACACAAGTTGTGTCTGGAACCGCGCTGGTGTGGGCCCGTCCAAGTGATACTTGTGATCACAACTTCTGGTAAATGTGGTGGTCTCCCTAATTGGGTACATGCTGCCCACACTTACCAAGTTTCATGTTCCCTTGAAGATGCAGCACCTGTAGCAGACATACCTGTGGTTACAGTAAGACACTTGATTCAGGTCAGTCAAACAGTAGAGGAGGCTTCAGCTACTAGGGCTCGAAGCACTGATTCTTACAGGAATCGAGAGAATAAGCTCTTGTAGGCACTGAGGGTCACAGAGAGGAAGAGCTGACTAGGTGAGTTACTGACCCAGTGGAAGGGAACAGTGCTGCAGAAACATGAGCCAGAATGGAGACAGTTGGCCCAAAAGAATGGACAGATTGAGGCAAATCCAGACTGAAGGTGGATTCCCCCCAACTGATATTGAAGTCTCAAGTCAAGACACAGATGATGATGGACCATCAGTAAGAAGGTCAAAAAGAGCCAAGGTACCAAATCAAAAATACGCTGCACCTGACTGGACATACTTTGCAGCAAACAGCGACTTGGAGAAAGCATATCACACTTTTTGCTTCAAAGACACAAGCTCACATAGACCACCTCGAGGAGTTGTTATAACAAACTGAAGAAATCAAAGCAAAAGAAACAAGAAAGGTCTACAAAACTCTAAAGAGATGAATCTGCACTGACCTCAAAAAGGGTGATGCGCAAGTTGCAATGGCTCTAGATTGGCAACATAACAAAAAGCTTTGTATGTTCAGATGCAAAACAGAATTTAATAATTTGTTGGTTCTAGTGAATGTTACCACACATTCCAAATTGTGGGAGGATGGAGCTGTATCCTGGAGGTTTGGATCCTGTATTTCTGAAATGTATTAGATCGGTGGAAAAAAATGGCTATTATAAGGTCACTAAAACACTGGTTCGGATACTGCTATATCGGAATAGTATTTCAGAAATGCATCATGTGGGACAATCAGATTAAACCAATGAATTTAATCACACACGTTTAAAGAGGGTAGCTTAAGCTGCTGAAGTAATAGGGGACGTATTTGTTGCAATAATTGCCTCCGTTGGGGTGATTCTAAATTTTCACAAAATCCGAAACCTTTCCACTGTAGTTGATAGATTATCAGCTGGTACAGCTGGAGGATTTCTTGCCATAGATACAGAAATGATTGCTATCAGATCTATGGTGCTCCAAAACTGACTTGTATTAGACGTTCTTCTCGCAAAAGAAGGAGGGGTCTGTCGAATGCTGAAAGTTCAACAATGTTGCATGTATATCAATGACAAAAGTAACAATTTTCAGAGGTATATTACCAACATTACTCACTTGGGAAAAGATTTGAGTGAACTAAAAGCTGATGGTGCTTGGGAATCAATTGGGAAGGGTATATCCTCCATGTGAAAATGGTTCACAGATCTGGAAGGTAGTTTAGTGGGAAAAATATTGGTATTCAGTTAATATATCATGTTAGAAATGTGAAGTTACACTAATATCGAGTTTTAAATATTGTGATACAGAAATAGGGACAACAAGAATATCATGGTCAAGAATATCGACTTGAATGGTAAGAAATATCAATTTAAAAAATATAGAAGTCATTATTATTGTTTGCAAAAATATAGCTCTTTAAATTATCGATATTTTAATTAGTGTCATGTATTTTAGTATATATTTTAAATGTATATGATGTATTTTTCAGTATAAGTATTGGTTTTTTAAAATATATGTTGTACATTTTTAGTAGGTACAAAAGTGGATGGTGATGGACGGAGCGTCTGAATCAATCAAACACTCACACCGAGTCAAAAGATCTGGGTTTAATCCATCACTGTCCTTTAGCCCACTCTGCCACCCCAGTTTAGACATGGCTATTTGCAAATCAGTCTGACCCTGTGCCTCATGGGAACAGTCCAGCCCGAACTGCCAAGCCATGTCTTCCCTGGACTGGAAAAAAGCTTCAGAGGACCAGTTTCTGGCATTCCAGCCGTCTTCAGCCCGGCTTGCTTGAATCCAGTGGCAAAGTGAGCAAGGGACTCACGTCTGAGCATACCCTGCCACACTTGTGGCGGTCAAAAGCGGTACAAAAGGGGGTGGTGATGGACGGAGCATCTGAATCAATCAAACACTCACACCCAGTCAAAAGATCTGGGTTTAATCCATTAGCCTTCTTTAGCCCACTCTGCCACCCCAGTTCAGACATGGCTATATGCAAACCAGTCTGACCCTGTGCCTCATGGGAACAGTCCAGCCCGAACTGCCAAGCCATGTCTTCCCTGGACCGGAAACAAGCTTCTGAGGACTGGTTTCTGGCATTCCAGCCGTCTTCAGCCCGGCTTGCTTGAATCCAGTGGCAAAGTGAGCAAGGGACTCACG
The DNA here is from genome assembly GCF_964263255.1 of Lissotriton vulgaris. NCBI lineage: Eukaryota > Metazoa > Chordata > Amphibia > Caudata > Salamandridae > Lissotriton > Lissotriton vulgaris. The sequence goes on along the minus strand of NC_141699.1, from coordinate 674,633,581 downwards.
TCTGAGCATATCCTGCCACACTTATGGCGGCCAAAAGCGGTACAAAAGGGGGTGGTGATGGACGGAGCATCTGAATCAATCAAACACTCACACCCACACTTATAGCGGCCAAAGTGTGGCAGGGTATGCTCAGACGTGAGTCCCTTGCTCACTTTGCCACTGGATTCAAGCCAGCCGGGCTGAAGACGGCTGGAATGCCAGAAACCGGTCCTCGGAAGCTTATTTCCGGTCCAGGGAAGACATGGCTTGGCAGTTCGGGCTAGACTGTTCCCATGAGGCACAGGGTCAGACTGATTTGCATATAGCCATGTCTGAACTGGGGTGGCAGAGTGGGCTAAAGAACGGTGATGGATTAAACCCAGATCTTTTGACTGGGTGTGAGTGTTTGATTGATTCAGATGCTCCGTCCATCACCACCCCCTTTTGTACATTTTTAGTAGTTATACATTTTATTTTAATTAAATGTTGCATTTTTCAGTTCCATAGAGGGTTGTGGGTTTATAGGGGAATAGGGTGGAAAGTAATTTAATTATATTAAATACTTTTTATTTATTCATATTTATTTAATAAAGATTTTATAATGTTAATTTTATTTAAAATTTTGGGGGTACATTTTATGTGTGGGTTGTGTGGTTCATATGAGTATAAGGTTGGAAGTATTTAACTCTGAACTAAATATTAATTAGTTGTTATTTAATATAAAATAATAGAGTGATAATTATGGTAATTGTGGAATTAATTTTGGGTGTGGGTTTTGGGGTTTATAGGGGTAAAGGGTGGAAAGTAATATATTTTTAATAATTAATAATTAGCTGTTAATTAATAATAATTCATTGAAAAATAAACATGGAAATTGTGTAGTTAAGCTCAGCTCGTCATGAGCACCGGAGCACCGTGGGTCATGACGAGCTGAGCTTGTCATGACCATGGGGAAGCAGTGCGCGCCCCTTCACCCCCAGCACAGCAGGGGAATAGCCCCAGCAGCCAAGGGGTTAAAATTACTGCCTATTATGTGTAAGGAGGGAAGTGCATCTAGTAATAAGAGCTGACCTCGTCCAGTGTGTATTCCTGTAGCAGTGGTGGGGTGTAGACATCAGCACTTAAACATTGGTCCTTGGTCATGGGCTGTAGAAACCCATGTAGCATCTATTGGAGTATGTCAATTTTTCTTTGATTGCAAAGAAAGGTTTCTTCCAGATTAGTATTTCAACAACTCTGGAACCTTGGGGGAATTCTGCATGGAGCAGCAACTTTTAATTACCCCTTCCCACAAATCTCATCCATGTAGCTATTGGTGCATTTTAAAAGCACATCATTTATACATTACATTAAAAGCGATGTTGCCAATTAAACTCTAAAATGCGTTTTGCACACATTTAGATAAAGAACAATGAAACTGAGAAAAGCTGAAGTGCCCGCACCGTAAAGTGTGCTTGGATTTTTGGAGAAGAAGATTTTGAGAATAACGAATTTAACATTGTTAGAAATGGGGTCTCTAGTTGGCAGTGGTTTGCATCCTGTCCAAGTAGGGACCCTATCTCTAGTCAAGGAAAGATAGTCACATAGTTAAGATAACCCCTGCTCATCACTTTGGCCCAAGAAATCAGACCTATCTCAGAGGCAATGTGTAAAGCATTTGTACATACACACAGAGTAACAAAATGAAAACGCTATAAAAGGAGTTCACACCAGTTAAGACAAAACAAGACCAGAACGACAAAAATCCAACATACACAAGAAAAAATATCACTTTTAAAAGGTTCAAAAAGTCTTAGAAATCAATGGTTGCCAGTGTTTTACCACAAAGTACCTGAGATGCATCAAAAACAAGGATGATGAGGGCCGCAGGTAAGGTGAGGCGCCAGAAAACACAGTGATGAGTCAGTTCCTTACTACACAAAGGAGGTGACATGTCGATTTCTTAATGGTAGAGGTGGTGATGCATCGGTTCCTCACTCCTAGGCAGAGGAGGGGATGCATTGATTCTTTGTTGACAGAGTAGGTGATGCGTTGGTTCCTTTCTGACAGAAGAGGTGATGCATTGATTCCTTGCGAGGGGAGGTGATGTGTCGTGGTCCGGACTGCAGCCTCGGTTTCTTACTGCGGGGCAGTGTCAATGAATAATTGGTGCCAAAAGACGATTGTTTGTAGTAACAAACTACAGGAGGTTACCCATAAACCCGATAGAGACCAAGGTAAATATTGTTTAACACAGGTTGCATGAAATTTAATTTAACACAGTGAATTTATGATTGTTTGTTTATCTTTGACAGTATAACTAAATATATATGAAAAGCAATTCCTTATTCTTTTTGTTTCCTGGTCTTTTGTATCACTGCTCCCCTTCCCTTGTTCTTGGCAATTTATTGTTCTCTTTTATACATTTTCTATCAAACAATACCCCTTGAGACACTATCTTATGCTATACAGAGACGATTGCTGGCAGAATGTCCTTTATTCTAGAACTGTTCTGATTTAGGAGTGTCAGAGGTCCAATACTTATACCCCTTTCCGCCTTTGGAGTAGGCAGACTTCAAAGGGAAGTCTTTGTAGTGCACAAGACCCTGGTTTTCCCTGACCTGGCTCCAGACACACTACACAGGGGTGGAGAAAGCTTTGTGTGAGTATAGGCACAACCCTATTCAGGTGGCAGTGACAACTCTTCCCATCACTCTAGCTCAGGAAGACCCCTAAACCTGATGATCACCCATCAGGATGTGCAAGGCACACCTCAGTTCCCTCTGTGTGACTGTCTAGAGTGAATGCACAAGAGCACAACGGTCATTCTAACCCAGACATAGGTTCCACAGACAGGCAGAAGCACATTGGGGGATATTTACTAGGAAATGGCGCAGCGAGGCGCTACATGCAATTAAGCAGTGCCACGCTGCATCATCTCAAAAACACTGGGGTTCACCATATTTACAAGAATATGGCACACCCCTGTGTTCTCCCTTGCACTAAAAAAAGCTGCCTAGTGCCAAAGCAGACACCCTTGACACCATTGTCCATTTGGCGCTGCAGCACGGACAATGAAATTCGTTTTATTTATTTATATGTTTGCTTACCTCTATTCAGCCGTATTCCGTACTTTACTACCTCCCACCCTGCCCCTCCCCCTATGTCACCGCCCGGCAGCACTCCCACCATGGGCCGCTACTGCTGATCCCTTTTTCCATGATAAGAGAACTCTTTTGAATCATCCTCTTGAACCTTTGCTAGTGGTGGGAAACCCTAACCTGAACCATCCTTTTTATGGATTGTTTTAATCAGCAATAGATTTACTTTGACTAAATGTGTGATATTATACTGCGCAGTGTAAGACTCATGATTGAACTGCTTAAAATGCCACTTATATGCATTGATTTTGCATCTTTAATACAATAAAAATACATCTAAATGTTGTTTGAGTCTTTTATTTATGTGTCTTAAATGTTCTTTTGATAGAAACCATATTTACAATTATCTGATTTCTAATGCATAATAGAGAGAACCATAGATCATTTTCAGAACATCAAGTTATGTTGCTCTTGTTCTGTGTAGCCACAGAAAAGCTTCCGGTATGTATGATTCTTGTTAGATTGAACTTCTTTAGGAGGGTTGGCCTTCCATTTGCAATACTCTATGTCTGTTGCATAGTTCTAAGAGTAGTGTAATTAAATTAGATCACTAATTTGTGAGTTGGCTACTAATTGTTGGTCCTTTTTAGGTGGCCAACAGTTTGACACCCTGGTTACTCACCACTCACTGCAAAGAAACATGGTCCTTCTGAGGACCAATGCCTCTGTAGGTGAAGTACAGAATCTGAGTAAAGTGACAAAGTCATTGTTGGGCCCAGAAATGCAAGAGAAAAGGAAAAGAGAAAAAGCTTCAGTTGCAAAACTATTGTGGTCAAGCAGGTGGTGAAATTGGTTCTTGTCACAGGTTTCTTGTCCATAAGGGAGAGTATCAATTGTCTGTCATCTGAGTAGTAAAGAATGTTGATGCCATGCAACCTGATGATGTCGGCCTAGCAGCGATAATCAGCGCCAGGCCTGCAATACACACCTGGCAGGTGGGAAAAATCACCATAAAAATTGAAAAAACACCCAAACACAAACTGACCAACACCCAAGCACCATGGAGGCAGCCGGAGCAGGTGCAGTGGATGAGCGCAACCCCACAAACACCCCGGACCACCAGCCCAGGACCTCGGGGACAGGGAAGGGCGAGGACAAGAAGAAGAGGAAGACGAAGTTCAGTCCGCAGACGAATAGGATCATAGTCACGGAGGTGATGGAACACCATCAACAACTGTTCGTCACCTCCACCGTTTCATTGGGCACCAACTATGGAATATAGCGGGACATCGTGGACAAGGTGAATGCCGTCGGGAAGCACAAGAAGACAATGGACGAGGTCAAGAGGCGATAGAATGACATCAAGCGGAGGACCAAGGAGAAACTCTCCGGCAACCAGAAGGCATCAACACAGGCTGGAGGTGGGGCCCAGTGCCACAGCTCGAGCTGGATGACATAGAGGAGCTGGTTTTGACAGTCATCAGTGGGGAGACTGTGGCCGGAGTGGGGGGGATCGGACACTGCTCGACAGGACACAACACAACCGCAACAGGGTGAGTGACAACCAGGTACTGGGTGGACGGGTGGAGATGTCCACACTGGCACACATGCACAATCAAGCAGAGCACAGTGCACACCCACAATGTTTCTTGGTCCTCGCCTAGATCTACAGACTGTCACAATGTACAATGCCATGCCGTCTGAATGTCAACATGTACCTTATGGCTACATACATGTGGACACATTGTATTACACCATCTCCCATTCACATTGCAGGGGTACCGTCAAAACCTTCTGCAGAGCAGTCCCAGCTACTCTTCACTGATGACGAGGAGGACAACACCAGCATCAACACCCAAACCATCCAAGACATCATTGACCTCATCCACCACTCACCTCCAGGATCAGGGCAGCCCAGCTACATCGAGGAGACCCCACCCACTACCCAAAGCACCCAGCAGGAGGCACCCACAGCCCTGGCACTCCCCCAAGATCCCCAGGAACAAAACATGGCCTTCCAATGCCTTGTGCTAGGGTGCCAGGGGGAAACCCCAGAGCAGGTGCGGTTGGGCTTCGGCATCATGGCAACCAAACTTGACGCCATCCTTGGGTGTGTCGGCCCGCTCCATGGTCTCCAACGAGCCATAACTGACATCCCTGGAGTCATGACGCAGAGAAAAGAACACCTGTTCGCTCAGAGTGGCTCCAGCGATACCAGTTGTGAGCTGGCATACATGCGGAGGCTGATGGAGAACATGAAGCGGATGGGGGCGGAAAGGATGGCAACCACCACTGCAGATCAGCGGAATGTAGCTGGGATGTACCATGCCCTACAGATCCTCATCATGGCATTGCTGCCACAAGGCGTGGTGATGATGAATGCCGCTGCCCCCACACCATCCACATCTCCGCCCCTGGTATGTCTCTGCCTCCCAGTGCGGAAGGCCTAACTACTCCGGTACCTGATCTGTCAGTGGGACACAGTGCGGCCCACAATCCACCTCCAGCCCCTGATGTGTCAGTGGCACACAGTGCCGCAGCCAGTACAACAACAGCCAGATCCGGGGACAAGGATGTGGATGTGTCTGTGATCCGAAGGACTCAGTAGCATTGATTTTCGCCACATGGCCTGTGTCTGCTTGGTCCCGCACATGGCCGCATGACTTTCCACTGACTTCCAATTCACTATGATGCCCTCACCTTCGACAACGACATGGACTGCCACGTCCTGTTTGATGACCAATGACATGGCGACCAGACTGCAGACTGTGCCTTTCCTCTTCCACAGTACTTGTCATCCCGAAATGGACTCTGACTGGCCCTCCATGGGCCCATATTGTGTAGTGGGCCCGTCATTGCCCTGTACCGCCACAGCTGCAGAACTGCACTAGATGTGCAATAAACACCCAGTGACGCACTGCTGTGTCATGTCTTCCATCATTCATGTATGTATGTGTGGATGAATGTAGGGACAGAGATTTCTCTTGCGTCAATGATGCTCATCCTGTGGGATGCCATTGGAGGTTGCTACATAGCAATTTGTGTAACGGGTCCCAAGGACACCACAACAGGGACACATGCATCAGCCACTTCCTTGTCCAGACTTAGACTGAACTACGCCCAGTGCCCACAAGTCTTTTTTGCAAGCCCTATGCTGTTCCCGCGTATGGAAGGCCAGACCACTCCACTAACACTCCGAGGCGGGGGCCTCATTGCTACCCGTCACAGGCATACTCGATGGTGGTGTGCAGGTCACTGGTCTAGTTGTCAGCATGTCACAGCCACTCCTTGAGGGCAGGTTTGCACGCACACCACACCCATCCGGCACAGGCGTCACAGGCCATGTGAACCCGCAAATGTAAGGGGCCGAAGATGTCACATACCCCTCTGCCGGTGGTGACTGGATGATGGACCTGAGGCCTTTAGGCCAGCACGGGACTACCACCACATGGCAGTGACTAGCGTTGAACAGGGTTTGTGACACATGGTGCATTGCGACCGGCACGTGCCTGCCACCACGTGACGCTGACTGGGGTTGAACAGGGTTTGTGGCACATGGTGCATTGCGGCTGGCAAAGGCACCCCACCACGGGACGGTGACTTTGGGTGCACTGAGTCATTGGCACCTTAAGCTGCAGAGCAGGTGTGCAGCCTGCTATGATGTCCCATCCCGGCGGTCTGGGCTGCTCAGGATAAGTGTGCCCGGCTAGAACCGCAGTGTAGGCCAAGCCAGCGGGCAGCGCGGGCATACCGCCAAGTGGCCTTGCTTCCAGGACCCCAGAGTTATTGGCACCCATTGGGCTTAGCGGGTGTGCAGCCTGCGATGGGGACTGCTGCCCTTGTATGTCCTATGCCATAGAGTAATCAAGTCCCAGCAACAGACGTGAGACCTGGTGGCCTGCGCAGCGTGGCTGCATGGCGTGGAGAGTGCCATGTCCGCGGGCCCTGGGCTTGTGACTTGCAGCAGCACGTGGTGGGACCTCCTGTCCACACGCCAGTGGCGGAGGGTGAGCAGTGAGGCCTGGGTGTGCATGGGCAGGCATGCTCCGATGGGCGTCAGGAGGGGCTTGGGTGCCTCTGCCTGGGTGTGCATGGGCGGGCGATGTTGTCTTGTGCAAGTGTGTACTGTGCCAGTTATGTATCTGGACTCAGATGATGGCTATGACTCTGTTGTGTGACCTGGTGTACTGCTATACATACCGGCAAGTGGTTGGAGACACACCGGTGACAGCAGGTGAGCAGTGTGGCCTGGGTGCGCAGGGGCGACTCTCTCTCTCTCTCTCCCTCTCTTCTTCTCTCTCTCTCTCTCCCCCTCTCTTTTTCTCACTCTGTCTCTCCCCCTCTCTTCTTCTCTCTCTCCCTCTCTTCTTCTCTCTATTCTTCTCTCTCACTACCCCGCTCTTCTTCTTCTCTCTCTCTCTCTCTCTCTTTCTCTCTCTCTCTCTCTCTCTCTCTCTCTCTCCCCCTCTTCTTCTCTCTCTCTCCTTCGCTCTCTCTCTGTCATTTGATGTGCGCAGGACACACCTTCTCATCATGTTTTTTGTCATGTAAGCTGTGACCTACGGATTGTGTCGAGAGGAGCCTCCATGTGTCTTCATTTCATTTCAGTTTTTATTTCAATTAAGTTAAATTGGTCGCTTGGAAAGTGAATGTGTGATGCTCATTTCTGTGGCGACACATGCATGTCCGCAGTTGTGAATGTGCAACATCAGGCAGAATATTTCATACATGTTTAGGTGTAGATATGTGGCATGTCTTTGGTCGAGGGGTGTGAGGGAGGGGTGGTCCTGGGTGTGGTGTCGGTGGGTGTTGTGGTCTTCTTGGATGTCCGTTCTGCTTGTTCAGTTGTTCCATGGCATCTGTTTGTCTTCAGGTTTGGCTCTGCGCTGTGCTCCCTTTTGTTGTGCATGCTGTGGTCCGACTTTACACCAGGTTAGAGCAGGTGTTAATTTCCTGCTGCTAACAAGCCTTATGGTGTGTTTTGTGTTCTTGTCGCCGATCTGGCTGGTCTTTGAGAATGTTGAGGTGTGGTGTTGTAGCCGATTTTTGCATGGAAACGCCTACTCTGCATCTCATTGGCGATAGTTGTGGGGGTCCTCTGTGGCGATGTTTTTTGCGGCTGCTATCTCGGGTAAACTGGTGCTATGGGCTGTTAATACCAGCTTGTGAATGGGGACGTTGGCTGCAATAAATTGCCATTATTTCGGCAAAAGCTCCTTGTGAATATGCCCCGTAATTTACTACGGTTGGTTCACCCAATCGAATTGCATTTCTGTGCATTAAGCAATGACCAGAAGATGGGAAGTCAGACCGCAACACAGAAATCATCAATGTGTTAAAAAAAAGGAACAAAGTGGGCTTAAAACTGTCCCTACAGAGCAATCACCTAGTACAAACGGAGTAGGAATAGAAATTATTTATCAGCCACAAATGAAGGATGCAGGTCCCGTCCCCTGTAGAAAGCTGGAATAGTTCACGTCTCCAATTGAAAAGGCATGCAACTGAATACAAATGTACAGAAGGTTATCATCGTAACCAGCCATAGATCATATTAATACAAAGTGTCTGCAGATAAATAGAATGCATTCGTATGTGCCATTTTTCTGGCAGAAAGAACTTCATGTGGCTCTTTCCCTTTTTCCACATAGAGAGCTTCTGCATTTTTCATCAGCAAGCAGTCGCTGTTAAGGAGTGCCATGATTGGCCTCTAACACCATAGCTATTGAGGGCTTTGGTATGGTCGGAGTCAAAATACACCCAAACACTGTCAATATTCCAATATTGATTAGAGGTGAGAAAAGACAGGCTATACCATTCTTGCTGATTTTTCTATTTGTGGCAGGACAGGGATGTAAAATTCTATGCTTTTTGAGCCTCAGTGTCAATTGACGCACGATATGCTAATTGTTCTTGACTAGTGGCGTGCAAAATTTGTATAACCTGCTTTCGATTAATTATGCAAAATTTCGATGTAATTATACAAAATGCGAATCTGTCGTGGTGCGCTATATTTTAGCACATCATGGGGACGCTTATGCATTTAAACAAAGCACAGCGAACAACAGCTGCTCGCATTTTGTTGTTCCCCTGCATTCACAGTAAATTTTAACAAAAAAATCCTCAAATTATGTCCGCGTTTTAACCGGCCTATTCTTAACATATATCTGAAATGTTTAACAGAACAGCAGATGCATTTTAGAAAGTGGCCTTCAGAGCTGTAACACATATTGACTATAAGGATGTTACAGGCAGGGTAAAGGCAGAAGAGAATGTGAGAGCTTTATGTGCACTATTCTAACTTTAAGATCACAAAAATCCAACTCTTCACAAACTGAGCCAGCCGGGGCCTTTTTTTGAATCTCTTCGCTTTTCCTTTGATACCTTAGCCAAGTTCAACGGTTATAGTTTCAAGACCTGCTGGGGCATGCCAGAAACAAGCAGGATCCAAATATTAAGGTGGTAAATAACTTAAGGCTCCACAAGATCATGTATTTATAATTTCAAATAGAAGGTCAATGGTGAAACCTGGAACATAAATTAACAGTTCAGAAAGGGTTTAGGGCCCAATAGTTCAAAGCTGTTGTAAGCAGCCCCAGCCCCAAGACTGAAGCATTGGTCCTTTAGTTTATTGATGGCAGCCTGGACTCTGGCTGTCTGAGATACAATTAGCTAATCATAGCACAAATCATAAAGGTGCCCAGTTGATCGTTATAGCGCACGGTGCAGAACTCCTGGGGGTGCACTGAGGTTTTGGGCGAGATGGCAAAAGCTTGACAGACTCCAAAAGCAGGGCCGGTCAGGCCCTAGCAGGTACCGGGCGTTTTCCCGGTGGGCTGCCAGGGTGGGGGCCGGTTTTCAGTCCCTGGGGGGCGCATTTTTACTTCCAGGGGTCAGCAATATAGGCCCCCTGTAACAAAATCAGCCAGCCCGGCCCTAACAGCTCTGCTTCACCCCCCACCCCCCTTCCCCTCCCAGCGGGGCGGGCCGAGCGGCTTGCCATGGCCGGTTTCTGTTCCCAGTCCGGCCCTGTCCAAAAGTAGTGTGTAAAAGGATGCTTCAATCAAAACAAGCAGTGCTTAATTTGGAAATGGAAGCAGGCCAAAATGTTGCCCCTGCTAAAAAAAACACAAGCAGTAATTATGGATCTGTCTAATTACTGACCAATCTCGCTTCTCCCAGCCCTTTCCAAAATATTGGGAAAAACATGTTAAGCAGCAGCTGTCTCGGTACCTAGAAAGCAATGGCCTGCTACACCCTAGACAACCTGGCTTCGACCCCAGCTGTAGAACAGAAACAACACTTGTGGAGGTAGTCGATTCTATCAGGTGTACTCTTGATGCAGGTGGTAAAGCTATACTGATTACGCTAGACTTGTCTACTACGTTCGACACAATCCCCCACTTAACTCTTCTGTCCCGCCCCCAACCCATTGGGATTGGTGGACAAGCGTGGAAATGTCTGACCTCTTTTCTTGATGATAGGGGTTAAGAGCTGTAGTGTCCCCCTTTTTTCCTGTGCACGGGGCCTTAAGGTGGGAGTTCTGCAGGGGTCGGCTTTGAGCCCCACCCTTTTTTAAATATATTTCTTGCCCCAGCATGCCTTGCAGAGATGCTGGGTGCTAAAGTTGTCTCTTATACAGACGACACCCAGCCTCTTTTCTCATTGTGCAGGGGCCAAACTATCCCAGGGGAGAAAATCAGAAAGTGTTTGGCTGCAGTATTTGAATGGCTTTCCCTGTACAAGCTGAAATGCAATGCAAGTAAAACCGAGCTCCTCTTTTTCGGTCTAAGATCGGACGTGCCTTGGCAGACCTTTTGCCCTAAGGATGCTTCTCCCCATTGTACTCACATTAATGCTATAAAAAATCTAGGTATTAAGGTTGATGGGGGACTTTAATTTCTTTCTCAAGTAAACGCAATAGTAGGAACATGTTTTGGCATACTATGCATTCTGCAGATGTTTTTACACTTTCTGTCATTGCCAGCTCAGAAACTGGTTGTCCAGGCTCTGATTAAAGCTGGACTGGATTATGGTAATGCCTTATACCTGGCCTCCCAGACTACCTTATTAATAGACTGCAGGTGGTCCAGAACGCAGCTGCAAGCATGATACTCAGCCTACCCATAAAAAGCCATGTGTCTCCTTTCCTCAGAGAACTTCATTGGCTCCATGTAAGGAAGAGGATTGTGTTCAAAACTCTATTTCTCATTCGTAGAGCTTTGCATGGAACAGGTCCTAGTTACCTGAAAGTGCAAATCGGATTCTACATCTCTCCAAGAAATCTGCGTTCAGCAATTATTTTTGTGGTCAAAATCCCATGGATCCATAAATCTAGAATGGGAGGTCGGTCCTTTTCTTTTCTGGGTCCTACCTTATGGAATAACCTCCTGCTGGATCTAAGATGCCTCCCTTCCATCACTCTATTCCGAAAGAAGCTGAAAACATGGCTGTTCTTGAATGACTAATTCTGTTCTTTTGTCGCTCGTTTCTCATTTCCTACATTGTTAGTGCAGAGCGCCAGGACACTCTACAGAGTAACAGTTGTGCTTTAAAAGTTACCTTTAGATTACATTACATTACATAAACAAAGCCTCAGTTTCTTTAACCTGCCACTCTTTAGCTCTACAAATCGATTTTACTTCCAGTGTATCCCTCCAAATGTCAAAACCATGTACAGAGAGTTGGGAAAAGAAAAAAGCAGAGTAAATCAGTTTAGTGCCAGCTAACATGTTTTTCTTTCTAGGTGACGGTGCAAGCCTGTAATAAAATGAGGCTAGATTGTTGTGCAGTTCCTATAGAAAGTATACAGGAACTGCGAGTTTGGACAACATACACTGTAGGAATGGTGTCAGACGAACTCTGTATGTTGGCCTTTTGTACCAACTAGCTCACAGTGCCACTAGAATCTCCTCTTATTAAGGGGAGAATAGTTCTTGGCACCCATCAAACATGACAACCCTGATCCCTTAGGACCATGGAAACAATATACTAACTTTAGCTCAGTCACTTGTGCTTATTTAGGGGCCCATTAGGATCACAGGCAGATCTCCACCGCCCGCATGGCGGTGGCGATCCGCCAGTGATCAGACCCCGCCCGCCACCAATTTCCCCCTGCCATATTACTATGGCGGGGGGCCGCAGCAGACGGAATTACTGTCTGCCACTTTTAATATGGTGGGTGTGTCTGTTGGACACCGCCAGCCATATTACCATGGGTGTGGTAACATGTCTTTCCGTGGGGGTATTGCCGCCATAGAAAGGCATGTGGGAATAGACTGCAGGGGCCCATTGGTTGACCCCAGGGACTCTGGAGGGTGGGGGGTGCACATGAGGGGTACCTATGCTACCCCCCTGCAGTTCCATGCACAACATGGCAGGCACTGCGCGGTGCCTGCCATGTTGTGAATGGAAGTGCACAACATGCCTTCCTGGCATTGTGGTGGGCGGTGCTGAGTGCACCGCCCGCCACAATGACAGGAATGCAGGATGCGCCTGCCACTGTGGCAGGCACATCCTAATTTCCCCCACGGGAACCCCGCCCTTATGGCGGGCGGTCCTGTTTCCTGATAGGATGGCGGGCAGACAAAGTCCGCCCGCCATCCCAATGACCCCCTTAGCTTCTCTCAGAAAGATACACTGAATAAAACAGGCTGGGCGTTTTCAATAAGCATTTATTGAACAGTTGTTACTCTGGTGTAAAATAGATGTGCTGCAACAACCATAGACAGTATGAGAAATAAATGATTAACAGTACTATAAAGGTAAAAGGATGGTATAGTTGTACCATCTTACTATAATCATGAATACAGTCAAGTATATAAAACACATGGTAAAAGATGCATTCTCGTACAATGTCTTCCCTAACTAGAAGTACCTACGTGTACCTAGCATGGCTGTAGGTGTTAATCCAAGAATCCCTCTAGGATTTAGTCAACCCCATTACCTGAAGTGAGAGACTATGGGACCCCGTCCTGGTCTCGAGTTTGACACCCCACAAGGGATGTTTACATCACTGCGAGCTGGAGCATCTGCATGCCAGAACCTCAGCGTCTCTGGTCAGTGTATCAGCCGGGAAGTCTCAGTCTCCTCTGTCTATCTTAGAAAGATGTGATGTATGTGTACACCTATAGGTCTCCCCAGGGGTCTAACCTTGCTGTATTACTGTGTCGGCCTAAGGATGATGTTGGGCATGAACCTTATACATAGATTTAATACAGGATATGGTAGTCCTGCTGTGCTTCCAAGAATGTATGAGATTTCGAACTAGGTAAAACCCGCGTTCTGAATGCAGTGTAATATCTATGTAAAAGGTCAGTCCCTGCAAACCTTGACAAGTGCAATGTAGAGAGAGAATATAGGTGAAGGGTAACGAGTTTACAGAGGCCTATATTATGGTACCTATATGGAATGTAACAGGATCAGATGTGTCATAACTAGAAAAATAGTCAAACTTCTGTGCAACTGCTTTTTGAACTACCCCTTGATGTACCATCATAAAACTCATCAGTCGAAAATACAGTTGCATGTTCTAGATCTTCCAACATTTCATATACTGTATCATTGTCCCAATCATCAGAAATAGTACTCGGAGTAATAATATCATTCACATTTCTTTAAACAAATGTTGAATTTGCAAGACTACTGTGGGACCATACACATTAAAGGATACCCTGGCCCATACAATTCCATCCGGAACTGGAACAGCTGCAATGTTCACCAGGGACAGGTCTCTATGTTCATGGTGTGATGATGCATGTGGTTTCAGAACCATATTCACTGTGTGTACTGCAGAGCACTCTGGGACAAAGTGTCCATTGAAGAGAAGGAAGAACACAGTCATAAAGCCAATCCAAAACACTAGGAAAAGTAGCGCAATTCTAGGTGGCCTAGCAAGATGGTGGCTTAGACGTATCATCAGAGCTCTCCTTGACAGCCTGAATTTGCCACTATCCTTCAATATCCTGCTCCAAAAAAGAGTTTTCATGACGTCGGAACATAGCAACTACCCCTTCTGTGGTTTAAACTTGACGGAAAGTAGCCATAAGGGCCAGGATCGACCAGATGGGGAGCATGTTCCCGAGAGCCTTGCGGTGCCATTTTATGTGAGGAGGAGCCAGCAGAGACGTGTGGGAAGTGCGGCAAACTCCGATCCTGGGGAGCCTCACTGGGCAGCTGCAAATCCAGACAGTGTTGAGGGGGCAGAGAAACAGAGAAGATACGGAGGGACCCATTCAGAGCTATCAGGAAAGGTGAGAAGGGGAGCTCCACCTGCGCACTATCACACGAGCGGCTGGCCCTTTGATGCGGCTTGGGCGCTGATCGGCAACACAGGCCCCTGGGTCCTAGCTGGATCATGCTGTGGGTCAGAGTGAGCCAGCATCCTGGGTGAATTCAGAGATAAAAACGAGGCAGGGCACCCGAGACCCTCAGCAAGGTGGCCTTCTCGCTCAGGCACTAACAAGAGAGTAGAGGAAGATTTGTAAACTGAGGAACCGGCCTGATACAAACGATGTGGAAGCACCGGGGTCCGTGGGCACCCATCACCTAAATTGAAGTAGCGCGGCTCATTCACACATCCAGGCTAATCACAACTGGTGGCCTGTTATAAACAACACACAAGCTCCAGATCTGTGTGTACTCAGCTCCCAAAATAAAGCAGCGTGGCTCATTGACTGCTCCAGGCTAATCATAATCAGTGGTGAGTCCAGAAGGTTCACTATCGAAAGCCAGTAATTGGAAGAGGTTAAAGGGGGAGATCTGATCTAAACCCCCAGTGCCGACAGGGCATGATCAACACCACCTTACTCACAGAGGGACAGTGCATAGGCTGAGACCACGATTCAAAGACTTGATGGTCAGTGCGCCCATAGAAAGATATTAAATACAAATATCACAGTACCGGAACTGCAGAACAGGGACCAGCTAAAATTGGCACAGGAAGCAACATTTTCTGCAAAGATAGAGAAGCCGTCAAAAACTCAAGTGGATAAAATATCAAATTACACACAACCAATTATTCAAGGCCCGGAAACTGGGGAAGAGGAGGCTAACGGAGGGCAGGGTTCACATGAACAGAGCAATACAGTTTCCCCTACTCTGACTGATGTACTCCAAGCGATCAAGTCGACAAGGGATGACATGGTGAACAGAATTGATGCAGTTACCATAGACGTCAACCTTTTCAGTTACCGGACCACCACTGAACACAATATCGATACATTTCAGAAGGAAGTGCGCAACCTTAGCACAACGGTGGTTGACCTTAAAAAAAAGGGTAATACAACTGGATGAGAGGGCAGAGATTACGAAGGACGATCAAGACGGAACAACCCATAAAAAGCAGAGGGTCCTCAATGGAATTATTTTTGGAAGACTGGATCATTAAGGAACTGACCCCTAAGAGACTTTCTAAATTCTTCAATGTGGAGAGAGCACATAGGGAACTAGTTCCCCCGCCCAGGCAGGGCGCACCTCCATGGGCCATCATTTCCAGATTCTTTAACTATTGGGATCATGACATCATACTGCAGGCTACACCCACTAGAGGACAAATACACTACGAGGGACGCCCTATCTCAATATACCCGAACTACACACAGAGAGTCCAGGAGCCGAGGAAAACTTTAATAGTGGTCAAAGGTAGAGATCTACATCTAAAATGTGCCCACATGTTACCGGTAAAGCTACACTTTGAAAAAGAGGGATGTGTTTGGTTCTTTTTCTCAGCCGCTGAGGTCAGTGACTGGTTGTATGCCAGAGGAGAAGGAGGGAACTGTTTGTTTCCACCCAAGGGATCTGGTGGAACCCCGGCATCCAGAAATCAGACACTGGGCCACTGGAGAAGAAAAGAACAGGTACCACCAGGACGACAAAGCAGCCTGGGTCGGATCAAAGTTCTACTGGACGGGACACTGCAGGCCTCTGATACGGAAATGGTGCCCGAGTCAGACATGGCATCACAGAAACTAACGACAGATCCTGGAGGCTCCCGGAGTGGGCATAAAAGAATAAGACCCAAGTGAACAAATGGTCAAACACAGATAATTGATCTATGAGCATGTTGCGGCAGAGGGATAACTTTTAAACATAAGGACAAAGTGGCAAGGGCAACATTTATATGGGAAATGAGTTGGGATGAAGCGGGCGGTCGATGGGTAGCATCCCCCCAACAGAGTCTGAACTTCACCTGGAAGCTTGAAGAGGTCCCTTTCACCCTGTTGGAGACAGTTCACTGGTACAGCAATAAGAACAAGAACTCTGGCATAGAAACTAAGGTTAAATAATTGTAACAATCTCTGTTTATGAAAATGACTACTCTGAAAGCTAAAAGTACATATTAATTGAGGGGGAGGGGAATAGGGCTGTAAATATTGAAATCAAAAGTGGTGCCTGGATGAAGTGTCACAGTGGAACCCTTCATCTGTTGACAGAGGTATTATTTCATTCGGCTGAGGATATTCTTGCTCACACTGGAAAAATGCTTTTGTCTGTAATGTAGCGTCAAATCTGTAATAACAAAACGAAAGGCGGGTGGATGGGTTTGGTATGCGCTAAGTCGTGAGAGAGTCACACAGTAAACATTATATATCTTCAGAAGAAATGCTCAAAGGATAAAGAGTACCGACTACCTAACGTTACTAGATATGTAGACAGAAGTCTACACATATACAAAACATTAAGAATCAATATCCTGAGTAAAAGTCCGAAATGAATTTATGTGTCCAAACAATATTATTGTAGGAATCTTCTTTGGTCTTCTTTGTTCCAAGTTCTGTAAGGTTAGAGCCACTTCAGCCATCAGCAAAACAACTTTAGCCAAGACGTGTTTCATCTTTGTTAAAGTATCCACCGACTTTCTCAGGGCTAAAAGTAAACAGATAAGCTCACATAATGACTGATATAAAGATACGCTAATATAAAAAAGTGTCAATCCATTAGAGACAGAAACAAGGGAGAAAATGATAAATTACAAGATAGTAAGGATGATCTAAGAAAAAGAAAAGTAAAGCAATAAGTCGGGAAGAGGAAGAGTAACTCATGTACACCGAGTGTGAAGCCCAAAAACACTTAGTAAGTGACAGACAAACTGACAAGGTGCTAAAAAAATAACTAGAGGGTTAAAGAATCATAACCCATGTGCAGAAATGCAAAGCCAGGGTAATACCACATTCAGTGCCAACTCACCAACTACGTCAAATGGACCGGCGAAATTAAAATTAACTCATGTCATCTTGTTCGATGAAACCCAGTTCTATAGATGTAACAAAAACAATATCCTGTAATGTAAAGTACTATAGGCACCAGGTAATATATGCTTTATTTGGGAAAAAGTAAACATAATTAATTTACCAAAACCAACACAGATTCAAACAGACAATCTTCCATTTGATCAGATCATGATATAACTAATAGATGTTGCCTGTAAGCCTTAGCCTAAACAGAAAAGAACCCTAGATATCTCGGTAACTAAGGGCCCGATGTAGGTAAATGCCATTTACCGATTTTAAAATACCGAATCCTACCGATTAGGTATTTCAAAATCGGTAAATGGTATGTAGGTCCCAACATCTGGATTCGTTACCGAATCCTTAACAATTCTTGAATTACCGATTCGGTAAATACTGAATCGGTAATGCCCATTCATTCCTATGGGCTTTGAAGCCCATAGGAATGATTAGGCATTACCGATTCGGTATTTACCGAATCGGTAATTAAAGAATTCACAAGGGTGCAGGGGGTGTCACTTTGACACCCTCTGGCACCCCCGAAACAGGCACAGGTGCCATGTGGCAGGCATACCATACCTGCTCTAAGGGCAGGTCTGCCTGTCACATGACATAGGTGTGCATGCACACATGTGCATGCACACCGGAATCGGTATTTTACCATGGATTTGTATTCCATGGTAAAATACCGATTCTGTAAGCCATGTGCAGAAGGTACATTGCCTACCTACATAGCATTTTCGGTAATTTTACCGAATCGGTAAATATTACCGAATCGGTAATTTTTTTACCGATTCGGTACATATTACCGAATCGGTACATTTACCGATTCGGTAATGATACCGATTCGGTAAATTTACCGAAAATGTGCCCCTACATCTCGGTAGCCCTTTACCGATCGGAAACGGCCAAAAATCGGTATTTTCGGCCGTTTCTGACCGGTAAAGGGCTACCTACATCTGGCCCTTTGTCCCAAGACCGTATCATAGGAACTCTATCCAAATCATGATTTCGATAATTACAAATCATCAAAGGAACCCATACCTCAAATATACTATACTCAAGAGACTCTACCTTTGAAAGTTTGGTCCTCAAGGAGAGTCCTCCTCATGTTACAATGGTGTTTTGCATTTGCGCCGTCTTGAAGTGTCGTTTTATACAGTTCCCCATCAAATCAACAGCAAACATGGCCTAAATTTGTATGTGAAAATCCTGCAAGCGTCATCTTGTAAGTACAAACTATGCTCAGCATACGTGTAGCAGTCTAGTGGAGCTATAATCAATATGGTCAAATATATATTGTGAAAAAATGGGTTGTAAGTAAATAAATTACATGTAAAGGACTATACTGCAGAAATCGGTCCTCAAGGACAATACTCCTCTTACAGCAAAGGCGTCTAGCATTCACTCCATTAAATAATTGGGTTTATTCAGGTACCCCGTCAGGCCAATAAAGGAAGGACTATACCAAAAAAGCAGAAAGCCGCTCAGTGCCATCTTGTAAGTATTCACAACACTGGATGCTTGAGTAGAACAAATCTAAATCCAAATTAAATGGCAGGCTGCAATACTCATTTAACCACAAGCTGATATGTAAGTAAATCTCTACCAGCACAATTACCAGCAAGCTATATTGAGTATGGATAGCACACAACCAACACATAGTACCAAAATGCCTGTGTTGCAGGTAAGCAACAACTACCTTCGCAGCGGCAGTCAAACTAAAAGTAAATAAAAGTGATTGTGAAATATCACACGAGATAGCACAGTTCAAGCTACTGGCACACATGCTGCCCATATGGCTCATAAAATATATATAGTTGATCAGTCCAAGGATCCAATTAAAATGTGTCATAATGTACCACAAGTAGTTGTACAGAAACCATTAATAATAAAAAAAATAGAAGCAAATCTGTAAGATGGTATTAGAGTAGAAGAAAAAGTCATTACAATATGTACACCCACATAATGGTGAGTACACTTAAGTACTGAGTAGCAAGGAGAGAAAAATGTAAGGATAAGATAGTAGTGAATGAGCAGAAATGTAGTCTATGTCTGTTGCAGTGAGGGAGCGTGCCAATTGTATCCATTTTTGTTGTAGAGCTTTAAGGTTTGGAACACTTGCTCTGGAACCGCCTCTAAGGTCGGTACTGGGGTCACGACAATTTGTTTCCCTTGAGCAATGGCACGCTCTCTCACTACAGCAGTCTGAACTGCTGTCAGTATCTTTTAAATCAGTGCAAAACTTATATCAGCATTTGTATAAAGATGCAATTTATATACAGTTGGTACTGTTTCACATACATTTAACGTGTCCTATGTATACCCTTATGTACTCACGGTTACATGGATCACCAAGTTTGTTGTGTTTACACATGTATGGAAATATTTGAAAGCTGTCATGTCAGCTATTATGGAACGTAAACTTTTCATGTGCTCTTGTGTCCAATGTGTACCTGAGAATTCTGGGTAAATAAGGTTGTAGAATGGTTTTACCCATTCTGGGTAATCTGGATTATATATGTTCTGGCAAAATTTTGAAATCCCAATATAGATCGTAATCTTTTCAGACTTGTCGGAGGCTGGAGCCACTCCCATCTTTCTAAGAAATGCTTGACAGACTCTTGCTATCACTTAACAGCTCATATCCCAGAAAAAAGACACTGAGGTGGGCAATTTTTGATTTTATTTAAGTGAACCTGTCGCCCTTGTGAGCAGACCCCAAGATTATATGAGCCACTCTGCTAAAGTTCTCCATCAGGTAGTCATCTGAAAAGTATATGTAATTGACATATGACTAGGCCTGGGCGAAGCACTACGCTACGCTCGCGGAGTTTGTGAAGTTTGCGCATCTTCGCACTACGCGAGCTGCACGTAGCACAGTGCGAACACGCGTAGTGCAGCGCTCATTTTTTGCTTGTTCGCGGTCCTGAACGTCATGTTTGCGACCGCGAGCAAGCAAAATTACATCCCAGCGAGATTCTCAACGCGGGGAGGTAAGGTTTCTCATTGTGAGTAGTTGCGCATGCTCGCGACCACTCTCAATGAGAAACTACCAGTTCGCGTTGAGAAAGCTGCAGCTCGAGTAATAATTACTCGAGCAGCAGAAAACTATAGCTCGCACTCTGCAAGATGCCGTTTTCAATGAGTGCACAGTGCCGGATGCTTGTCCGCACTGTGCAATCATTGAAAACACATCTTGCACAGTGTGAACATGCTACTACGCAGCTCGCGTAGTGCTACGTGAAGTTCGCGTAGTGCGAAGTGCACTTTGCGTAGCTTCGCGTAGCGCGACTTCGCGAACTACGCCCGCTCTTACATATGACAATGCCTGATCATCAAAGTTTTCAAGTAATTCTGTGACTCTGGCTGAAAATACTGTTCTTTTACCCATGTGGAAAAGGCAGAATTGTTTCTGAGAACCTAGCGCTGTTAAGGTGGTCAAGTGTCTGCTTCCAGGCACTATATTTTGGCAAAAGAATCCATTTGAGATATCTAGTGTTTTGTATTTTTTCCTCACAATGTTATTGATTAGTGCAGCACTGTGTGCATTTTTTACTGCAAATGTGCGAGTATCTGTGTTCAAATTTCTGTAATATAATAGTAGACAGTATGATTGATCTGGTTTCCTTACTGGAAACACAGGAATATTCATTGAAGAGGTACAGCTTTCAATCACCCCATGATATTCAAGTTTTGATTGAATTTTCCTAACCTGTTGTTTCGCTTCATTTGTTATTGGGTATTGTATCTGAGGTTGTAGGGTTGTCCTCAATGGTATATCATTATAAGTTGAACCATCATCCTACCCCCACATGGCTGCAGTATAATGCAGGAGCTGGCGCTAAAGCCCATTTCCAGGCATGTTTTTTTATTATTCTGGAATGAGGTCGGAGAAGAGTGGTGAAATCTCAATTTCCCCTTTTAGGCAATCCATTACGGAGTCAGATGGCCAATCTTTTTCGGACAGCAAAATGTCATAACCTTGAGTGAGTTCCTCTAAGAAGAGAACAGTATAAAACTTGGTACCTTCCCTTGCAACCGTAGTTGGACTTCATATAAATGATGTGAAATGCTTACCCAGGTATCTAGTGTTTCCACTGTGATATACTTACTCAGAGCTACCCACACCAGACAATTCATTAGGTTCTGGCCATATATATAGCGACTTCTGCTGCGCTGTCCAGCATTGTCAATGCCCACTCCCCCGTTCAGAAGCAGAATCCTCAAAATCCGGGACATGCCAGGCCTTAAGTCTGGCTACCTTCTTCTTATTAAATTTAGGTTTCAATATTTTAGGTTTGTCTTCCTGTTTAATGAAATACTCAGATGAGTGTAGTGAGTCCTTCCTTGGTTTCACGTGCTCTTCTGATCTTTGGTCCGACAGTCCTCCTTCCTCCGAACATCTATCAGATGTATCCTGAGAGGGATGAGAGGAACATGTATCAGTACCCTGTATCATGTGGTTTAACCTTATCACGGTTACTTCAATTGTAACATCTCTGGGTATTTTCCTGTATAGGACACCCACATCGTGAATCTGTTTTTTCTTGCTGTCCCCCTCTTTCTTTGTGGAAGAGTTTGGTGCTTGCTTAGAGTTATCCTTTTCAGAATGACTCTTAACATGTGGTTTTCCTGGTCTGGCTCCCACATTTTCTCTCACCAGCATAGCATAGGCTTCTTTGCTAACTTTAGGTCATTCGCGTTCCTGCTGGGCAGGAGACAAATCCCCTCCCAGTTGACGTATAGCTAACACTGCTGCTTCCTCTTTAATGTTGCTCAACATTATGGCAGATATTGTGGCAAAGTTGCACCTCAGTTTCATCCCTAAGTCCAGGGCAAGGGCTGCCACATGCTCATTCTGTACCTATTTTTAATACCTTAGGTAAAATCACAAAAGGAAGGGTACCATGTGTTCTGGTATATAGTGTAGCAAAGACTGTACCCCAAGTGGAACAATTTAAGGTAAATTGTTAGTATCCTATATTTTTCCCGTGGGCCCGTATGGAAAAACCTGCTTCAAGCGGGTTTGTTTTTTGGGTCTCATTTTTTCATGCATCACGGTGCTGGATAAAGGCTCCCTGTGGCTTCCACATTTCAAAATGTGTACAGGCGGAGCCCGGGTCAAGGTCAGGCCCGTCCACACCCCTCAGAGCCCGAAAGAGGCCGAGCTAGGTCACCTCTCTTTCGCCTGACCCCTGCCTAAGGAATTGTGCCTGTTCCCATTACTGTGCTGCCTGCTGTCCCAGGCTCTGTACTGCCTGCTGTCCCTGTGCTGCCTGTTGTCCCTGCATTGCCTGCTGTCCCTGCCTCTGCACTGCCTGCTGTCCCTGTGGTTCCTGCTGTCCCTGTCCATGCACTTCCTGATGTACCTGTGCTACATGCTGTCCTTGCACTGCCTGCTGTCCCTGTTCCCCTGTGTTTCCCATCCCAAGTCCTTGCCCAGTGCCAGGATCAGTAGGACAAATCACTAGGACCACAATGGAGGCTTCCGCACAGCCATGCAGTGGACGCATGCAGCGGGTGCAGTATTTCATGGGGACATCCCCAACATCTTCGCCCCTTTAGCAATCGATTCTCGCCAATGCGTCCTACTCGACGACTTCAACTTCTACAATGACAACCCCAGCCTCGCCAACTCCATCACCCGTCTGGAGAACCTCAACAACATCAGCCTTACCCAACTGGTCACAGAACCCACACACAAAGATGGACACACATTAAACCTCATTTTCACCACCAGCAACAGAATTTATTTGAGCCACATCACCCAAGTTACCTGCTGTGACCACACTATCGTACACTTCACCATCACCAATGACCAGCACACCATCACCAGGCAACAAATCCCCTCCCACCACAGCTGGAACAAGGTCACCAAAACTCAGCGGTCCTAGGCCCTCACCACCTCCCAACCTGAGGACTTAACAGACCTCGATCAGGCCGTCCATAACTTTGCTGCCTGGATTACCTACAGCACCAACAGAGTCCCCCACTGATACCTACAAAATACGAAATGACCTCCAAACATGCCAGCTGGTACACCCCAGAGCTCAGGCTCACCAAGCACAACTGCCACCAACTTGAAAAACAATGGCCTACCACTAAGAACCCCACTGACAGAGCAAGTCACAATACAGCCCTTAGCATCTATCACCGACACATCAAACAAGACAAGAAGGCAGCCGTTACCAAATGCATCGACTCCGCAGCCAACCATATAAATTAACTCTTCAAAATAATCAAAGAATTATCCAATTCGACAGCCATGTAGAACACCATCCACACCTCGCAAGATCTCTGTGACTCCCTCTGAAACTACTTCAAATGCAAAATCACCAACATCTGCAACAATTTCAACCTCCAACCTGCCACTCTCAACTCCAATGACCTCAACCAACCAGCGAACATCAGCCAAACAATTACCACCTGGTCTCCACTCACAACCCAGACCACCTCAGCCCTTGTGTCTTTCACCCACTCCAGGACACCCACCGACCCCTGACCCCACCACCTCTACAGCCTCACAACGGCCCCAATTATAACACAACTCACCAGCCTCCTCAACATCTCCATCTCCACATCAACCTTCCCAGACATATAGAAATACACAGATGTCAGACCCCTCTTAAAGATAGCCTCTGCAAAACTCAGAGAACTAAAAAAATATTATCTTATCTCCCTGCTCCTCTACCTGGCCAAAGTAATTGAGAACAGCAGCAAACAGAAGCTCACTGAATTCCTGGAACAAAACCACCAACTGGACGCCTCACAATCAGGATTTTGTGCCAATCACAGCACTAAAACTGTGCTGATTGCCACCACAGACTACATCAGAGCACACCTCGACCATGGAAAATGGCGTCCCTTATCCTCCTCGACCTCTCAGTGGTGTACGACACTGTCTCCCACAACATCCTCATCAACAGACACCACAACATAGGCATGCAACAAGACTCCCTCAAGTGGTTTGCCTACTTCCTTACAGGACGCACAAGGAGTACTCAAATTGTTCCCTTCAGCTCCCCACACAATGACATCAAATGCAAAGTACTATTTGGATCATCCTCTGCCTCACCCTGTTTAACATAGTCTCCCACAAAGATGACACTCAATTGATCCTCTTGGTCACTGAGGACCCTTTTAATGCCAAAACCAACTTCTGCAATTCCATGACCAAAGTAGCCAAATGAATGAGAGACAACTGCCTCCATCTCAACTCCGACAAAACTGAAATACTGACCTTTGGGAAGACCACCTCCACATTAAGCCATAGCTGGAGGCCTGCAGAATGTGGACCTACACCCACACCGACTAACCATGCATGCAACTTCAGCATCATGCTCGACAGCCAACCGACCAGGAAACGACAAGTCAACTCAGTGACCTCCTCCTGCTTCCGCTCACTTTGCATGCTCCGCAGAATCTTCAGATGGATCCCAACCAACAGCAAAAAGATAGTCATTCAGGGGCTCATCACCAACCACCTCGACTACGGCGATGCCCTCTATGCCGCCATCTCTACCCTGCTCTTCTGAAGACTCCAGGCGATACAGAAGGATGCATCCAGACTCATTCTGGACCTCTCCAAATGAACCCACATCAGCCCCCCACCTGAGATACCACCACAGGCTCCTCATCTAGAAGAGATGCCAGCTCAAGATCCTCAAGCATGCCTACCAAGCCCTTCATGGCCTAGAACCTGCCTACATCAATTATTGGCTGAACTTCTACCAGCACTCAAAATACCTGCATTCCTTTCTATTCACCCTCACCCACATCCCACATCTGTTTCAGATGCCCACACTCACACACATCCCACATTCTGTTTCAGATGCCCACTCCTTCTACATCTCAGCCAAGACCTGGAATTACCTTCCTCTCTAGCTTCAAACAGTCCCTGGCAGACTTCAGAAAGAGACTCAAGACTTGGCTCTTCAATAGAGGCACAGTGCCCAGATACCTCTTGTGGTGCCATTGTTGCGCTATACAAATACTGTTTGATTGATTGATTGATTGATTGATTGATTAAAGGAGACCTGTGCTTAATGTTACTGTCACTTGGCTAGTGGAGGACTTATGAGAACACAAGCAACGGTCACATGTCAGAACTGGCCATTCATTGGCTTTTATTTTATGATACTTCCTGTACATGTGTAAGAAGGCAAGGTAGTGTTCCAATGTGCAAGATTACATGTGGAATGATGAATTCAATTTCAGAATAATGTGAAGATCATCTGTATAACCGTAGCAAGTAAGAATGAAAAACCTGTTAAAGTAAGGAAGGGGATTAATAGGAAATTGAACAGGAAAGGAGAACAGAACATGGTAAGGAAAATTAGTGAGGAAGAAAAAATGATTTGGAGAGGGAGAAACATGGAGATGCAAAACACAGTCATAACTCAGAGACCATATCAGAAGGCAAAGACAGTGGAATGATGTTAAATGTCAAGTGCTGTCTACAAATCCAGCAGGATAGATGTAGAAGGATAATCTCTATCAGCCTTATTGTATAGATCATCCCAGGTGGCAGTGAGAGAGGATCCACACCCAGAACATCCAGTAAGTATTGACCTTCCAGTACAAAAGCAATCATTTCAGTAAGATTTATTGTATTTTCTCTATAGACCCCTCTCACCAAAGCGCTAAACAGAGAATTTTGAAATGTGGTACAAAACAGAGTATACATGCCCAAATACTGGTGGCAGCATGACACTTAATAATGAATGCTATTAGCTATGGCCTTTGCAAGCCTGAAGTGTTTCTTTTTTCAGGTGGATCCAGATGGGTTAGTGGACCCTTGCATACTGAAAAAAACCATGTGTGAGTGGTTGTTTGAGTGTGTGAGTGGTTTTGTGGGTCTGTGAATGGCTGTGAGGGTCTGTAAGTGGGTATGTGACTGGCTGTGTACGTGTGTATGTGGGTATGTGTATGTGTGAGTGGGTGTGTGAATCTGTGAGTGGATGTGTGAGTGACATCTTGGGTCTGTAAGTAGGTGTGTGAGTAGTAGTCTGGGTGCGTGCATGGGTGTACAAGTGGTTTTCTGGGTCTCTGAATGGATGTGTGACTAGCTGTTTTGATGTGTGAGTGGGTGTGGGAGTGGTGGTGTGAGTTTGTAAGTGTGTATGAGTATGTACTGGGCATTTAAGTGGGTGTGTAAGTGGCTGTGTGGGTCTGTGAGTGGGTGTCAGTAGCTATATGTGGATAAGAGAACCTGTGTGGGTCTGTAGTGGTAATGTGAGTGGTTCTTTGGGTCTGTAAGTGGGTGTATGAGTAGCTGCATGCATGTCTGAGTAGGTGTGTGAGTGGTTTTCTGGGTTTCTGAGTGTGTGTGTGATTGGCTGTATGTGTGTGTGAGTGGGTGTATGAGTGGTTGTGGGGGTATGTAAGTGGTTGTATTAGTGAGTACCTGCGTTGGTCTGCGAGTTGGTATGGAGGGGTTCTGTGAATGGATGTATCAGTGACTGTATGGGTGGGTGAGAGAGTATATGAGTGGGTCAGTGAGTGAGTGTATGCGTTTTTCATTTGAGGTATGGATTTGAGGATCTGCAACAGATTCACATGGGTGGCCATGTCGAGCGCCACAGTGGATCTGCAGATCCTTGTGTACCACAACATTTTAGGGCGGAGTATTGTTTGACCATATAGGAGGACTGACCCCAGAGTATGTTTAAATATACTAGCCTTGATGAAGCCATAGGGATAATTTCCCAAGATGACAAACCACGTGTTGGCTAAAGTAGGTCTAACAGAAAAAAAGAAAAAGCTGGTAAATATATCCAAAAGACAAGACAAGAAGCTCTCTTTGTTCATTGTAATGTGTAATCTGTAAGTACTTTATATGAATTGTGTGTGCTTTATGAGGTTAACCATTGGTGTTCATTCCTAGGACTGAAATTAGGGGAGTAGGCTTTATCTTCCCACCTTTTGAGAGCACAGCGGGCCAATACCCTATTTATTTATAACTGAATTGTATGGTTATATGAGGGCCCAGAGCTCACAAACACCCACGTTTTAGAATCAGTGATAGTAGAGGTAGGCTGCTCTATACACATATAAATAGTTAGTGAATCAGTGAAGGCCAGGATAATGAGAGACATCCTGGATAGAGATAGACTAGCAGAGGAACACTTTAGTAACCTAAGAAGAGGCAGAATAGTAGTAGATGCAGTGAAGAGTGGAAACCCATCACATAAGGAAGGGCTTTGGGAGAAATATACAAAACTAGAAAAACTATACAAAAATGAAAAGTCAAATTGGTCGGATGGTAGCACCTTAAAACAATATATCAAACTCCATAGGATTCTGAGCGGTTTAAGAACTCCGATTATCCCAACCTATGATGATCTTGATGACAATCTTTTGCCTCAATGGGAAAAAGAACTCACATCAAGTTCTATGAAACTAATAGATATTCTAGTAGAAAATGAGAATGGGAAGGTCTCTAAGCTACAAGAAGAGATCGTACCACTAGTAAATGAGATTAAGAATCTAAACTTACCTGAGACCACTACTAAGAATTTTGAGATCAGACAAAGGAAAGCAAGAACATTTAAAAGAGACGAGACAGAATAAAGTTTTGGCAGGATATTCACATTCTCCCATAAATATGACCAGCTGATACACACAGATACTGACAAACAGGCACGTGAGACGATCTCAGCCAGTTCCAGTTCTGCCTCTCTCAGTGTTGCACTTACTAGTGATAGCAAAACTGATGGGGGAAAGGACCACCAATGCAACAGATAAACACTCTGGAAAATTGTTGTTTACGGGAAGTAAGGAGGATAAAAAGAGGAAATCAGGAACAGACCAGGAGGGTAGACAATATAAGAAAGCCAGTCGGGGGAAAAGAGGAGGCAGCACAAGGCCATAGAGCAGCAATGAAGACCAGGTCATGGGCCAAGACGACACATACAATTGTACAGGGATCAAAGTCAATGTTGTGAATTTATCTGACCAAATACTGACCAATGACATGATATCTTTACTATAAAAGGGGATGGGTTTCTGTCCAGAAAGTAGAGGTGACATATGTAGAATGAAAATTGATTTGTTCAAATTTACTCGTAGACTTAAACTAACAAAATGTTTTTAATGGAACCCACAGGATGATAAATCACGAGTAGTAACTAACTAGTGTGATGTCAAATTCATTATCCATACAAAATATTCATGACACAGTGACACTCTTATCCATTATGGATTTGGAAGAGGATCCCATCTCAATGGCCAGGGCGCTGGATGATTTGAACATAGAGGCAGATCTGAGTACTACCAGTGGTCTAAAGAACAAATCCAGATGGACACCAAATCTGTAGAGTGGTAACAATATAGAAGTATTCTACAAACTGGTAAGCAGGGTCTTAGACACACACGCTATAAAGCAGAGGTCAATTCATGAGGGATAGAGGGATAATTTGAACCATATGGAGCCCTTGGCTCTGAAGTATGAGGAAAAGGGTCTGATTGTCAGGGAGGAGGATAACTTGGGCAACATTGTAGTGATGAACTGCTGTGATTATGATCATGACATTTACTCACAATTGCATGACGCGCAATGCTAATCCTATGTGTGAATTAACAAATAATATCAGCAGAGTGTTAAAAACATCGAATGATAAATGTTTATTGGACCTGGATGAATTTCTGTACTTAAGGGTGGATCGCCCAAGATACCCCTGTTTTTACATTCTTCCTAAGATTAACAAAAACTTTTCTTCCCACCTGGCAGGCCCATTGTATCGGGCATAGGAGGACCAACAGAGAAACTATCAGAGTTTGCAGATATATTTCTGCAACACCTCATCCCGAACTTACCCTCTTACATCAAAGACATGAGACATATACTCAACCTTGACCGACCAACAGTCAGGGGACACCCGGGATTAGAATGGTCCAGCACAGGGAGGCCATTGTAACACCCAATGGGAGAATCCTGATTTTCAGTCAACTCATCCAATGCATTATATATTTGCAGATACATGGAACACACCGGTGAAAGGGGGGAGGGGGGAAAGGAAGGGGGGGAGTTGGGGGAAGGGAGGGGTTGCTGTTGTTGGGGTTAGAATAGTTTATAGGTGGGACTATTTACTTTGAATCTGAGCAGGAGGTACATTGCAACTGTGTGCAGAATGATTAGTACACATTATTGTGAATGTAGCGAGGATCAGGTAAATGGCAAATTATTTGGTGTAGTATGTGGATCTATTGGTTACCATAGAGGGGTTTGGAATGGTAATTGTTGGAATGGACAGTAGATTACCCGAATGTTGCGATGTAAAACAATAAAATATGTTTTTTTTAAAATGAGACATATACTCAAGCTACTATGTGACATTTACTGGGAACCATGTATGATCATGGTGACATTGGATGTAGTAGCACTATCATGAATTGGGTATATGGGTACCATGTAATTTCTTAGGCAGGATATCTGTCAGTCTGTGGGAATATACAGAGACAGCTTCAAAAAGTGAACCTATTAAAAGTATAAAAACATACTGGACAGAGAGTCAAAACAGTTCAAAAGAAAGAATTCTCGCATTTTTAGTGAACCACTGAAGGAAAAAAAGGACATGGTATGGTGGGTCATAGATGTTGTTAAACCTACAAAAAAGTCAACCAACATTGACTGTTTCCTAACAGTTAACGTTGCTTTTCAATTGCAAATTTTAGGATAACTGTGCTAAGTCTCTTGCCATTGTCTATCTGTATATCTTTTATACTCCCACTGTGAATAGCCAAATGATATTCACTTACCAAAGATCCTTGAAAAATAGTTAACATCCCCCGTGATGGAGCAAGGTTTCATATATAAAGAAGCTTGCTTGGATTCAACCCTCTCGAAATAACATGTAATTTATTAACCAATATGTTTTGTGAGTACACAACATTTCTAGTATCTTGGGGAAGCTTGCATATGTACTATTACTAACAGTAACCTGAGTGTTTTAAAATGGCCGCCGAAAACGCGGGAACTCTGTTGCTCATGCGTCTGCCACATCTACGTGGTGTGACGTATCAATCGCTTTTGGTGGGAATTCTTGCAGCTGCGCACTAGTCATAAAGATGGCCGCTTCATGTATCACATGCTAATGCACATGCTCCTGCTTGAACTAAACTTTGTTTGTCCTGATTAACTGTTAATGCTATAGTTAAAACAAAGTAATGGGGTCAGAGTAGAAATAAGTAGTATACAGTGCATTCATTTATTTTCACATTCTAATATGTCTCTCTTTGACTTTTATTATTAGCTTGTATTTGGCCCTGAAGGTTGTCTAAGAACTCCATTTTGAAAGGGCTGTGTCTGCACAGTTGAACATAGAAAACCTTGAAGCTGCTGACATTGACAAGCAGCCAAGTCCTGTCTTACCCGCAGTGCTCCTGGGAACTTGACCGTGTGACCCCAGGAGAGGTCTGACAGAAGAATCTGTTTTTTTCTTTGAGGGAGGAGAATCGATTACCCAGTTGGGGTCCAGGTGTAGCCAGAGAGGTGTGTGACGCTGGTGTTGCACTTAGCTGAGGATACCTGTCCTGATCTGCACCTGTCCTGTCCTGTTGGCATCTGATTAGTCGGGAGCCTTCTTCTTTGTCCCAGCCCCTGGCCAGGGTTGGTTCTCGCACCATTCTAGGTAAATATAATCTGTGTGGTATGTACTTGTACTGTTTTCCCTCTCTCACCCTTCCCAGGTACCAATGTCTAAAGATTTTCACTAAAAGTCTTGCAGAATTTATGCTTTAATACTTATTTCCCTACTTGAGAAGTCCCTGACTGCATTGCTTTGGCTCTTGACTCTTACAATTTTGCATAGATAAAGTTTTTAAAACTTTCCCGAGTCTGTGGTTATTTCATGAAGGTAATTGTTATTCCCTACCTATTATTTTAAAACCCTTGATCCTTAGGACTTAGAGCACAGGTGACAAGGATTTGGTAAGTCATGGTGAACAGGTATAAGTCCTAAAGTGAATAAAATTCTGATAGGCAGAAACTTAAGCTGGATTACCGGTTCAAGGTGTGAATGTTTATGGGTCCGTGTGATTATGGTAAACTGATCTGGTAATCCCTCCCCATCACCCGTGAAGAGCTGAGAGATATACACATATCATTGAACATCAAAATATGGTTGACATTCACAACAATATCACACTTCTGTCCAATGGCTTTGTTTTGTAAGTTGTTATAAGCAAATGTGAGTTCTTCAACCACCTGCTGCCGGCCGTTTTAAAAACTGCACCATTTGTATTATCTATAATTTGAGATTCAAATAATACTCTATTACCAAGCTTACATTTATGGATGTCTAACTGTTGTGTTAGGTATACCTTTTGTCGTAACGTATACTGATTGATATGCTGTCTCGCCCTAAGTGCGCCAGGTTTGCCCTGACGTAGTTCCTGGGCTCACTGTGCCCCTTTAATCAAGATATCCTAGCTAAAGAGGGGTGATACCCCGAAACCGGTCCTTGGATGCTTGTTTCCAGTCCAGCGAGAACCCGGCATGGCAGTTCAGGCTGAACTGTTCCCAGGAGGTACAGGGTCAAGACTGATTTGCATATGGCCAGGTCTAAACTGGGGTGGCATGGTGAGCAAAATAATGATGGATTTAACCCAGATCTCTTGACTGGGGTGAAGGTTTTGATTTGTTCTGCATTCCGTCCATCAATTCCGTGTCTTTTGCTGTCTCGCCCTAAGTGAGCCAGGATGCCCAGACATGGGTCCTGGGCTCACTGTGCCACTGGAATCAAGCTATCCTAGCTGAAGAGGGGTGAAACCCCAAAACCGGTTCTAGTATGCTTGTTTTCGGTCCATTGAGAAACTGGCTTGGTAGTTCGGGCTGAACTGTTCCCATGAGGCACAGGATCAAGAGTGATTTGCATTTGCCAGGTCTAAACTGGGGTGGCATGGCGAGCAAAAAAATGATGGATTTAAGCCAGATCTCTTGACTGGGGTGAATGTTTTGATTTGTTCTGCATTCCGTCCATCAATTGTGTGTCTTTTGCTACTGATTGATATGTTAGATATGTAGTTGAGTTACTAATATTCATTACTCCAAGTCCTGGTCTCCCCGTCCCATTCCTTAACAGTGAGCAGCTAGTCTGCCCTACAGAAACCTATTACCTAGCTGAGCTTTTGAACTTCCCCCAACATGGCGTCACTATCATGTGACATTAAAGGGGAAGTGCAGCAGAGAAACATCCTGAGAATACCAAAGAAAACAATCCCAGAAAATGAAACAATCACCCAAA
Organism: Lissotriton vulgaris; assembly: GCF_964263255.1. Classification (NCBI taxonomy): domain Eukaryota; kingdom Metazoa; phylum Chordata; class Amphibia; order Caudata; family Salamandridae; genus Lissotriton; species Lissotriton vulgaris. The sequence goes on along the minus strand of NC_141699.1, from coordinate 674,601,049 downwards.
GAAACAAAGTAGCACAGGGAGGGAGGGAAGGGCTCAGGAATGGGACGGGGAGACCAGGACTTGGAGTAATGAATATTGCCGGTGAGTAACCGGGCATTACCTCCTCGTCCTGTCTCCCCGTCCCATTCCTTAACAGTAAGCCCATACCCAAGCACACAGTGATTGTAAGAAAAAACAGACCAGAAAGTGCCAGAAAACAGGTCCATTTAATCAACAGAAAAACAGTGCATACCACAAACCATGTACCGCAGACAGGACATGAGCCCCAAAGGAAGCAGAGGCCGCCATCCACAACTGAAGACAATAATGTGAAACAAACGTATGGGGAGCAGCCCACGTGGTAGCATTACAAATGTCCCTCAAGGAGCCCCCTTGAACATGGCCCAAGAGGAGGTAACGCCCCTGGTCCACCTACCCTGAACAGAAGAGGGGAGAGGACAGTGGGCAGAATCGTAGGCAGAAACCACAGCACCCTTGACCCAACTAGTCAAGGTGGACAAAGAAGGACGAAGATCCAGCCCAGAGAGGCCATATGTGACAAACAAGGAACCAACCTTACGGAAACCAGAGGTCCGCTCCAAGTAGATGTGGAGAGCCCTCAGCACATCCAACAAATGGAGGACCACCTCCTCAGGAGAGGCAGGATCCAGAAAAATAAACGGGAGAACAATATCCTCCTGACAGTGAAAAGACGACAACACATTAGGCAGAAAAAACTGACTGGGATGGAGAATGACCTTGTCAGCGCAAAAGCGCAAAAAGGTGGGAGAAGCCATCAAAGCCCCAATCTCACCAACCCGCCGCCCAGAAGTAACGGTGTCAAGATCTACATGGCGCGGGTGAGCACTGAACTCTACCTCAGTACAGAAGACGGATTACAGCCCGGAAGGCTCAGGAACTACAAGATCTGGCATGCCAAGCGGGTGCGTCACACCCGGAAATGAGTATTTAAAGCGCTTGGGCCGAAGGGACATTGTCGAATATTTTGATTCCTGATCGGCTGTCCGTTGTGTCCCGTTTGTTCCATGTTCACGGGAACTAGGAGCTGTGTCTTGATAGACGTTGGAGTAGGTATCGCAGTTTGGAACTACGGTAAAGTCTCCAAGAAACGAGCGGCTGCTCGTTGTACCTTGCAGTTGTGGAGTCTTGGTCGAGCGTTGGTTTCTACGCTCCCGAGACGGACAGGAATAGAGATGCCCACCAAAGGAGGTGGTTGCCGCGTCTCTATTTTGGGTTACTGGTTGATTACTGAACCATTTCGGTAGAGCACCTGGACAGGTGTTCCCGAGGCCTTTTGGATTGCAGAGGACTCCTCAGCGTGCCTCCCCATCAGTCGTGTTCGAACGGCATTTTCGGCCGTTTCTCTGCACAGTGTCCTCTGTTGGCCGGACACCGGGACCGGTGTCCATGCAGAGGACGGTTGGATCTCGGCTCTTATATTAGAAGCCAACGGCTGATGGGTAACGTATGTGAGACTTTGTGTTGCGAGACTTGAATCGCTCTTTCTATTTTTGTTTTTCTTATTCTATGTGTACTTGTGATTATTAAACAAGAACATAGAAATACAATTGTTTCCGTGATTTGTTCTGCCATTAGTCCTCGATCCCGAGAAGTGGGGGATTACATAATATTCGACCTTAACATTTCAATCGTCTCCCGATCAAGGCAGACAGAACATGGCCACACTGGACGATGTGGTGGCAGCCTTGGCAGCAGTCCAAGTAGAGCTTGCTGCGTCCAGGCAGGAGAATGCGGATTTAAAGGCCAGGTTTGACGCAGCTCAGAGGAATCCCTTCGATGCAGGAAACGCCACCGTGCCTACCGCCCCTGCAGTAGTAGTAGAGATGCCTGTGGCTGTTCCTCTAGCCAATCCGGAACGGTACAGCGGAGACCCCGAAACTGTTCAAGTGTTCATGACTCAGGTGGCATTACATTTATCCTGCAAGCCCAAGGCATTTCCCACGAGTCAGATCAGAGTGGCCTTTCTCATCTCGTACCTCGCTGGAAACGCGGCTCAATGGGCGGTGCCCCTTGTGAGCAGGGATGACCCCATCCTATGTGATTGAGGTGCGTTTCGTGAGGAATTCATGAAAGTGTTCGATAGACGGGCGGATACCTACACCGCTGATCGTGAATTACTCGAATTACGTCAGGGCAACCATGACGTAGTACATTATTTAAACGCCTTTCGTCGGCTAGTTGCGGAAACGAAATGGCCTGTGTCTAAACAAATAGCCATATTCCACCAAGGGCTGAGTGAAGATCTCAAGGATGTCGTAGCACAAATCGACCCCCAGCCCAAGACATGTGAAGGGCTAATAGCATTGGTCCTACGATTGGATCATCGGTTAGGGGAACGCAGAGGAGATCACAAAAAGAGAGTGAAAACCTTGCCCTCTCCGGGGACGTCAGGGGCTTCAGAAAGCAGAGTCTCTAATAAGGCCGAGCCCATGGATATTGTGGCCGTTCGGGCCAGTCTTACCGCCACAGTAAAAGAAACCCGACGTAAACAGGGCCTATGCCTGTATTGCGGTAAAAAGGGACATTACGTCCGTGAATGTCCGGCTAAACCAAAGACTATCCGCAACAGGGCTGGTAGGCCTGTAACCGCTGCCATTGATGTACCGTCGGGAAAATCCCTGACTCCCTGAGAGACGAAGGGACCTCTCGGAGTCGCACTGTCATCCCTTCTTTGTTGAGTCCTTCTGGATCCCCACCACAGCACATCTACATCACAGTCCACATCTTTGTAGACGCCAGGTGGAAGGCGGTAGAAGCCATGGTGGACTCCGGGGCCACTGGTGTTTTTATGGACCAAGAAGAGGCAGGTCGACTGGGGATCAGCCTAGTATCCAAGGAACGCCCTGAGGATGTGTATGCGGTGGATGGAAGAAGACTTGTCACAAGCCCCATAGGGCATCACACCGGTGTGCTACCGGTGAGGTATGGAGTAGAGCATGAAGAGGGCATCGATTTTAGCATCATTCGAGCCCCAAAGTACAGGATCATCTTGGGCCTTCCCTGGCTGGTAAAACACAACCCGACAGTGGATTGGGCAACCCACCAGATCAGGATGACATCGCCGTATTGCAGACAACACTGTGGAGTGCAAACGGTGCCCACATCCGGAGCAGCAAGAGAATACATGGTGGCCACAGCGGCCAAGAAAGCAGCTGTGTTGCCTGAAGTCTACCTTGCCTTTCAGAATGTCTTCGATGAGGCTAGGGCTGAAGTGCTGCCCCCGCACCGGGTCTACGATTGCCAGATTGATTTGGTTCCCGGTGCCAGCATCCCTAGCGGCAAGTTGTACGCACTGACTGAACCGGAGAATCTCCATTTGCGCTCATACCTAGATAAACTCCTGGGGTTAGGGTTCATCAGACCATCAAAATCTCCCGCCGCTTCACCCCTTTTCTTCATCCCGAAGGCCAATGGTGAGTTAAGGGTCTGCGTAGACTTCCGGGAGCTGAACGCTATCACCGTGAAGAATCGGTATCCTCTGCCGCTCATAAGTGTCCTGCTGGAACAGGTGAAACAGGCCCAGGTGTACACGAAACTGGACCTCAAGGGGGCATATCATCTGGTGTGGATGCGCGATGGCGACGAATGAAAGACGGCGTTTAAGACCCGCTTCGGCCTCTTCGAATACCTGGTCATGCCGTTCGGGCTCTGCAACGCCCCTGCGGCTTTTCAGTACTTCTTAAATGAGGTGTTCAGAGACATCATGGATGAGTACGTAGTGGTGTACATAGATGATATCCTCCCCTATTCCAACAATGAGGAGGACCATGTGCGCCACGTGGCCACCGTACTCCAGAGGCTCAGAGATCACCAGCTGTTTTGCAAACTAAGCAAATGCGAATTCCACGTAACATCTGTGGAATTCTTGGGAGTGATGCTGAGCCCTGCAGGACAGGAAATGGCGGAACGTAAGGTTAAGGCCGTGGAAGAATGGCCAGCCCCACAGTGGGTGAAAGATGTACAGTGCTTCATTGGGTTCGCCAATTTTTATCGTTGCTTCATCGATGGGTTTTCAGGATTGGTGGCCCCTATTACACAGTTGCTGCGGAAGGCACAGCCCTTCAAATGGACCGCAGATGCGCAGAACGCCTTTGTAAAACTGAAGAAAGCTTTTATTTCTGCGCCTATCTTGGCTCATCCGATTCCTGACTTACCATATGTGGTGGAAGCAGACGCTTCCGAGGTGGCTATAGGAGCCATATTGTCTCAACGACACCAACACTCTGGGGTGTTACACCCTGTGGCGTTCATGTCCCGAAAGCTGAACCCTGCAGAAAGAAATTACCATATTGCAGAGAAGGAACTCCTTGCCATAAGGGACGCTTTTGCGGAGTGGAGACACTGGCTGATGGGGGCCAGACATGAGGTGACGGTGTACACGGAGCACCGCAACTTGCAGTTTATGACGGCAGCAAAACACCTATTACCGCGGCAAATGCGGTGGATGCTTTTCTTTTCCGGATTTAGTTTCCACATCACCTACAGGCCCGGCTCGGAAAACAGGAAAGCGGACGCCTTGTCCCGTCAATCATCTGCGATTGAAGCACCCCCTGCTCCGGTGCACTCAATCATCCCGCCGGGTGCGGTGATAGGAGCAGTACAACCTGACCAGTTCCTAAAAGGGGTCCAGAAAGGAATCTGTACATTCGCATGGAGACAATGGCTATCATGCCACAAGGAATGGAAGACGATAGACGGCATGCCGATGCATGGCAACCGTTTGCTGATACCCACTCACCGTTTGAGAAAGCAGGCGTTTGCTTGGTGCCACTCATCGCCATGCGCGGGCCATTTGGGGATCAAGAAAACCGTGTCCAGTCTGGGTAGACACTTCTGGTGGCCATCGATGCGGTCGGATGTCCGTCGATGGGGAATGGAGTGCACCGTGTGTTCCACAGTGAAACAGGACCACCGCAGACCACAGGGCCTGCTGCAGCCTCTTCCATCGCCCAACAAACCATGGGAAAGTATTTCAGTGGATTTTATAGTGGGGTTGCCAAAGGACCAGGACTGTACGGCAGTGATGGTGGTAGTGGACTACCTCACTAAGATGGGGCACTTCATTGCCTGCAAGCAAGTAACCTCGGCAGGCCAGCTAGCCTTGCTCCTCCTGAAAAATGTGGTACGGCTGCATGGATTACCCACCACTATCATATCGGACAGAGGCTCGCAGTTCACGGCACAGTTCTGGAGGAAGTGGTGTTCGGCGCTGCACGTCAAATCGGCTTTGTCTACCAGCTATCACCCGCAAACGGACGGCCAGACGGAACGCCTTAACCAGTCCCTCAAACAATATCTACGATGTTTTGTGGATCAAGGAAAGGAGGAATGGGTAGATCACCTATGGCTGGCCGAAATCGCCTACAACAATGCTACCCACAGCTCCACCAAGTCATCCCCATTCTACTCCAATTATGGTCACCATCCCAGGTTCCTACCTTTCGTTCACCCGACAAGAAACCTGCAGGTGCCAGAAGCTGCCAGGAGAGTTGCACGCATCAAGGATGCTCTTCTGCGATCTTGTGCATGTCTGGAGGCAGCTAAGAGGTCATACAAGGCTGCTGCAGACAAGAAGCGGAGACCGGGACCTCTGTACATGATGGGGGATTATGTGTGGGTGTCCACTAGGAATCTACATTTCCGGAAGCGAAGCATGTTTCACCCTAAATTCATAGGACCGTATCGCATTACCAAGTGCCTCAGACCTGAGAATGTACGCCTGTGTTTGCCTAGCCACTTGAGGATCCATCCGGTGTTCCACGTATCCCTCCTGAAACCGGCCGCTAAAGGCGATCGAGTGTACTCAGCTCCTGTGTCTGTTGACGATGTGGAGTATGAAGTCGAAGGGATTCGGGACTCCAAGTGGCGGGGAGGCAAGCTGTGGTATCTGGTGGCCTGGAAGGGATACAGCCCAGAAGAACAATCATGGGAACCCGAGGCTGGCATCAACGCACCTAGGTTGGTCGCAGCATTCCACAGGAAACACCTGAACAGTGCGGGGCCTGTTCGGAGAGGCGGATAGGGGGGATGTACTGTCAAGATCTACATGGCGCGGGTGAGCACTGAACTCTACCTCAGTACAGAAGACGGAAGGCTCAGGAACTACAAGATCCGGCATGCCAAGCGGGTGCGTCACACCCGGAAATGAGTATTTAAAGCGCTTGGGCCGAAGGGACATTGTCGAATATTTTGATTCCTGATCAGCTGTCCGTTGTGTCCCGTTTGTTCCGTGTTCACGGGAACTAGGAGCTGTGTCTTGATCGACGTTGGAGTAGGTATTGCAGTTTGGAACTACGGTAAAGTCTCCAGAAAACGAGCGGCTGCTCGTTGTACCTTCCAGTTGTGGAGTCTTGGTCGAGCGTTGGTTTCTACGCTCCCGAGATGGACAGGAATAGAGACGCCCACCAAAGAAGGTGGTTGCCGCGTCTCTATTTTGGGTTACTGGTTGATTACTGAACCATTTCGGTAGAGCACCTGGACAGGTGTTCCCGAGGCCTTTTGGATTGCAGAGGACTCCTCAGCGTGCCTCCCCATCAGTCGTGTTCGAACGGCATTTTCGGCCGTTTCTCTGCACAGTGTCCTCTGTTGGCCGGACACCGGGACCGGTGTCCATGCAGAGGAAGGTTGGATCTCGGCTCTTATATTAGAAGCCAACGGCTGATGGGTAACGTATGCGAGACCTTGTGTAGCGAGACTTGAATCGCTCTTTCTATTTTTGTTTTCCTTATTCTATGTGTACTTGTGATTATTAAACAAGAACATAGAAATACAATTGTTTCCGTGGTTTGTTCTGCCATTAGTCCTCGATCCCGAGAAGTGGGGGATTACAAACCGCCACCAGGAAAAGAACCTTAGTAGAGAGGAACTTTAGGTCCACGGAGGCCAAGGGCTCGAAAGGGGGACCCGTCAAGGCCTGGAGAACCAAGGGAAGATCCCAGGCAGGCACAGGAGAGCGAGAAACAGAACGCTGAAGCAAAAAACTCAGCAGAAGGCGAGCCACCAACGGAGAGACAGAGGACACAGAGGAACCCCGAAAGGCAAGAATGGCAGCCCACTGCGCACGCAGGGAAGAAACCTCAAGTCCCAAGATGAAACCATCCCGCAAGAAGTCCAACACCCTCACAGCCTTACAGGAGGCAGAAGAGAGACCCTTCCCAAGACACCAGGAGGAGAAATTCTTCCAATGAAAAAGGCAAAGGACTTCAAGGTGGAAGGGCGTTGCGACAACTGGAGACACCGGGCAACCTCAACCGAGCAACCCTGACCCAACAAGTTCAACCTCTCAAGTGCCAAACCCCCAGCTGGAGGCGGCGCAGGGAGGTAATCCCGAGAAGAGGAGCCCGCAGTGGGGAGGGACACAGGGGAACCTCCAATGGGGCCAAACAGACAAAGTCAGCAGCAGGGGAAACCAAGACTGGTGAGACCACTCCGACACAACCAGCAGATCCTCCACCCCAGTCCAACCGAATCTTCCGGAGGACCCGCGGAATCAAGGCAAACAGAGGGAAGACAAACAGCAGCCCTGGCAACCACGGAACCGAGAAAGCATCGGTCGACCATGCCAGCCGGAAGAACAAGGCTGCAAAACCGAGGAAGAATCCTCAGATCCAGCCAAGGACGGCAGAACCTGAGGACAATCTGTTTGAACAGATACGGGGACAGACACAGAGACACCGAGGAGGGGAACACTCTGCTCAAAGAGTCCCCAGGCCCATTCTCCGTCCACAAAAGATAGACCGCCGTCAGAGACAAGAGATTCAGTTCGGCCCAAAGCCCGATCTTTCTGGAGAGGAGAAACAGAGACCGACACATGCCCCCTTGCCAATTGACATAAGCCCGAACCACCTGGTTGTCGGTCTGCACCGAGACAGCTTGACCCCGAAGAAGAGGAGCGAATCACCGAAGAGCCAAACAAACCGCTCTCAACTCCTTGGACTGGAGGGACTCGAAATGGGACCACCGACCCTGAGCCTTGGAGGCACCCAGGACAGCACCCCAACCCAAGGCACTGGCATCCGTGGACAACACAACCACAGTCCAAAGAGGAAGAAGATCGAACCCCCGGGAAAGAGACTGAGGGGACAAACACCATTGGAGATCCACCCGAATCCCCGGAGAGACAGGTATCAGTGCCTCGTAGTCCAGGGAGGCAGGATCCCAGTGCGACAGGACATGATGCAATAGGGGATACAGATGCAGCATGGCCCAAGGAAGGAGATGCAAAGTGGACCCCATCTCCACCTGACTCCGCAACCAGAGACGGCCGGACACCTGGGACTCGGACAGAAGCCAAGAAAGGTAATGAAACAAAGTCAACTGGCGCTCCTGGGAGAGGAACACCATGCCCAGATCCATGCGGAAGAGAGCCCCCGGGAACTTCAGGAACTGGGAGGGCACCAGGGAGGACTTCCAGTGGTTGATGAGGAACCCAAAAGAGCCCAGGAGAAGACACACCTGGTCCACATCCGACAGAGCCTGAGAAAAAGAAGGAGAAACAATCAACCAGTCATCCAGATAGGGAAAAATCTGCAGCCTCCTGGAATGAAGAATACCCACCAGAGGCGCCAAGAGTTTGGTGAAAATCCTGGGTGCCGATGAAAGGCCGAAGGGGAGCACCCGGAACTGGAAGTGATGGGAACCCACAGCAAACCGGAGAAACTTCTGGTCCGCCGGATGGACAGGGACGTGCAGATATGTATCCATCAAATCCAGGGACGCCAGGAAGCCCCCCGGAAGCACCAGAGGCAGGATGGAATGCAGAGTCACCATCTTGAACGGACGATGGAGAACGAAGCGATTGACCCGCTTCAGCTCCAAAACAGGAGACCAGAAAAAGGATTGAATAACAAACCTCACCCCTTTCCAGAGGAGGAACCCCCACAACAGCCTTCTTATCCAACAGAAGTCGCACTCCCGCCAACAACTTCACCCTTCGCAGAGGAAGACGGGGCAGGGGAGTCAGAAGGAAGGCCGGAGGTGGAGGAGAAGAAAACTCCATCCGGCAACCCTCCGACACTGTCTGAACTGCCCAGGCATCTGGAACTGACAACCACTGCGGCAAGAAGGTCTGGAGGCGACCACCAACTGGCAAAGGCAGATAGTCATTGGGAAGAGGAAGAAGCGGCGGCAGCAACACTGGCAGGGCCCCGGGACTTGATACCTCTAGGGGCCCCCCGGCCATGACCCCTGCCACGAAAGGGCTGTGAAGTGCCCGAGCCCAAAAGCTTGACCGTAGCCAAAACCACCCCCGTAAAAGCGGGCGGACCGGAGCCACAAGCTTGCGGTTCTCCGCCGATTGGTTGACTGACTTCTGGGATGACTCAGCCTTCCAGGAACGCATCCAGATATGCCGTCGTGCAGCGCTTGAAGCAACAGAAGCAGCCGCCGCTGCACTCAAATTGTCAAAGGAAAGATCTGATAAGTACCGCAACTGCAACTCCATCAGAGACAAAAGAGGGGTGGCATCCTCACCGTCCTGCAACAGAAGGGACAGGGACTGAAAATCCTTGAGGAGGGACTGGACCATGTAATTAGAATAGGCAGTCGCATGGACAGAAAAAATGGAAGCAGCAAAAGAACGCTTCACCAACCCCCTCAACACGCTTATCCACAGCGTCTGCAGGGAGGGCATCATCCGAGAGGACCAAACCTTGAGAGGAAAGACCAGCCATCAAGTTGTCCACCTTCACAGCCTGAGGAAACTCAGCAGCAAATCCCTCCAGAGGGTTACGCCTGGACAAGAAGCGAGGGAAGGCGGACTTATCCACCTCCTTCCACTCGTGATCCAGCACCTTGCGCAAAGCACCATGCAACGGGAAGGAGTCAGGAGCCGGCTGGTGATATTGTGTAAAGAAGTCATCCTCCAGAACATACGCAACAGGAGGAGAGAAACCTAAATTGTCCTGTACATGGGCGAATAGGCCAGAGAGCTCAGCACCCTGAACAAAGCGCCCCCGGGCACCCTCATCCTCTTCAGGACCCATCTCATCATCCGGAGTGGCCTGCGGATCCACAGAACCACGAGGCACCTTGGAAGGAGGCCCAGCAGCGTCCCTATCCAGGAAAGCAGCAGCCACCGCCTTATTAATTAACAGGCGCAGGGCATCAAGAGGAGCAGCAGAGGATGAGGCATTTGTGTCCCTGACTACAGACAACAACGTCCAAGAACCAAAACAGGCACTCACAGAGGACGAGGGATGCAAGAAAGGACCCCATCTTGAAGAAACGAAGTCCTGAGGACTCGAGCTCCCGTGGGACCAGAAAAAAGGGGCTGGACTACAAAACACAGCTGGCTGCCCAAATTTTGCCCCCAGGATCCAAATGGATCACACGCGCTGCCGAGAGCACCGCCACAACCCCTGGACGCTAAAGCAGGGCGTCCCGGGACCTGCAAAGTGGAAAATGGCCGATGAGGCAGGCCCCGACCCCCCAGGTGAGCGCATTCAGCCGAAGCGGCCGCTAAAGTGAACCGCATAAAAAGGCATAACAGTAAAGGGGCAAAGAAAGAAAAACAAAAAGGCAGCTGCTAAAGCAGGCCGCCGGAACACAATGGAAATAAAAAAAGGCAACACTTACCCACAGCACAGCTAGGTAGCAAGGCAAACTGCAAACGCAGAAAAAAAGAACAGGATGTTTCTCTGCTGCACTTCCCTCTTTACTGTCACATGATAGTGACGCCATGTTGGGGGAAGTGCAAAATCTCAGCTAGGTAATAGGTTTCTGTAGAGCAGACTAGCTGCTCACTGTTAAGGAAAGGGACGGGGAGACAGGACGAGGAGGTAATGTATACCTCAAAATGTGTTTATTAGCCACATGTTTATATTTCATTATTTATGCTTTCCTTTGCCTTTCTATATAATTGCAAAACTAAATGATCTACTTACTATCTAAGTGCTACCTATACTTACTCTAGTAGCTCCACTTTAAGATGGCTGACAAGGCTCTGACCGCCCCCTAACATCCCTGTAATTACCGTCTTTCCCAGTCTTGGAAGCATATGGAGACCGCTCACAGTTGCTGCAGAACTGCCTTCTCAAGTATGAAACCTTTCTTTTGTGACTTAGCATGATTTTCATGCTGTCCTTTGTTTTATTCAGTTTTCTTAGGTGCGTCTGGCCAAAGTCATTTAAAATGTTTCCAAATAACATTATCTATCCACCAAACTGTGTGTTGCAAGAAGATGTCACCACCACCACTTGGCGTACACGTAATCCTGCCTTCCGTCTTATTGTTGACGACTTTACGATACAGCACATACATTAAGGAATCTTTGATTACTCAGCTAAGCGTCTCATCCCCCACTAAGTATGCTTGCAACTTTGCGATGCTGTTCGTAGTGTTCATTTATTAAAATTTTTTCTCTTTTGTAATTTTGACCAATGTCCTTGCCACTTTGACTTTTTTTTTTCTGGCCACCTATTAATTTTATGTTGCATTCTCAAGGTCAATATAAAGGTCTAATCTTGTGACCCCTTCCTATTTTTTAGGTGTTTGAACTTGCACCGACAGTGCTCGAAACTTAATGATGCTGTTTCTATTGTTCATATGTACGCTATTTCACTTTTTGTCCCTGCGGTTCTCTTGAATCAGCTAGATTTTGAGTCATTTGATCAAATTGAGACCCCACACTATTAGTAGGGTTCAAGTTTCATCTAATTAGCTATAGATACAGACACAGCTCTAAATGTTCTTAGACGTGGTCTGATACTGTGGATCGCTCTATAATTCTCTTCAGCTAAGCAATGCGAGGGGCGTTCTTTGGATCTTGCAACATGTTATTCCATCCAACATGGTTTCTTTACGTCATTGATTTTCCAGATTAGGCAATTTAACTGTGAGAATTCTTTCTTTTGAACTGTTTTGACTCTCGAATCAGGATGCTTTTATACTTTTAATATATTCACTATTTTGAGCTGTCTCTTGTGCTCTTACTGAGGTTAATTACACTCTCTATTGTAATCTTAATGATATCCTGTTCTCTCATGGTTTATTCACATCATTTCCAGTATAGACTCACTATTCACTTTTTTCACGTGTATTCATTATTTATAGTTGCTGTTTTTTTCTTTCAAAAGATCATTTCAAGAGGGGTCTTGAATCTTCACATGAAAAATTCTGTCATGTAGATGGTCTCATGGATTTACTTCAGTAGAGATCGAAACATTGACCCCCTTAACCAATATTCCTTTGAGTTTCTGTTAAGATTTAAGCTGGGAGATTTTGTTCCTATGTTTAGGACAGTCTCCAAAGTGTACACTATTTGAAATCGGTTATAGTGCATTGATAACGAGATCTAAGTGTGGAGGTTTTTTTCAGTTTTGCTATCAGTATTGTTGGCATACCTTTTTGTTTTGCACTCATAATGAAACCATCATTCCATTAGTGAAATATAATGAGTTAGGAAATACACCCTGTTGTATTGATTGATTTCTTTTTTTAAATAATACAGATTATTGTGCTTTGAATTGGTTTCTTGATGTCATGATTAGAATTCTTGTAAGTAATTAGAGAATTCTACCTGAATATATTTTCAAATACATCCCTTGTAGGCATCATTATCCAACACAAGGGTATATTGGGTCGCCCATTTCTTTATAAACTTTCTAAAGTGGCATTTCCAAATTTGCAATTTAAATCCGACTTCACCAAAAGTTAAGATTTTTCGTTACAATTTAAAAGACACCAGACAGATTTAGTTACAATTCCAATTTGGAAGTTAGAGAGTAGTACATTTAGTACGGTAACTTCAAAGTTATCCTATGGGAGAGGTAGACCTTGCAGTAGTGAAAAATGAGTTTTCACTACCAGGACATGTAGAACTCAAGAACACATGTCCTACTTTTTAAATATATTGCACCCTGCCCACGGGGCTGTCTAGGGCCTACCCTAGGGTTGACATATATGTATTACAAAAAGGAAGGTTTGGGCCTAGCAAAAGATTTTGTTTGCCGGGCCGAAATGACAGTTTAAAACTGCACACACAAGCTAAAATGACACCCCAGAGATATTTGTGTAATGTACTGCTTAAGTGGGTGACACAATCAGTGCTGGGGCTCGCTAGTAGCATTTAATATACAAGCCGTGGGCACAGGTAGTGCCACATTACTACAGACATACATGTAAATTAAATGTGCCAATTGGGTATAAGCCAAATATACCATGTTTTACAAAGAAAGAACAAGCACTTTACCACTGGTTAGCATTAAACCCGACTAAGCACAACTTTCACCCTGTACATAGGTGTATGTGGACAGGATAGTCACTAACCAAACCCGACTACTCACAGTCTGCGTTTTAGAGGTGTCTTTGCGGACAGGCGATTCCTTCACCAAACCCTAATATGCACACTCTACACCCTGAACAGAGATCTTTGCCGACAGGTCAGAAACTCATCAAATACTACTACACAGAAACTTTGCCATGTACAGAAATGTTTGCAGACAGGACAGTTCCTCAAAAACCCCACTACACACGTCCTTAGATATACATGGAGGTCTTTGCCAACAGGTCAATCCCTTATCAAACTCTACTACACACTGACTTTGCCCTTTACAGAAGTCCCTGTAGACAGGCCTGTCCCTCACCAAACAGTACTATGTGCAGCCTTCACCCTGTATAGATGTCTTTGTGGACAGACTAGTACCTTATGACACACTAGCCCCTAAAGCACCATAACTTGAGAAGCTATGCTGCACTGCAGAGGTCTTTGCTGTTGATGGAAAGCTGAAAAGAGGGTACATTAAGTTCAACCAATGGTTGCTGTTGCAGTTCCCTTTCTGGCAAAAAAGTTACAATCTGATTAACTACCGGTTTAAAGCTGTGCTATATCTGTATCCCTGGCATAACCTTTCCTAACTGAGTTTTTCTCTGGCTGATTTGTAGGTGCACGATGTGAACTCTCTTCTGCTTCTGATCCTCACAGGTGTCCTATTGTGATTTTGCACTAAAGTCATCCATTTTTAACATACAGTTGCGTTTACAGTTAAAAGAATATATAGTGATAGTAATTGTTAGCATGTGTTATTGACCAAATCAATATTAAGAACATTTTAAAAGCTATACAATTAAATTGTATGTACATTAAGACTGTGGTTATTGTTGTTAATATTAAAAAAGGATGTGTGCATCAAATTATACTGTAATTAAGTTCTGTATTTATGACACTTTTAATTGTGTGCAGATTAACATACTGAACAGTTAATTTAATAATGTATTTTGAACAAGAAAAGAGATATAAAACGTATTAACGTATTTGTTTACATGTTATTGCCAAGAGTACGCATTTGCTTTATTTGAAAAGGAGTTTATATAAAAAAATGGATGCACTTTATATTGCAAAAAGGCAAAGAAACACTAAATGCTGGTTCTACGGATGGGCTAGGGAGTATCATTGGTGTCAGAGTATGGAAGTCACATGAATTGTGAGTGCTCTATATTCTATTAATGTAGCTGCGTTTGTACTTCAAGCTTTTAAGCACTATATCCAATTTAGAGATGTTTGTGATTTGTTTCTTATAAATCACAGTATATGCAAGGTGCCGGAGAGCACATATAAATGATGAAGATGTGAAAAGGTGTTTGCAATAGTGCTGGGAAAATGCTTGGATCCATTTATTTTGCAGATTCTTTAGTACAAAGTGCAGTATAGTTCCTGCATACTAGGCACTATACATGTGGTTTGAACAGTTAAAAATGACACAATATATGATGTAATAATGGTATTTATGCTAGAGCATGTTGTAAGTGATTAATTACTTTGACATAAGAATATCTATTACAGCTATTAATGTAGGCAAATGGATGGTGGCCAACGTAGGTCCATATTTTCATAGTGAAGTGTGTGGTGTGCTTTTCAAAATGTTGTTTGCTTTTATATGTACTATTTGACTTTTTCATTCCTGAGTTTTTATGGTAAGTCTGCACCCTGCAGACATTTAAACCCCATAGATTTATTTATTAAATTTATTATTCATTTTATTTTATTGTTTTATAGAGCGCGAACTTGACCCTAGGGTATCAGAGCGCTTTACAAAGGAAACATAGCAGTGTACAATAGGCAAGGAATCACAATAAATAAGCGGACACATATGAAACAGTTTACATATAAATAACTCCAGATAAGACCCCTGATTTCTTGAAGAGGTAGGAAGGTATTCCGAAGGGAGGCGCTAGTCTGTATTAGGTCATGGTCTGTGTATTAGTCAAGGACTGAGAATTGGCAGGAGGCAGCATTTAGGAGAGGAATTTAGCCAAAAGGAAGGTTTTGGCCTCCTTTTTGAAGCGTGCCAGAGAAGGGATTCTTCTGATGGCGGGCGGGAGAGAGTTCCATATTCTTGGAGCGGATCCAGAGAAAGCCCGGTTATACGTTTTTTTTTCTGGAACCGTGCAGATTGGAGTAAAAGGTCTCTGCTGGAACGGGAGTTTCTGCTTCGGCCTGATACCACAAGTTTCTGTGCAAGGCACAGGTTGGACTATAAAGCTTTGCTCGTGATGCAAGCCAGTTTGAATTGGATTCTGGCCTCGAGCGGGAGCCAGTTCAAAGCTTTCCGGTGTGGAGAGATATGGTAAATTTTTTTTGAGCTTGTTAGAAGTCTGGTGGCGGCATTAAGGCAGGCTTTTAGGGGTGCCGGGGAGATCTTGGGTAAGCCTGTGAGAGTGGAACAACCGTATTCCAGTTTAGAGATTACTAGCGCTTCGACTGCGCTTTTTAGGTCGTAGTGTCAAGGTAGGGTTTTAGTTTCAAGAGGAAGCTCAGGTGGAATCTGGCTGATTTGGCCATCGAGTTGATGTTGTCTTGCATGTTCAAATTACAGTCCAGAGTTATTCCCAAAGATTTTGTTGAGGCCACAATAGTCAGTGGGCAATCTAAGATTGTGATAGCCTTGACCCATAATTGCATCTCAGGATTAGTTTTTGGAGGGGAGATTAGGAGGAATTCTGTTTTCTTGGCTTTAAGTTTAAGTTGATTGGAGGTGAGCCAGTGGACGGTTGATTTCAGGGCCTCGTTCAGGGAGAGAATGTCCTCAAGAGAGGAGGGTTTGATGTAGAGCCGAGTGTCATCAGCATACATATTGTAGGAGATATTCGCTGTGCGTAGAACTTCGCTGAGTGGTTCAAGATAAAGGTTGAAGAGTGTAGGGGACAGGGTTGATCCTTGAGGGACTCCGACCTTGACCCGCGAGGGAGCAGATAGTTTGCTGTTAATTACGTATCGCTACGATGGGTTTTGGAGGAAGGATTTAAACCATTCTAGGACAGAGCCGTCCAAACCATTCGATTAATTTTTTGTGGTTGACCGTGTCGAAGGCCGAGGATAGATCTAGGAGGATTAACAGGCATGTTTCCCCTTGGTCCAGGGCTGTTCACAAAGAGACCAGTCTCACCACACAAAGAAATCAATTACATAGCAACGTAGCTACTATACACCTGGTTTTCTCTGTACTTAGATGATCAGTAGGAGGCAGGTCCTTTCAGACACTAAAACATCATTAAGTGGGCAGACCTCTACTATGTTCAGTGTACTCTCCCCGCACATTTCTGTTGCAATGAGTCCAGTCTCTCTAGAGACACCTCTAGCATTAGATGACCAAGCCCCTTCAATGCAGAACTTTTGCCCCCTGTACAGGTCCTCACAGAGAGGACTTTTCTTTCGGACAATAAAGACCCATTGGTGGCCAAATCCCTACTATACAAAGCCTTTACCCAGTGTACAGCAAATTTCCTAGAGGCCAGTTGCTCCAGACACAGAAGCCTCATTAGGTGGCTATACCCCCTCTTCATTGAGTCTTTGCCTTCTGGAAGCATGTCAGAGAGAGGTCAGTCTCTCCGGACAACCAAGGCTTATTATCTGAGCAAGATCCTAGTATGTAAAGACTTTATTCTGTTTAGAGCTCTACACAGAGAGCTCAATCATCCTTCCAGACACTCAAGCTCCATTAGGTGGTCTTACTATGCATAGTGTTTACCCTGTGTATAGAGTTTCCTCAAGAGTCCAGCTCCTTCACACAACTAAGTCCTATTATGTAGCTAAGCACCTACTAAATACACACTACCCCTGTGCACAGCTCTTCATGGGGTAAATATTAGCTACATATACTCAAGCTCCATTGCTTGGACATCCACCTACTATGTACAGATCTCTTCCTCTGGCCCACTCAGGCATGAAGAGGCAAGTCCCTCTAGACACACATGTCCCATTAGATGGGCAAGCATCTTCAGTGCATTGATTTTTTCCTATTCATAGGTCTTCATGAAGTGGTCACTCAGTTAAAATAATGAAGACCCATTAGATGGACAAGTCTCAACTACGCCCAGCTTTTACTCTGTTTACAGATCTTTATGAAAAGGCCAGGTTTACCACGCAATATGCCACATTACAAAGCCAAGCACCTACTATAGATAGACTGCTTGGGTAGAGCTGTTTTTCGGAAAGTCAGTCTTCAAACACTAAAACCCCACTATGTAAGGAATCCCCTAGCACATGCAGTGTTATCCATCGTTACAGTTTAGCCATAGAGAGGGCTCTCCATACAGAAAGACGCCCCCTATTAGATGACCATACTCCTTTAATAAACAGCTTTCTCCCTGTGTACTGAATTTACAACATCAGCTGAAATAACTAACCACATATGTGCTTGCTCCACTACAAGGCACAAACAGAAAAATAGCTATTTGTGAAAAAATCTGAAGATAGAGATCCAGTACAGTGGTTCAAACTAGCTTTGTACCTATTGCTGAGGAACAGTTTGCGTAAAGTATGAGTCAAGTTGTGTGCAAGTATTGCATTAGCAAACTGAACAACAATAAAAGGCCTGCAACAGTCATTCACAGTAACTTGGAATTCGCTGCAATTTCTGCTGTGATTCAGCAATTGAATGTGTATGAAAGTTTTTTTACTAAGACTGTACACCTTTTCCAACCTGTAGTATGAATGCAGCCAAAAACTAAAAAGTTGCCACCAACAGAGTTATTGAAAGTCCTGAAAAGGAAAATCGAATATCTTACACTAGACTTGAAGTAGAACAATGAAACTATTGGCATAGATTGAGAAGTTGCTGACCCACTGGTGGTTTTAGAAGAGGTGTGCCAACAATAAAAAAATTGACAGGAACCGGTTAGGATATATAAGGTGGAAAAAGCCCTACAATACCGGAAAGTAGATAACAAATGCTACAAAGATATGTGGAGTAATGTTTGATTTTACTGGAACATACCCTTCAAACTCTAAAGAGAGTGGTCGGTTTGAGAAAGTAAACGTTTATCAACATTATGGATTTCCCTACCCTCTACCCTCTAGCGATGTGATGGGTGATGTGTTAAAATTATATCAATTAAGTTAAAGAAAAGGGGAGATCATTAGTATGTGGGAAGAAAGTTTAGAAACCTACTGTTTCCCACTTTTCTTTCCCATAGGAGGAGTATAGGTCAACTAGACTGTGTTCTAAAGGTCCACGAATCAGGCACAGCATTCTGTACATGTTTCACCTTCTGTTTGAAAGGGGACAGGCCATTGTGAAACATGCTGTAGCACATGCACTAAATATAGCAGCACAATTTTTGAATACAATTGATAGATGTTTTCTGGAAAACGTTTCTGGGAAAGAAGAAATTCTTGAGTGCATCCTCATAAATCTCCTGGCATGTCAATGTGCAACAAATAAAATCTGGTTTTGTCAGCATGCAGAACTAAACTGCATGTTGCACCTACCCCGTTCATAAATCTGAGTTGTGCTGAGTATGCTTGAGATGATCTGCATGAGTGGTTAAGGCAAGCTAACTTGCTGGTATCAATTTTAAACTGACTGCAAAATTCTGTTCTATGGATACAGGAAATGTGTGTAGGTATTTTAACCCCTCCCATGCTCATGACGAGCTCAGTTCATCATGAGCCACGGTTCTCATGTGCTCATGACGAGCTGAGCTCGTCCTGACCTTTAGAACGCTTGCACGCTGGGCAAATTCCCCTGCTGTGCGAACGTTCTAAAGAAACAGGTGTGGTCATGACGAGCTCAGCTCGTCATGAGCACACGACATGACGAGCTGAGCTCGTCATGAGCACGGGGGCGCTGTGCGCGCCCACCCTCCCCCCAGCACAGCGGAGGAATGTGACCAGCAGGGAAGGGGTTAACCATAGGTTTTAAACAATACTTTGCTTCATCTGCAATGAAAAGCCTCCTTTAGATGAGGTTGTTAGGTTGTTGCTCTCTTCATGCTATTTGTGGCTCTCAACCTCCCTCCGGCATACCGAGGAAGTCTGCGAGGCCTCGACTGACTCCACGCCGGCCGGCGGAAACTCCCTCGCTCTCAGCGAGGCCCTCTGAATCTGTGCTTGACCTTTTTTGCTCCAGTGCACAACCCTTTGGGGTTCCTATCTTTGACACATATATTGGATCTGTTGGTGCTGACTTTGACACCAACAGCACTAATTGCCTCTACTTTGTTTCTTCCTCTGTTAGGGATGGCGCTGGTGTAGCAGTCCCTTTCGGGCTACCTTCCTCCACTCTCGGTGAAGCCCCCTGCTCTTTTCTCCATGGCACACAAATATTTTAATGATGTACATGCTCACATAGATGAGCCTCCTCCAGAGTTTCATTGGGTTTCTGGCCTTGGTCACCTCAGTGGCCTTGACTCTTCCCCATCCTTAGACCTGTAGTCTCCTTCTTGCCTCGCTTCGGAAGCTAGCTTTGCGTTTGCTCAGCTTTTACAGAGAGTGGATGGAGTTCTAGGGCTGCAGCTTCCTTCTGTGGATGTGTCCAATGATCCCTTACTTGGAGTGCTTCAGCAGGGCCAGCTGAGAACTGAGCTTGGGCTTCACTTCAGTGAAACCATCTTTGATATTCTGTTGTGCACTTGGGCTAAACTAGTTTCAAGGCCCTCCGTGAACTGGTCTATTGCTCATAGGCACCATCCTGCCCCTGGGGACACACTCTGACTTTTCTTTCAGCCTTCTCTGCGAAGCTTTGTGGGTCAGGCTACTACAGCCCTCCCGACATCGACACCATGCCTGACATCCCTCTGGTCACGGAGTCTAAAGGCCTGGAAACTTTGGGCCAATATCTCTTTTCTGCTACCAACTTCCCTTTGCAGTCCCTTAGAAATGAAATGAAATTAAATTAAATTAAATGAAAATGCATTTTGTAAAGCGCAAATAGTTGCCCAGAGGCGTCCAAGCGCTATCACTAAAAGGTGTTCTTACAGTAAGGCAGATGGCACGGTGGTTTAAGGGGGCCTACTTATTAAACAAAAAAGTTTACAGTTGTTTCCTGAAGGAGGTTAGGTCTGGATTGGACCTTAAGTGGAGGGGGAGAGTGTTCCACAGCCTGGCCACATTTAGGGTGAAGGAGCGGCCTCCCACTCTAGTTCTTTTAACCTTGGGCACGACAGCAAGAAATGCGTTAGCTGAACGCAGCTGTCTGCTGGGGAGGTAAGGGGTAATTAAAGGGAGATTAATTGCTGGACCAGTTTCCCAGAATGACTGATGGGCAATGCAGAGGGACTTGAAGCTGATCCTGTCCCTAACAGGGAGCCAGTGCAAGCTTATTAGTCCAGGTTTGGCAGAGAGCCTGCGGGGAATTTGCAGTAGGGTGCGGGCCGCGCAGTTTTGAATAACTTGCAGTTTCCGCAATGTGGAGTCAGGGGCTCCAAGATAAAGTGCGTTTCCAAAATCCAGCCTAGAATGGATCAATCCCTGTACTACAGTTTGTTTGGCCTTGAATGGTAGCAGAGGGAGTATCCTCCTTAAAATTCTGAGAAGGCCAAAACAGGTGGCAGATAGCTTGACGGCCTGATAGTCTAACATTTGGAACCTATCCAGCCAAATGCCCAGGCTCTTAATGGCACTCTTGGGAGCAGGAGGGGGACCCAGACAGGCGTGCCAGACCGAGCCAACCGAGGCTGGAGCCGATCGTCCCAGCAGCATGACCTCTGTCTTGTCCCCATTAAGTTTGAGACAAGACAGGGTCATCCAGTTTCTCACTTCACTCATGCAACCCGCCAGATCTACCATGGCCGAAGAGCCCTCGCCCCTGAGCACAACTTTTTTTTCCGGTTTTTCTCATGTGTTGGGGATTCAGTCTTGTGCCTTCCCCCCTCCATCCCTAATGACTCTTGGGAAACTCCTGCTCATTTGATCCAGGATGGCCATCAGATGGATACATTGCTGATTCATTGTGGCATGGATGGCACATATTCTGCTGGATGGGCCATGGTCCTTTCGGAAGTTCTCCACTGGTGTACCTGCCTACATACCTCTTGCTTGTCTGAGGCTGTTCAGTCCATCTTGGTGGACATGCCTTATGATCGTCAATTTCTGTCTCGCTCTCAAGCTGACTTTACCTTGCACAGTTTTCAGGATAGTCAGAGTGGAGCAACATCTTAATCCTCGATTGCCCTCTCCCCCACCGCACTCAGTCAGACAGGGCATGGTCTCCTGCATTCCTTTCTGTGCAGACTGTTATAGGGATGGGCCAGTTTTCTTCTTCTTCTTTTCCTTTTTAGCCTCCACATGGAGTTTGGTGTGGCCCTGCCCCAGCAGGGGGTTCCTATCTTGCATTTCTTACCCTTTTGCTGACAGGTTATTGTTCCTGTTTGTTTTTCAGGATGTAGCTTACTTTTTGGCTCAGTTTGGTGTTCACGATGATGATTGAACGGTGTACTTGTTTCCTTCCTAGGTTCTGTTTGGGGCGTTGTTCTGATATTGCGCAAATGCAATGTTACCTTGTTCCCTGTGTGACAGGTACTCTTCATCCGTATGTTTCAGTCACAAGAGTACCCCATATAGGGGCCTCCATTTGCAGTGTAGTTTTGCACAGGTGCACGTCAGTGTGTGTTGCACAGGGGTTCTTACCCTCCCCCTGTTGTTGAGTGTTTTTCCACACCGGGCAGGGGTATCGTTCTCACCACTCTGCCAGATGCCCTTCTCTCCTAGCATACGCAAGGGTAGGGGTGTGGTTCTCTCTTTTTTCTCTCCAGTTCTTTGCGGTCATCACTTGTTCATTTCTTGACATGGGTGGCCGGCTCAGCTGCCCTACCTCTTCTATGCCTATGTATGGCAAATTTTTCCTTTGCTTCTGCCTTGCGCAAAACTGTGATTGTTTTTTCCCTTTAATTGGAGATGTTTTCTTGACACTTCCGATGCCAACGTCAACGTTTTGTTACTGGACTGGCTGTTCTTGGATGTGCCTTCTACTGCTTTTTGGGGAATTTATGACTATTTTCCATCCTCCGTTCTTTTCATACATGGGTTCCTTACCCTCCTCTCTGGGTTTGCTTGTATGGAGGTTTGTGATCTCTTGGGATTCTTTCTGGGGTGTTTCCTCTGCTTCTTGGGTGTTTGGTTCCACTCCTTGGGGATTTGTCTTCCTTGTACTTGTCCATGTATCGAGTTCAATCTTGGGTGACGTCAAGATCCTCTCTCCCATTGTTTACTGGCTTGTTGACCGGGTGCAGGTTATCCCGTGCACCCAATGTTTTTCCTTGATTCTGGCCTTCAGGCTTGTTTGGCTGTGGGCCCTGCCTATTCATCTGTCACTTCAGTTCTTACACTGGCCCTTGGTTGGTCCTTCAATCGTGGAATTGGTCTCCCATACTATTTGTGTTTGCAATGAGGACTCATTCGCTGACTAGTCCTCCCCTGTGTTGGCCCTGTTCCACTCGACCCTTTTTTCCAGTCCTCCACTGTGTTCTTTATTCCCTCTTCTGGCACGATTGTCTCTCCTCTGCAGGTTTCTTTTCCATTGTCTTTCGACTGCCAAATAATGCAGTTCATTTGGTAGTTCAGTTTCTGTTCGCTTACTTTGTTTTCTGGGGAGTGTGATTTTATACCCCACCATTCCCCTGTTGATGGGGCACTGTGGCTGGTTTCAGCCTCTGACCACTGTTATGGTCGCTTGCATCTACCTCTCTGGGGCACGTTTTGTTGTTCTCTGTATGTTTATGTTTCGATATGTTTATATATCTCTTCATACCTACCTATTTAGTTATATTTTCTGTCTTCTTTCATGGGATTCTGCATTACACAGACCCAGGGTGCCTCCCTCATTATCTCAGTGTTTCCTCTACATCATGTGGTCTGCGGCCGTGATTGTGGTTTTGGCTTGCACTGCTTTCTTGGACTATTGACTGGTGCTCTACCTAATGCATTTTTCTATGACTAGAAGCTTTGGCCCAATAGTTTTAGCTATTGTCTTAGCATTACGCCTCGGTCACTTTGGCCCGTTGACATTCCAGGAGGTGTTGTAAAGGTGGGTTTCATTGGAGTGTTCTTCCCACTTGCCTTATTCTTCTGCCTTGGTGTTCTTTTCCATGTTGTTGCACAGCTGCGGATCTGGTTCCATACAGCGTTCTCCCCGAGTTTTCTGGTTGGATTTCTTCTTCTCTTTCTTATGCTAACCACATGGCCTAGTTGGGAATCCTTCTTGGAATCCATTTCCAGTTCCTCCTCCTGGGATGGTATCGCTTGGGTATCTATTCTAAGATAAGGCATCTGCGGCTAGATGCCTCGATCAGGTGAATAAGTTACTTACCTTTGGTAATGCCTTATCTGGTTGAGACTAGATCTAGCCTCAAATTCCTTACCGAACCGCCCATCCTTCCTACTCTGCGAACTGATTCTCTCTCTCTCTTTCTTCTGGATTCCTTCTATGCATCCTTGTGCCTTTTGGTTAAAAAAACAACAACAAAGCAAACAGGGGGAAGAACAGGAAAAACAATCCAAACTACCAGTCATTCTTCCTGTAAGAATTTTTTTTAAATGATGACTCTTTTTGGGCACACTGTTTCCATAGCAGTTTCTATATGTGACTCTGCATTTTGGCACAAGAAGTAGTCACAGAAGAAACTGATGTCAGTGCGTCTGGGGAGGATTTATATGGAATCTGACGGTCACATGTGGTGGACAAAATCGTACGGAGCCACCCGGTGCCTTCTACTGATGTGCAGAGGTACTGCTGTACGAAAATTTCCAGATCCGGTCTCGGGCCTTCTTGATAATTCTAAGGTTAGGAGTCTGTGACTAGATCTAGTCCCTACCTGATAAGGCTATACTAAAAGTAAGTAACGTATTCTTTAAATGTCTCCTTGCACCGAAAATTGATACAATACACATTTCGAGATAAAGTACAGAGTGAAATGACTGACATGCATTTTGAGTATTTACATGTAAATTTGCATACTTTTTTCATCATTTTGCATAACTACACAGAACTAAATTCCGCAAATGTTACTACCCCTAGATACAATCTCTTTTTGAAGCCTTTGATTTGTGTTCACACTAACGATTAAAGTGTTAATTAATGCACCCGTGTCTTTCTTTACATTTGTGTATGGGTGTTCATCTTTTGCAAACGGTCCTGCAGCATGTGCAATTATGGAATAGATCGGTTCCATATAGAACCCATCTTTCTGACTTAATTTCTCAAAATATCTCAAGGCAGTGATATTTTGATGTGGCACTCCAGTAGCAACTTTTTGTCAATCTTTATTGCGATGCCTTTGGCAGTTGCATCCTTTCTCCTTTGTAGTATATAATCATCGAGGATTCTGTACTGCTAAAACAGACATTTAATTATGTACATTGTAAAGTTCTAATGATTTGGGACCTCTTAAATGAGGCCTTTTCCAGGTACTCTGTTAGCTTGCCGAATAATCCTCAGCTGCTGGTGGGCTTTGAAGGAATGAATGAAATTAGTGCAAATCCTGCAAAGGGTGACCAGTATGTAGTTGACTACTTGTTTTTTAGGATGTCCTGTACAGTTAGGTAGATGGTACGAGCTATACATAAGACTTTGAAGTATCTCAAGCAGTCATGTTTTGACAATATTGCTGTAATTGGCAGTGGAAATAAATCCACAATTGAGAACTCTGGGTTGAAGTCATTCATACACTTTGGTATTAAATTCTTCCAGTTGCTGGTAGCTGTATGCAAATTCTCTATGGAGAAAATTGCAACGGTTGAATGCTGCTGGATGCCTTGAAAAGCATCATCTATAGTGAGACCAGCATCTAGCCTTTGCTTAACTTCCTTGAAGGAGACCCAGATTGAAGTGATACACACGTAGTGTGTGGCTTTGCAATTAGTCCACATGACTGCCATGAGGTTGATGGGCTGAACGAATCTCTCCTATATTGCTTTGCTAAATAATTCCAGCACTGGATAGTACAGCACTAGAATAGTAAAAGTTTGAAAATTGGTCCAGCTTGAAACCTTTCATTTTGGACAGAGGGTCTCCACAAATTCTCTGTGTAATGGTCTAGCACACAGGGCTCATGATGCTTTACTCCTATGGCTCCCTTTGCGCACTATTATATTATGATTGATGTTTCCCTGCATCCTCATGATCCATGTGCCCTCAACTCCTTCATGACAAATATTTACCCAGGATCCCTCATAACTGATGTTCCCCCAACTCCCTCATGACTGATGTTTTACCAGCATCCCTCATAACTGATGTTGCCCCAGCACCCTCATGTCTGATGCTCCCCCAGCAGCCTCATGACCGATGCTTCCCCAGCACCCTAGTGAATCCATTGCATTTGCACCTCTGCACGCTTTAACCTAGAACCTGTGATTACCCCAACCCTTAGACCCGTGCACCATAGAGCCCCTTGCACCCAGGGCATTGGTGTGGTTTCCCTTTGAGTCTTTGCAAGCCTTCCCAAGTATCCTGTGAGTCAATAAAATGCCTTGCACTTGCTGTTACTAGGACCTTATATTGTTTTCCATCGAGCACGTTTGAGCAAGAACGATACATTTATTTCCTGTTGTTGGTACCGATGTTCACATTGCACCTGCTTTTCCTGTAAGGTCATAGCAAGTGTACTAACACATGTTTTTCACCATGGTTTGGGAACCTTACAGAAAGCTATATGCTCCACATGCCCCTCTGGCCACATGTGACCTAGCTACTTCCTTCAACCCTTCAAGAGGGTATATACATTCCCGTCCAACCTCTAGTATTTGCTTGGCTGCACTCCCTGCAGAACAAGATTCACCCTTCCCACTCACCTTAAGAATCCTGTTGGAACATAGAAGCTCTCCAGGCTCCTTCAAGTCCATAGTGAACTGGTGGTTCTGTGGCTCCAGCTCCCTCGATGTCTCCCTCCTGCCCAGCTACTCTGGACTGCCTGCAACTCCCTAGGTTAAGTCTCCGTGTTCTTCTTTGAACATCAGCCAAGTGGAAAAACTAGTCTAAGCACTTGATATCAGGTTAGTGCACTCTAATCCTCCTATAGTAGTTAGCATAACCAAGCACCAGCATAGTATAAGACAATAGACGTTTCCTCCATGCCCTTTTTGTGATTTCCTCCAGTGCTTCTTGTGTATTCCTAATATGCACCCCCTATGTTCAAATTTGGCACGTGAACTGATTGTTCAGAGCCTAAAGACTTAATGAACAGTAGTTCCAAGAGAAAGCATTTCTGAGTATTCGATATTTGTATGAACCTTGTACCTAAACACATGCAGTGAGTTTACCATTGGGAGTGCCAATATCTCCAACCTATGCATCATGTTTACCTTTGGGAGTGCTAGTAACTCCAACCTATGCATGAGTTTACCTTTGCGGGTGTTAAGAACTCAAATGTATAAACTGAGTTTACCTTTAGGAGTGCTAATAACTCCAACCTATGTCCTGAGTTTACTTTTGCAGTGCTATTAACTTTAACCTGTGTTCCAAGTGTTGTCATTCGGAGTTCCTCACTCCAATCTGTGATGTTGGTCACTCTGCACTCATACTGTGCTGCTGGCAAAACCTGTAAGTGTATGTAACTGAAGTCAGATTATAGTCAATGTATGTTGAGGTCATTTAGTGTATTGGTGGTAATTGAATTCTCTTTTTATTTCTTTTGTATTGCATCTAGGCAAACCCAGAGGCTCAGGTCCAGTGAGTATCTAACTCACAGACACTGAAGGTCTCTGATTTGATCAAACCCTGTCACGCAGTATCTCCCGGCTGCTGAAGAAATCAAGTACCGCAAATTTCTCTTTTCCTATTTTATCCCAACCCCCCTTCCCCTCGGAAGACAGCTTATACTAATAAGTTTGGCTTCCTTTGGCATGTCCTGTCTTCGAGAGGGATAGGAGGTCCAGCATCGGCTCCAGTGTCATCTCCGTGGTTAGATAAAAGCAAACACAAGGAGTTCGAGCTGGACTGTTCCCATTGGGCACAGGGTCAAGACTGATTTCCATATGGCTAGGTTCAAACTGGAATGGCATGGTGAGCAAAAAAACTATGGATTTAGGCCCCGATCTCTGTACTGGGGTGAATGTATGACATTGTTCTGCATTCTGTCCATCAATTGTTGTTTTTGCATTTGTCATCCCGAGTGGGATGGTATGCCCAGACGTGGGCCCCGTGCTCTCCATCTACTGGAGTCAAGCTATCCTGGCTGATGGGGGGTGAAACCCTGAAGCTGGTCCTAGGATGCTTGTTTCCAGTCCAGGGAGGATCTAGCCTGCCAGTTCGAGCTGGACTGTTCCCAGTGGGCACAGGGTGAAGACTGATTTGCATATGGCTGGGTTAAAACTGGACTGGCATGGTGAGCAAAAAAACGATGGATTTAGGCTCAGATCTCTGTACTGGGGTGAATGTAAGGCATTGTTCTTTATTCTGTCTATCCATAGTTGTTTTTAAATTTGTCACCCCGAGTGGGAGGGGTATGCCCAGATGTGGGTCCCTTGCTCTCCATGCCACTGGAATCAAGATATCCAGGCTGATGAAGGGTGAAACCCCAAAACCGGTTCTAGGATGCTTGTTTCCAGTCCAGAGAGGACATGGCCTGGCAGTTCGGGCTGGACTGTTCCCATTGGGCACAGGGTCAAGACTGATTTGCATATGGCTGAGTTCAAACTGGAATAGCATGGTGAGCTAAAAAACTATTGATTTAGGCCCAGATCGATGTACTGGGGTAAATGTATGACATTGTTCTGCATTCTGTACATTAATTATTGTTTTTGCATATGTCTCTGTGGCTGGGACTTGAACAGTGCATGACAAGCACAACCATTTTGACTTGCTTCCCATGGTATATACGGATTAACTTATGGATTCAAGGATACGTCTCCTCTTTGTTTAAAATGGACTTCTAAGTGGGTTGTTATGGCAGCTGTTTCAGTATAGCAAAAAGCATAAAAAATGGACATGAAGTATCCCATTTTAATATGCTTCAGTAAGGCCATACATAATTTCTGTATCCTTGTCTTCTTTACTTTTAACTCTACTAGGACGAGGTCAATTATATAGGAGACCCCAGGGTGTCCACGACAACCGAACACACTAACTGGATTATTTCTAAAGGTATATTGTCTCAGGTTACCATTATCTCTATATATAGACGGAAAGTTTCTTTGGTTCCTACTATCTTGTTAAAAATATTCACACACTAGGGACCAGATTTTTGTTTCTGGTCCTTAGCTAACTTCTAATCATGAGATGGATTTGGGTCTATGTTCTGCAATCTTTTGCATAATTTCTCTCTCTTCAGCACAGAAAGGTAGAATGGAGAGCACATTGACTACTTACTCTGCACGTAACTTTGCCTGTTTCTTTTCACTATATTTTTGCTTATATATATTAAATTTCTCACTATTTGGCATTATTTGCAGCCTTGAAAAAGTTACTATGTAACGTAAAATGTGTCGGCTGTCCATCCATCGCTCTACAGGAAGCTTACTGTATCACATCTTCCATCGGAGCGATATAGTGTTATTTCAATCCATGTGCTTTGAATGAAATTAAATACGATCCATCGCTTCATAATAAGTCTACTGTATTACACTTTCTATCTTTGTAATATTGTATCATTGCGACTTATGTGGTTGGAACGTAAATGAACGAAATGTATTAAGAATAGTACTGAGTGTATATATCTCACACATATTAAATAGAACTAAAAACTACTCATTGTTGTTTGTATACATTGGGTATCTTAGGAAAGAATAACTTTGTATGAATAAATCAACAAGCAGGTTAGAGTGCCGAGGTTACCTCTATATGTCATGCCACTCTACATAGGAACAATCACTGTTTCATCTTCCTTGCTTATATTGTATTTTGCAACCTTCCTTTTTCCTTGTCTCACCAGGTTGGGCTCAGGGTTCCATTTCTTGGTTTGGTCTTCTGATGACAGGTTTGGAGAAGATGTGGAAGGGTTATTTCTTTCCTTTGCAAGAGATAGTAAAATCGTTGTGTCCAATAGAAAAGCAGTAACACCATCCTGCTCTGAAGCAAGCTCAAATTCCTATCAGAAGCTCAGTTTGCTACATTGTTTCCTGTGAAGATTAGGTTTGCTGCTCGGACAATTCAGTTTCAGAGTAACTGCTTTCAGCTATGACTGTAGTCACTGTAGTACTGGCAGTCATCTGCTTTGTTGTTGATAGTGGTGTTTTTTTTGTTGATTTGGGCATGATCCACCTTATGGTGTCCTCCTACTCAGAAGAGTGTATTGCATGTATGGTATGTTGGTGGAAAAAGATGAGGGCTTGATGCCACTGGTGGCAACAGAAATCTTTTCCTCACTGCAGATTTCTTGGTAGGAACCTGGGGGCATATTACCAAGGAGTGCGTTGGAAAACGCACAACGCACATTCCCGTATCGCCGGATATCGCCGGATTTCATCGCCATTTTAGCGCACAATTATCAATGCGCATCAGGTAGGCGAATTGAAATCCGGAGATAGTCGGCGATATGGCACATTATCGCATGAAAACAACCGTTGTTTTCACGCGCTAATGTGGGCCTTGATAATATGGGGGGGGGTGGATTCAGCTTTATGATCCACACCCCCATGTTATCAATGCCTAACGCCTGGTCAGAGCAGGCATTGGGAGACCTGCGATAAACGAGTTTATTGCAGGTCTTTTCCTCCCAACGCCTGCCTTGGTAATAGGGTGTTCCCACCTCCAACCACATTTTTCATGTGGTTGGACTTGGGAACGCCCACTTTGCATGTCATTAGCGATGTTCATCGCCGACATGCAAAGTGGGCTTGGGCCAGACTTTAAAATGCCCTTGTTAATAGGGCTCTAGCAGTATCGCCGCTTTCTCGGCACAATTCGCGGAAAAAGCGGCGATACTTGCCCTTGGTAATATGCCCCCTGCTTATTTGGAGCCACCTTCTTAACTTTCTTTACTGTTGAACAGCAGCATGAACAAAAGCACTTAGCAAAGAGGGCTTCTGGACTCCGGAGAAAGCAGAGAGTATGGACTGTATGTAGGAAGTAAATTTTAGAAATGTATATTTACTCTTACACCTAGGAATGCTTTTACTACATTTTGCTATTCATTATTTATGAGTGTAACATTACTCCTAGGTGTTGATTGCTTGTCTCCACCCCTCAGTTAAGGGGCGGAGTCTGCATACATATAATTAAAAACATTACAGTTACTTCTTGAAACGTTATAACTGTATTTCACATTCCACACACTTGACAGGGACTTTCTTAACTGAGGCAAAGACCTCCACAACTGGGGCAGAGACCTCTGTAACCTGGCAGAGGACCTCTGCATGTAGGCGATAGAACTCAACATTGCCCGACCATATGATTTGCTTTTTTCCTCTTAGTCAATGCTGCACCCATGTCATTCTTCTGCAATAATGCAGATCACAATTATGAAATGGAGATTAAATTAATTGGATTTATAAAGTTCAAAGTCTGTAATGGTGTTAATCCAGACAGGAAAACACTGACTGGAAAACCAAGAGACAGTCAATTGGGAGAGAAAAGAGCCAGGTTTGAAGATGCTTGTGAAATAGAGGGAAGGATTTCAATGCAGCGATGTGAGCAGGCAGGCTATTCCACAATTTAGCTACCACGACAGAAGGAATTGTTCCCACATTTGGTTTTACAAAACCTGGGAACAATCACCCTCCTGCTAAAGGATGATCTGAGCAGTCTTTTAGGAGTATACCATGGGTAGGATACTCTTAAATGCATGGGTTCTTGGTGATGAAGAGCAAAAAAGACCAAGGAAAGGGCTTTGTATACTACGCCCTCCCTAACTGGCAACCAATGAACGGAGCAGATGCCATACCTCAACGAAGGATGTTTAGGCACATTTAAGATAAAGCAGGTTGCTGCATTCTGAATCACCTGAAGTTTATTTAGGGAGAAATTGTTAATATTCCTATGTAGAGCATTGCAGTAGTCTAAATGGGATTTTACCATGGCAGTGAATACTGATACTCAAAGTTCTGGGGGTTAAAATAGAAGATTTTGTTCATAGTCCTGATGATAAAAAAAGCATGTACTGGTGATATGACTGACCTCTGAGTCAAAATTGAGGGAACGGTCAAAGAGGACCCTCTGGTTTTTCTCTGGGATGGGATCCTGCCACCATAACTCAGACCAAACTGAATGCAGAGTCCTGAACACAAGCACCGCCATTTTTTCTGCTTTCAGTTTTAGACAATTATTTTCCTTCCTGAGGCTTATGTCATATAGGCACTGTTTGAATTTATCAACTACCAGCGGCAGATTGTCCAGGATAGACACAATAATTTGTGTACCGTCCTTATAGGATAGAACTTGGAAACTGAAAAATCACACCAGCTTAGCAAGGGGAGAGACGTAAAGTTATAAAGAGTGGGGCGGAGGGAAGGCCCCTGTGGCACCACACAAGGGAGCTTAAATGCCTTAGCCCTGAAATCTTCATAGCTTGCTGTTTGGACTGTCTGTTTTGGAAGGAGCATAGGCGGTCCAAGATGGTGGCACTCACCACGACCTGCTCTCTAAAATGCATGGCTACTTTATCACTTTGTGAATTTTCCATTCGTTATTGAAAAGGAGGGGCGGGAGCTCCTTCAACATCTTAAAGTGTTCATCAGAGGAATTGCTAGCTAATCTGATTTATTAAGATGGAAACAGAGCGCTTAGAAATGAGTAAGAGAGCTTTATGCTTTTCTTTATCAGCATGGGGCCAAATTCACCCTCCATTGTAGTTCCTGCCTGTGACAGTGCTATCTGAGGTCTTTAAGTTCAACAAAGAACCAGCTCTGTGCAAATATTTGCTTTTAAATGTGCCACTTTATCAACCGCTGACTTGACCCAGCCTACAAAAACTTCTGAGAGGAAAGGAAACATCTCTGAATAAGAGACATCCCTTGCAGTTTACATTTGTGACAAAACACTACAGACAACTAAGTGAGCAACGTCCAGTCACCCTTGGTGGACCACAGAAGGCATATTAAAAACCAGTTGCAAGTTGATGGTAGGCATGTGAGGAAGAAGTACTTCAGGATTCAGCTGGCACAAACGTTTCTGGAGGTGCACATGGATCTCATTCCCAACCCTCCTCCCGCCCCCTGGAGAAGGCTATCCTTTCCAAAATATACTTCCACTACCAGTGGGATTACACATATAATTTTCTGTAGCATAATTACGTGAGATTGCAGTAAAAATACATGCGATTAAGCAGAATTACGCAAGGAGTGTAATCCTTCTAATAGCGATATGCACCATTTCATCCAATATGGGCCCAAGGATGCCTTTTGCTCTAATAAAATAGTGCTAAATGCTACAGAACCCAAACAGCCTCAGCCAGCAGCTGCTTGTGCACAGTTCCTCTGCTCTTGTGGTAAGCATTTTTCCTCAAATTAATCTAAATTAGGCACCTGGATGTAAATGCATAATTTTTGGTAATTTAAAAGTCTAAAACAAAATTACTGAAATTATTTCGATTACTCCAGCCTAATTTAAATTTACCCAGGCCTAACTCACACCTTCTATATGGGCAATTTATTTCTGACAATAGTAATGTTGTGCCAGATAAGATTCTAAATGCCGCTCTGTCACTGAAAACAAACCTTAAATAACTCACCTGTATCTGTCCAACTCCCATATCTCAATTGGTAGGCACACATCACATACATACCCTAAAATATCCTCTATCACATACCCTATAAATATTCAAATGCTTGGAATATAATTCCTTTACTTATATTATTTTCTTATAGTAGATTGGTTGCTTTAGGAGGGTCAGGAGTAATTTTTAGTGCAGCTGTGCAACACACACGGCAAGTCTCCAATAACACCCACCTACACACATAGATATGACTTTAAGCTACCAACGCCACTACCGCAAATGGGATTTCTGTGACTTGGTTTGCTAAACCCTCAAACTATATTGTTCAATTCATTTTTTATTACTTTTAATTGTAGTCAAATCTGACCTTGGCATGCAGATTGCTAAACCATAATATATTCATACGCTTCTATATCTCTGTGTTATGGTCTCATCCAACTTCTGTCAGAACATCTAGTTCTGATCCTAGTGCTGGACCACAATTCCCCTCGTACCATGAACACATAGATGGTAAAGACAGGTAAGGTAAATGACCACTCATTGGGCTTTTGGTCCAACCCTCAGTATTTGGCAGGGTGACTGGGTGACTATATGGCTAGTTGTATATTCTTGCACATCACTATTGACACCCCTGTCAAAATGTAATGTAATTGTTAATTAAGTTATATTTTTATGACAAAATTGCCCTTGGACTTGACAATGTGAGGCAAGCCAAATATAGTACCATCTACGGACTCTTAGTTAACACATGCCAACACTTGGACAACCATAAGAATCTGATAAGACGGGTAAGTGCAGTGCAGAAAGAAAAGTGCGTGAAATATTAAAATAGGATAGAGAATCTCATTCTAATTTTTATTCTACCAAGACCTCTTCCTGATTAAAAACAAGGAACAGCACAAAATAATAATCCTGCAGTTTAATAAATATCTGCATAGGGGCCGACATGTTTCAGCCTTAACGGGAATTTGACCCTAGGCTTTCTTCAGGGCCTCTGTTCTCATTACAATGCGACTGCGAAAATAGTGTTGGTGCAAAACTCAATCTAAATGAAAATGTTACAGTGATATATTTTAAACAGTAAAGGATATAAGTCTCAAAATACTATAGCTTCACTCCTCCATGACACCTGGTAATTCTGTTAGATCTGTAGAGGAAGAAACAAATAAAACACAGAGAAAACCATCTATAAGCGAAGGACTAGATTGCCTTAGATATATGTCTAACTTCAGTACATATAATCACTCACCCAGTGTGCCCGGGAAAAAGACCTCACCTCGTCCTGGACCTGGCTCAGGCGTAGTGAGACCCCGCTCTGAAAAAGGAAAGTACACTGGAACTGAATATAGGCTGCAGGACTAGTTAA
This sequence comes from Lissotriton vulgaris, assembly GCF_964263255.1. Lineage (NCBI taxonomy): Eukaryota > Metazoa > Chordata > Amphibia > Caudata > Salamandridae > Lissotriton > Lissotriton vulgaris. The sequence continues at coordinate 674,566,863 of NC_141699.1, read as the reverse complement.
TCCTGTGCAATCCTACTTCCTGCATGTGCCAGTGAGTTTACTCCCCTTTATTTAAAAAAACTATGTTACTGGGATCTTGCTCTCTGGAACATCACCCCCCCACACTCCCATCAACTACTTCTCTCATAAATCATTTAGTTGTTTGTTAAAGAGATCACTAAACACTAGCAGTGGTCAGTGTCTCTCTGTCCATCTAGTCTCAAAAAACGCTGTGCTGCAGTGGCTACTGTAGGCTAATCAAAGAGGCCCAAAAGGGCTCCTTACCTGTCCGGCGTTGTCTCTGGCAATAGCTGAGACAGGGGGAGGCAAGGAACCGAACTACAGCCTTCCCTATTAGTGGTCACAGAATGGCCTCTCCACCAATCAGGTGTGATAGCATGTCAATGTCGCTGTCTCTATTTTGCTTCATAACTGAGCAAAGTCTCAGATGCCCTGTCATTGTTTCTGCATTTAGGGTCCTCGCTGTGTGTTTCATAAACGAGTCAAACAACAACAAAAGGCAAATCGATCAGCGATGAACCGCAATCGCGTGATCTCGCAATATTACCGTGGACTACAAAATGACGTCATAGCGTCCGTTTTAGTAGTTTAGATAAGGCGTGTTATTATTTCGCCTCTGCTATTATCGAGTCAAAAGCTACAATCATGCTTGAATTATTGCACATTTCATGCAGTGCATCAGAAACTCGCTACTATCTCCATCCGGGTGTCTCAGAGTTAAAAACCGGATCATTATGGTCTGAATCGCATCATGTAGCGTTTTAGCCATAAACTCTAAAGTAACACCATATTGCTTATGATCCATCAGTAGACGTATTAGTCACTCTCAATGTCTCCGATGTTTCCAAGCCAGACGTAACTAAGGGACAGAAGGAACTGGAAGCCTGATGATCTTAGTCTCGGAATTATCGCGAGAACTATAAGAACTACAAGATGATGTCATCATGACCTCTCCTGTAGTTCTAAAGTAAATACGAAGTGATCAAAGCTCTGAGCAAGGTAGGGGGCCCGGGATTAACATGGGAAAAACACCTTCTTTCGATAGGTAAATGATTACCCCTTGAGGGGAAAGTTGCTTATTCCTTTACTTTGTTAGTCCTTTATCTCATGAAAGCTGTTGGATCAGTGGGGACAGTAAAGGGCATCAAAACATCTATATTTCATCACTCAATGTATCACAAGTCTGTGCACTGTGTATCAACCCATTGTAAAATCAAAACTCTTGTACATTAGACCATGACTTCTATATAATATGCATTTCCCACTCAGAAAACCAAGCGTCTCCTACAAAGAATGTAGAGGGAGTGCTAATCCTGCTCAAGTACAATACCGATTGTATCTCTGAATCTTTGAATGATTACTACTGTTGGAGTGTGCGAGTAGTCACCAGGTTCACTTTAGACTCAGCCAGGGGATGTCATTGTTAAGCCCCCGTGTATCTGTACATAGTTTAAAAACCCATTTTTGTTCCTTCCGAAAAAGAAAGTTTGTCACGTCTGTAACATATGATGGTATGAAAGGTTTCTCAAGTACGGTCCATGTGAAGTCTGTTTCTCCATGGTTCTTCACCAAGAAGTGTCGTGTCAACTTTGAGATGTTCTTCTTACATCGGAAAGTGCTTTTGTGCTCTAGCATGCGTGTCTTAACTTTCCTTGTTGTCATCCCAATGTATTTTTCATTACAAGGACATGTGATTTGGTAGATTAAGTTCTCACTATTACAATTGGAGAATTGTCGCAATTCCCATGGTCTAGTGGTACCGATGTCTATGCTGGTGTCACTGCAAGTCAGGGCACACATCAAGCAAGTGCCACAGGGGTGATGCCCTTTGATTGCAGGTAGATCCCATAGGGTCCCTAGTTGTTTCTTAGCTTGTTCTCGAGGGCGAGTACGCACTAGACAGTCTCTCAAACTACTGGCTCTCTTGAACACAAAAAGGGGATATTCAATCTTCTCTTTTCCACTATTGAGTATCCGCCAATGTCGTCTTATGATTTTCTGCACACTGTTGGACTTGGTGTTGAAGGTGCTGACCAGAGTTAACCGATCTTGAGGGGTTTCTTTAGTAGAGGCTTCAAGTAATGCCTCCCTATTGTTGTTCGCCGCCCGTTTCCATGACCGCCTTATCAACTTCTTAGGGTAATGTCTGTGTATCAGTTGCTGTGATAGAGCACTGGCATGGGTATTGAAAGTCTCTGTGGTGGAACAGTTTCGCCTGAGGCGCAAGAATTGACCCACAGGCAAGTTGTCCCGCAAAGACTTAGGATGTTGGCTTTCATATAGAAGAAGTGAATTCCTTGTCATGGGCTTCCGGTAGAGTTCAGTAGAGTTCAGTTTCTAATCCAGTTTGTGTGGTGTAAATGGAGAGATCCAGGAATGCAATTGTATCTTTGCTGGCCTCGATGGTGAACCGCAAGAATTCATTTTGTGCGTTCAACCACTCATGAAATTGAAGCACTGTGTCAGTGCTACCTCTCCAGATTAATAAAACATCATCAATTTAGCGTTTCCACCACAATATTGATGCGAGGAAAGGATTTGATGATGCCAACACTGTTTGTTCTTCAAATTTGTGGACATATAGATTCGCCAGCGATGGGGCAAAAATACTGCCCATGCTGGTCCCCGAGATCTGTAGGTATAGGGTCTCCTCAAATTTGAAAAAGTTCTCCTTCATAGCCATGGTAGCCAAGTCCATGATAAAGGGGACCGGGGTAATGGAGTCAATTTCAGACTCCCCCAGGATGGATCTGATGGTATCTAGGGTCTCATCCTGGGGGATAGATGTATACAGAGACTCAACATCCAATGAAACCAACAGATCTGTCTCTTGGTTGAAATCTATGTCTGGAATATTTCTCAAGACATCGGCTGTGTCCTTTAGATAAGTGGGCATAGTATGCACTATGGGACGTAGAAAGTGATCCACGAATGCAGAGAGTGGCTCAAGGAGGGATCCCTGGCCTGAAATGATTGTTCTCCCTGGAGGTGGTCGCTGTGGCTTATGCACCATGGGTAAGGTGTAGAAATAGGGCGTGATTGGTGCTTGTGCTTGAAGGAATTGTGCTTCTAGGGAGGTTACCCAACCCTCTGCCAATGCCTCTTCTACCAGTGATTTAATTTCACTGGTCAGTCTTGCCGTTGGATCTGAGGTTAGTACTTGGTATGCGGTCCTGTTGTTAAGTTGTTTCAAACATTCGGTCCTGTAACTTTCCACATCTTGTATTACGATGGAGCCCCCTTTATCAGCTGGCTTGATAATTATGGTTCGGTCTTGTGTCAAAGTTCGGAGAGCTTGTCTCTCTTGTCTTGATAGATTCTTGAAACCTTTAGTTTCATTAGACCAAATTTTCTCTATGTCATCCTTGACAGCCTGCTCGAATGTTAATACTTTTGATGGAATAGAGTGGATAGGGGGACAGAAGGTAGATTTTATCCTTAGGCCTGTATTTACTTCTTTTTCTTGATTGGGTTCATCAGTGTGTTTGTTCATAAAGAAGTAATGTAATTTCAATTTGCGAAAGAACTGAGCTAGTTCAGTTTGCAATAAAAAGGGGTCTCCCTCCTGAGTGAAGACGAAGCCCAAGCCTTTATTCAGAATGTGCTCCTCTGTATCCGTTAGGATCCGCTTGCTCAGGTTCACCACTAAACTTGATTCAGATGTAATGCCTATTCCTGTGCACCTCTCCTCCACTGGCTCCTCGTGTCACCATGAGGTCCCTCCGTCTCGTCCCAGTGCACCTGTGCTTGTGCTTGGCCTTGCGCTTGTGCTTGTCCAGGTCTTCTTTTTCCCCGGGACCGTCGGGGGCCAAACCAAAAAAGCGGCTGGTTGGGATATTGAGGATCGCCCTGGAACTGTTGTTGGAAGGGTTGTTGGAAGCTGCCAGGTGGCCCCCATGGGGCAGGTGGCCACCACGGTTGTCCTGGCATCATCTGTGGTCCCGCAAAATTTTGATATCTTCCAGATCTTCGTTGACCTCTACCTACAAATGGGGCAGGTGTTGTCCCTGGATCGCTGCCTGAATCTGAACTGGATCCCAGGTAATTGGACCCATACTTTCTACCACTGCGGTTGTAATCTGGTGCTTTGTAGTTGTCACTAGTGTATGGGTACACTCTGTCCATTTTGAATTTTGCCAAGTCTTTCTTAAATTTGTCCAACTTGGACTGGAGGATAGTATCTCCATAGTCCTTGATATTCTTATCTGATTCATCTTTCTGTTTCTTAAAAACAGAGGCAGTGACTGTGGCCTTGATTTGTCCTTCCAGAACTTGTATTTCTATTAGTAATGTGTCTGCTACCCGCTTGGCTGTGCTGATGATAAGTATCAGCCAATCGCGCGTGCAGCGCCAGGCTAACAAGGAGCAGTCTTCCAAAAATGCTTTGTCATTAAGAAAGAGCCGGGGTACGTTCGTCACTATAAGCCCAGGTGGTGCACAGCTCGCTCTTAAATATTCTACCATGATTATACCATGGGTATGAGTCCGGGAATGCACTTTTTTTAAAGAAAGGACCTTGGTCCAATCGTCGGTGCCTGTCACAGATGGAGCTGGTAAAGTCTCGAGAATACTCGGCATGTTGTCTAGGATAGATTGATAGACAGTATCATTATATGCTATGCCTCTGCGTTCAGACATAATGAATAATGGTTGGAGCAGCCAAAGGGGAGAAAGGGGGGAGTCCCTGAGGCAAGGACGGTAACACAGAGAAGAAGAGACCACTGTTATGACTAGTGTTCAGTCATCAACTGTCTCTATAGGTACAGTCGTTTAATGGCCCGCGACAGCCCTGCCGCTCAAAACATATATAACACACACCATTGGGGAGGGCCTGAGGAACATTTAAAGACCTGCATAGGTTATATCCCCCATATACCAGTATACAAACAACCTAAACAAACCTATGGGTCTATCGTCTGAGTAACTTATTCAGGAATAGAGCTACTGTCTCAGCCACAGATTGGTAAGAGTTCTAGCTCAAGGCGTCATCCAGAAGATGGTTAACCCTGTGTTAGCAAAGTGAATAGATATATTGGATTCCCATCAATATCATGCATGATCAATATTCTCATGTGGTCCTCCGTCCTAGGTCTTATGTCTCTAGATCATTGAGACAAATATAGTACCATCTACGGACTCATAGTTAACACATGCCAACACTTGGACAACCATAAGAATCTGATAAGACGGGTAAGTGCAGTGCAGAAAGAAAAGTGCGTGAAATATTAAAATAGGATAGAGAATCTCATTCTAATTTTTATTCTACCAAGACCTCTTCCTGATTAAAAACAAGGAACAGCGCAAAACAATAATCCTGCAGTTTAACAAATATCTGCATAGGGGCCGACATGTTTCAGCCTTAACTGGAATTTGACCCTAGGCTTTCTTCAGGGCCTCTGTTCTCATTACAATGCGACTGCGAAAATAGTGTTGGTGAAAAACTCAATCTAAATGAAAATGTTACGGTGATATATTTTAAACAGTAAAGGATATAAGTCTCCAAATACTGTAGCTTCAATCCTCCATGACACCTGGTAATTATGTTAGATCTGTAGAGAAAGAAACAAATAAAACACAGAGAAAACCATCTATAAGCGAAGGACTAGATTGCCTTAGATATATGTCTAACTTCAGTACATATAATCACTCACCCGGTGTGCCCGGGGAAAAGACCTCACCTCGTCCTGGACCTGGCTCAGACGTAGTGAGACCCCGCTCTGAAAAAGGAAAGTACACTGGAACTGAATATAGGCTGCAGGACTAGTTAATCCTGTGCAATCCTACTTCCTACATGTGCCAGTGAGTTTACTCCCCTTTATTTAATAAAACTATGTTACTGGGATCTTGCTCTCTGGAACATCACCCCACACACTCCCATCAACTACTCCTCTCATAAATCATTTAGTTGTTTGTTAAAGAGATCACTAAACACTAGCAGTGTCAGTGTCTCTCTGTCCATCTAGTCTCAAAAAACGCTGTGCTGCAGTGGCTACTGTAGTATAGACAACAATTGGTCCTCGACATAATTTCACTGGTGAGAATAATCATAACATTTGATCAATATTATTCACTACACACCCAGACTGAATCTATAGTCTTACTGACATGGATGATGCTAGCCCACAGCCTCAAAAATCATTTACAGTAGGTGCCAATAAACCAATAAAACCAAAAAGGGGGTCCAACTGGGATAAATAATTTAATATCTCATATATTGACGAATGAAAATCAATGTATCTATATACATATATTTACACAAATCATAAGGCAAAATACATTTTTTCGAAAAAAGAGAGAACGTGCACAGAGAAAGATAAAGTGTGTGCTCAAGTGAATGATCAAGAAGATCAGAAAAACAGTGTAGGTCATTTATATACAAGGAAACATTGAGCCTGTCCTAGGTAACGTTTGTAAAAAATACTTCTTTTTTACTCGCTAAGTGCTATCTACAATTCCTTGGTCCTTAAATTGCACCGTTGGCAATAAGATTGCCAGGGAGAAGGGGATGGAAGGTGGACTGGGGACAGGGGTCAATAGGTACAGGCTCCCAAAGGGGAATGTCGTCGACGTTTCGACCCAACCATATAGTGGGTGGTTCAAGTCCTCAACAACGGGTCTTCATCAGGACGGAGTAACAGGGGAATATCTCTCAAAATGCACGTCAATTAAAAACATTTGTTGGGCACCCTCCCGTGGTGCCTTGACACGTCAAAGTGCGACGATCGGTCCGCACTCGCAATATGTAAGTATCCAAAGTTATACCAATGCGTTTGTCACTGGTGTGTTTATTTCAAAAATATATATTGTCAATCCAGCACGTCTGATGCCAAATGCTCGTATATTCGATCAGAGCAGAGGTATTTTATTTCGTAGCTCCGTTCCGTAGTGTGCAGCCTTTCGTCTCGCACCGCGTTATGGAATGCCCATTGCCTTATGATTTGTGTAAATATATGTATATAGATACATTGATTTTCACTCGTCAATATATGTCAATATATGATATATTAAATTAATTATCCCAGTTGGACCCCCTTTTTGGTTTTATTGGTTTATTGGCACCTACTGTAAATGATTTTTGAGGCTGTGGGCTAGCATCATCCATGTCAGTAAGACTATAGATTCAGTCTGGGTGTGGAGTGAATAATATTGATCAAATGTTATGATTATTCTCACCAGTGAAATTATGTCGAGGACCAATTGTTGTCTATACTGCTGAATACCCAGGTCCTTTGACTATATTGGGTCTACCCCTGTTTTATAGCAGTGGCTACTGTAGGCTAATAAAAGAGGCCCAAAAGGGCTCCTTACCGTAAATACAGGCCTAAGGATAAAATCTACCTTCTGTCCCCCTATCCACTCTATTCCATCAAAAGTATTAACATTCGAGCAGGCTGCCAAGGATGACACAGAGAAAATTTGGTCTAATGAAACTAAAGGTTTCAAAAATCTATCAAGACAAGAGAGACAAGCTCTCCGAACATTGACACAAGACCGAACCATCATTATCAAGCCAGCTGATAAAGGGGGCTCCATCGTAATACAAGATGTGGAAAGTTACAGGACCGAATGTTTGAAACAACTTAACAACAGGACCGCATACCAAGTAATAACCTCAGATCCAACGGCAAGACTGACCAGTGCAATTAAATCACTGGTAGAAGAGGCATTGGCAGAGGGTTGGGTAACCTCCCTAGAAGTACAATTCCTTCAAGCACAAGCACCAATCACGCCCTATTTCTACACCTTACCCAAGGTGCATAAGCCACAGCGACCACCTCCAGGGAGACCAATCATTTCAGGCCAGGGATCCCTCCTTGAGCCACTCTCTGCATTCGTGGATCACTTTCTACGTCCCATAGTGCATACTATGCCCACTTATCTAAAGGACACAGCCGATGTCTTGAGAATTATTCCAGACATAGATTTCAACCAAGAGACAGATCTGTTGGTTTCATTGGATGTTGAGTCTCTGTATACATCTATCCCCCAGGATGAGACCCTAGATACCATCAGATCTAACCTGGGGGAGTCTGAAATTGACTCCATTACCCCGGTCCCCTTTATCATGGACTTGGTTACCATGGCTATGAAGGAGAACTTTTTCAAATTTGAGGAGACCCTATACCTACAGATCTCGGGGACCAGCATGGGCAGTATTTTTGCCCCATCGCTGGTGAATCTATATGTCCACAAATTTGAAGAACAAACAGTGTTGGCATCATCAAATCCTTTCCTCACATCAATATTGCGGTGGAAACGCTATATTGATGATGTTATGTTAATCTGGAGAGGTAGCACTGACACAGTGCTTCAATTTCATGAGTGGTTGAACGCACAAAATGAATTCTTGCGGTTCACCATCGAGACCAGCAAAGATAGAATTGCATTCCTGGATCTCTCCATTTACACCACACAAACTGGATTAGAAACTGAACTCTACCGGAAGCCCATGGCAAGGAATTCACTTCTTCTATATGAAAGCCAACATCCTAAGTCTTTGCGGGACAACTTGCCTGTGGGTCAATTCTTGCGCCTCAGGCGAAACTGTTCCACCACAGAGACTTTCAATACCCATGCCAGTGCTCTATCACAGCAACTGATACACAGACATTACCCTAGGAAGTTGATAAAGCGGTCATGGAAACGGGCGGCGAACAACAATAGGGAGGCATTACTTGAAGCCTCTACTAAAGAACCCCCTCAAGATCGGTTAACTCTGGTCAGCACCTTCAACACCAAGTCCAACAGTGTGCAGAAAATCATAAGACGACATTGGCGGATACTCAATAGTGGAAAAGAGAAGATTGAATATCCCCTTTTTGCGTTCAAGAGAGCCAGTAGTTTGAGAGACTGTCTAGTGCATACTCGCCCTCAAGAACAAGCTAAGAGACAACTAGGGACCCTATGGGACCTACCTGCAATCAAAGGGCATCACCCGTGTGGCACTTGCTCGATGTGTGCCCTGACTTGCAGTGTCACCAGCATAGACATCGGTACCACTAGACCATGGGAATTGCGACAATACTCCAATTGTAATAGTGAGAACTTAATCTACCAAATCACATGTCCTTGTAATGAAAAATACATTGGGATGACGACAAAGAAAGTTAAGACACGCATGCTAGAGCACAAAAGCACTTTCTGATGTAAGAAGAACATCTCAAAGTTGACACGACACTTCTTGGTGAAGAACCATGGAGAAACAGACTTCAAATGGACCGCACTTGAGAAACCTTTCATACCATCATATGTTACAGACGTGACAAACTTTCTTTTTCGGAAGGAACAAAAATGGGTTTTTAAACTATGTACAGATACACGGGGGCTTAACAATGACATCCCCTGGCAGAGTCTAAAGTGAACCTGGTGACTGCTCGCACACTCCAACAGTAGAAATCATACAAAGATTCAGAGATACAATCGGTATTGTACTTGAGCAGGATTAGCACTCCCTCTACATTCTTTGTAGGAGACGCTTGGTTTTCTGAGTGGGGAATGCATAATATATAGAAGTCATGGTCTAATGTACAAGAGTTTTGATTTTACGATGGGTTAATACACAGTGCACAGACTTGTGATACATGGAGTGATGAAATATAGATGTTTTGATGCCCTTTACTGTCCCCACTGATCCAACAGCTTTCATGAGATAAAGGACCAACAAAGTAAAGGAATTAGCAACTTTCCCCTCAAGGGGTAATCATTTACCTATCGAAAGAAGGTTTTTTTCCCATGTTAATCCCGGGCCCCCTACCTTGCTCAGAGCTTTGATCACTTCGTATGTACTTTAGAACTACAGGAGAGGTCACGATGACATCATCTTGTAGTTCTTATAGTTCTCGCGATAATTCCGAGACTAAGATCATCAGGCTTCCAGTTCCTTCTGTCCCTTAGTTACGTCTAGCTTGGAAACATCGGAGACATTGAGAGTGACTAATACGTCTACTGATGGATCATAAGCAATATGGTGTTACTTTAGAGTTTATGGCTAAAACGCTACATGATGCGATTCAGACCATAATGATCCGGTTTTTAACTCTGAGACACCCGGGTGGAGATAGTAGCGAGTTTCTGATGCACTGCATGAAATGTGCAATAATTCAAGCATGATCGTAGCTTTTGACTCGATAATAGCAGAGGCGAAATAATAACACGCCTTATCTAAACTACTAAAACGGACGCTATGACGTCATTTTGTAGTCCACGGTAATATCGCGAGATCACGCGATTGCGGTTCATCGCTGATCGATTCGCCTTATGTTGTTGTTTGACTCGTTTATGAAACACACAGCGAGGACCCTAAATGCAGAAACAATGACAGGGCATCTGAGACTTTGCTCAGTTATGCAGCAAAATAGAGAGACAGCAACATTGACATGCTATCACACCTGATTGGTGGAGAGGCCATTCTGTGACCACTAATAGGGAAGGCTGTAGTTCGGTTCCTTGCCTCCCCCTGTCTCAACTATTGCCAGAGACAACGCCGGACAGGTAAGGAGCCCTTTTGGGCCTCTTTGATTAGCCTACAGTAGCCACTGCAGCACAGCGTTTTTTGAGACTAGATGGACAGAGAGACACTGACCACTGCTAGTGTTTAGTGATCTCTTTAACAAACAACTAAATGATTTATGAGAGGAGTAGTTGATGGGAGTGTGTGGGGTGATGTTCCAGAGAGCAAGATCCCAGTAACATAGTTTTTCTAAATAAAGGGGAGTAAACTCACTGGCACATGTAGGAAGTAGGATTGCATAGGATTAACTAATTCTGCAGCCTATATTCAGTTCCAGTGTACTTTCCTTTTTCAGAGCGGGGTCTCACTATGCCTGAGCCAGGTCAAGGACGAGGTGAGGTCTTTTCCCCGGGCACACTGGGTGAGTGATTATGTGTACTGAAGTTAGACATATATCTAAGGCAATCTAGTCCTTCGCTTATAGATGGTTTTCTCTGTGTTTTATTTGTTTCTTTCTCTACAGATCTAACAGAATTACCAGGTGTCATGGAGGAGTGAAGCTACAGTATTTGGAGACTTATATCCTTTACTGTTTAAAATATATCACCGTAACATTTTCATTTAGATTGAGTTTTGCACCAACACTATTTTCGCAGTCGCATTGTAATGAGAACAGAGGCCCTGAAGAAAGCCTAGGGTCAAATTCCCGTTAAGGCTGAAACATGTCGGACCCTATGCAGATATTTGTTAAACTGCAGGATTATTGTTTTGCGCTGTTCCTTGTTTTTAATCAGGAAGAGGTCTTGGTAGAATAAAAATTAGAATGAGATTCTCTATCCTTTTTTAATATTTCACGCACTTTTCTTTCTGCACTGCACTTACCCGTCTTATCAGATTCTTATGGTTGTCCAAGTGTTGGCATGTGTTAACTATGAGTCCGTAGATGGTACTATATTTGTCTCAATGATCTAAAGACATAAGACCTAGGACGGAGGACCACATGAGAATATTGATCATACATTTCACTACTTTGTTCCTTCCAAAATTACTGAAAAAGTCCTCAATTAATAAAACATTGATTATATGTTGAATGTTTGATGTTGATGTTAGCATTTCTTTTGCATGAAATATAGTTAATTAATCTGCATTTATTTTTTAAAAACAAGAAATACATTAATATTTGAAATGTATGATTTTTAATATATAGCTAAATAATACATATATTTTTTTAATAATTAGGAAAAAACATGAACTTTCCTTTGGCATAGGCAAATAAAATGTATTCTTGTTTTAGAGTGGACATGCAAACATGGAGGAAGATGTGTAAATAATAAAAATGCTCAGGAAATATCAAGGGGCACGTGTGTTTACAAATAGGGTTAATTTAAACACAATGTTCAAAAAGTGTCCAAATAATTCAGTCCATAAAAATAATTATAAATATATTTTAAGTAGTCATTGTTCAAAAACCTAGGCTACTAGCTTCAACAATATTAAACTCATCCCTCCAAGACTGAAGAGGTGTCAGGGCCACTTTCCTGACTTGGGGCACAGGTTTCTGGCCATCCTTTGTTTCACTCTTCACCACAACACAGGTAAAGTCTTCCTACTATGAGGAAGTTAAATGGCTGGCTGTAGCATGACCACATACCCCACTGTAGGAAGGAAGAACAGGAGTAGCTGTTTGGTGGACAGATGAGACAATAGACCAGCTATCAAGGAGGTCATGAGACCACAGAATGTTCGAAGATGTTCAGTGGCTGACTCTCAGAGTATCTGGTCTTCTCCAAAGGACACCCAGATATCCTGAGAGATTGAGCCTGAAACCTCTTTGATTGGCATCAGGACCTTCTTGTGAACAGTGAAGGAGACATAATCAGGGGCTAAAGTGTCCTTCAACTGCTGGTATTGTTCTAGGCACGCACTTAGAGAAAGAGACGAAAACTGGGCAAGGTGTGCGACTAGAGAACCTGATTTTATGGGGGGGCCTCTTGAGTTACGCTGAGGTGGGCGATGGCCCGATAGCTCAACAGTGGCATAACATGCTCTAGAGCACCACTGATGATCTTCCTCTTGGCCACGAGAAGCTATCTGCATACTCCTGTTTGGTGGTGTCTGCATCTCCTGCCCTCCCACAGTTGGCTCTACAGCCTCTGTCTGTAGTCTTTTTGGTGACTGATCTTGTTTGTTTTTGGATGGGCACACTTTCCCTGTGTGCATGTGTCTTTTCCTCCTCACTGCTATTTCATAGCTGTAGGGCCTCCCTTGCAGGGGAGGGTCTCCTTCTGTGCCTTGAGTAATGCTCCAAAGATGTACGTACTGCCCAGTCCAGTGAAAGGTCAAGCAAAAAACAAAAGACATTCATATGTTCAATACTGCATATCAAATCGACTGTATTTAACATGAATATTATATTTGTAAATTCAAGAAATCACATTGTTCAGTTATTACCAAACTTTCAGCAAGCTGATGCATATTTATTAATTTGTACAAATTGTCAAATTGAAATCAATGTTAATATAAAAATCATATTTGTAAAGGATTGGCATTTAAAAGTAAGGTAAAAGTACACAATGTCAGCATCACATAAACAACCTTGACAAAATGGAAATATTGCATATCCTGAATATTTAAATTGAAACTGTTATCACAAAATACAACATTTGAAAAGCATTTCCATTATATTATGAATAGATGATTAGTTTAATGCACACCAAAATTCCACACTAAATGAATGTTAGTATTTATACACTTTTATTCATTTCAAACACAAATTAAAAAAATGTAAAATGTAACATGGAATGTTAAAACAAAGCCTAGATTGCATGGATGACTGGATACCACACTTAAAACCCAACCTATCTGCTGCACAAACTCTTCAAGCTGACTGTGAAAGGCCTCCAAGACTGCTCTCAGAACTCTTGTGGGTATACCAAGATATGGGTAGGAGGCAACACCCAAAAGGCTCAGGACCTTAATAGGGGCCCGGTAATGAAGGTCCCCCAATCCTTTTAACATTCGGTCCCTCACGGGGTGGGAATACCTACTGCACTGAGTGCTGCATTGCAAAACTGGACTTAAGGACCATTGGGGCACCCCTTAAAAAATTACCTCTAATTCTTCATCAGTGAATAAAGGGGGAGGTGCTCTCACCATGTCTCTCACCGATGCCGGGGGTCTGGAGTTTATAAGGAGAAGCAGGATGAAGGAGGATGCACTTGTGGTGAAATGATGGCTCAGAATTAATACAAAAAATACTGAATTCCTCTTCTTGTATGTAATTTACCGTTGGCTGTATGAGGAGGAGATCCCCACTCTTACTTCCAAGACCTCCACTTCATGTGTGCACCTGAAATGCCTGTATGTAGGGCACAAACTCTGCATGTAGAAATGATCCCTCTGCATGTGGAGAAAAAAAATATCCGCATTCAAGAGAAAGACTTCTGCATGAAGAGGAACCATAAAAATGTTGAGTATTCCCAAAAATTTCACAGAGATTGTTTGTGTATGTCATTTGTGCATCAAAAGTAAGATTTTGATTATATGTGTTCTAAAGCATGGGTTTACCATGTAAAAGCTTGTACTTAAGTGTTGTTATTGAAAAGTTTTTGAACATTATAGAAAATGAAGTGGCAGTTTATTTTAAACTAGTGCATAGCTACAACAATCTTGCACACAACTTCTGGGGAGTACATCAGCAACCCCAGCAATCAAGACATCTGAATCACGATTGAAGGATCACAAAAGTGCTTTCAATAATTGTCTGTATATGCATGTATTCTATTGTACCTCTGTGGAGGTATTATGGTTGGAGGTGTTTAGGGTGAGAGGAGATGTGAAGAGGTAGCATACCCAGCTTCACCTGCATAAAAACAGGCTTTATTCTAAATATAATACATCATGTCTGCCTACCTGCCCTGAGTATCAGGGTAATAATGTGTGTGCATTGTGTTGTAGTGATTAATGAGTACGTTTCAGATGGCACCTTCCAGACACACATGTAGGCCCAGTGTGAGATGCTATTATTTACCACTGAGCCAAATGTCACCAGAATATCCAGTAGCTAAGCTATGTGACTGACAGTAGATGCAGCTGATGCTTCCAGGAAAGGAAGCATACACATCAGTGAAATAGCCCCTGGCAACACAGACAGCTTGCATGTTTATGGAGTGACAGCAGTGACTCTTACAGAAAAAAGGTGCTGTGTGGTGAGGTGGCTTAAGTGCCACATGGGTGCAGTGAATTTCCTTGCCATCTTGTAACTTATCATTAGTGACTATGCCATGGTGATAAACTGGTACACTCTTCAGGTAATGTATCTCAGTATCTGATGGAAGCAATGAGGCTGACTTGTCTGTGAGATGACTACGTTGCCAAAGCTGACCCTCTGGGAAAACCCCATGACCATGAAATGGAATGCAGTCAAAATTCCGACATGGGCAGGAATATCCTGGGAGAGGGCTGTAGATGAATCAAGTCCCTGCTTCCAGTCTTGAACCATGTCAAGGAACACTTCAGTTAAAAAGTGGAATTTGGCAATGACTCCTTCAATGGACTTTCCAAAGAAGTTGATGGAGCACCAGCATAGACTCTTTCAGAAAAGATGTGCTGTGTAGTGTGCTTGCTGAAGTGCTGCATGGGTGCAATGCCGACCGTTGTGGTCTTGGCAGCTTGTTTAGGAGAAGTTCCTTGGTGTATGTGTGACAACAGGATGGTCCCCACTGCCGGACACATATGATGCTGAAAAAGGACAAGTTAGGGTATCCCTAAAATTCAGAAGGACCCTTTTCATCAGGTGACAGCCTTATGCCTCATTTAGTGCATGTGAGGAAGCAACCCTCGGGATGGCCCCCTATCTAGGACTACGGCTACCAGAATCCCACAGACCAAGGAGGCGGAACCGTAAGGGGCATGATGACAAAAACCCAACCCGGAAGGAAAACACACCTACCTTTCCAGTGTCTCCCCAGTCAGGTCCGGGCGCAAGAGGAGGCGGAGCTGACCCCGGAAACACAACAACAACTACCGTAGAAGAGAGACAGAGCGAGGAGGAAGGGGAGTCGACGACCGAAAGGAGGTGGTTCCGAGTGTAGGTGAGTCCAGAAGTTCAGAAAGCAAGGAAGAAGACGCTGAGCAGGAGAACACCGACCAGGATAGCAAGGAAGAAGAAACTGACAACCACTGGACGGAGGAGTGGTGGCGTCCACCGGAGGAAGCTGAGGACCGGCCGCAACTCAGGAGAGTTGCGGCAGAGCCGGAGAGTGGGACGGGGACAGGGCACATCGAAGTGTTGCAGCGGGAGGAGGGAGGGGTAAGCTAAGGGATTTCATGCCTATATCAGTGTAAAGGGGGGGCGGTTTCTTGGCACTGCCCCACGCTAGCACTAGAAGGCTGTATGTTTCATTTTGTGTTGCCACAAGACAGTTTGGTTTTCTGTTTCTGCACTGTTTCACCTGAGTCCCCGTGGTATTAGTGATTCACTCGAGGGCAGAGCCTGCTAACCTCTTAAAGGGATAAAACGCTGTCCTAGCTTAAATTGCACTGAAGCTTACAGCTTCCCTAGACACTACTGGGTGTAGGTGACGGGTCCAAACGCTAAGTCAGTGGTACTGACGGGCTCCTTTTCTTTCTCCTTGGCAAGCCTCCGGGCGAAGTTAACACCACAAATGAGCCAATCAACCCCACCCCAAGCAGTGGTCCTGACCTGGAAGGAGTGGCCCAAACCACCGAAGACGCTGTTCAAGTCACCAAACCAATCCCGACTAGAAGCGAGAAAGCCTATGTTGAAGAAGAACCTGTTGTGAAACCAAAAACCATTTTTACTGACAATAAAACCTCTTCTGTCCGACCTTACATCCAGCTTCCTTGTCTGTATATCCGCCCAGGACTCCCACAGTGCATGAAATTCATGCTAGAACAGGCAGGGACTAATATATTAAGCCCTGAGGAAGGTCCCGGACACATTTGGGCTCATTGTGAGGGCCAAAACATGTTGGCAAAAACCAGGGGTGATTGAGAGAATAACGCTCAATCAGAACCCTGTACGGATACCCCACTAATGCCCGGTACCTTACTAATAATAGTAGTTATGAAATGGTATACCTTGAGGTTATTTTAAACTCTTTTTTTCTACTTCCACTGGATCCCTGCTTTGTCCAGATAGATATTTTATATAAGAACTCCCGTTTGTGGTTAAGTCTGCCCTGATGGTATTACCCTACCAGGGTGTGGATAAGTGCAGATGACAAAGCATGCCACTATTTAATGGGCTAGGTGTCTACTCCCAAATTATGGATTTCCAAGTAAGTTTGTAAGTAGTTCCTTTGCCTTTTTTCAATTTTTCTCTTTTTTTCTTCTTCCTATAAAAATCTGTATACCCTTGGGTGCATACTTTTTTAAAACAGCCCAGACTTTAACAATATTTCTCTGCAGTGTCACCCTACTGCCTCTCTTTTACACACTGTTGGAAATGGCCCTTTATAGGGTGCTTTCTCTTACCTTTTTGCTCTTCTCCTTCCAAGTTTTTTGCTGATCTGGAGGCTAGCCTTAGGAATTGGAGCGTGGTTTACACTGCTGTGCAGTGTCAAAGCGCTTTGCTCGTCATATACATACTAGTGATTGCTGTATAAATGATTCGCTGATTTATGTTAGCTGTATGTCCCTTATCAAGGAGCAATACATATACACCGGGCATGTTTCTTGAATGCCCATCCATGGGCCTGCTGCATAGGTTGTGCCATACACTGAGAAAGCTCATTGATTGTGCCACAGATTTGCCCTGTTGGGGCTTATGTGCATGGGTTACTGTTACTATACTTGGCATTTAAAAAAGCTACTTACCAAGGTTTTGCATATCTCTTGTTATATCTGAGTTCTCCCTGGGGATAGGGTGCGGTGTTGGGAAGAGGTAGGACGTGTACATGCATTACATGGCAGAGTCATAAATGACACTGGGTAGTGTGTTTTGTGCGACAGGGCCTGCTTCTCACATTGGATTTCATGGGGGGATGTAGGCAAAGGCTATCAAGCAGCATTCCCTACAGGCAGAATAGTAGCAGTATAGTGTTTGGTATAAATGAGCTCGCAATCATTAATCCTCTCCAGTGGTACGAGTGGGCTCGACATTACAGTGATGGAAATGTCACTTTGGGAAAGATGGCATTTCTATTCTTGTGGTTTGTATGCCTGTGGGCCTGTCTCCAAATTCACATCTGGGTGCTAGTGGGGCAGCTACATCTGTGCATTCTTGATAGAAGTAGAGAAAGAAGATATTTTTCTTGGATACCAGGTATTAGACACAATCATTCACAGAGTCACTTAAGGTTGCAATTCGCAATGCATAAAATCTACATATGAAAGGAAACCCAACCCACAAACTAGTAAGCACCAAATCAGAGATCTAACATCAATGACTTTTTTAATCTAAGAAAAGGAGAAAATCACATCATAAAAACACCCTTGTTTGCATCTTGTGAACAGAACATAAAAAATATGAAATACATATATAGCATACAATATACAATTTAAAAACAATGTGTACAATATTAAAAACTCTTCATCAAAGTATATTAGGAGGCGACGAAAAAGATCCTAACAGGGAAACCCTATTTGCACAATTCCAAAAGTGCTGTTGCATTAACTGATCTGACTATTCACATCAAGTACATATCCTGGTGAATGTGAGATTCCTTTTATTCCAGTGATTTCTCGTGGTCAGATTCAGGAGTACTCAGGGTCAATGTGTTTTGATGGAAGTTGCGAATTAAAACCCACCTTCCTCAGCTTAAAAACATAAGGGATTATTTCCTCCCTCCTTGGAGTACTAACAGAGTGTATAGTCACTGTTGGTCATATGCATCCATATGTCAGGCAAAACTTATATGTATATAATAAATATGTAGTTGTGGATTGTTCAAATAGATCCACAATCTCGCTGTAAAGCAGAAGTATTCCTTTTTGCTTTTCTGTTTAAAAAAACAGGTCTGCCTTTATGCCTATGTGGACAAATTGCCCTACATCATACAGGGAGTACGTTTCTACTGTTCGTCAGTTCTTATTCTGATTTCGCTAACTGGAGGGAAGTGTAATTCCTATTATGTATCCTCTTCCTGCTGCGTTGCGGTTCCTCTTGGCCCGTAGGTCTGTTCCCACACCAAGATAATGTTGTTCAGGTTGTGAGAAACAGATGCAGATGCCCTAATCAGAAGGGACTAGTTCCTTGAAACCTGAACAACATTATCTTGATGTGGGAACATGGAGGGGATAGTGATCCCGCACTCATGCAGGGTGTCACCGGGTGCCTGAAGGTCTAAACTGGATGGACAAAAATAAGTAACTGTTTCTTTCTGTGTTAGGTGTTTCAGACTGTCTAGTCAATGGGGAGCCAGCAGGGGCAATGTGTATCATTGGCTGGGGGGCTTGGTCAGAAGGCGTAGTCAAAGACCTGTGGCTGTGTGACCTTTCCGCTAATGGGAAAATTCAAAAATGGCATATAACTGCAAAGTTTATATAAAATGTGTGTTTCATTTTGATTTCAATGGGGAAGTTTGAAAATTGCGTATAACTGTAAAATGTATATACAATGTGTATCTTGTTTGGATTTCAATGTGTCTGTGTAATACGGTGTAGAGCCTTTTTCTGGCATACACAGTGTGTTGCGAGGGTGGTGTTGTGCCAATACTTTACACTCAATCCCTGAGGATAACTCTGACTGCTCTGTGCCAAGCTACCAGAGAGTGAGCACAGGTTATTGGAGAAGTGTATTGTACTCATAATATTTGGAACAGTGGATTCTGACTGGCTCAATGCATCCCAGCCAGCCAGCCTGAAACTGCTGGGTCTAACACACTGCCACAGTGGTTATCCTTCATATGTTCTTGGATTGCCCTATTGCCCACTCTTTTTGGGATGAGTTATGCAAGGTCCTCATCCAGATTACGGGATGTATGGACTTCACCAGCATTGAAGGCTGCCTACAAGCCTTTATAAATGTCGGAAGGTGGGAAGAGCAACCAGCTCTTTATTGCGGTGGCCTTAATATTTGACTTCCCACTATCACAGTCCATTGGAAAGCCTCATCATTTCTAGAAATCCCACATTAGCAGATTCCAGACGTCCACTGGACCTCAGCAGAGAACATGGCACTACCCTAAGAGGAAATATGCCGTCTGTGGAAGCGCCCAATAGCAACCAAATAGGATGGTTTAATACCCATGTTTCAAAGGAACTCTAATGACTACACCAGACCACCAAAGACTAGTGAACATGCAACAACACATTCTTCCCTCACATTTTCTCCCACTACCTGCCTGCTGATCGTGTTTCTTAACACATTTTCGACCTTGCTACATTCTCATGATTGTCACGAGCAGGAGGTCTTACTTCTTGACTTGCCACTCCCAGACAGTACCTTAATATACTTCCCATGGACACTGCACAGAATCAGACTCCCGGTTGTTGCTTTTTGTACTATGGTATTGCTATATTTGAGTATCGTCAAAGGATTTCCAATTTGCATGCAAAAGCTGTGAGCAAACTTTACACCTGTAATACTGTAACTGTCTATATTGCAACAATTCCAATAAAGATGGGTAAAAAAAAAGGGTAAGAAAACATTAAAATACACTTAAAACATGTCCCAAACAGCGTTTGCAGCATTAGGCGACTATTACCACTACAACATACTTGAAAAAGAAGAAGAAAAACAATTAGTATAATAATAGTAACCTTTATTTGATCTACACGAACACACTGGATTAAAAGAACCGGCAATGATGTGCAAAGTAATTAAAATAATCTTATAAACTTGTTAAAACATACCACTGTTAGAAACTTTCTTAAAGTACTTCACCAACAGGCAATGATATATTAAATTAGACAGTTGGGGCAAGGCACTATGAAAGCCAGGACATAAAGTGCAACAGCAAACAAAATTAGCCTAAACAATTATTCACATAAAAACCTGGTGGAAATCACAACCAGACTAAAGCAACTCAGGATACAAACCAGTAAATAAATCAATCAATCTCCATTTATAAAGTGCATGGCTACCTCGCGCAGAGGTGTCCTGGCACTGGTAACATTCTAAAGAGACAGATCTGCCATTGAAGCTACCCTTGCTTGAAAAGCCAGGTTTTTAAGGCCTTCCTAAATTCAAGTTCTGTTTGAAAGAGGCGCAGGTGGCATGCGTTCCATAGTTTGGCGGTCCTAACCGTAAAGGAACAGTCCCCTTGTCAAGACTTGGCATATCGTGGAACACAGAGGAGGCAAGGACCTTTTGTGGCAAGGTACTATAAAGGCCAGGACATAAAGTGCAACAGTGAACAAAATTGGCCTGAAAAAGATTCACACAAAGGCCTAATGGAACTCACAACTAGACTAAGGCAACTCAGGACTGCCCAATAATTTAATTTCAGCTGGTCGGCATAAAAGCAATTAATTAACCGTTTTACACAACCACACAAAATAACGGACAAACACATGGGGGATAAGCTAGATGCGACATGAAATGTCTCTTGAGATCGGCTTAGACTTCTGTAACCACTGTTACTGTAGCCATCAACAGGTACATGTAGATAAAAAAATAGCCTTCATTTGTCATGAATACAAGACTCTCAAGTAATATGCAAATCTAGCACATTATCAGTGAGAATGTGAAAAACACTTGAAAAACACATTTAATGCATACAGTAGACTAGGTCCCAAACATGTAAACAACACAGTATAATGAAAATTATGAACAAAATGCACTAAAAGACAGGGAAAATGAGAAATATGAGCAAACGTAGGCCTTCACCATACAAACAAATGTCCATTCTCCCTGATTCTCACATGAGCCTTTCTGAAAACTCCACTCCAAACTCCAGGCCTTGCCGCAAAGATATAAAAAAGGAACAAAAGTGGTGGTGCATGCAAACACCATCCAATTCACACAGTACTGTACTGAACTTTACTTGCTTTTCCAAACAAATAAAGATACCAAGGGAGGGGAATGTAGAAGAAATTGCAGACAAAAAAGGAATGATGCTTTCCCTCCAACATCCAAATCCAAAGTGACCAAGGGTTGAAAACGCACAGATAGGAGTCTTCAGGACTTTAAGAGAGCGTTGATACTGTAGGTACAGCACCTTCACTCTTTATGGCAGTTTGTCTGTAAACCAAAAAAAGATGCATTTCACACTATAATGTTACCTTAACGGTCGACTCACATAAAAAATGAACTAAATATGAATTTTCAGGTTAATTGTTTTTTTGGTGCTTAGTTTAAAGAACTGCAACTCACTTTTAGGTCCTTTGCATTGTTCATGTGTGTTGCTTATGCTATTCCCATGCTCCAGTGATAGAATTGTCCCCGAATGGTCCTCCTATTTATGTGATGGGGCATAATAGCATAACCTTGGGCATTACTTGTCATTTATGCAACATTTTTAAAGATTATGCTAGATTACACTGACGTAATGAAACTTAGGCTTAGGCTCATCTGAGACCTTCTGTCCCTGACCCTACTTGCTGTGCTTTTCAACGGGCAGTATGTAAGGAACTGCATTAATTAGTACTGAAGCAAGCAACATGAATCTCACCACCTTACCTGACCATTAGGAAGCCCATCCCCTTCGCAGTAAACACTGCTGCACAGTGTCAAATCTACAACCTGAGCCTTCCCTTCAAATGTATTAGGCTAACATGAGCTTATGGTTCATTTATATCCAGACATGCACAGGACTCCTCTTAATGTGATCTAGCTCTCTCTGGCACATCCTGATCCGTATACACTTGCTCACTAAGGGTGTTAATTAGAGTTTGCAAATATGGGACATTTGCTACAAAAATGTGACTTTCCGCTCCAGCCAAATAATATACCTATGTGTGCACTCTAAATAGGGTGGATGGGACAGAATTCCATGGATATGATAAAGTTACAAAATAAAGAAAGTCAACCTGATGAAAACACGCTGACCAAACTTCTTTTTGTTGAAATGTCAGAATGAGGAAATACTTTTTCCATGAAATAATCCTAGTACAATAGGCAGGCATCCCCTTGCAGGTGGGATCTGTCCCTCACTGCACCTGCCTGAAAAGTGATCTCTATTCCCTCATCAATTAATTTATGATGAGGAAGATACTGGCTTTAGAGATATCGATGGATGTCTGTCAGATTCCTTTTGACACTGAATCCTGAAGGAATCTCTGAGCTTAGAACAAGCCCTCCAAGCTGCTCGCACTGAAGAGCATGCTGATTGTCAAGGGACTGACATGGAGTCCGGAGGTTCCCAAAGTGCGTCAGTCATAAGCATGGAAAGTAAGCCAAAGTATAAGGCTGAGGGACACAAAGTGATGCCTCCACAGAAAATGAAAACGTCTTACAGATGTGGACTGTCATTTTCACATGAAGGTAAATGTCATGCCATTGGACAGATATGCATTGGCTGTGGTAAAGCAACACATTTTGTGATTACTTGCAAGGCAAAAAGAAAGTAAGTGCGTCACAGCTCGAAGACAAATTGCTGTTCGACGGCTAACTCAGTGAAGTTTGACACGCTCCCAGAAGTCCAAGCGGTCACACCAACTGAGGCAAATTAACACGAAACAAAGTCGATCATCACCTAAATCATCGATAAAGAGTTCCTCAATATCAGATTCCAGTGAAAGTGACAATGACAATTGCGAAATGTCAATGTTTAGTTAAAAAAGGCATGCACATGTGAGACTAGTCGAATTCAAAAGCCCCAAAGACATTCAAACATTGTCTGAAGATTATCCTATGGGTGTTTGATATCATTCATAATTGGCAGCAGTGTGTTGATAAATATTATATCTGAGGAGAAGTATCAAAAATTGTGTCTGTTACCACAACTTACAAAGTCAAAAGCTAAAGTCTACAAATGGACTGCCTCAATCCCCTTAAAAAGTCAAGGTTTGTTTCTTGCCACAATGAAACTGTGCTACAAGCACCCATTCATGTACTTCAAGGAACAGCTTCAAGTGTCTGTTTGCTCAGTTTCAACACTGCTGCTGGTAGGGGACTGGTATCACTGAACTACAATATCAATGCTCATCATGAAATTGTAAGTCAATTTCCTTCATTATTTCATGAGTTAGGAAAACTTGAAACAATTACACTAAGGTTACATATAAATAAGGATGCTTGCCCGGTTGCTCAAAGACACATACGAATTGCATTTCACTTGCAAGAAGCTGTTGAAAAGGAACGTAGTTTGATACTTAAACAAATCTTTGAAATCTTCACTGATCCAGCACCATGAGTTTATCCCATTGTAGTAGTGAAGGATCTGTACATATATGCGTTGACATACGTCAGGCCAACAAGGTGATTCAGCAAGAAACACATCCATTGCTGGTATGATAACTCAATTGAATGGTGCTAAGGGGCATATTATCAAGACAGGTGAAAAAATTATCGCCGTTTTAGCGGCAGAAAACTGCCGCTAAAACTGCGATAATGGCTTAATAATATGCTCTATGGAATTCCATGGAATTCCAATTGAAGCCCATGTTAGAGTTCTTCTCTTGACTCAACTTAGCTAAAAGATATCACCAACTGGAACCCATATGCATTGAAACCTTTTCTAACCATATTGGTCTGTTTTGCTATAAGTGATTGATTTTTGGTGTATTCTCTGCTGAAGAAATTTTCCAAGATGTCATTCAAATTATCGTAGAGACTGTAGTACATGCATTTAACTATAGTGATGACATATTGGTTTTCAGAGCCACTCAGAAAGAGCATGACAAAGCTCTCATGCAAGTATGCAGTTTGTTCAATTAAGCAGGCTTAACTCTGAATGCTGACACATGAATTCCACAATAAATGCTTGAAATTCTTTGGCTATGTGTTTTCTGATGGGAGTAGGAAACCCGATCCAGCTAAAGTGCAAGCATTCTCACCTGCAAATCCCTCACAGGACATTTCCATATTACAATCATTTCTTGAAATGGCCAGTTACTGATCTAGATACATACAAGGCTTTTCTACAGTCAGTGCACGGTTACGAGAACTGACAAACAACAATGTGTCATTTCATTGGTCACATGAATGTGAAAAGAACTTCCAAAATCAATCAAGCCATCACAAATGCCACTGAAATGGTCTAATTTGATCCCAAACTTCATACAGAGGTTGTAGTTGACTCTAGCCCTGTTGGGTTAGGCGCCATCCTTGCACAGCACAACAGACAGCCAGATGCTCGGAGGCATTCCGTGGCACACACCAGTAAAAGCCTGTCACAAATGGAACATAATTACTTCCAACTTGAGAAAGAAAGTTTGGCAGTGGTCTGGGCTTCAGAATATTTCCACTTGTTCTTCTATGGAAAGCCTTTCACAGTAGTGACTGATCATCAAGCACTGTTGATGATATTTGTCAATTCCAAAGCCAAAAGGCCTCCTCAAATTGTACATTGTGATTTTAGGTTAAAGAATACAATTCTTCATTGTTCAGGAAAAGATCAAAATCCTGCTAAGGATTTTTCACACGTGCCATTGCAGGGCCCTGGTACCCCATCTAAGACAGCAGAGGCCAACATCAATTTTATTGTAAAATCAACCACACTAGCTGCCATGACTTTGGAACAAATTGTCACTGTCTCAAGCCAAGATAGTGACATGTTAAAATTAAAAGACAGTATTGCTCACCAATCGTGGAACCAGCACTCTAGAGCACTTACTAAAGACAGTGAGCATTTAAAAGTCAAAAATGTGAGATGAACAATCAATGACTCACAAGGGCCTCATTCTGCGAGGTATATAAATTGATATTCCAAGTGATTAAATTCGCCCTTGAGGGACATTGAGGAATAGTTGCCACAAAGAGAACTCTCTACAACCAAGTCTGGTTTCCTTATCTCGGTGAACGGTGCGAAAAAGAGGTAAAGGTCTGTCATATCTGCAATTATCTTTTGGATCGAGTTATTCAGAAACCTTTAATATTGGAGAATTCAAAGACTTTCTAAATCACCTCAAAAGGAAGCATAAGAAAAGCACTCCTCTTTCTCCTTAGGCCAATGACTTGGTAGAACAGTTCATGAGCACTCTAAAGAAAACTATTCAGAGTACTGCATTGGAGAAGCTTGGCCTTAAAGTTGCTATGATCGCCACTCTTGGAGGTTACTGATTGACCCCTCACTCAATGACAGGTAAACCCCTGTAACTCTAATGTTTAGAAGAGCCATGACAACCAAACTGCTCCAATGGACAAACCTCAAATCCAAGACTGAGGAAGACATTCATACTAAGGGCTTTGGCCGTAAAAGAAAAATGAAAAACTCATGCTGACAACGTCATCATGTAAAGGATGTCACCTTTACAAGAGGAGATTGAGTGCTTGTCAGACAACCCAGAAAAAGACAGTTTGATGCTCCTTTTGAGTCTGAACCATTTACTATCACTATTACTAAAGGGCATATGGTGACTGCAAACCATCCTGGGAAGTCCCTTATGAGAGATTCCTCTCATTTTCGACATGCAGCCCATTGATGTCAAGGGTGGGGGATGTCAGGTCATTGGTGAGAAGGAGTGTCAATAACAAATCAGGGATTGTTAATGGTGTTGGAGGGTGAATTAAAACATCTTTTTCATGTTGGATTTTTCAGGGTAATAATCAGTAGGTAAGGCGATGGGGCTGGTATGGGGTTAGTAAGAGCTGCTTACTGGCTGTAAAAAATGTAGACTTCTCACACGTTAAACTGTGCTTATGGGGATAGTGCATTATCATTGGTTCAAGGAAAAAAAGATAACCAGTTCATAAGTGTTGGTACACTGCTCCTTTGCCCACCATCACTGGTTAGTGTCACGTTACACTACTACGAATCTCAACATTTTAAGGCTGATGTCATTGGGCATGCAGCTCTGTTCACATATGGTGTTAGAAATGTGGTCTCAAGTTGGCAGAGGTATGCACCCTTTCCAAGTAGGGACCACAAATGTAATCAGGATAAGCTAGATACACACTTTAAATTAAGCTGTGCTCACCTTCTAGTAGCTTTACAGAAATCAGGCAGGCTTAATGTAAAAGGTAATGTATAAAATATTTGTGCAACACACACAGTAACACCATGAAAACACCACAAAAAGACTCCAACCCTCTAGGGAGTTCTCATCACTAAGGAGGGAAAACCTGGATAAACCAATGCCATTGTCGTGTCCTACACCTGGTCTGTATTCCACAAGGGAAATGGACCACCTCAACAATTTTGAATTCTCACCCCTCATTTGCATGAGCCACCTGAGGGGCCGGTGGTCAGTCTCAATCAGGAAGTGAGTGCCAAACAGGTATGGCCTCAACTTCTTCAATGCCCAGCCCACAGCAGCAGAAGCTTCCCTCTCTATAGCACTCCACCTCTGTTCCCTGGGGAGTAATCTCCTGGAGATGAAGGCTACAGGTTGGTGCAGGCCCTCTTCATTTAGCTGTGAAAACACTGCCCCTAAGCCATGTTTTGAGACATGTGTTTCAACGATAAACTCCTGGGAGAAGTTGTGGACCCTGAGCACGGGGGCTGTGCACATGGCTTGCACAGCCCAATGTAGTTTTGAATGACTTTGTCCAAATCACATTTCTGGGCTGCTTCTTAGGAGGGTGCAAGAATGGTGCCATATGCCTTGACAAACCTCCTGTAGTACTCAGTAAGACCCAAGACTGTTCTAACCTCATTCTCGGTTTTAGAGAGCTCCCAGACCATGAGAGTCTCTGTCTTGGCCAGGAGGTGCTGCATCTTACCGCTGCCCAACAGGTGTCCCAAATATACAACAACAGACCCCTGCCCTATCTGGCAATTACTGGCCATGATAGTCAGGCCTGCCTGTTGCAGATCCTGAAGCACTTCCAGGTGGTAAAAAAGAAGTTCTTCCAACTGCTACTGAAGACAGCTATGTCATCCAGATAGGCAGCTGAGAAGGCCTCCATACCAGCGACTACCTGGTTCACCAACCTCTGAAAGGTGGCAGGGGATTTTTCAAGTCCTAAGGGCAACACTCTAATTTGAACAGACCCACTGGAGTGGAGAAGGTGGACCTCGCCTTGGCACCTTCTGTTAGGGCAATCTGCCAGTACCCCGATGTAAGGTCAAAGGTACTTAAATACCAGGCAGATACTAACTTGTTAATCAGCTCATCCACCCTGATGATGGGATGAGCATCAGTCTTTGTCACAGAATGTAGCCTTCTGTAATCTACACAGAACCTCAGTTCAGGAGTGGTGCTTTCTGGGGCTGCTTGTGGTACCGGGAACAAAGAACTGGACCAGGTGCTACTGGAGGGTTCCATCACCCCCAATTCTAACATCTTAGAGACTTTATTCTTAATGCTGGCCCTCATCTTAACGGACTATCTGTAAGATGTATTCTTAATAGGGCGGTTGTCCCCTGTGTCCACATCATGGGTACACATGTGGGTAGTCCCCCCAGGAGTAAGGGAGAAAAGAGAAGAGTACTGCCCCAAAACTTGATGGTAGTGTTCAGGAGTTAGAGTCGCAGAAAAGATCACCCCTTCCTCAGACCCATCCTTCTCCTTGGAGTCCAAGAGGTCAGTGAGAGGTTCACTCTCCTCTTCATCTTCTCCATATGTCACTAAGAGATAGTGAGCTCAGACCTCTCAAAGTGAATTTTGAGGCAATTGATGTGAAGCACCCTGTGGGGTTGCTTGGGGGTCTTAAGGTCCACCAGGTAGGTAGCCTTACCCTTCTTTTCAATCACCTCATAGGGCCTAGTGCAATAGTCACAGAGAGCCCTGGGTTCCACAGGTTCCATACCCCACACTGTCTGACCAGGTTGTAATTCCACAGTGGTAGAAATGTGGTTATACCACTCTTTCATCATAGCCTGACTGACTTCCAAGTTGTCAGAAGCTTACTTCCACAATTTAGCCTCTGGCTTCTGAATGCCAGCATGTAGTTCACTATATCCTGGGGAGTCTTCCTGGGATCTTGCTCCCATCCTTTCTTCACTAGACTCAGAGGTCCCCTGACTGGGTGCCAGTACAGAGTCTCAAAGGGTCTGAAGCCCAATTCCTTTTGTGGTACCTCCCTGTAGGCAAACAGCAGGTATTGTAAAAGGATGACCCAGTTTTCCCTCAGAGCCACAGGTAGGTCTCTAATCATGCCTTTCAGGGTCTTGTTGAAGCTCGTAACAAGCCCATTAGTTTGTGGATGGTAAGGAGTGGAGAACTTGTAAGTTACTCCACTTTCCTTCCACATCAACTGCACAGAAGCAGACATGAAGTTTGTATCCCAGTCAGACACAACTTCCTTGGGGAAACCCACTTGGGTCAAGGCCTTTAGCACTGCAAGTGCAGTCAAGGTCCTCAGAGGGATAGCCTCTGGGTACTGAGTGTCATGATCCACCAGAACCAGGATGAAACTGTTGCCTGAAGCAGTCTTGGGACCCATAGGCCCCACAATGATGATGCCCACCCTTTCAAAGGGTGTACCAACAACTGGGAGTGTTTTAAAGGGGCTTTAGGCTTTTGCCCTGTCTACTCACAGGCCGGGCAGGATACACAGGTCCTACAGTATGCATCTTAGGATGTCCTGATCTTGGGACAAAATGACATGTGGGACAAGCATCGCAAAGGTCTTGTCTTGGCCCAATTATCCTGCCAGGGGAATCTTGTGAGCCAGCTCCAGTAGGAAGGCCCTGTAGCAAAGGGGGCTTACCAGGGCCCTTGTTTTCCTATGCACAGAAGCCCAATGCACACTGGAAAGGAGGTTATCCTCCCAGTAAATGTGATAATTCCAAGAGACAACACCTGCTGCTTGGGCTTTGCCTGTTTTCTCATGCCCTCAAAAGTTGGACACTCCCTCTGTGCTCTACAGAGCTACTCCTTGGTGGGCCCTCCGTCTATTTGCCATCCAGCAAGTGTAGGCAGGTCATCAAGGGAAGCATTGTCCTCCTCAGTGGGTTTAGGAGCTGCCACCAAAGTTGTCCCATCCACCTCAATATGAAGACACTCAGTGGCTGGATTTGACTCCCATCCTGGGCAGCCATGGACCTTGTTGTTGCACAGATCCAACCAGTCAAATTTTTGTGTATGTCCAGCACTCCAATTGAGGGATGTTGAGAGGGACACAATAACGCAAGTACAAATACATTCTTGGATAGCTTTATTCATGTGCACATAATGGTTGGAAGCCAGTTCACTCTTGTTCCCTACCCTGGGTAATCCTAAGGGTGTGTGTTTTCATGCTATCTTTTAAATAAACAACACCCTGCCCTTAGGTCTACCTAGAGACTACCTTAGGAGGGACCTATGTGTAATAAATGAGAGTTTGAGGCTTGGCAGGTGGTTTGAAATGCCATATCGAAGTGGCAGTAAACTGTACACACTGGCCCTGCAATGGCAGGACCAGTGTGTACAGTTTGAAAGGTTGAAAGGCTAATTGTGTGGGTGGCGCAACCAGTGCTGCAGGTCCATTTAGGTTACATGCCCTGGTTATTTGGTATACCACACATTGCAAGGGACAAACAAGTAAACTAACTAAGCCAATCAGGTATACACTAATGTCACAATGTTTTAAGGGAGAAGCGTATGCACTTTAGCACTGGTTAGCAGTGGAATAGTGCTCTGAGTCCTAAGGCCAACAAAGGCAAAAAGTAGAGGTGAGCCGGCAAAAAGTTGGGGGAAGACCACCCTAATGATGACAAGTCTAACATATGGTCTTTATCAGAATTGCGTTGCTTCATGTGTTGGACTCTGTTGTATGCCCTGGCCCCACTCAGGGATGTGACACAGACTGCTACCTAGCTATCATTTGTGCAGCGGAATACATGGCACCATGGACCAGAAGTGTGAGGGGTCGAGGATTATGACTGTCCCACTATCATCAGATTATAGCGGATTTATGCTCCCTGTAAAAGGGAGATAGGGGATTTAGGGCCCGATGTAGGTAATCCCAGATTACTGATTCTTAAATACCGAATCATACCGATTCGGTATTTAAGAACAGGCAAATGGGATGAAGGTAATTTTACCGAAAAATTTCCGAATCGGTAAGTTTCAGGAATTACCGAATCAGTATTTTACCGATTCTGTAATTGCCATTCATTCCTATGGGCCTGGAGGCCCATAGGAATGAATGTCAATTACCGAATCGGTAAATACCAGTTCAGTAATTGGGGAAACATTGAAGGGTGGCAGGGTGTCACTTTGATACCCTGTTGCACCCCTCAATTGTGTATGGGTGCACATGTTGCAGACATACATCCCCTAAGGGCATGTATGTCTGCAACATGGCACTGTTGGAAAAGCAAAAAAAATGCTTTTTCATGGGTTTTCATTATTTACTACCAACTTCTAGTTGGTGGTAAATAACGAATCCTTAACTGAGGAATGCACTAATTTGAGTGCTTCCTACATCCTGGATTCGGTATGTTAAGAATTCGGTATTTTACCGAATCCTTTAAATTACCGATTCGGTAAAATACCGAATCCTTAAAAAATGCCACCTACATCTGGAAAGCACTATACCGGTCGGTAACGGCTGAAATTCGGTAATTTCGTCCGTTACCGACCGGTATTTGGCTACCTACATCGGGCCCTTAGAGACGTAATTTATTTGTGGTGGGGTCCAGTACAATACACAACAACTGGCCATTGGCCCCTGATGTCACTTCCCTCTTAAACCAACCCACTACCTTCAACTCCCAGAGCCTTTGTATAACGGTGAATCAGCACTGGCAAATTGGAGGGACCTCGTAAATAAATGTTCCCGTGGCCGGAGTAAATTCTCATCCCACTACTGACAGCAGCTCGCCTCTCGCCCTCAGCTGGTCCTAAAAATGCGCGTGCATCTGTTCATTCTCCCCGAGCTGGTATATAAGGCGTTAAAGCCTGAAACGCAATAAACATTTCAAGGAAAGTGCAAACACCAAAGGCTTCTGATGAATATTTCCCCGGAGGACAGGAACGAGGCTGTGGTAATTATTAATACATCTTTAAGAGCTGGCGAATTCTAGCTATTTCTGGGTCGCGGGGTACACATCCTCTCGCGTCTGCTCACTAGCAGTGGGTTCTGCTAAGGCGCATGTTTAGAACTTGAAATCAATGGAATCGCGGTGCATTTAAATATCAAATTGCTTTCATTAAATACACACAGCTTCCTCCTCCCCACGGCCCCAGCGATTCCGTGAATGCGTTTAACAAAATGAGAGGCTCGTTAGAAACATATGAAATATTGACGAGCTTATTGATCAGTGGGGACTCCTCCTTCCCCACCCCTCTCAGCTGAAGGAAGGATGTGTCTGCCATCACTAAAACAGAGAGCAGAAAAGTAAAAAATGCTTAAAACTGTGCAAGTATGCCAGATAAGAAGGGAGAGGCTGTGTTTCAGCTTTTGTATGATATATGGTGATGCACAAATACAAATTCTGTAATAAATGCATTTATGGGAAATGTATTATCCCATCCATGGTGTCTGACACCAGACTTAGGCCCTCATTTATGGGGAATTGGCGTAGCGCAGCACCGTAAGTCTTCTTGCTATGCTGACCTACACCCATGAAATACGGTGCATTCCTGTCCGTTCCCACTGCGCAGGCGCACAATTTGGAACCTAGCACCAATGCAGACACCCTTGCACCATATAATGCAAGGGTGTCCGAGTTGCATGCAGGAATGTTTTTGTGCTAGAAGGTGCACCTTCCTGCACAAAAACCATCCTGAGAGGTGTATTTCTCTACTTTCTGCAGAATGTAGCACACATGGAAAGAGAAAAAAAGGGAACAATTAAAAGTATTTCTCATTCTTACGCCTGCTCTGGGGAGGAGTACGGTTTGCCACTGCTCTAGGTTTGCGTGTTTAAGTAAATCTGGAGCAGTGTCAAAATTCATGGATTTTGCTCGGGAATACCCACAGCAACCCCCATGCAATACCACCCTGGGGCAGAGTAAAGCAACACAGCGACTGGTGCAGCTTTGCCTTACTCCTTATCTACGACCATTCAAAGTCATGCAAAATGGCTTTGTGTGTCCTCATAGATATGGTTGGGAATCCCGCGACACCAGAGTGTCAAAAAAAAGTGACACTCCAGAGCCACAAGCCTTTCATCAATAAGCCCCCTAGGGGTACATTTACAAATGTTTTGTGCTGAGTTACTGTACTAGCACAAAATGTGTTTGTCCTAATTTAGGGGCATATTTACAAGGGGCGAGTGCCGCTGCAGTGTTACTTTTTTGGCGCAGAGGCAGGGAAATCAGTGCTTCATATTGCTCCACATATATAAACTGAGGCATTGGCTCCAATGAGTCAGTTTATAGAGGCCTGTGTCACAATATATCTGCACCACGTAGAAATGACGCATCAAATTTACAACTTTTCATTGCATCACTCTACGACTTGACTGTGTCAAAACCATGCACAAGGATTAACACAGGGCTTTTAATATGGGACTCGACTTTGTGTTCTAACGCATTGCTGTAGTTGTGTCAGTGTGAAGGCCAACTCCAGCAATGCATAACTTTAGTGCAAAAAGATGCGTGAATCCTTTTACCAATTAGCACTGTATTTTAAATTCAGGGCATCTATGGCATTGCAAGGGCGTTTGCAGTTGGCGCAAGAAATCTGATGCAATGAAGTCGATGCATCAGTTCTTATAAATATGCCTCTTACTTTCCAGTGCAAAACTTGTTTTGGGCTGGAAAGTACCCTGAAAGTAACGTACAGCAGCAAAAAGCACTGCTTTGCGTTACTTAGCACCAAAGGGGTGTTACATGAGTGGTACATGGGCATTCCTATGCTAACACCCATGCCTTTTGATCAGTGGTGGCTGGTGACATTTGAAAGTGGTGAGGCATAACATTATTGTCGTACTGCACTTTTATAATACAGACAAATAACTGTCAGACAAACAGCCTTCTTCCCCCTTCTATCTCGCTCCTGACTCCTGCCTCTCCTCTTGGTTAGTGTACCCCCTTTCTCTGCCTCTTATTTCCCCTCACACACCTGCCCTTGGAATGCTTGTGCCACCTGCCTTCCCTATGCCTGCTGCAACAGCGGCAGTGCCAGCTCTCTGCCATCCCTTGACCTCCTGCTTCCTAGTCAAATGTTCAAGCTTGTACTGTTGTACAGGACATGCGAGGGTGTGAGTGATTGACTTTTAAGAGATAACTGTTGCCTCCTGCAGCCGAGGACATCAGAGAGTGCACTCTTCTGTCTGTTGCCAGAACTACCCTTGTAATAAGAATGTGCTAACTCACCTCACCTCGGATGGAACACGTACACCATGTTTTTAGCTCACTAATCCCAATAAGCCAAGCATTGTGCTCCAAATGGTTTGTTGTCTCTGACTTCTAACCCAAATTTCAGGCCGACGCAACACTTGGGTGCGTGTGCCAGCGGCTGCGGAGGTCCACCTCCTACCCTCCTTCGATGAATCCTGGGGGTGGGGAGGAATGCCACAACATTTCAACCCTCTGCCTTCACCATAACCTGCAGCTGATCATACGATTAGCGACGAGCACCTAACTACTTACAAGTTATGACGAGAGCCTCTTCTGTTGTTTCTCACTTATGTTTTGTTCAGTAACAACTCCCTGAACGTTCACTCCACAGCCCCCGCTCCTCTGACAATGCCTTAACACTAGTGTCAGAGCACAAACCATCCCCTATGCCCACGTAGAGCCCCACAGCATCTGGCTTACACAGTGAGCATCTCAGGTGTGCCGAAACCCTTTCAGAGCTCCAATGAATTCTTTCCTGAGTCCACAGTCCTTTCTACGGAGCGCACCCAGTGTTTGGAGCATGCCCCCCTTTCAAAATGTTCAAAACAGAACTGGGGTACCTGTACTTCCAATGGCATTGCTTCCTTTATTATGTCTGATTTTTGATGTCTGACGATGGAGTGCGGGCAAGTTAATTTTTCAAATGAAACCTATGCTCGCTTGTAACTAAATTTCGACTTGCTCCTTGTATATTTTTGCATATATTTTCCACCCGTACCTATGTATATCTTTATGCCGCTTTGTTACTCAATAAGGTATGGTTGATGCTAAATACAATTTGAATTGAATTAATAAAAACATAGATAAATAGAGTAGTACCATCATGGCGACACTCCCCACCCCCAAGTGCCTAGCATGCATGCAAATAAATACACACCACACAAATTGTTATTGGGAAAAACTGCTGCATGTTTATTACATACACTGTTATGTAATATGGTGGGTTATCTTACGGGCGATCCAAGGGCAGGCGGCATTCTCGCCACCTGCCCGCCTGATGAGCCAAGCAGCACTGGGGCGAACCCCAGTTGTGCTGCCCCTTCTGGTGATCCTCCTCCCGGATCACATGACACTTATTACTCGCGCCCCTTTCAGGGCAGAGCGTAGCAAGTCAAGCCCCCGGTTGTTCAGGCCCACAACCGCCTGAAGGACAAACGGGGCACCAACAAGGTTTCCAGGAACCTCTCATGAGGTTCCTGGGTTCTGGCACCTTATGTGCCGTGCAGAGGTACTCTCCTGTACCCAGTTGCTTCCAGATCGCCCTGTAACTCCGCCACAGCTCTGGCGGCGGCCACCGTCGCTGACAGGGCCCCCCACCACAAGAGCTCCTTTCTCACCTGCAACTTCTCATAAACAGGCCCCCTGCCCAACTTGGGCAGGGAACCTGGTCTATATCCCAGTCCCCTTGAATTTGGACCGCCAGAATCTCCTGGTTGAAGCCTTTCGTTCCACTGCTTCATATGACTCTGCTCCGTGCCACTCTGGGCGGGGCGGATGCAGGCACTAGGCCAACCTGGCACCCATAATTTGCCGATCTCACCTCGCGGATCGCCAACCCAGCTCCCTCTCCGGTGGATGCCCCTAGGCATACCGGCTCACCGTATGTCTGGATTCAGCAGCGCCCAGTGCCAGTCAGATGGTGCCTAACATTGAGGGGTGACTAAGTTCCATTCCCCCCCACCCTGGCAAGTACACAATTCGGGGTGCGGGGCCTACACCTGCCCACACTGAGCAGCTCCAGAGGTGGAAAATAACCTCTCCAGCTGAATTAACTTTTTGTTGCCACCTGGACGTGCCAAAAGCTCTATTACCAAGTCCATCGTGCTTGACACCCTTTTTCCGTTTCCTGGGACGGGAGCACAGGCTGACCACAGTCAGCTTGGTTTCCTCCCACCTGGCAGTGCTCCTGGGAACCTTAAATAGCACGCAATTTCCCCCTGGGCGTGCCACCAAATCAGAACTGGCCTCACACAGCTGTAAAGCCATGGAGATGCACCTTAAAGCTATTTACTGGTTGTTGTCGCTTGGCACTTTCCCGGTTACAGCTCTGGGTGTTTGTGGAGTGCCGTGCCACCCGGGGCCCGCTCCTGCTGAATGGACGGTAGAAGTTACTGTGAATCGCTACCGGCCCTGCTTGGATTGAAGGAATACTGGATGGACCCAAGGACTTTGGTCATGGTCCTCCCCTCAGTTTGCCCCAAGGAACTTCCTACAAGCATACCTGCATTGTTCATGAGGACAATAAGCAGCCCCGAATCTCACCTGCGTGTACCTCTGACTGATGGTGGTCCCACACCGCTGCACGGCCCGAGACACTTCTTAAACTTCACTAGTTGTTGCTACTTGGTACCTATGTGGTTGGATCCCAGTACAGACTGCCGGAGTCAGTGGACCACTGCCGGGTGGCCTGCCAAGCTAAGCCCACCCAGAATTCACCTGCCAATGCGAGTGAACCAAGCGTTCCTCGCTTCTTAAGCCAACCCCGTCGGTGGTGGGCACGCCCACCCAGTGCAACCACTGTACCTGGGTAGGTTGTCCCCTACCAGCTTGTAGTATCCCTGTCTAACCTCATGGTTGCACGGTCAGAGCAGTTTGACATGGCTGACTCGTCCGTTGGCATAAGTGCTAGTCTTAGTGTGCGCCCGGCGGGGAATTAGCAGATTCCATCCTTGCCCCCGGAACTATCCTACAGGACCACCTTCCACCTACACCCGCCAGTACCATTGGCTTTAACAATGCTCGTCAGCTCTGTAAGATGACTGAAGCCACAATACAGGCTTTTCTGCATAGCATAATAAAAAAGCTGCCCTTCTGAAATGGGAGGACTGTCGCTTATGTGTTGAGTATTGCAAGTTGGGACGTTACACTAATCCACACCATCCCTTCACTGCAATCAACCATACACCCCTGTGAACAGATAATTATGTGTAAAATCAGCTAAAGCCGCCCAAAACCATTAGAGCAGTGTAACGGGGAATTGTCAAGACGCATCAGGTACTAGACAACCTGTCCCTTCTATCTAGCAGACTCTACTCATCAAGGATGCCAAGCGGCTATAAAACAGACATATCACTGGAACCAATCCACACTGTACAAAGGTTCTTTCCCCTGTAGCCGAACCAAACTATTAGAGGAGTTAACTGGGGCATTGTAGAGACGCCCCAGGCACTAGGCAACCTGTCCCTACAATCTGACACTCCTTAATCATCAAGGATGTCCAGAGACTTTAAAACAGACATATCAACTGTGACAGGTCCACACTGTAAAAGGCTTCTTGCCAAAAGGGGGACCGCAAGTAAGGAGCTTTCTTAACCTGCCATTGCCTAATTCTGCTGCCATATGACCTCAGCTTGGCTCGATATCCCTACCAGAACGCTAAGCGACTAAAAGGAGAGGCATATGAACTGTAAATGCTCAACACGGTGCAAAGGCTCTTGGTAAGGGGGGACCTCCAGTGAGGTGCTGTCTCTACCCGCCTTCCCATAATCTGCAGTCATGTCACTGTGGCTGGTGGTTCACATGCCCTATAAAATTGGCGCCACCAAATGC
Organism: Lissotriton vulgaris; assembly: GCF_964263255.1. NCBI lineage: Eukaryota > Metazoa > Chordata > Amphibia > Caudata > Salamandridae > Lissotriton > Lissotriton vulgaris. The sequence continues at coordinate 674,529,639 of NC_141699.1, read as the reverse complement.
AAGTTTCTTTCCATTCCTCTCAAACTGTGATAGCAAAATGAAACACTAACGGTCGCACTACCGATCCGCAGCGCTCCGCTCACCTCTTAACCTCTTAAGCGCTGCTGACGGCCAACGGTCGTCACGAGCGCTACCTCCCAGTGCTGCGCACGACCATTGGACGTCCATTCAGCACTAGTTGCAATGGACAGCGCTGCACTGGGGAGGAATATTTGCGAAGCAGCTAAGGTGTTAATTTAATATTAGTGAGCTGATTGCTGTGTTACAATTTGTAAACACGCATATAACTTGCTTGTGGAAGAAAACACATTTGGCAATTGGAAAGGCACTGACAGTAACTTCCGCTAAAGTGGGCATGCAAGAGCTGTACTGTATCAAATTCCACGCTACTCTAATCGGGGACTCCCCAAAAAGTTTCTATCAAGGGCAGCTGCCAAAACCATTGCATGTGCTGTCGAGCAAGAGTATGCACTCTTGACCTCAACCTTCAAATGCTGTGCTCCCCCGTGCATCCTGGAAAAAGCTGTGCATCACCAACCGCGGAATTAATAATCAACGTGCGCCCAGGCAACCTACTCACGCCTTAGCTTCCCCAGCCAACCATCAATGTCTCCTGATCCATGAAACTAACATCAAACGCCCCTCAGCAGCAGTCACCGCAAAGTCATCTCTCCACCGTCACTCAGGACAAGGGTATGGCTCAGAATGTGCAGGCCAGGTTAACTAAGCAAGGATACCCACAGGCCCCTCCGCCTAACTACCACAGGTTGTGGTGAGCGCTGTGGCTCAAACATGATGCTGAAAAGCTTTCCCTCAACACCACTGACCCCATGACAATGTTGCTGGACTGCCCTAAACATCTGATGGCCTAAAGCGAAACCTCGCAACAGAATATTTCCTGGCAACTCCCTATTGGCAAGACACTGAAACGCCTGTACCTGTCGAGTGAAATATGCTCCTGATACTATGGCTTACTCACTAAGGGCCCGATGTAGGTAAAACTACATTTACCACTTCATAAATACCGAATCATACCGAATCTGTATTTATGAAGTGGTAAATTAGAGGGGGGGAGATGTAGGTATTTCAGATTCGGTAAATACCGAATCTGTAAGATTCGGTATTTACTGATTCTGTAAATACCGATTCGGTATCCCCCATTGCTTCCTATGGGCCTTGAAGCCCATAGGAATCAATGGGCATTACCGAATCGGTAATTACCGATTCGGTAATTACCGATTTGTGCAAGGGTGCAGGGGGTGTCACTTTGACACCCTCCAGCCCCCCAAAAAAAGGCATGTGAGCCATGTGGCACACAGACATGCCCTAAGGGCATGTCTGTCCGTCACATGGCATAGGTGTGCATGCACACATGCGCATGCACACCTGGATTCGGTATTTTAACACCCAATTGGATTGGGTGTTAAAATACCGAATCTGAATGGTCTGTGGGACTGAAAGTAGTCCCACCTACATCCCAAATTTAAAAAATCGGTAAAATTACCGATTCGGTATTTTTGCAATTCGGTAGTTTACCGAATCAGTAAAATACCGAATCGGACAAAAAAAGGTCCCCTACATCTCAGTAGGCCAAATACCGGTCGGAAACGGCCGAAATCGGCCGTTTCCGACCGGTATTTGGTACCTACATCGGGCCCCAAATGCACTTTGAAACTGCAATATGCCTACAGCATGGAGGCAGAGGATAAGGTTGGCATCACCAGAATCTTTCCCCTTTTATTCCATTAGTAAGAGCACCGTCTCACTGTGTTCCAACCGTGCCCCTGGGAAATTGTCTTTTGACGCCAAGCTCCTAGCAGCTTGTTCCAGGTGACAGGCACTAGGGGAAGAGGTTGCAAATTGGACCACAACCATGATTTCAGAGCCACTTTATATACCAGCATTTGAAAAGTGCACGGTGTCCTGGCGCTGGGGGCCGTCGGGAAGATTGAGGGAGCTATTGCCCACAAGGTGCTGGGCTAACCCGCCGCGTGCACCAGGGATCAAACCGTGAACCCCGTGTTTCGGGGTCAGCTGTCCTGGCCGCTGCACCACACCTCTTCCCTGTAGATAAACCCCTGCATATAGTGACATGTATTTTCCACATTGGAAACCCGCAGCCACTCCAATATTGTTGCAATTCCTATCTGTGACCCACCGATTCTTATTATGAAGCCCTGTAGTGGTCTACGGGGTACTGAGGATGATGTAGCCGGAACCACCTCATGTAACACTGCAAATTATCTAATATCTTCTCACACATTTGCAAAGTAGATCAAGGCACTGTGATTCAAACATTCTGCTGGCGAAATATCAAAGCTTTTAGGCGGCTCCATCGGGGCTGGTACCCGAGAACGGTAGCATTTGCTTTTAGATTCCCCCGGCATGGCCTGCCTCATCATCTGGTGGGACACCCACCACAGGGTTTTCAGTGATGCCGGTGCAGGCACGGAGTCCCTCTGTGATGCTGGAGCCCATGTCTGGAGGAACAGCTTCCCTACGCCCACTGCATTTTGGGGATAATGGATGCAGGTCTCAACAGACTGTACTACCCTTTGGCACCATCCAGCATGGCAGCATTCACCGCCATGAGACACTAGAGATGGCCCATACTGGCCAGATCCGCGAAACATTCGCACTAATACCTACCTTTGCCCCGACCTGCCAAACACCAACCAAGGCTACCTCGAGGTATCAGTTCAAGCTAAATCCAATCCTACGAGGCGAGGCCCACCACAGCTGTGCCTAATCAACAAACACCCCGCATTAAACAGACCCGGCTGACAGACAGCAGGGACCTCGGACTCCCTGCGTATGCCCGCAGAGTAATCTCACGAGTCGAGACAATATGGCCTGTGCAGAGGCATGGAGAGTTGTCCTAACAGCTTCTGCGTTTCCTTCAGCCCTTTAATGACTGCCTGTTGCATACAGACGGAAACAAGCAGTTATCGGTACTGGGGGATTACAAGAAGTCGACGACAAACTGGACCTGGTTTCCCAACTTGCCAAAATTAAAGTCTGCCACCCTGGAAAAGGCCACCAGCGAGCCGTAGCAGAGCAGCAGTTACATTCCTCAAATGAGATATATATAACATATACGTGCACACCTCAATATATATATACATACCTACCTACCTATATATGCATCTCTCTACACGGATACCTATATATACCTATATCCTGGGCCAACCAGGCATCTCTACTTTCTCACAGTGCGAGAAGCAGAAACATAAAATGGTAGTTATTACCATTTATGTTTCTGCCTCTCCCACTGCGAGAAAGCAGCGGGGCGACGCCTAATCGCCTCTACGGAGGAGCTGCCACTGCTTTTGATGCAAAACCCTATCTACAAACAATAAAAGACAGGGTTTTGCACCAAAAGTTAGCACCATTTGAAATTGAAATGAGGCGTTAAGAGGAGAAATATTTTTTATTTCTCTTTTTTTTTCTGACTGTGCATGCATGCTGCACCATGCAGCACACATACAAAGTAGGAAAAGTTCTAAAGTGTACCAAAGCATAGTATTTTGTACAGGAAGGGTACACTTTCTGTACAAAACCTATGTTAGATACGGGGGTGGCTCCTCCGTTAAGATGGAGGAGCGTCGCCCCACTGCTCTCTGCAGAGCAGCAAAAATAAAATGATAATAACATTGTTAATATCATTTTATTTTTTGTAGCTGCAGGGCTGGGTTAGAGCGGGCAGGGCTGATGGCACAGGGGAAGGAGTGGTTTGCACACTCCCTAAGTGCACATAACTGTTTGGCCCACCCTCTTGGACCGACACAACAGTCATTCGCACTTTGCATGTTCTCCTCCAGGCTGCATTACACTGTCTGATGAGGAACATGCAAAGCCTCCATGTCCCCATCTGAGCACCGAACCATGGAACTCAGACCAATCACAATGCTGCATTGCAGCATTATGATTGGCTCAGGGGAGTTCCGGAGCTGGGTGCTTTCTGCTGCCGGGACTGCAGGAAGAATGAAGCTGAACAAGACGGAGGAGAGGCTGCAGCCGCAGAAAAATTAAGTGGTATTTTTATTTTGTCTCCCCCGCCACCTTGCACTCCACCACCTTTCACTGCCAGCTGCTACTGGTTCAATTATTTTGTTTATTTATTTATTTTATTTATAGTATTTATAGAGCGCTCTGCAACCCTACGGGCATCGTGGCGCTGTCAAGTATAACTGGAACAATATGCATCATGGGTAGGATAGGTGGACATTTTATTCTGAGGCAGTTAGACTTTAGGGAAGAGCCATGTTTTTACCTTTTTTCGAAATGCCATCAGTTCGTCTGTCTTCCTGATAGCAATAGGGAGGCTATTCCAGAGATGGGCTGCCGCTATACTAAAGGCTCTGCCACCATAAGTGGCTTTCTTGATCCTGGGTATACTGATGAGGTTAGTGGAGGAGGATCGAAGGGTCCGAGTGGGTTCATACCATTTGAATTTGTTTTGCAATGGTAAGGGGCCCATCCCATGCACTGCCTTAAAGACAGTGCATAGGGATTTAAAGAGGATCCTCTGATGTACTGGCAGCCCATGTAGTTCAGCCAGTGCAAGAGCAGTGGAGGATCTTCGCCCTCGCGAAAGTGCCATCTTGGCTGCTGCCAATATAGGCAGGCAACTTAGCGCTATGGGGCTAAGGTGTATTCCTGGAGCACAGCAGATGAAATCAGAGCCAGCGTTTGGGGAAAGGGGAGGAGAGAGCCATATCTCTGTAGATATGGCTTCTCCTGCGCCAACCCTGTCAGCAGCGCAGCACTTGTGGCTCCTAAACTGCGTTCCGTGCCTTGTTTGAAAATCCGGGCCTTAGTGCTGAGGCACAATGTAATGTAAATTTGACAAAAAATGCAATAAAAAATGTAGAATCATGTCAAAACGTAGGTTTTTCAGGTGAACAACTTAGAGGCCAAACATCGGAAATGGGGGCTGCTGACAAATATTTTTGGATGGAAGAAATGCTGCTCCTCCAGAACACTGCTTGTTTCAGGCCTAATCGAGAGTGATCGATTAAGAACAGAACGCTCAGGTCATTCTTACTGGGAGTTTTGCGTCACAAAAAAGCCAATTTAATAACACATGTACATAAGAAAATACAAGGAAATAAAAGGACCGTATTTGACATCAAGCCTCGGACTTAGGTAATTGCTTAAGTGTGAATCCGAAAAAATGTTGACTCAAAATTTCGAATGATATCAAATATAGTTTTGCCTTGGTTCCACAATTTATAGACTGGCGCATTTGAACAAAAATGTTAAGTGGGGACTGAGTGACATTTTAAAGGACGAACTGCCGCTCATCCAGTTTGCTCGAAGCCTTATTGTTTAAGGCCTGTTCCAGAGTGATTCATTAAAAAGGAATCTCCGGCCATTGTTCAGGGAGTTGTCGATTAGCAGTCGAGAGGACGTGGCAGGTTGAACAGCAAAGCTGCACTTACATTATGCACGCATTTAGATCTAAAGTGAATGGCGTGCACTTGCTGGGGAAATATACACTGCAGTGTTTAACTTTTAAAATATTTATTGCTCACAACAGGAGCAGCGGGCCATTGGTCCCCCCCCTGCCTCCCCCCTCCCCCCCGAGTTCTCATCAGGTGGGTTTAAACGGCCAGTGACATTTATTTACAAAAGCAAATACCTAGAAATAATTATTTTAAAAGGTGCAACATTGATAAACAAAATACACATACACAAAATATCGATATATATTATGTATCGTTTTGGACAATATATTCTGTGATGTAAACATTAGTCACCAGAATACAAAATACCAGTCAGAGCATGGACATAAATAATAGGGAATGGGAGACCTTGACCAATCCAAGTCATTGCCAAGCTCGGAACAAATATGCTTAACCCGTTGCGTGCTTATGACAGAACCACGCCGTCATGAGCCACGGGTGGCGTGTGCTAATGACGGCGTGGTTCAGTCATGCTGCTGCCGCTCCGCCCACGCAGCATTAATTCCCCGCCTGTGTGGGCGAATTAATAAGGGGGGGGGGTCATGACGGAACCACGCCGTCATGAGCACACGCCACCCATGACTCATGACGGTATAGTTCTGTCATGAGCACCTCAGCGCTCACCCCTAGCCCCAACCGCACCGCGGCGAAATTCGCGCCACGGCAAATGGGTTAACAAGAAAACCAGTCAGGAGATTTGAGGTTGTGACCAGAAGGCCAAGCGTGCCCCTTAGAGAGACACAGGGTCATATGTACAAGGAGTTAACGCTGCTGTAGCGTCCATTTTTTGATGTTACTGTGGTTTTTTTTTTAATAGTCGTATTGACAAGCTGCCGCTAACCTTAGTTAGAGGCAGTATTCTGGTGAAAACGTGCATTTTTTGGATCGCCACTTCTGTTAGCCGTAGTTAACAAAAATGAGATGCAACATTGGCGTTACCATGCAAAAACTGGTGGTAAACCCTCTTCAGGATATTTACAAGGAATTACTTGTATGGTGCAAAACCCCCAAAACTGCCTCTAACTGCAGCTGGTCTTAAAAATGGTGGAAACATCTGGGGCCTCATTTCAGAAGGTTTTGGTGCTGGACAGCGCTGCAAGGAATGTTGCTGCACTGCCCTGCAACAAAACTGAAGGGCAGGAATGCGCACCATCAATAAGATAGGGTGCATTCCTTTGCCATCATTCAGGAAAAGTGTTGCAATGCTGCGACAAAACAGTATTGCAACACTTTTCACTATGCCCTTCTTGTGACACCATGGATGCACTGTATTCACCGTATGGTGCTCCATGTCGCAATTAATGACGGATATGTCTGGAATCCTGACGTATCTGTCAGTACTAAATTCATGCACTGCTGAAGTTGTGTCACAAGCATGATGCAACTCCAGCAATGCATGGGGCTAGCCTATCCCTGTGGCACTGCGTCATCCTTACACCTGCCATGAGGCAGGTGTCAGTTACTGATGCAGTGGCATCCTACAATTGTTGCGGTGAGATCTGATGGATTTCACGGCGCCACTCCTTATGAGGCTTTGTTGCGAGGGAACTTCCACCCTGCATACATCATACTTGATTCAGGTATAATGTGGCACAGGTCTTCCCATGGTCACGCATAAGTCTAGATGCTTCACTTTGCAAATACGGCGCAACGTGGTGCAAGAATCACACTACAAGTATGTCAAGAAAATGACGCACTGATGGGGTGAAACTGTCAGAAGAGGCTCTTGAATAAGCCCCCCTGTCCTTTTCCCATATGCTGGTGCACAATGGCTGCCATGCAATAACGCTGGAACCCTTGCGCCATGGTGCAAGGGTGACAGTGTTGCAGAACTGATTGATGTTGTGGCTCCAGCACTTCTCAAGACGTCTGCAGATGCGTCTGGACTAGTGGAGGGCGGGAGTGAACCAGTTGGCCTTCTTGGAGTGTTGTTGGCCTGGTCTTTTCATCAGGGGTGCCAGGGTGTCGGCACAGTTGGAGATCCATAGATGGAGGTTGCGCACTGTGGTGTTGTCGTCTGTAAGTGTTGGCGGAGTGGTGGTGCTGAGGGAGTTGACGAGAAGTTCTTTGGTGACCTTGATTCAGCTGCAAGGGGGGATGATGATGGTGGTGGTGTATGGTGGGCATTGTGAAGACATGATGTATACTATGATGGTGGGTCCAGGAGAGTCAGGTGGTGTGGCTGTAGTTCTTTCCACTGGCGGAGTAGACCTGCTGGAGCGTGTGTCCGGCTATGTGGGTTGGTGCAGTAACTAGCTGCTTGAGTCCAATATTGGTGAGGTTCCCCAGGAGGGGAATGGTGTTCTGGTACTGGGCTTGTCCAGGTGGAACTTGAGGTCTCTGAGTAGGATGTAGTTGAAGGATGGGAGAGCCTGGGGTGTATTGAGGTCTACAATGGCATTGGTGAATGGGAGTCAATGGCCCGGGGGGCCTGTAGATGAGGGTGCCACAGAGGATGGTTTTGGGCTTGTTCCGGATTTGGAAGTGGAGGTGTTCCATAGTCACTGTTGGGTCATTAGAGTGGGTGGTCAGTCGGAGTGTGCTTTTGTAGACGATGAAAAAGCCTCCTCTTGGATGGTCGGCGGGCCTTGCCGGGGATTTAGTAGCCATCAGGGAGGGCGATGGCGGTGTCCAGAACTGAACAGAGGTTGGTTCAGGTTTCCGTGAAAAAGGGGGTATCTGAAGAGGTGGTTTTTGAGGAGGTCCCTGATGTCTGTGGCGTATTTGTGGAGGGACCGCACATTGAGGAGGATGGAGTTGATCTGGTTGGGTGCGCTGTTGGTCGGCTGGGTGGCAAGAGGCGCTGGTGTGCTGACGTGGTAGAAGGTTGTTGTGTAGTTTCAACAGGTGTAGGGTGCAAGGGTATTCTTCGGTGATGCTAGATGGCAGGTGGCGGGGCGTCCAGGGTTGGGGGTAAGGAGGGTGCTGGTGTCGTAGCGGTGGAGTGTCTGAGAGACAAGGTCACGGTTGCTGGGCATGGTACAGGGCCAGATGGATAAAGACAGGCTTGCCTTTGGCTTTCCTTCGGTACACCAATGGCATGCCCTTGGCGCATGGCCGCACAGCATCCACCATTAAGTAGTTCTGCAGGGGGGCTGAACAGCGGTGAGGTGGGAGACATGGGAAAGGACACTGGAGGGAGCGGGGACGCAGGTGAACGCAGCAGCAACAAGGGACAGGATAGGGAAAAAGGAACTGCAAAAAAGCACAGGAAAAACAAAGCTAAACACAGCAAAGATTAACTAATAAAGTAAAAGGTAAGAAAGCAATGGAGAAGAGCAGAAAGATGAACAGGAATAGCAGAAAAGAGTGACAGAAGGACAGTCAAGCTGCACAGCAGTGACGCTATACCACTGGACCACCAGGGATGAGGCGCAGGCAGGAGCATGTGGGTGGAGGAGGGACTCAAACACCTGACCTTTGTGTCAGAGGAACCAACAGCAGCAGATGGGGACAGCAGCAGCAGCAACCAGACGGTGCGGCACTGTGGAAAGAGGAAGTCGAATAAGGGTTGGTACCCCATACACCCACATGCAAACTAATAGGGGGGCAAGGAAAGGCAGCAGCACCGGGTTGCCTCTTCTGATCTGAGAGTGGCAACCAGATTCTGTGATCCCCAGTGAGTAACAGCAGATCAAGCTGCATATCCAAGGGCCTGGGCCAGTAAAGGCCCCATGCCCTGCCACCCACTGCAATCAATATCCATTGTCAGCCAATTGAGCGTGTTATGGACCCCCCCACCAGTCTTGTACGGTGCCCTCAGTGATATAGGTCAGCTGCAGCACAGGGATTGCTCAGGGAACTGTGTGCATCACCCAGAGGCTCTAGGCCTGGGCCCAACTTGCCCACGGGCCTCCTCCGCTAAGCGTCCCACCTTATCCTCACCTGGACATTGACACCGGGGTCAATGCACTGCACTCTCTCCAAATCTGTGACTCAGCCAGCAGGAGACACAGCCTGGTGGGATTTCACAAGCCGTGTTACAGCAGTCGCCACCAGGTTTGCTGGGGAAACTCCTGATGCAGGTGTTGTAACAGGGCCCCATTAGGCACAAAGTTGCAGCGCTCCCGCCACACAAGTTTGGTACTGCTCAGGGGCCTCACCCTCCACAGCATCTGCCCAGCACATCATCCTACGGCCTGTGATGCAGAGAGGCACTGCAAACCATTGATGATCTTCTCCGTGCACCCCGGGGTAGAAGCAGTTCTTAGTATGCGATGCAGACCTCCCTTTGTTGGTGCGCAGGAGCGCCTCTACTGTTCACAGCTCCGAGGTGCTCCAGGCGGTCTTCTCGCACAGGTCAGCAACGTGTCTCCATGTGACCTGCCAGATGTCACCACCAGGTAAGGGCGATCGCCGCACCTCAATGTCTACCGTCACAGCCCAGCGACTCCACAGCACCTCCGCATCCCACTCCGGGTCCGAGGAGCAGACCCAGCAAGGTCTCCGGGTCCCGGGGATTGTCCCGCTTTCAAGGTTTGGGATGCCATGATGTTGCAAGGAGTGCGCAATGAAAAGTAATGCATCACTGGTTTAGCACAGTGATGCGCCTCTTTTTGTAGATATAGCCTTGAATTTCCTCTTCCAATGGGACTCTGGCTGGTCATCTTGGCTGTTGGGGGCTTAGGCGGGTGTTGATCTGTGATGCACTTAGCCCTGGCTGCTCCATTCTGCATTCCATTGGTTTTATTTCCTATTTTTCATTGGAGGTGGACTTTTAGGCTATTTGTGCTTCTAGAGTTACTTTGCCGCTAATGGGCCTTTCATCAGTTTTCACCCGTTAACATCAGAATTTGTAGAACCTTCAATCTAGTGTTACAATCACTTTTCACCACAGCAATTTTAAACTATCACTGTGTAGCTATGTACTGTAAATACATCGCTAACAGGGCGACATAGTTTGGTGTTAGGCCGCGTTAAGAAATCTGCTGCTAACTAGCGTTAGCATTAGCAGCAGTTCTTGTACATATGCCCCACAATTCCCTAGGAGATTAGACAACTTTCTGGTCCAATTTAGCATGTCACACCACATGATAAATAAAAAGAGATGCTCAGCAATTGAGCCACTACTCCTCAGAAATACAACAAGAGTACCCAACCCTATTATTACTAAGAAACAGACCATCTTTTTTTGATTTTAGCATTTCTAGGTGAAAGCAATATAAGGAAAAATAAACTACCACCTCACACCCCACTTTGGAATTAATTATGAATGGCACAGATTGAGAGAAGTGATCAAACCAAACCCTGCCCACGAGGACCCAGGGTGGTTATCTCCAGAGAACGTTTTGGGAGAGAAATGGGAAATCCTAGGCCTTTATGGCAAAATATTTAAAAGTTTTAGAATCAAATATTGCTAAATAAAAGATTGCCTATTGAGACTTCTTCAACTTTTTTCCCGACGGATGCAGGAGGGTTCCATATGGGATATCCTGAATTCCACTTTTTATTATGAATTTTTAAAGGACACTTTTCAAATATGTTGAAAATAACAGAAAATATGTGTAAATCTGATGGGCAATTCATGAAACATTGCAATACTTCCTTTGTGTGCCAGACAAGTCTGATCCTACCCTGGGTTGTTAGAAGGTTCACCAATTGAGAGAAATTGTCATAGGTTTTGCATCAAAATGGATAATTTTTTGTTCAATTCACCTCAAAATGTAAATACAGCAACAGAGAGAGTTCCAGTAATCTGTTCATTCAATGTGTCATTTTTTTTAATGATGTCTGTAGCACATTTCTTCAATTTGATCTTCCACTTTTTTCATTTTCCCATTCAGCCCTTTCCAACTGGTCATATTCTTTGGCTGAGAATATAGTTGGAAGATGCATTGTAGGAATATCATAATATTTTAAAAATATTATCTCCCTCCCTGCGTAAACTTGCAGGGGTTGGAACAACCAGTGGTGCGAACAAAGTTTACAGCGCTAGGTAATTATATCACGCCATACATCTCACACCACAATGATAAATATAATTTGCCAAACCTGCTCAATTTATTGTAGGGAAAAAGACCCAGTCATTTCCAGAACATGCAGATTTTGTTGCACAAAGCAGCACATTTTACTCAGTATATTCAATGTTGTGCGATTTGTAACACCCACTAAAGTCTGATCCTCAGGCTATTGGAGTTTACCAAGTGTGATAACCTTGCAACACCCTCCATGACACTCACTGTAAAGGCTTAAATGAAGTGCATCCCCACCCTATGCCAGATTCCCATCTGTAGCCTTGGGTGGTCACTGTATACCAGAGTATACCACCGCAATTTTTATTCTTTTATTATGGATTTGACTCTCTTCTAATTTCTCATTTACTAATTACCTTATGCTCTTTCTTTCTTCACCCTCTTTCTTTTTTCTTTGTTATGTTCTTTTTTTCTACCCTTCTTCCTTTATTTAACATTTCTTTTTTTAATTCTTTTTAATGGATTTGACTCTCTTCTAATTTCTCATTTTCTAATTACCTTAGGCTCTTTCTTCACCCTCTTTCTTTTTTCTTTGTTATGTTCTTTTTTTTTTACCCTTCTTCCTTTTTTTATTTAACATTTCTGTTCTTACCTCCTTTCTTTCTTTCTTTCTTTCTTTCTTTCTTTCTTTCTTTCTTTCTTTCTTTCTTTCTTTCTTTCTTTCTTTCTTTTCCTCTCATGCATTTCCTAATTGGGCTTTATTTATGAGGTTTTGACGTAGGGCAGCACGCAAGGAATCTTGATGTGCTGCCCTACGTCAAAACAAAAGGGCAGGAATGCCCCTTATCCTGTCCTTTTACCCCACACTGGCGCACAATGAGCTGTCATGCATCAATGCATGCACCCTTGCACCATGTTGCAAGGGTGTCTGCGTTGCGGTGATGATTGATTTTCACCAGGAAGGGACACCTTCCTGTACAAAATCAATCTCAAGAGGCGATTTCCTTTTTCTATAGCACATATAGATAAAGAAAAGCACAAGGAGAAATAAAACCATTTTCCCACATTGCGCCTCCCTAACCCACCCCTGGGTTTTGACGTATTCCCAGGTTTACGATTTCTCATAAATCTGGGAATGTGTCAGGTTCCATGGGTTTTGTGGGGGAACACCCACAGCAACACCCATGGAACGCCTCTTTCACACTGTTTTCTCCACAAAAGTGGCACACATTTATAAGGCCATGAAAAGACATGTAAAGCGACTTTACCTGGCCTTATAAGTATGCTGTAGCACATTGCGCCACTGGAACGTCAAAAAATTGACATGTTGGCATGCAAAAGTGCTGTTAGGCCCTCATAAATGAGGCCCATTGTTTTTATTGAAAAACATGGTGCATAACGTGTATAATATCAAACAAATATTGAACTATCAATATGTTAGTGGATGAAGCTGTTTAACTTACATTGGGTGCACTTAAACAAGAGGATCAAGCTCACCAACAATAAATCTAGGCTTAAGATCAGAAGCTGTAAGTCACAGGATCAAGCCGAGTCTCAGCGTTGTAAAGTCCTCATGATCCAAGTCACAAAGTTCTTGGTATACCAGAGAATGCACCATAACTAATCTTAATGAATCTCCCCTTTTCCCCCTACCTCCCTCCCCCCACCGATTTCCCTCAATGCCATGTGTTAATTCCTACCCGTTTAAACAATACCAATAAGGAAGCAGAAGTAATAAAACACCCATTAGCAATGCAATAGGTCTCGGATTTGCGAACGTTTAACCTATTGACATTATAAATGATAATGCCTTTTATTTATCTGTTTCGATAATTAACATTTAACTAAAAGGCATCGTCATTTACCTTGCCAATAGCTCAAACTATTGTAAATGCGAGACGTAGGCTGCTTGGAAAGTGAAGGCACCCATGGCGTGGTGAACCTTGCAGGAAAGCATGTCATGCCTGACGTATTAGAAACTCATTAAAGAAAATAGTGCTTACAGACTAAATGAGACATACCGTGTAACAACAGAAGTAAAAGGGGCAGTCCTCATGGGAGGCTACAAATGAAGACAAGGCGGTACTAAGGAGGGACTAACATGCCTATTAACGAAGAAGAAGCCAGCATTTACGAAGGACAATGACACAAGCCAATGACAATTATGGGCAGAGAATGGGTAGGGCTTCAAGTCCATTCTCAAATACAGCAGGCCTCGCAGAGTAGTACATGCGCTGCCCTGGCTCGACCTAAAAAACTGCAGCAATGGACAAAGTTTCACGCCTCTGAAACCCTACTCATGTGAATGCAACTGTAAAAGTGTCTGCGCTGGTCTTATTCGAAGAGAGTTCTGAAATTTCAGGTAACCCCCTGAACAACTGTGGCCAAAATCTCGAAATGCCAGGAGAAAAGCGGGGATAGTGGTAGGTTGGTGCTGAATCTGGCATAACCCTCCCTAGGATAGGGTGCTTACCGTTGAGACTGAAGCAGAGAAAACCAAGAGGCACATTAGGATGGCGGCCATCCTCGTGGAAAACGGGACCGCCCACGTTCTGAGCGGCAGTCCCGCCATGCACATTATGATGCTCCCGCCACACTGGCGGGCACATCATGCATTTGTAACATTGCAGCGGGCGGTGTTTACACCAGCACCCGCCGCAATGTTAAAAATGCATGTTATACATTTGCATACACAAAGCGTCAGGCACGCGCGGTGCCTGCCGCATTGTGTATGCAAATGCAGGGGGGTACCACAGGCTCCCCTCAAGTGCACCCCCATCTCGCCTTCACCATGGGGGCCTGCAACCGCTGCGGACCCCCCAGCCATCCTAATGTGGCAGGGGTCATTTTGTTGAGGATGGCGGGCGGATTGCCCCCGCCATCCTAATGGGCCCCCAAATGTTTTGAAAAACAGGTAGTAGGTCTTCCAATTTATATTTAGTTTACTTGTAGGATGCCATTAAGAATCTTTTACAAAGTTTGTTAACAGCAAGAGCTCTAGAACACCACAGTCTAACTTGAAGAGTGATCTCTGGATAAGGAGCAGTGTTACGGAGCAGCACTGAAGTTTTCCAGCTGTCCTGCGATTCCCACCATGGTTTGCACTTCGAGACAGACACATCCCAAAAATGTCTCAACTTCTGGAATTCCCACTCTAAATGACTATATCAGTGTCATAGCAATGGCATCTGCAACATTTGGAGTCACTTGAAATCCCTGCCTATACTAGAGTGTGGAGAACGATGCCACCTGTGCAGTATTTTATAATATCCTAGGTTCAGCCTGGCATATCGTAAACGTTTGCTGTGATACAGTAAGAGGTTTACCCAGTACCGCATGGGTAAAGCCAAGGTGTAGCCTGTTAAACCACCAATCTTGCAGCTCTTGTATCTCTTTTACATTTTCAAAATAAGATAAAAATGATAAGAATTCAATTGAAGCATTTCAAGTTATGAATACTTCAAGAATACACAATGCTGAAAGAGCCCTTGTGCTTTTCCTAGGTTCTTTATGGTTGCACTGGGGAAATGAATGTGGATCAGGGAAAGACTTTCTCTCCGGATCAGTGCAAAACAATGCTTCCAAAGTTATTACAGTTAGAATGCAATGTCAAGTTTGCAGGAGACTGATCTACTTGCTTCGTTTGGGGATGCCCACGAGTGCTCTGAGGAGGGTCAGGGAGGTTGTAAGTCCCAGAGTGCACAGTACCTTTCTTGAGAGATTGCAGGGGTGCCATCAGCTTCAGTAACAGGAAGTACATTGCTGGAGTCTTCCCTTGCTGGATGCGATGCGGTGATGGGAGTCATGGAGGCCAATGGCCATCTTGCCTTGAGGCATGCAGAGTGTGCTGGGTCACCTGGCCTGCCTTAGGATGCTGTTGCTTTGGCAAAGTTGACAAACACAATGGTCAGTGCAGGAGCAGACAGACACAGTATTTCTTGGTCAGTGCACCACTCTGATGCATGTGGATGCCCAAAAGCGGCTGCTGACACTCTGGGAAGACTCATGACTGGTTAAGGGCAAGTCAGACAGAGTAAGACTCCGGATTAGCAGAGCTTAGCAGTGGTTATTCGTATAAATGAAATTCTTGATGGTCCTGAGATTTCCTGAGCAGGGGGCAAGCCAACATGCCCTTGGAGTTACTTGGGTTGTAAAAAGTTGTGGAGAACAGGTCCAGTCCTTCCCACTGCCCCTGACAGAAGCAGCAGGCCAAGAAAGCAGAGCAGGTATCAAAGTGGTAGTCCCTTCTGTAGCCTAGCAATCAGCAGACATCAGACCAACACAGCAACACAGGTAGCAAAGTGACAGTCCCTCCTGTAGCAAAGCTCCTCTTGTTTGCAGAGTCTCCTTAGGACCACAAAGTGAACTAGTGAGAGAAGTCATAGACCCAATACTTATACAAAAATGTGTCCTTGAAGTAGAGGTGACCACAAAACAAAGCCTTTGTGGTGCACAAGTCTCCTGTCAGCACAGCTCTGTCTGCTAGCCTATCTGTGGGAGGGAAGTCAGTATTTTGTGTTAGGCCAGGCAACTACCTATTCAGGTGTACATGCCAGCTCCTCCCCTCCCTCTTGTTCAGGAAGACCCATCAGTGTGAAGATTAATGCAGATGCAACTGAGTGTCCTGTACTTGTATCTGTCTAGAGGGAATGCACAAAGTGTCACTGTCACCCCACCCCAGAAGTGTATTAGAGACAGGCTGTAAGGCACACAAGAGAGCTAAGAGCAGAGAAATGTACCCTTTCTAAAAGTGGCAGTTCTAGATTACTAGTAGCAGATTCAACTTTACCACTAAAGAGGTTTTGCCATTACCAATCCACTGATATGAAACATAAATCAGCTACTCCTCTGCAATCAGGAATGGTATTTAAAAGGGTATTTTGAGGAATTCCCAATGTTAACCTATGAGAGGAGCAGGCCTCACAGTAGTGAAAACAAACTTGGATGGTTGTCACTACTAGGACTTGTAAAACAAAAAGATATATGTACTACCCTTTACTTACACTGCACCCTACCATCAGGGCTACCTAGGGACTACATTAGGGGTGACTGATATGTAAAAGAGGGAGAGTCTAAGGCTTGGCAAGAATTTGGAAATGCCAAGTCGAGATGATAGTAATCAGCGCCCACAGGTCCTGCAGTTGCATTCCTGAGCCAGTTTTGAAAGACTACTTTTGTGGGTGGCACAATCAGTGCTGTAGGCCTACCAGTAGCATTTGGCTTACAGACCCTGAGTATATGGTATACTGCTTTACTAGGGACTTATAACTGAACCAAATATACCAATCATGGATAAACATATTGTCCTCACATTCTAGATAACAGCACATGCACTTTAGCCCTGGCCAGCAGTGGTAAAGTGCTCAAAGTCCTAAAGCCAGCAAAAACAAAGTAAAACAATAGGAAGACAGAAAGCGAAAAGTAAGGGAAAACCACGACAAAAGATGTCAGGAGCAACACTATAAATTCAGTTCAGTAGGGGATGTAGGAAATGTTGGAGAGTCCTGAATTCAATAAAGTTCCCAGATACTTCAGATTATTTATTGTCCATCGGAAAGGGTAGTGCCTTATTGTAGTGATGGTAAGTACAGGAGTCAAAGGCATAGGTTCACATTTTGCTCAATTGATTCGGTATCTGAAAAAGGCAGAATAATCAGATATCAGGGTTGACAAAGGTGTCAATGAAGTAGCTGGTACAGACAAGGTTAAGAGGATGTTGTCAGCTTATAGGAATGCCTTCATCTCTTCTGCAGGAGTGGGGATCCCACAGATACCAGGGTGTCTCTGAGTAGCTATAGCCAGTAGTTCAAAAGGGAGTGCAAAAAGAAGAGGCGATACAAGGGACCACTGCCTCCTTTCCCTGTTAATGGGGAAGGGTTGTAAGATATGCCCATTACATGAAACCATTGCACTGGGACCGTTGTATAACCCCTTCACCATTGTCAGGAACCTCTGTCCTACTCCCATGGAATCCAATAATCTGAATAAATAGCCCCTATCCACCCAATCAAAGGCCTTCTCAGCTTCAAGAGAGGCCACTTCTCATCTCCATTTGCAACAGCAGATGTACCAAAGTCTGTAAATAAGAGACTGATGAGCAATGTGGGATGAATCCTCCCTGGTCCAAAGATATCAGTGACAGTAACTCGCCCTTAAGCCTGTTGACTAACACCTCAGATAGTGTCTTCAGATCCACATTGATTAATAAAATCAGCCAGTAGCGTGTGCAATTTCGCGGGTCTTTATCAGGTTTGAGTAAGATTAATATTCTTGTTTTGTCAGGTTCAATGTGAGGAGGGAAATATCCTAAATTTTGATAACAATTTTGCACAGGAGGGGAACCAACCTTTTTTGTTAATTGTGTATCACTCAGCAGTGTAGCCATCTGTTCTTGAGGCTTTAGAATTAGGAAGATCATCTTTGCCCCGGCCTATAATGTCTTCAGTCAATTCCTCCACATGCTAGGCTACCATCTCCGGGGAGGGTTGTGTTATGGGCAGACTGAGGAAAAATTCCTCTCCTGCCATTGTGGAGGTAGGACAGTCGATTATGTAAAATGTTTCCTAAAAAGAGAGGAAAGCTAATAATATGTTGTTTGGGTGTTTCAGTAATTCCCCAGAGCCATTTCCAATTGCTGTGTTTCTATGAGAAGCTTCTTCTTCCCACAATTGTTAAGCGAGTAGGCGATGTGCCTTCTCACCTCTTTTGTACCTATGCTTTAAACTAAAGAGAGATTTTTCTGCTTGGGAGGAGTGGAGGCCATTAAGTTCAGATTTCTCTCAGTTCCAAAAGTGTATTATGGGAATGTGTTTTAGCATAGGTCTCTGTGAGATGGGCCACTTGTTTATCTAATGCATGGTAAACCTCACATGCCTGTCAATTCATAAGGGCAAGTACCTCATTCGTTCCCCTCTGAGGGTTGCCTTTCCAGCTTCCCACAACAAATCGGAGGGCAATGAGTGGTGATTCTTTCATCAGGTAAGTGTGTAATAATGCTTGCACTTTACTATTAGTATCCTTGGTCCTCAACCTACTGGCATTAAAATTCCATTGGCCTATCAAGGGTGTTGGAATGCCTGTAGCCATTTGAGGTACAAAAGGGGGTGGTAATGGACAGAGCATCTGAACCAATCAAACACTCACACCCAGTCAAAAGATCTGGGTTTAATCCATCACCGTTCTTTAGCCCACTCTGCCACCCCAGAAACCGGTCCTCGGAAGCTTGTTTCCGGTCCAGGGAAGACATGGCTTGGCAGTTCAGGCTGGACTGTTCCCATGAGGTACAGGTTCAGACTGATTTGCATATAGCCATGTCTGAACTGAGGTGGCAGAGTGGGCTAAAGAACAGTGATGGATTAAACCCAGATCTTTTGACTGGGTGTGAGTGTTTGATTGATTCAGATGCTCCGTCCATCACCACCCCCTTTTGTACACGTTTTGGCCGCCATAAGTGTGGCAGGGTATGCTCAGACTGAGTCCCTTGCTCACTTTGCCACTGGATTCAAGCAAGCCGGGCTGAAGACGGCTGGAATGCCAGAAACCAGTCTTCGGAAACTTGTTTCCGGTCCAGGGAAGACATGGCTTGGCAGTTCGGGCTGGACTGTTCCCATGAGGCACAGGGTCAGACTGATTTTCATATAGCCATGTCTGAACTGGGGTGGCAGAGTGGGCTAAAGAACGGTGATGGATTAAACCCAGATCTTTTGACTGGGTGTGAGCGTTTGATTGATTCAGATGCTCCGTCCATCACCACCCCCTTTTGTACCGCTTTTGGCCGCCATAAGTGTGGCAGGGTATGCTCAGACGTGATTCCCTTGCTCACTTTGCCACTGGATTCAAGCAAGCCGGGCTGAAGACGGCTGGAATGCCAGAAACCGGTCCTCGGAAGCTTGTTTCCGGTCCAGGGAAGACATGGCTTGGCAGTTCGGGCTGGACTATTCCCATGAGGCACAGGGTCAGACTGATTTGCATATAGCCATTTCTGAATTGGGGTGGCAGAGTGGGCTAAAGAACGGTGATGGATTAAACCCAGATCTTTTGACTGGGTGTGAGTGTTTGATTGATTCAGATGCTCCGTCCATCACCACCCCCTTTTGTACACGTTTTGGCCGCCATAAGTGTGGCAGGGTATGCTCAGACTGAGTCCCTTGCTCACTTTGCCACTGGATTCAAGCAAGCCGGGCTGAAGACGGCTGGAATGCCAGAAACCAGTCTTCGGAAACTTGTTTCCGGTCCAGGGAAGACATGGCTTGGCAGTTCGGGCTGGACTGTTCCCATGAGGCACAGGGTCAGACTGATTTTCATATAGCCATGTCTGAACTGGGGTGGCAGAGTGGGCTAAAGAACGGTGATGGATTAAACCCAGATCTTTTGACTGGGTGTGAGTGTTTGATTGATTCAGATGCTCCGTCCATCACCACCCCCTTTTGTACCGCTTTTGGCCGCCATAAGTGTGGCAGGGTATGCTCAGACGTGATTCCCTTGCTCACTTTGCCACTGGATTCAAGCAAGCCGGGCTGAAGACGGCTGGAATGCCAGAAACCGGTCCTCGGAAGCTTGTTTCCGGTCCAGGGAAGACATGGCTTGGCAGTTCGGGCTGGACTATTCCCATGAGGCACAGGGTCAGACTGATTTGCATATAGCCATGTCTGAACTGGGGTGGCAGAGTGGGCTAAAGAACGGTGATGGATTAAACCCAGATTTTTTGACTGGGTGTGAGTGTTTGATTAATTCAGATGCTCCGTCCATCACCACCCCCTTTTGTACCACTTTTTGCCACCATAAGTGTGGCAGGGTATGCTCAGACGTGAGTCCCTTGCTCACTTTGCCACTGGATTTCAAGCAAGCCGGGCTGAAGACGGCTGGAATGCCAGAAACCGGTCCTCGAAAGCTTGTTTCCGGTCCAGGGAAGACATGGCTTGGCAGTTCGGGCTGGACTGTTCCCATGAGGCACAGGGTCAGACTGATTTGCATATAGCCATTTCTGAATTGGGGTGGCAGAGTGGGCTAAAGAACGGTGATGGATTAAACCCAGATCTTTTGACTGGGTGTGAGTGTTTGATTGATTCAGATGCTCCATCCATCATCACCCCCTTTTGTACCGCTTATAGCCATTTGAAGCAGTACCACCCACAACCTTTCCTCCCCATGGCTGACCTCATAATTGCGACTCAAGCACTTGTGCCCCCGAAACTGGACTAAGCTAGTGCTACCTTTGTGGACCTCCTGAAAACCTCACTTGCTCCTCTTAAGGCTACTTGAAATGCAGCAGCCGTGCTAATCACAGGATCTAAAAAAAGTGATCACATCATCTCTTACTATCTCTGAATTGGTTACCACTTGAGGCCAGGATGCATCTCAAAATTGCTTGCATGACTCATAAAGGGCTACACTACACCGCCCATTCCTATCTGTCTGAGAAACTGACCTTTTCGGGTGGAATCATATCCTCCAGAAGTACGATCACCTTACTGCTCAAGCTACAAAAAATCTATTACCGTTCCTTCTCTGGAATGTCCCCAAACATTTGGAACTCTCTCTATACTAAGATCAGATGTAATCCATCTACATCTTTCTTCAATAAATAAGTTAAAAAAGAATGTATATCCAACAAATTCCTCTCTCACTGAGGACTTGGCCACGCCTGCTCCCAGTTTTCCCCTATCTCCACTTGTCCGTTACCTCCTGTCACTCCGCAACATGCCTAAGTCTTGGACCTATGCTTAACGTCACCCCACCCCTTGTGCACATCACTACCTCAGGGAATACTTTGTCTCTTGTCTCCCCACCCTGAATCCCCCTTCCAGAAATACCTCAGTACTTGTACTCTAATATACACTGTTGATCGTACTCTTCTTTGATTTACACTTTTATATATCTCGGGTACCACTGCTATACTGTTTATATATCCCACTGTATATTGTGCACTATATAGTCTTATTTTGCTCTCGATGTACTTCGTGTTAAATATATTGTTCCTACTCTGTAAAGCGCCAAGTTGCCTTAAACGTTAGCGCTTGGATGCCATATGTGTTCACCTCCTCGGTTGAATCTATGCATCTACTGTACCTACCCTGGCAAAATCTTATAATATCTACCTCTGAACCTTCTATGGTCATATATTCCTCTGTCTTTCAGATGCTTCTTTTATACAATTGTTGCTGTGTATTTATTTTTTTATTTATTTTGACACTTTGGGGTTAATTCCGATCCTGGAAAAAAACGTCTGTACGATTTGTATCCGGAGCCCTCTCCGTACGAACCATAAACATGCCGTATGGCCCGACGAGTACGATCCGGACCAGGTTTGAGGCCGGGATTCGTACGGTCCACGTCAGGTAAGGGCGATTCGTACGGAAAAGCACACAATCACATACACACCGTACGGTCCGTACACCCCATGATCACGGGGTACGGTGCGTACCCCTGCGATCATGGGGTGTACGCACCGTACCCCTGCGATTGCAGGGTGTACGCACCGTACACCCAGCGAACATGAGGTACGGTCCGTACACCCCATGATCACAGTGGTACTATGCGTACACCCCATGATCCCAGGGGTACGCACCATACCCCTGCGATCATGGGGTGTACGCACCATACCCGGGGAGGGGCCGTTCCGTACATGTTTTGGGGCGAACTCTGCTATTGCGGCTGGTTTCAGCTCCCATAGAAAAAGGGTTGTACGGTGCGTACCAGACACGAATCGTACTTAATGGGCCGGAAACACCAGCCGCGAACCGTACAGATGTCGTGTGCAGCGGGTTCCAAGGGAGATTCGTATGGGGATTTGATTCGTATGGCCTCTGTACGATTCGTACGGAGTCCAGCTCCTGGTACGAATCGTACTTCGTCGTACGTACGGGGGATGTTGCAGGGTACGATTTGTACGGGAAAAATGCTCAGAACGGATATTCAGAGCGGTTTTTCCCGAATCGGAATTAACTCCTTATGTAACCCCTGTATGTGCTGCTGTTTTGTTCTATATCGCACAGTACTTCGTTTGCATTTTTACCATTTCTATATATATATAACTCTCTATGTACATCATTTTATTATTATTGTGCTTACTCTGTAAAGCACTGTGATACCTTTGGGTCATATTCACGCTGTAAAAAACTGACGGAAAAAAAATAAATAAATGATCTGAAATTACTATTGGGGTACTCTCTACTACCTCTACATATGGAAGAAAGGCATGTGTTGCAAGATAATAATCAATCCTAGTACATGTGCAGTGTGTGCGGGAGGTGAATGCATATACACAGGTGGAGGGGTGAGTCAGGTGCCAGGGATCTGTCAGTGAATGGTCACATATTCAGTCAGTAAAGATATTCCAGTCTTTTCTGTGGTAGAGTATATAATGGTCCAATTTATCCATTACTGGGTCTAAAACTATGTGCCAGTTGCCTCAGAGAAGCACCTTAGCTGTAAGTAGGGCAAAAAGGATGTGATCTAATGCTTTGAAAAAGGGTGCAGAGTAAGAATATCGATGTAAAATTATAGAATTGCACAAATATCGATGTAAAAATTATTGTGGGTCAGAAATATCGTCAGACAAAATATCATGGTCAAGAATATCGATTTTAGGCAAGTAATATCGATGTAAGAAATATCAAAGCGTTTAATATAGTTTGTAAAAATATAGTTGTCAAAAATATCGAATTTTTATTAATGTTATGCATTTTAGTATATATTTTATTATTGTGTGATTGGTTTGTTGTATAAGAATTGTTTGTATTTTTATTTTATGTATCAAACTTTTAGTAGTTCTAAAAAGCATTTTTATTGGATTTTGCATTTTTTGTTCCTTAGCAGGTTGTGGCTTTATAGGGGAATATGATGGGACGTAATTTAATTATATAACATTTATAGTAGTTATCATTTTATTTAGTTTGAAATTTGCGCTTTTAGTTCTGCAGCAGGTTGTGGGTTTATAGGGGAATAGGGTGGGAAGTCATTTAATTATATAAAATGTATTGAATAATTGTAATTATTTATATTTGTGATGTTATAGTGTTAAATGTGTAAATTAATGTATTAATAATGGTTTAATAAATGGTTGTGAATTAATTTAATTTAATTAATTAGGAATTAGTTATGGTAATTGTGTAATTTATTTTAGGTGTGTGTTGTGGTGTTTATGAGTGTAAATGGTGAAGGGTGGGAAAAATATATTTGTTATTGATGAATTATTAATGAATTGGTAATTAATTATGGTAATTGCGTTCCTAATTTTAGGTGTACATTGTGGTGTTTATAGGTGTAAATGGTGTGAACGGTGGGAAGTAATTTATTTTTTATTGATAAATTACAAATTATTTGTTAGTTAATTTAAATTAATGAATTAGAAATTAATTATGGTAATTGTGTAATTAATGTTAGGTATGTGTTGTAGCTATTATAGTGTTTAAGAATGGGCACTCAATGAATGTTTGTTATGTTTTTTATTAATAATATATTTTAAATTCATTATTGGTTATGGTAATTATAGAAACAATTTTTAATAAAAACATTGATGTATTTTTTTATTGGTGTGGTGTTATAGGGTAGGAAATAAAAAAAATACATTTATGTTTTAATAATAGTAATTTTTACTGCTTTGCTATCCAACACTTTCCCTACTGTTGCACTTACTGGAGTGGGAATAGTATATTTTACCCCTCCGCTATCCAGCACTTTCCCTACTGTTGTACTCTTTGGAGTGGGAATAGTAAATGTAATTATTTCGCGATCCAATATTTTCCCTACTGTTGTATTTTTTGGATTGCGAAATGTACATTTAGGGGCCGATTACGAACCTGGAAAAAAACGGTTCGTACGATTCGTATCCGGAGCCCTCTCCGTACGAATCGTACCCGTCCGTCCGAGTCGCATAGTACGATCCGTATTTCGTGAATCCGTCCGAATCGTCGCGTTCCATACGTATTGCAAGGCTGAAATCATGAACCCTACGACTCGTGCACATGCCGTACGACCCGATGAGTACGATCCGGACTGGGGTATGAGGACGCGATTTGTACGGTCCACGTCAGGTAAGGGCGATTCGTACGGAAAAGCACAAAATCACATACACACCGTACAGTAAGTACCCCCCATGGTCGCAGGGGTACGGTGCGTACCCCTGCGTTCATGGGGTGTACGCACTGTACCCCGCGATTACAGGGTGTACGCACCGTATTTCCACTGAACATGGGTTACGTTGTGTACACCCCATGATAGCGGGATATGGTGCCTACACCCCATGATCGCAGGGGTACGCACCGTACCCCTGCGATCATGGGGTGTATGCACTGTACCCGGGTGGGGGCCGTTCCGTACCTGTTTCAGGGCGAACTCTGCTTCTCCCGATGTTTTTGGCTCCCGTAGAAAAAGCGTTGTACGGTACGTACCCCACACGAATTGTACTTGCCGGGTCGGAAAAACCAGCCACGAACCATATGGATGTCGCGTACAGCGGGTTTCGAGGGAGATTCGTACAGGGATTTGATTTGTACGGTCTCTGTACGATTCGTACGGAGTCCAGCTCCTTGTACGAATCGTACTTTGTCGTACGTACGGGGGACGTTGCAGGGTACTGCTATTTGGAGCGTTTTATGCCGATTCGGAATCGACCCCTTAATTTTGTTTTAATAGTTTAACGTTTTAATTAATTATAGAAAGTTTTTTTAATTTTAAATTATTGCTATACGTATATATTTTATTTTTATATAATTTAAAATTATTTCAAAAATTAAACAAATATAATAGTTAATAACTTATTTTATGATAAATATATTTACATGTATAACTTAGGATGTTTGCTTGTTTATATCTTTTTTAAATTTAGTTAAATTTTTATATTTAGTTAAAATGTATATTAAATGCAATTCATTTTGTTAAAGATAATATTAGTATTTTAAATATTTAATATACATTATTTCATTTTATCTATATTTTTAAATCTATATTTGTTACATCCATATATTTAACTTCAATATTTGTGATTGTATATTTTTGTACTTACCTGTTTAAGTATAGGGAGTAAATATTTTTACTATCTATATTTTTTGGGGATATTTTTACCATTGTTCTTTTTACCATAAATATTCTATCAGTGAACCTTGAAAAAGCATAGTTTCTCTCCGGTCTGGATTTCATACAGAACCAAGAATTAGTGACATACCCTGAATGAAGGCCTTAAGATGCATATAATGATCTTATTGGTCAATCCACATTTTGTGTACCCTCAATGATAGTTCTTTCCTGACCAAAATTGCCACCCCACTATTGCAGTAAGTCTTAGAGAATGAAAAGGCATCTCCCTGTCGGGAACCCTTACAAGTCTGGTACTCCGACTCCCTGCCTACCAGTTCTGAACCGAGTTTCTAGCTCCCTGAAGGTAAGGTCTGTTCATTGGAAGAACACTACATCTAGGTGTTGTGTGTGTAGAAATGACAAGATTGTATTCTATTTTACATAATGGGTTAGACCATTAACATTGAGAGCAAGGAAAGTAAGGCCCCCGGTCTTGGATGGGAATCATGATCCAAGAGTTTCATAGTGTGTCACATGAGAACTCCTTTGGGTCTGTCAAGTGGGGATGCCAATTAGCACCCAAATTTAGTATCCCCTAACTCTACAAGGTATTATATGTGATGGGGCGAGAAGATGCAAACAGAGCCTTACAGACCTTCTGGCTAAGTATTATCTGATTAAGCGTTTCTGTATGCAGCAGTTTTGATATGTCAGGTGAGAATCTTAGAGCAGGGACTGGGTATAAGTAAGTGAGAAAAGGGTGGACATTCTTTGGGGAACAAACTTTCTCTGGTTGAAGCAGTAGTTGCCAAGGACGTGAGTCCTTCCTCCACTTCAATGAATCAAGTTTACACGTGTAGATGGAGGGAAGTAACACGTTTTGCGGGTAGCAGCACCAATAGCCAATAGCCATTGTATATAAGGATAAATAGATGGGGCAAGCAGCAATACTAAGATGTGTTATGAAGATGTGTTATGATTGTGAAAATGAGTCCCACCATCCATCAGCCATCGTTCATGGTCCCCTAAATGTGGAAAGTCATTGCAATAGAAGCGGCAGTTGTCCCACCGTTGCTGGCAATTGGGAGGGAGGCATGATACTCACCAAACATTATGAGCAACACCACCTTCCTTAACTCTATCTGCCTGATTCCCCATTCTAGCAGGTAAAGTGACAATGAGGTTTAATCTTTTCATATAAAACCCTCTCCCATGCCTATACAAAGACTAAATTATGCCAGTTGTGTAGTGTTTCTTTAGTGGGGACCTTGACTTACCTGTTGTAGACAGCGCCTTGTCCCCAGTCTTGTGCTTCGGGCCTTGGGACCATTAGCTGGCAACCTCTTATAGTTTGTCCATCTCCTGCCAGGTTGAGTCATCCCATGTCCACTTCTCCCATGTTTACCAGATCACCTCTGATCTGAGCCATATCCATTCTTCGGTTTCAAAAGAGGTAGGAAACTTCTCCAGAAGGCTGGGGTCATTAAATATTTCGTTTGATTGTCTTTAGTGATCAGCATTCAAGCCGGATCTAGAAGACCATATTAGAAGTTGAGGCGTTTCAGTCTGGGTTGTAGAAAGGTGAAGGGGTTCCATTTGTGCATAGTTTCCTTGGAGAATTCTTGGTTCACATGTAGTTTAAGTTCCTCTAGAAAGAAACACCCTTGCTTTTGGCCCGTTGGATCAATTCTCCCACTTTTTGCTACTGTAGAAAGCAGACAGTAGGAGGCACTTGTACCTCTGATGTTTCTTATTTTGATCCTGTGGGCACTCTGTAGCTCTAACAGTGGCTGAAAGCCCAGATGAATTATACATGAAATTAAGTTGATCATAAAGACCACCATGTTATCCCCTTCCCACTCTTTCAGGATACCAGAAAAGTGAAGGTTATTTCTCCCATTTCTGTTCTCCTTTCTGTCAACGTGTCCTGCATATACCAATGGTCCTGTTCCCAGTCAATGGCTGTAGTGAGCCCCTGCTCCACTGATGGCATTTGAGCTGTAGAGGTAGCGAGTTGTGCATTAAACTGTAGGATTTTCTCTAAGCGAAGAGAGGTCCTGCAGTGTTTTACTTTTGGTGCAACCAAAGGGACTGAGGGTTGCCGGTTCTTTAAGAATTGTATCTAATGCCAAACTCTATGCCATATTTCCTTGTTCTTTAAGGGTTGTCATGTCATCCCCATGACCACCTCTGTAAGATGGAGCTGGGGAGCCAGTTTAGACATAGTCGGTGATTGTTGGACAGCCTTAAACTGGGTTGTCATATTGATGGTATTAACCCCTTCCCAGAGCCCAGGTTATAGACAAGATTCTCATAGATATCGCAGTCATGAATAGCACACTATAACTATGAGGCGGGTGGTTGGATTCCAGCCACATACATATGTCAAAGAAATCATGTCGACCTGTAGTAAAATCAACCTGGAAGGCCTCAGGCCCCTGCCTTCACACGCGTTACCAATGCAGAAGGCCTTGTCTTTGGGTGGGTGGGGTGTGGTGACTGGACACGCTGAGTTGGAGCCAGCTGGAGTTGCTGTGAGGGTAGTAAGTGAGTCACTGGAGGGTTGTACTCAGCAGTGTTACATGAGGCAAAGTCTGGAATTCAGAACCCCTTGGGCAGTTGTGGTTTTAACCAATGTACCCAGGTTGTTGCAATGCAGTCATTGCATCGGCCAGGTAGGGTTCTCCAACAACAAACTCCATTGTAAGATGGCAGCTGTTTGCTAGAAACTGTAGTCCTCTTTCTATAGCCACTAATAAAAGTCTCTGGTCTTATTGTTGCTGCCGTGATGAACAAAGCGTCGGTGCTCGTAAGGCAATGGGTTCTGCCCATCAAATCCACCTGGATTTTTTGCTTTTTGATCATCTGGTTTTTTACCTTTTCATTATGGGTGAGCCTCACAACTGGTGACTCACCCACAATAAGTACACAGTAAATGAACTGTGCATGTTTACCACCCGTATCCGCCTGTTAAGATAAGGCCACTGCTATGCAGCATGGGTAGGAGGCACTTGGTTGAACACAGATGAACACGTTGTGAACGCATGTGTACACGTGAGAGTCCTGAGAGTGTAAGATTCAGGGTGTGTGTAGCCTGGCGCAGAAGGGACCCTACATGGTTGGATATTGACTTCGGGTAGACCTCATAAAGTTAGTGTACACTCATAAAGTATCTGTTGTTTACTGTCTTGTCTTGAGTGACACTCTATTATACCATTATGGGGAAGACTTTATTAGAGTGCAGATTTGCTTACCTTTGGCCTACAGAGCCTAAGACCACACTCAGAGGCACCCTCATCTATAGACCACCCTGACCCCGCACACAATTCAGCGAAGACATCACTGACTTCATCAGCCCTCACGCCCTCCCCTCTGAGGACTACATTCTACTGGGAGACCTCAACTTCCACCTAGAAAAGAACAACGACAGCAACACCACCACTCTTTTGGACAACCTCGCAAACCTCGGACTCAAACAACTCACCCACTATGCCGGGCACACGCTGGACCCAATCTTCACCTCCAGCAAGCACATCTCCTTAAATCATACCACAGCTCTCCATTGGACGGACCACAGCTGCGTTCACTTCAACTACAAAAAGACTACGACCCACAACCACCCACAACCAATCCCACGGAGAAACTGGAACAAAATTACCACCGACCAGCTCTTCACATCGCTTCACCAAAACCCTTCTGCAAAATCATCGGACCCAAACCAAGCAGCCACCAACCTCACACAATGGATCACCCACACAGCGCTGACGAATTAGCACCCTTGAAAAACCATCAAATCAAGCAAGGCAGTGAGAAAGCCCCCTGGTTCAATGATGACGTTAAGAAATCCAAGAAGATCTGCTGCAACCTCGAGAAAGCCTGGCGAAAAAACCCAACCTCTGACAACCTGGCCATCTTCATGAACGCCACCCGCAAACACCACCAACTGGTCCGATCCACCAAGAAATCATCATTCAAGGATCAACTCGACAACAACGCCCACAACAGCACAGAACTATTCAACATCGTCAAAGAGATTACCAACCCCACCGCCGGCACCAACGACATCACTCCCTCCCAAGACCTCTGCGACTCTCTAGCCTTGTCCTTCCACAACAAAATCGCTGACATTCATAACAGCTTTGGAGACCAGTCCACCCCACCAACCTCCGAACTTGAACCCCCCACCAACAACCTTTGCGCCTGGAACCCAATCACCACTGAAGACACCATCCGCCTGATGAACTCCATCCACTCAGGATCGCCAACCGACCCTTGTCCCCACCACATTTTCAACAAAGCAGACTCCATTATCGCGCCACATCTCTGAGACGTCATCAACTGCTCCCTCAACTCCGCTACCTTCCCGGAAAGCTGGAAACATGCCGAACTCAGTGCCCTCTTGAAGAAACCCACAGCAGACCCCACTGAACTTAAGAACTACCGCCCCATTTCGCTCCTCCCATTCCCTGCCAAAGTCATTGAGAAAGCCGTCAACAGTCAACTCGCCGCCTTCCTCAAATCCAACAAATCCTCCATCCTTCACAGTCCGGCTTCCGAGCCAAACACAGCACCGAGACCGCCCTCATCGCAGCAACAGACGACATTCGAACCCTACTGGACAACGGAGAAACAGCTGCCCTCATCCTACTTGACCTCTCCGCAGCCTTCGACACAGTCTGTCATAGCACCCTTATACAATGCCTCAGCAACGTCGGAATACAAGGAAAAGCATTGGACTGGATAATCTCGTTCCTCGCCGGAAGAACCCAGAGAGTCCGCCTCCCCCCTTTCAGATCAGAGGCCACTGAAGTCATCTGCGGTGTACCCCAAGGATCTTCACTCAGTCCCACCCTCTTCAACGTATACATGAGTCCCCTCGCATCCATTGCGCGCCAACACAACCTCAACATCATCTCCTACGCAGACGACACCCAGCTGATCCTCTCCCTCACCAAAGACCCAAACACCGCCAACACCAAACTACACAAAGGGATGAAAGAAGTAGCCGAGTAGATGAAGAACAGCCGTCTAAAACCTAACTCGGACAAAATGGAAGTCCTCATCTTAGGATCATCCCCCTCTGCCTGGGACAACTCATGGTGGCCACCGGCCCTGGGAACCGCACCCATACCAACGGACCACACACATAACCTGGGCTTCATTCTGGACTCCTCCCTCACGATGACCAGACAAGTCAACGCCGTCTCATCATCATGCTTCAACATCCTACGCATGCTCAAAATAATCTTCCGTTGGATCCCCACCGAAACAAGAAAGACGGTCACCCATGCACTGGTCACAAGTCGACTGGACTACGGAAACACCCTTTTCGCCGGTACCACAGCCAAACTACAGAAAAAACTCCAACGCATCCAAAACGCCTCAGCCAGACTCATCCTAGACATTCCCCGCCAAGCTCACATTTCAGGTCACCTGAAAGACCTCCACTCGCTCCCCGTCAACAAGAGAATAACGTTCCGCCTCCTCACCCACGCACACAAAGCCCTCTACGACTTAGGACCCGAATAACTCAACACGCGCCTGTCCTTTTACACCCCCACCCGCCAACTTCGATCGTGCAATCAAGCCCTCGCCGCAATACCACGCATCCAAAGATCCACCATGGGGGGAAAATCCTTCTCCTACTTAGCGGCCAAGACCTGGAATTCTCTCCCCACCCACCTCTGCCTTACACAGAACCACCTCTCCTTCAGAAAACAACTAAAAACCTGGATATTTGATAAGTAAAGCTCCTCCCCTCCCTCAAGCGCCTTGAGACCCTCTGGGTGAGTAGTGCGCTATACAAATTTAAACTTTAAACTTGACTATAGCTTATGGGGTATCCAGGATTGCCATATTTCTCTAGCTCAGTTCAGGATCCGAGTCCAGGCCTTTTGTCACCCTGCTGTGCCAATTTAATGACATTTCTCCTCACAAGCAGGAAAAAAGGCCCCACCACCAAGGGGAGCAACGGACAGTTCTTCACTCAGCTCCTGAGAAGGAAAGGGGTGCAGATGAAGGATCTGTATCCATCAATTAGCTGTCATTCTGTACCAGGGATGGGCAAGCCTAAGCCCACTGAAAAAGGGATGGAGCCAAAAACTCTGAGCCAACACAGTAGTGAGCTTCTCTTTACAAATTTGGAGGGAGAGAGGTGATCAGTGACTCATGAGTGACTCCATTTTGAATTGTCCCAACATCATATGCAAGAGGTTTGGGACAAAGGCAGAAAGGTGATGTAGCACCCTAGGATAGGCCAGAAGTGTCTGGCTTCTAGAAATTGCTATCCCCATTTAAAAGGTCTCCACAAGGGGAGAGCACTGTTTTGATTGTGTTTTTCTTCTGGACAGTAGAACTAGAGGCAGCAGCTATGGACAACTAGAAGGAGGAACCTGTGATATACATCTGGAATAAGGACTCTGACTACAGTTGCCCCGAGGATCAGTGGAGCTCTCCCTAGGACCAGAAAATCTGTTCCCTTTATGCCCTTTGTCGGCTAGTTGGGGAAAGAGCTGGACGTCTGCACCAAGGAGGAGAGAAGTACCAAAGGAGAAAGAGGAGGAAGGCTGGCACAAGGAGCCAATAAAACCAGCCCCTTGCAATGTTTACTGCCTAAGAGGCCAGGAAGCATCTGTTCCAGATGATTAGAGCTCACCTCCAGGAGAAAAATGAGCCCGAGACGGAGAAAAACTGAACACCGGAACCGAAGTTATTGCTGAACAGAGGATTTGACTTTTCACCCCCCTCCCCCGAGCATGGTCTCGAATTGATGGAACTCTGCTGCTTGAAGATTTCATAACCATAGGGTGGGCCTCAACCCTGGGATCGCCGAAAGGAGGATTTGCCAATACTAGTCTTGAGAGGGAGCTTACATGGAGCCCCCTCCACAGAGTTCCAAGGTCCTGGTGATCCCAACCCCCAGGCCAGGTTTCATTTACAGGGGTTCGGGACTCCCAACTCTGGTCCCCCTCTACCAGGCAAAGTGCAGGGAGTGCTGCTATGCCTCCTGAGGATCAAGCGAGCAGCCCAGGATCCCCACCTCTGGGTCCAAAGAAAGAGAAGGAAGAAAGGGAGTGCCACCGCACTTACCCATATGTGGAGTGCCTGACCCGCTCTTCATGCCCGTGTCTGGGGAGAGCAGGTGACCACCACCAACAAAAAGAGAGCAGAGCTGCAGGCTTGTGCAGCCATGGAAGAGAGGCTGCAATGCAGGCATAATTAGGGCAGGCAGGGGTCGACTTTTTCGGCTCTCCCTAATGTGGAAGACATGTGGGTTGCCTGGGTGGGACCAGGCACCCTGAGCTAAAAATGAGAACGAGATATGTTGTCTGCGCAGGGCAATGCGGCGTAGGAAAAACAAGTACCCAGAGCTGTTCATTATTATTCAGGGTCCACAAGTGAGAGCCTATAATGCTGTGCAGAGCCTAAAATGTACAATGACATTTTTGCTGTTGTGTAGGCTCTAGGACAATGGGGCCACCACCAATAACTATCAGAGTGAGGGGAAGCTGTAGAAGTACCACAGCTCCCCCATAGGACACCCAAGGAATCTCCCCTTATTGGTGATCCTAGGTTAAAAAGGTCAAGAAGGAAAAGGCAATCGTGAGCCCTGCCTAAGATTTTCAAGCACTCAACTGCCTGAAGTTTTAGCTCTACAACTGGGGGTGCAGCACCTTCTGGGGGCTGATTTTATGGCTGCAAATTATGTGGCCAGAGATTATTAAAAAAGTACACAGACACATAGTTAAACTTTGAAAATGTTTTATTTAAAAGTGTTATTCATGATGATTTGGCAATGCCTTATTTATGAGTGTTATTCACAATGATTTTAAGTAATCCTTCATCCAAAACTTTACAATGCAATCTTTAAAGAGTTGTTTTACTGATAGCAATGCACATTCCTGGAAGGGTGCACTGCTCTGGTAATGATAATGTGAGCACATACTTGCATTTCTTGATTACTTATAATAAGCGCAGAGGGAATTGAGGTTACTGAAGCCCATGAAGAGATGAGGTATTATAAGGACATGTGATACTAATCTTTAAGTATGGTAACATTGACCTGATGTAAATTGACACCCCCACATATGGTTATGTGAGACATTGTACATGAATGGGGATGTACTGTGAATTTCAAAGGCATGACCTTTTAGGGGTCAGATGTAATGTTGTCATAAATATTTCCACCAACCTTATGTATATTTGTAAATTATTGGGCATCATTGCATAGTGTGTGTGCATTTAATGTACTTTTACTTTTCTAAAGAAAAAGCACACACTGGACAATTACTTAATGAAGGATAGCAAACAGTGATTACTAGCCCACCCCACCTCCCCTGAGTAGGCCTTGGACTGCTCTGCTGCACTACCCTGAGAGATTCAAGCCCTATAATGGGATGTTCAGTTCCCAGTCGAGGGTGAATGTGGGCCTATTACTTGTGCAGGCCACACAAATAATTTTCCTGTTTTCTCATAGTTTTGAAAACCAGCTCAGGGCTTTTCTTTGTTGCCAGTGAATGGGAAGGTTGGGTCTGGTTTTTCTTCTACAATACTGTATTAGCAGATGCTCACGCAGGTCAGATCCATACAATACTGGTCAGCCACCAGGTCGCACACAGCCCCAAGGGAATGCCTGCTACGAACAACACATGCTCATACTGCTACCGACACTGCAGCAGGCGCTCAGGTGCAGCCATTGTGGAGTGATGCAGCTCCCTTGTAAAATGCAGAAAAAGGATGCGGTTCAGGCAGCCCGGCACAGAACTCTACAAAAGTGCAGTCATTTCCCTCAGCGGTTGGCTCCATTCCCCTTATACGTTCTCACCCGGTTTCTTTCTTCTCCCCTTCTTCTTACCTTTCTTCTGTCATTGCACCCTAGCTTCCTCTGTTTTTCGCTCCTTCCATTCTTGTGTCCTTGCTTCCTCCATTTCGTCTATAGTTTCGTATTACCTTTCTTAATTTTTTCTGTCGTTCTTAATACTTTCCTTTCTCCCTTTATGATTTTTTCCTTTTCTGGCCTTTTAATCTGTTATACTGCCTTCCTTCCTGTTTACTTCCCTTGTTCCTTCTGCTCTTCCTTCCTTTTTTCTTGCTCTTTCATCTTTCTCTCCTTTCACTTCCTCTTGTTCTCTTTCCCTTACTTCCTTCTTTTCATCCTTCCTCCCTGTATCTAACCCCATTTTCATTCCCTCTTGCTTTCATTTTTTTTTCTCTTGGCTTTGAGCCTCCCTCCCTCCCTCCCTCCCTCCCTCCCTCCCTTCCTTCCTCCCTACATTCTTCCATCCTCTTCTCCCTTCCTCTTGATAGCGCACAGGAATGTGATTTAAAATCTCTCCGCTGTTGGATTTTTTAAGTTGACTGATACAAAAAGGAAGGCAACAATCATACAACAATTCAATCCATATGAAGCACATTTGGCCACAAAATAAGGACCAGGAATCGGTGATTGAAGTTAAATGGTTTATTGTGATTTAAAGATCAAACCAATAAATATGAATATCAAAAGAATATTAAAAAGGATACAGGATTACAGTTCATAAACTGAAATCTCGAAGTAGGTTCAGTCTCAGAAGGCTAAGATATGAAATCATCACAGCCGCGACAATAAAGAAAACAAGAAATAGAATTAGGTGTTCCATAAGGAAACTCTGATATTATCCCTATACACGACTAAGCTGTACCGTAATCTAATCAAGGTTCTAAGGGGCATATTATCAAGCCTGTGCGCTAAAATTATCGCCGCTTTATCGGCCGAAAACGGCCGATAAAGCGGCGATAATGGGCTTGATAATATGCTCTATGGAATTCCAATCGAAGCCCATGTTAGATGTGAAGACATCTAACATGGGCTTCGATTGGAATTCCACAGAGCATATTATCAAGCCCATTATCGCCGCTTTATCGGCCGTTTTCGGCCGATAAAGCGGCGATAATTTTAGCGCACAGGCTTGATAATATGCCCCTAAGTTTAGAATAAGGATGGTTTCTGGAGTGGGTTTCAAGGAAATTCAAAATGCGAGAATGTGTCAGCATAGTGAAGATTCCACTAGAAGTATTCCAGATTGGAAATCAGTGTTTAGGCTGCAGTGTCACACTTGGGAGAATAAACGGAAGCAGAAATGTGTGTACCCATTTAAGTCCTGGGAATCTGCTCTCCCTCCTAACAGTGTGTACATTAATTATAATATACAGAGACTTGAGCAACAGTTGTATCTCCTTCCACCTCTCCAGGAGTAAATCATCTCTAACTTCACACTTCACATTTGAAACATTACCAGACTTTCCCATCCCACCGATCTTGGACAGTTGCTGTAACTTTCAACATCCCTTCATTCCTGATACACAATGAACAGGAGGCTTCAGCTGCTCATTAGGTCTTCACATTCTTGGCAAGATTTCTCTTCACAGGCTTTACTATCAAGAAACTAGTACATACAGCAATACTCCTTTTTCCGGAATGCAGCACACATGGAAAGAGCAAACAACAAGGAGATGTTAAGAATTTCTCCTTGTTTCGCCATTCTAATGACTGGAATTCCATGGCGTTAGTTTTTGGCGCTTCCTCAACCTTATAAATATGGGGCAGCGTCAAAAAGCAATAGATGTTGTGGTGGAATACCCACAGCAACACCCATTGAATGTCCCTTTGTCACAAAAGGCTGCGGCGGAAAGGGGCATATTTACAAGGTGGTGTTAAGCCACTCAAAGTGGCTAAGCATCGCCTTGTAAATATGGAACTGTGTGATGCTTCACCAGAGCATCACAAAAAGTGACACACCAGTGGTTGTGAGGGCTTGTAAATATGCCCCTTAGTTTTGGGTTTTGTCTCCCATACAGGATCATTCAAATGTTCCACATGATAAATCTTTTGGAAAACTACACCTAAATAACATGTACCATACCATCCCTTGAAATACGCATGTTCCCCACAAATGAAACAAACTCCAGGAATAACGGGATATTGTCCTCACAAGACCAGAAGCCAAACTCTTACATACTCGAAAATATGATCACAATCACTTTTACCCATGTAAATGGTGGTAAGAGAATATTTATCCCTACCCACAAATAACTTCCCTTTTTTGTTGCCAATATTAAAGTAATGCAGGCATAACTCCTAAATCTCTTCTGTTTTGCTTCTTCTGCATCCCACTGTCCTTTATATTTCTGATTCCCTCCAATTTCTCCCATTTCATTCATTACTCTATTCCTGTCCAAAAAGGTCTTCTCAACCTTAGTTAAAGAGCATGATAAAATGTGTCTATGAGCATAAGTTGTGCTTAGTGTCACTTTTGACCTATGGAAAATGTAAACTGTCTCCATTGTCTTAGTGAGATCATGTCTATTCAAATGCTTGAGCAAAGGGACTTCCAAAACGACCAAATCATAATTCAAATAATAATATCGGAAATGTCCTATTCCATAAACAAGACTTAAAAGAAGTTTACAAGTGACACCATAAGCAAGAAGAATATGGTGATAGGTAATTTACCCTTATCCATGTAACTGCATGCAGACCTGACAGACTCGTCCATCCATAGTATCAACGTATTCGTAAAGCAACTTAAAATAAGCAGTTGAAGCGTAATCCCCTGTAGATGCATCTTCACGCAAAGCTTTATATTCATGTGCGTGGAAACTATTGTCAGTAGGATTCGGGTTTTAGGGGCAACACTGAGCTTAAGCTTGGCTATTGTGGGGACTGTAGGTGAAGACAACC
The DNA here is from genome assembly GCF_964263255.1 of Lissotriton vulgaris. Lineage (NCBI taxonomy): Eukaryota > Metazoa > Chordata > Amphibia > Caudata > Salamandridae > Lissotriton > Lissotriton vulgaris. The sequence continues at coordinate 674,492,524 of NC_141699.1, read as the reverse complement.
CTAAAAGAAGGATAATTGCAACCACAGTCACAACTATTAATACTCCTGCTAATATGTGCCTACCCCTGTTGGTTTTATTAGTTTCCATGACTTCTCTGAAATCAGACCATGTGACCAAAACATTTAAGAAAGCAGATTTCTTCAGTTTGCTTTTTACTTATGCAGATGACAAACAAAATCCATAAATCAAGTGATGAAATAATTTACAAAGTCTTTGTGAGTTTTCATAATCCCTACTTCATGTTGTTCTAAATGACACCTTTACACTCCTTCAGCAACCAAGAGTCTAGGTCACAACTTTCCAAACTGTGTGGCGCGACACGTTACTGTGTCGAGCCCCATGCATAGGTGTGTCGTGCGATGCGATGCGATGATATCAGGGGCAGCCGATATCGGGGAATGTGACTCCAGCCTCGCTCAGTGTTTACATTGTGCAAGGTGGAGTAGCAGCAGAGCCTCATGGTCAGGAGCTCCAGTCAGTTATACCGAGGCCACCGATCCTACCACCCACCCACACACTTCGCTGCTTTACAACTCAGGCTTGTCCCCTACATCAGCAGCACGTGTCGACTTCCGAACACTCAGATGCCCTACCTGCGTACACAGCGATAGCAATCCAGGTGGTGTGAGGGGAGTCCAGTCCAACCCAGTTCCGTATCTCATCCTAAGAGGAACAGGCAAGAACAACCCTCACCTGAATCTCAAACTCAAAGGACTTGTCGTCCTTCCGCTCCAGGTTGATAACTCTCCTGAAAAGCAAACAAAGGCTTCTTAGCAAAAATTGTCCCAGACAAGGGCTCCCAGCCGTGACATAAATGTAATAATCCTGTTTCAGCGATAACATTATCACTCGAGCGCAATGCATATCCAAATCCTCCTCGAAATGGGGGAAATTCTCCCCTGCATTGGTATTAACTGCCGAACTTCAGCCATTGAGGGATTCTCACCTGCAGGGGCATTAATCACCGGGCATTATTCACCAGGCTTCAGCCAGTCGAGGCTTTGGCCAGTAAGCGCTTGCAGGCCAAACTACTAGTGTTGGAGTTTGTTTCTGAAGGCCGGTCCGGGAGGACAGCCCTACTACGCACAAACAAGCACTAATAAAGGCTCACCATTGAGACTGCAATGTAATGAGGATTACGGGAATACCTACCGTTCATCCATGCAAAGATCGACATTTGAAAAATTCAGCAAATCACTTTTTATCAGTTTTATGAGAGGATACACGACTATTCTCACTGCCGCTCAAATTAGCTTAAGGGCAGTGTTTGGGGCAGGGGGCAAGTTATACGTATGGGTTATCGAGGTTTTTTTCTTGCCACACACTTAGGCCCCCATTAGGATGGCGGACGGACTTTGTCTGTCCGCCATCCTGTCGTAGGAAGGGACCGTCCGCCACAGGGGTGGAGGTTCCGTGCGTGCGCCACAGTGGCGAGTGCAACCCGCATTTTTAACATTGCGGCGGGCGGTGCTGACAATGCTAAAAATGCATATTGCGCGGTGCCTGCCATGTTGTACTTTGAAACGGTACCCCCCATGTGCACCAACACTCCCCCTTCACCCTGGGGGCCCGCAACAGGCCCCCAAAGCAAAGACTGCATGCCACCGCCGGCATCGTAATATGGTTGGCGGTGTCTCGCAGACGCCGCCACCATATGTAAGCACTTTTTCCACCGGTCGCGAAAGCGACCGGCGGAAAAGCGGCGGACGGTCTTGCCGTCCGCCGCGGACTCCCCCGCCATCCTAATGCGGCGGGGGGGGCATTTCTGTGAGGATGGCAGACGGATTGCCCCCGCCGGGCCGGCGGTGGCTACCGCCAGCCCGGCGGGGGCAATCTGTCCGCCATCGTAATCGACCCCTTAGTTTGTAGTGTATATTTTTCAAAATTTGTCTTCCTTTTTTCTTTTTTACTTGCAATCTACTTTTTTGTAGACCAGCTTGCCCACATTTCCAACCGATAGATACAGTTATTGACGATACTAGGCACAATATTGGAGCAAGCCCTGGCAACAGTTGTAGCAAATTTGGGAGCAAGAGTCAGAGTTAAAGGTTTTTCTTGTTTGTGTGTCACGAAGGGCGTTATTACTCCTGTTCCCAGGGTACAAGGGGCAGAGTTACTTCTCTCTTGCTCCCAAGAGGCTTGTCATTTCTCCTCCTTGTGCGTAAAGGAAGACAATACTTCTCCTGTGCATATGCGCATAATTGAAGCCCACAATCAGAATTGCCTTGCTTCTACAAGTGTAGTGCTTTCGGATTATGCATTTGTCCAGGCTTTTCCCAGTAATGGACTATATGTCCCATTCAGAAGCATCCTTCCCGACACTGTGGGGGGACATTTACCTTGCAAATGGTCTCTAAAAAGCACAATTTTGCCTTCATTACCAAATGGCATAGTTTCCCCCAGTACATTAATGGTGAGCTACAACATTCCTGCTGGCTCATTTGTTAGTCAAGGTTACCATGCCAAAATATTTGGGCCTGGTGTGATTTCTAGTGATTTCTCAGTTCTCTCTGTGCAATTTATGAGATAAACACATTTTCCAATGTAGTAATGTTTTATAAGTGCAATATATATCCGTAGATGCGCCGATGCCATGACTGGGTAGAAATGGTTGCCCTTTAGAACAAGGTTCAGTAAGAGGGGGTGAGTAGGTACCCCGGAAACCAAGGCAAGAGGCAAGCGCATTGGGACACATGCTAAGAGTACGTGCCCTACAGATGGAGGGCGGGGGCACAGGCACCTAGTCGCTCACTCACCCCAATGGTCAAGGCAGCTTAGGATAAGGTGGTCCTGGGGCCCAAAGAAGACTAAGCAAACATACCTTTGGGGCTGAGGCTGGGTAGGATGGATTGACATCTCCTGTTCATGCTCTGTTACCACCCATGTGGGTTTTCTTCAGATCCATACAAAACATATGTACATTATCTGGGGGTGGGTGTGTGTTGGGGTGTGTGTGTGGGTGGTTGTGTGTGTGTGTGGGGGGGTGTGTGTGGGGGTGTGTGTGGGGGTGTGTGTGTGGGGGTGTGTGGGGTTGTGTGTGGGGGGTTGTGTGTGGGGTAGTGTGTAGGGTTGTGTGTGGGGTTGTGTGTGGGTTTGCGTATGGGGTGGGGTTGTGTGTGGGTGTGTGTGGGGTTGTGTGTGGGGTGGGGTTGTGTGTAGGGGTGTGTGGTGTTGTGTGTGTGGGGTTGTGTGTGTGGTGTAGTGTGTGGGGTTGTGTGTGGGTGTGGGGTTGTGTGTGGGGGTGTGGTTGTGTGTGGGTGTGTGTGGGGTTGCATGTGTGTGGTTGTGTGTGTGTGGGTGTGTGTGTGGGTGTGTGTGTGCGGGGGGTGTGGGGGGTTGTGTGTGTTTGGGGTGTGTGTGTGGGGGTGTGTGTGGGGAGGTATGGGGTTGTGTGTGTGTGGGTTGTGTGTGTGTGTGGGTTGTGTGTGTGTGGGTTGTGTGTGGGGTTGTGGGTGGTTCAGGCTAGCTCGCTGTGCTCACTCGTGTTACTGTGTCCCTGAAAAAAAATCACAAAAAGGTGTATCAGCAACATGAAAAGTTTGGAAAGCTGTGGTCACAGAGGTTCAGCTCGAGTTACACTTTGATTCTCCAAATCCTAAATGTATTTCTTTCCTTGCAGCAAAGTATGTCCATTCAGGGAATTAGTACCTCCGATAGGGTACCATGGTTCATTTTGTTCTCCTGAGTATAGGCTGTTCACTTTCGCTGTCACTCCAGCCAGGATCCTCAGTATCCTCCAGGACAGTCCCTAGTTCTCGCTCCTCAGGCAATCTTACTCTCTCTCCTTCTTGCCTACTCGGCCAATAGTCCTCGGTTTCTACTTGGTGTGACAAAGCACTAGGCCCTTTGTCAGTGTCTGAGTCTGGCTCAGGTAGCAGCTCAGGCTAAGACTCTTCAACTGTCAGTTCATCAAGACCCATCTCAGGCAGAGGATGAGCTGTCACAGGCTCTTGCTGCGTATCAATGCTCTGCACCCCATTTCTTGCAGTTTTTCGATTGTGGTTTGCACTTCAAGGAGAGGATTTGTCACATCATCAAGAGGCCACTCCACTTTTTGGGCATGTGCAGCGTGGGTCCAGTTGGGAAGACCTCCACTTTTCACAGCAGTGTTCATCACTATGTTGACTTGGTACCGTCCCCCCATATATATGCTCCCAACACATCTTCCGTATGTGTTTCTTCATCAAGACCCAGTCACCGGGACTGAGGTCATGGCACTGCTCCAGACTTGTAGAGGTGGCAACAGCTTCCACCTGGAAGGACATAGAATGGACTGATACAGCTAGTCTCTTGCAATAGTCAAAAACCATGTCATCTGCAGTGTTCACAAACACATTTGCAAACACTGCAAGTTATGTGATTGCTTTTCCCATGATTATCTTGTACAGAAAGAATCAGTTTTTTCTATCAGAAACACTGCAGAGATTCATTATGACAAGAGGCGACGCATCTTGCCATTTCAAAGATGTCGAGGCACACACTTTGGCCAATTTGGCTTTTACAGTGCCATGGACCTGTTCCACAATGCCAGAAACCTCTGGATGATAACTGTAATACAATCTCTGCTCCTCCTACAAAGCTGAACACAACATTTTCAGGACCTCATTATTGAAATGAGTCCCTCAGTCCGACTCCAGCAACGTTGGTAACCTGACACTTGGTATGAACTCCCTCAACAACAGTTTGGCCACTGTGAGACAATAATTTTTTCTGGTTGGGTAGGCTTCAACACAGCGCTAGAAGATGCATACAATGATCAGGACATATCTCTAAAATTTACTCAAGAGCGCCCTGCCCTTGTTTACCTGCAGATATTCCCCAATTAATTTGTTTTATATGTCATATTTTGTTTTTTAGGCGCTGAATCGATGTCTAGGCGGTCGAGACCTGATTGAATTTAGGATTGGTTTGCATGTACTGCTTTTTAGGGCTGGGCATAGTTTGCGTAGCGCCACTACGCATACTACGCAGAATATTGGAAAAAAAATCGTGGAAAACGGGGGCGCGTCCTGCGGGTCCATGTGCCCAGGACAGGGGTCCCTCGTGCCTGGGCAGATGCCCTGATCTCCCCGGCCTGGTTGGAGCCCTGGAGCCCTGGAGCCCTGGAGCCCTGGAGCCCTGCAGCCCCAGAGCCCTGGAGCCCCAGAGCCCTGCAGTCCCCGAGCCCTGCAGCCCTGCAGCCCCGGAGCCCTGCAGCCCCGGAGCCCTGCAGCCCCGCAGCCCCCGAGCCCCGGAGCCCTGCAGCCCTGCAGCCCCGGAGCCCTGCAGCCCCGGAACCCTGCAGCCCTGGAGCCCTGCAGCCTCGGAGCCCTGTAGCCCCGGAGCCCTGCAGCCCCGGATCCCTGGAGCCTCAGAGCCCTGGAGCCCTGGAGCCTCTGAGCCCTGCGGCCACCGAGCCCTGCAGCCCCGGAACCCTGTAAAGGCAGGCGGGAGCCCTCCCGCGGAGGCTCGGGGCAGGCAGATTGGCGTCATGTCGGTCCCGGCCATCTGCCCTTATTTACCCTTATCCATGTAACTGCATGCAGACCTGACAGACTCGTCCATCCATAGTGTCAACGTATTCGTAAAGCAACTTAAAATAAGCAGTTGAAGCGTAATCCCCTGTAGATGCATCTTCACGCAAAGCTTTATATTCATGTGCGTGGAAACTATTGTCAGTAGGATTCGGGTTTTAGGGGCAACACTGAGCTTAAGCTTGGCTATTGTGGGGACTGTAGGTGAAGACAACCCTAAAAGAAGGATAATTGCAACCCCAGCCACAACTATTAATACTCCTGCTAATATGTGCCTACCCCTGTTGTGTTTATTAGTTTCCATGACTTCTCTGAAATCAGACCATGTGACCAAAACATTTTAGAAAGCAGATTTCTTCAGTCTGCTTTTACTTATACAGATGACAAACAAAATCCATAAATCAAGTGATGAAATAATTTACAAAGTCTTTGTGAGTTTTCCTAATCCCTACTTCATGTTGTTCTAAATGACACCTTTACACTCCTTCAGCAACCAAGAGTCTAGGCCTCAACTTTCCAAACTGTGTGGCGCGACACGTTACTGTGTCGCGCCCCATGCATAGGTGTGTCGTGCGATGCGATGCGATGATGTCAGGGGCAGCCGATATCGGGGAATGTGACTCCAGCCTCGCTCAGTGTTTACATTGTGCAAGGTGGAGTAGCAGCAGAGCCTCATGGTCAGGAGCTCCAGTCAGTTATACCGAGGCCACCGATCCTACCACCCACCCACATACTCCGCTGCTTTACAACTCAGGCTTGTCCCCTACATCAGCAGCACGTGTCGACTTCCGAACACTCAGATGCCCTACCTGCGTACACAGCGATAGCAATCCAGGTGGTGTGAGGGAAGTCCAGTCCAACCCAGTTCCGTATCTCATCCTAAGAGGAACAGGCAAGAACAACCCTCACCTGAATCTCAAACTCAAAGGACTTGTCCTCCTTCCGCTCCAGGTTGATAACTCTCCTGAAAAGCAAACAAAGGCTTCTTAGCAAAAATTGTCCCAGACAAGGGCTCCCAACCGTGACATAAATGTAATAATCCTGTTTCAGCGATAACATTATCACTCGAGCGCAATGCATATCCAAATCCTCCTCGAAATGGGGGAAATTCTCCCCTGCATTGGTATTAACTGCCGAACTTCAGCCATTGAGGGATTCTCACCTGCAGGGGCATTAATCACCGGGCATTATTCACCAGGCTTCAGCCAGTCGAGGCTTTGGCCAGTAAGCGCTTGCAGGCCAAACTACTAGTGTTGGAGTTTGTTTCTGAAGGCCGGTCCGGGAGGACAGCCCTACTACGCACAAACAAGCACTAATAAAGGCTCACCATCGAGACTGCAATGTAATGAGGATTACGGGAATACCTACCGTTCATCCATGCAAAGATCGACATTTGAAAAATTCACAGAGTCCAGCCTATCACTTTTTATCAGTTTTATGAGAGGATACACGACTATTCTCACAGTGGCTCAAATTAGCTTAAGGGCAGTGTTTGGGGCAGGGGGCAAGTTATACGTATGGGTTATCGAGGTTTTTTTCTTGCCACACACTTAGGCCCCGATTAGGATGGCGGACGGACTTTGTCCGTCCGCCATCCTGTTGTAGGAAGGGACCGTCCACCACAGGGGCGGAGGTTCCGTGCGTGCGCCACAGTGGCGGGTGCAACCCGCATTTTTAACATTGCGGCGGGCGGTGCTGACAATGCTAAAAATGCATATTGCGCGGTGCCTGCCATGTTGTACTTTGAAACAGTACCCCCCATGTGCACCCCCACTCCCCCTTCACCCTGGGGGCCAGCAACGGGCCCCCAAAGCAAAGACCGCATGCCACCGCTGGCATCGTAATATGGTTGGCGGTGTCTCGCAGACACCGCCACCATATGTAAGCACTTTTTCCACCGGTCGCGAAAGCGACCGGCGGAAAAGCGGCGGACGGTCTTGCCGTCCGCCGCAGACTCCCCCTCCATCCTAATGTGGCGGGGGGCATTTCTGTGAGGATGGCAGACGGATTGCCCCCGCCGGGTTGGCGGTGGCTACCGCTAGCCCGGCGGGGGCAATCCGTCCACCATCGTAATCGACCCCTTAGTTTGTAGTGTATATTTTTCAAAATTTGTCTTCCTTTTTTTTTTTACTTGCAATCTACTTTTTTGTAGACCAGCTTGCCCACATTTCCAACCGATAGATACAGTTATTGACAATACTAGGCACAATAATGGAGCAAGCCCTGGCAACAGTTGTAGCAAATTTGGGAGCAAGAGTCAGAGTTAAAGGTTTTTTTTGTTTGTGTGTCACGAAGGGCGTTATTACTCCTGTTCCCAGGTCACAAGGGGCAGAGTTACTTCTCTCTTGCTCCGAAGAGGGTTGTCATTTCTCCTCCTTGTGCGTAAAGGTAGACAATACTTCTCCTGTGCATATGCGCATAATTGAAGCCCACAATCAGAATTGCCTTGCTTCTACAAGTGTAGTGCTTTCGGATTATGCATTTGTCCAGGCTTTTCCCAGTAATGGACTATATGTCCCATTCAGAAGCATCCTTCCCGACACTGTGGGGGGACATTTACCTTGCAAATGGTCTCTAAAAAGCACAATTTTGCTTTCATTACCAAATGGCATAGTTTCCCCCAGTACATTAATAATGAGCTACAACATTCCTGCTGGCTCATTTGTTAGTCAAGGTTACCATGCCAAAGTATTTGGGCCTGGTGTGATTTCTAGTGATTTCTCAGTTCTCTCTGTGCAGTTTATGAGATAAACACATTTTCCAATGTAGTAATGTTTTATATGTGCAATATATATCCGTAGATGCGCCGATGCCATGACTGGGTAGAAATGGTTGCCCTTTAGAACAAGGTTCAGTAAGAGGGGATGAGTAGGTACCCCGGAAACCAAGGCAGGAGGCAAGCGCATTGGGACACATGCTAAAAGTACGTGCCCTACAGATGGAGGGCGGGGGCACAGGCACCTAGTCGTTCACTCACCCCAATGGTCAAGGCAGCTTAGGATAAGGTGGTCCTGGGGCCCAAAGAAGACTAAGCAAACATACCTTTGGGGCTGAGGCTGGGTAGGATGGATTGACATCTCCTGTTCATGCTCTGTTACCACCCATGTGGGTTTTCTTCAGATCCATACAAAATATATGTACATTATCTGGGGGTGGGTGTGTGTTGGGGTGTGTGTGGGGGGGGTTGTGTGTGTGTGGGGTTGTGTGTGGGGGTGTGTGTGGGGTTGTGTGTGTGGGGGTGTGTGGGGTGTGGCGTTGTGTGTGGGGGGTTGTGTGTGGGGTAGTGTGTAGGGTTGTGTGTGGGGTTTTGTGTGGGGTTGCGTATGGGGTGGGGTTGTGTGTGGGTGTGTGTGGGGTTGTGTGTGGGGTGGGGTTGTGTGTAGGGGTGTGTGGGGTTGTGTGTGTGGGGTTGTGTGTGTGGTGTAGTGTGTGGGGTTGTGTGTGGGGTTGTGTGTGGGTGTGGGGTTGTGTGTGGGGGTGTGGTTGTGTGTGGGTGTGTGTGGGGTTGCATGTGTGTGGTTGTGTGTGTGTGTGGGTGTGTGTGCAGGGGTGTGTGGGGGGGTTGTGTGTGTGTGGTGTGTGTGTGTGTGTGTGGGTTATGTGTGTGTGGGGTTGTGGGTGGTTCAGGCTAGCTCGCTGTGCTCACTCGCGTTACTGTGTCCCTGAAAAAAAAAACACAAAAAGGTGTATCACCAACATGAAAAGTTTGGAAAGCTGTGGTCACAGAGGTTCAGCTCGAGTTACACTTTGATTCTCCAAATCCTAAATGTATTTCTTTCCTTGCAGCAAAGTATGTCCATTCAGGGAATTAGTACTTCCGATAGGGTACCATGGTTCATTTTGTTCTCCTGAGTATAGGCTTTTCACTTTCGCTGTCACTCCAGCCAGGATCCTCAGTATCCTCCAGGACAGTCCCTAGTTCTCGCTTCTCAGGCAATCTTACTCTCTCTCCTTCTTGCCTACTCGGCCAATAGTCCTCGGTTTCTACTTGGTGTGACAAAGCACTAGGCCCTTTGTTAGTGTCTGAGTCTGGCTCAGGTAGCAGCTCAGGCTAAGACTCTTCAACTGTCAGTTCATCAAGACCCATCTCAGGCAGAGGATGAGCTGTCACAGGCTCTTGCTGCGTATCAATGCTCTGCACCCCATTTCTTGCAGTTTTTCGATTGTGGTTTGCACTTCAAGGAGAGGATTTGTCACATCATCAAGAGGCCACTCCACTTTTTGGGCATGTGCAGCGTGGGTCCAGTTGGGAAGACCTCCACTTTTCACAGCAGTGTTCATCACTATGTTGACTTGGTACCGTCCCCCCATATATATGCTCCCAACACATCCTCCGTATGTGTTTCTTCATCAAGACCCAGTCACCAGGACTGAGGTCATGGCACTGCTCCAGACTTGTAGAGGTGGCAACAGCTTCCACCTGGAAGGACATAGAATGGACCAATACAGCTAGTCTCTGCAATAGTCAAAAACCATGTCATCTGCAGTGTTCACAAACACATTTGCAAACACTGCAAGTTATGTCATTGCTTTTCCCATGATTATCTTGTACAGAAATAATCAGTTTTTTCCATCAGAAACACTGCAGAGATTCATTATGACAAAAGGCAACGCATCTTGCCATTTCAAAGATGTCGAGGCACACACTTTGGCCAATTTGGCTTTTACAGTGCCATGGACCTGTTCCACAATGCCAGAAACCTCCGGATGATAACTGTAATACAATCTCTGCTCCTCCTACAAAGCTGAACACAACATTTTCAGGACCTCATTATTGAAATGAGTCCCTCAGTCCGACTCCAGCAAAGTTGGTAACCTGACACTTGGTATGAACTCCCTCAACAACAGTTTGGCCACTGTGAGACAATCATTTTTTCTGGTTGGGTAGGCTTCAACACAGCGCTAGAAGATGCATACAATGATCAGGACATATCTCTAAAATGTACTCAAGAGCGCCCTGCCCTTGTTTACCTGCAGATATTCCCCAATTAATTTGTTTTATATGTCATATTTTGTTTTTTAGGCGCTGAATTGATGTCTAGGCGGTCGAGACCTGATTGATTTTAGGATTGGTTTGCATGTACTGCTTTTTAGGGCTGGGCATAGTTTGCGTAGCGCCACTACGCATACTACGCAGAATATTGGAAAAAAAATCGCGGAAAACGGGGGCGCGTCCTGCGGGTCTGTGTGCCCGGGACAGGGGTCCCTCGTGCCTGGGCAGATGCCCTGATCTCCCCGGCCTGGTTGGAGCCCTGGAGCCCTGGAGCCCTGGAGCCCTGGAGCCCTGCAGCCCCAGAGCCCTGCAGCCCTGCAGCCCTGGAGCTCCAGAGCCCTGCAGTCCCCGAGCCCTGCAGCCCTGCAGCCCCGGAGCCCTGCAGCCCCGCAGCCCCCGAGCCCCGGAGCCCTGCAGCCCTGCAGCCCTGCAGCCCCGGAGCACTGCAGCCCCGGAACCCTGCAGCCCTGGAGCCCTGCAGCCTCGGAGCCCTGTAGCCCCGGAGCCCTGCAGCCCCGGATCCCTGGAGCCTCGGAGCCCTGGAGCACTGGAGCCCTGGAGCCTCTGAGCCCTGCGGCCACCGAGCCCTGCAGCCCCGGAACCCTGTAATGGAGGCTCGGGGCAGGCAGATTGGCGTCATGTCGGTCCCGGCCATCTGGTCGCACCTTTCCACTCGGCCATCTGGTCGCACCCAATGCTTCCCAATAGGGCGACCAGATGGCCGGGCTTCCCTGGAAGTCCCCATGAGGTGCCATTCGCCTCCCGGATCCCAGCCAGGGCTCCAGGAGGTCAGGCGTGTTTGCGCCTAGGGTCCCCTGAGCCGTGCGGTGCTCACTTGTTTCCAGAAAGAGGGGTAGCCTTCCTCCATATTACTAGGGGCAAGGGTATGCCCAGACACCCTTCCGGGGCTGGTGGTTCACTGTCGGGGACCAGATGGGCGATGACCGGGCAACACCTCCCAGGCGTCTGGGGCTCCCTCCTTCAGCCCGCGGCATGGCAAAGTACCCGGGACAGGCTCCATGGGTCCTGGGCAGTCCTCCCCGTGCCTGAGGCCCAGCGTGGGGTTTCAGAGCACCCCTGAGCCCTGCAGCCCGGGAGCCCTGCAGCCAAGGAGCCCAAAAGCCCGGGAGCCCTGGAGCCCCAGAGCCCTGCAGCCCCGAGCCCTGCAGCCCTGGAGCCCTGCAGCCCTGGAGCCCTGCAGCCCCCGAGACCTGCAGCCCAGGAGCCCTGCAGCCCTGGAGCCCGGGAGCCCTGGAGCCCTGGAGCCCTGGAGCCCTGGAGCCCCGGAGCCCTGCAGCCCCCGAGCCCTGCAGCCCCGGAGCCCTGCAGCCTGGGAGCCCCGGAGCCCTGCAGCCCCGGAGCCCTGCAGCCCGGGAGCCCGGGAGCCCTGCAGCCCTGGAGCCCCGGAGCCCTGCAGCCCCGAGCCCTGCAGCCCCGGTGCCCTGCAGCCCCATAGCCCCTGAGCCCTGGAGCCCCGGAGCCCTGCAGCCCTGCATTCCCAGAACCCTGCAGCCCCGGAGCCCTGCAGCCTCGGAGCCCTGCAGCCCCGGAGCCCTGCAGCCCCGGATCCCTGGAGTCCTGGAGCCCTGGAGTCCTGGAGCCTCTGAGCCCTGTGGCCCCGAGCCCTGCAGCCCCGGAGCCCTGGAAGGGCAGGCGGGAGCCCTCCCGCGGAGGCTCGGGGCAGGCAGATGGGCGTCATGTCGGTCCCGGCCATCTGGTCGCACCTTTCCACTCGGCCATCTGGTCGCACCCAATGCTTCCCAATAGGGCGACCAGATGGCCGGGCTTCCCTGGAAGTCCCGATGAGGTGCCATTCCCCTCCCGGATCCCAGCCAGGGCTCCAGGAGGTCGGGCGTGTTTGCGCCTAGGGTCCCCTGAGCCGTGCAGTGCGCACTTGTTCCCAGAAAGAGGGGTAGCCTTCCTCCGGATTACTAGGGGCAAGGGTTTGCCCGGACACCCTTCCGGGGCTGGCATTTCCCTGCCGGAGACCAGATGGGCGATGACCGGGCAACACCTCCCAGGGGTCCGGGGCTCCCTCCTCCAGCCCGCGGCGTGGCAAAGTACCTGGGACAGGCTCCATGGGTCCCGGGCAGACCTCTCCATGCCTGAGGCCCAGCGTGGGGTTTCAGAGCACCCCTGAGCCCTGCAGCCCGGGAGCCCTGCAGCCAAGGAGCCCAAAAGCCCGGGAGCCCTGGAGCCCCAGAGCCCTGCAGCCCCCGAGCCCTGCAGCCCTGGAGCCCTGCAGCCCTGGAGCCCTGCAGCCCCCGAGACCTGCAGACCTGCAGCCCCGGAGCCCTGCAGCCCTGCAGCCCCGGAGCCCTGCAGCCCCTCAACCCTGCAGCCCCGCAGTCCTGCAGCCTCGGAGCGCTGTAGCCCCGGAGCCCTGCAGCCCCGGATCCCTGGAGCTTCGCAGCCCTGGAGCCCTGGAGCCTCTGAGCCCTGCGGCCCCCAAGCCCTGCAGCCCCAGGGCTGCAGGTCTCGGGGCTGCAGGGCTCTGGGGCTCCAGGGCTCCCAGGCTGCAGGGCTCCGGGGCTGCAGGGGTCCGAGGCTCCCGGGCTGCAGGGGACTGGCGCCAGTCAACCCCTTCCACTCTGGTCAGACCACTGGGGGACACGAGCTGCCAGGGCCGCTCGGCCTTCGCTCTGCTGGGTAGGGTGAACCCTCAAGTCAGAGGGTCAATGCGGGGTGGAAGCTCTTTGCTTGAAACAACAGCCGAGGCTGACCAAGCAGTCCATCCCTAAACGGACCAAGAGTGCCCAATCGATCAGAGTACAGCCATGGCATCCCCTGACAGGCCGCCCTGCACAGGGGGTATGCTGGCTTAGCATCCCCTGCCTGCCTGCCCCCCAGGGTAAGCAGACTCAGAGAAAAAGGACCATCGGCGAGGGGCTGAGAGGCAGGAGCATCCCCGGGCCCCGGGGCACCGGCGGGCAGGCCCCAGGACTGCCTTTCCCCTCTCAGCATGGCCGGACCTCACGGAGGTCTGCCTGAGAAAACTCAGAGAAAAAGGACCATCGGCAAGGGGCTGAGAGGCAGGAGCATCCCTAGGCCCCTGGGGGCCCCGGTGGGCGGGCCCCGGGACTGCCTTCCCCCTCTCAGCATGCCCAAACCTCACGGAGGTCTGCCTGAGAAAACTCGGAGAAAAAGGACCATTGGCAACGGGCTCAGAGGCAGGAGCGTCCCCGGGCCCCTGGGGGCCCCGGCGAGGGGGCCCCAGGATTGCATTTCCCCTCTCAGCATGGCCGGACCTCACGGAGGTCTGCCTGAGAAAACTCAGAGAAAAAGGACCATCGGCAAGGGGCTGAGAGGCAGGAGCGTACCCAGGCCCTGGGACTGCCTTCCCCTGATTCAGAATCGCCGGAGGTCTGACTGACCCTCTCCTTATTAATCTGGAGAAGAATTACCCCACTTTCTGGCGTCCGGGGCTCCCTCCTCCAGCCCGCGGAGTGGCAAAGTACCCAGGACGGGCTCCATGGGTCCGGGGCAGTCCTCCACTTGCCTGAGTCCCAGCGTGGGGTTTCAGAGACCCCCTGAGCCCTGCAGCCCGGGAGCCCTGAAGCCCTGCAGCCCCGGAGCCCTGCAGCCCCGTAGCCCTGCCGCCTGGGAGCCTCGGAGCCCTGCAGCCTCGGAGCCCCGGAGCCCCGCAGCCCTGGAGCGCGGGAGCCCCGGGAGCCCTGGAGCCCTGCATCCCTCAGAGCCCTGCAGCCCCCGAGCCCTGGAGTCTCAGAGCCCTGCAGCCCCGGAGCCCTGCAGCCCCGTAACCCTGCACCCCGGAGCCCTACAGCCTCGGAAGCCTGCAGCCCCGGAGCCCTGCAGCCCCAAGCCCTGCAGCCCCGGATCCCTGGAGCCTCTGAGCCCTGCAGCCCCCAAGCCCTGCCGCCCCGGAGCCCTGGAAGGGCAGGCGGGATCCCTCCCGTGGAAGCTCGGGCAGGCAGATTGGCGTCATGTCGGTCCCGGCCATCTGGTTGCACCTTTCCACTCGGCCATCTGGTCGCACCCAATGCTTCCCAATGAGGCGACCAGATGGCCGGGCTTCCCTGGAAGTCCCGATGAGGTGCCATTCACCTCCCGGATCCCAACCAGGGCTCCAGGAGGTCGGGCGTGTTCGCGCCTAGGGTCCCCTGAGCCGTGCGGTGCTCACTTGTTCCCAGAAAGAGGGGTAGCCTTCCTCCGGATTACTAGGGACAAGGTACTCTGGGACACCTCTCGGCCTAGCGGTCCTCAGCCTGCAGCTGGACGGGCCAGGATGCTGCCCCAGCCCTGAGTCCGTCCCCGGTACTTGCGCATGCCGGGATGGACGGGGTCCGGGAGGGCCCGGGGAGGTGTCCCTTGCACTTCTGGGCCTGGGGGCCCCCTTACTAGCTCCAGGTGCCCTGCCGGGCCCGGGGTAGGGTGCTCTGGCCCTGGGCCCCGTCCCCCGGCCTGCTGGCACTGCCAAAAGCCCGGGACGTGGTCCATCACAGCACCCTCTGGTTTACCACTGCCACCCTCTGGTTCACCACTGACACCCTCTGGTTCATCACAGCACCCTCTGGTTCACAACTGCACCTTCTGGTTCATCACAGCACCCTCTGGTTCACCACTGCCACCCTCTCGTTCACCACTGCCACCCTCTGGTTCATCACAGCACCCTCTGGTTCACAACTGCACTTCTGGTTCATCACAGCACCCTCTGGTTCACCACTGTAGATTATGGGGAGAAAGCACACCTGCCCAGCCTCAACCGGGGGCTGGTTAATGTGTTACTGAATTTAAGCTTCAAGTACGGCACCTGCTTCCTTATCTGTAAGTGCTTCCTGTTGTGGTTTAATTTTTGTGACAGCTTGGAGCATTGTGCCATACTTGTAGCTATTTTCTGACCCTGCTTCGAGGGTCAGAGGAGGGTCAGAGAATAGTTGCAAGTAGGCAACAACTCTGGAGGCGCTGCTCAGGAAGCACTTACAGGGTTACAGCAGGTGCCCAAGTTGAAGTTAATTTCTTTGTAACCATTTTGTAAATGGTTACAAAGAAATTAGCTTCAACTTGGGCACCTGCTTTAACCCTGTAAGTGCTTCATGTACTTCAGTTTTTGAAAATCCGTCCCGCATGCGAATCCGTGGATTTTTCTGCAATTTCGCGAGATTCGCGGACCGCGAAATTGCAGAAAATCCACAAATTCCGCGCACGGAACGGATTTTTTGCCCATGCTTAGTAAAGAATAACCTGTTGTTAAAATAAAATAGGGTCTGTGTTGTGCTGGCTGAGCGGGATGTGGTGTGTATCTTAGACCAGAGAAGGTTCCACGTGTCTACGGAAAGATCAAGACCCAAGTCCCTTTCCCAAAGAAGTTCCAAAGAGGACTTTATTCTAATAGAAGGGGAGTGGGAAATAAGCTTGTAAATGGCAGCTGCTTTAAATTGGGTGGAAAAATCAACGAGGGTGGGAAATGGAAGGGAAGGAGCGGGAGATGAAAAAGAAATGGGATTGATAGGGTTAAAGAAACAGGTGAGGGTATCTCTAAGGATACTGTAGTGAGAGGAGTGGTAAGGGGAAACATCATATAAGGATTGAAGGGGGGCGTGGCTAAGCACGCAATGGCGGCGGACGTTCCCAGGTAGAGCTCCGTGCAAAGCTCCCCTACCACAGGCCGTTTCTCCGAGACAATTGCCTGCTTTTGGCCCACAACATCATCGAAGCTACCTAAGGCGATCCTCGGCCCTCCTGTGAAATCTGGGGGCGATCGGATGCTGCTAACTGCTCCGACGGAGGTGAAGAACAGGTGCCCCTCCGGCAGGCTCCCCCGACCGGCGTGCGTGTTCACGCGAGACCGGGGTTGAGCCTCGTCCACAAGGCCCGGACACCATGAGCTACAGTGCGAGGCCTCCAACCCTCGAGCACTGTGAAATTGCCCCAATCGGTGAGGTGTCGGGTCTCCAAGTTAACTGGACAAAATCAGGGGTATATTCTTTTGCTGCTGACACGCCGGAATGTGATATTATAGTCCTGGGTGAGTGACTCCTTTGGTATCCAACCACTTTTCGCTATTTAGGAATTTATATATATTGTGATCCCATTGACTTGTTAGAGGGCAACCTCACAAGGGCAATCTCATCGCTCACGGCTCAGGTAATTTCTTGGAACTCCCTCCCACTCAATGTCCCAAGTCGAATTACGTTGACAAAAATGATTGCACTGCCTAAATGACTCTATTTTTATGCCAACCTTCCTGTTAATGTCCCGGCCCGAACTTTTCGAGAGTTGGAAACTTTGAACAGACGATTGATATGGAACACGGGGCGGCCCCGGATTGCGCTGAGGGCATTATATGCTTCAGCGAAAAATGGAGGGTTAGCTGTTCCTTATCAGGAGCTCTATTACTTGGCTGCGCAGCTGCAGTGGGCTGCCTACTGGCTAAGTGGGATGAACCTAGGTGATACTGCCACGGACGACACTGTCATGACGATTGCACAGATCCACGCTTTATTTCATCCCTTAGCTAAGGTCCGCTGCCCTGAGCAACTATACCTTGCAGTGGCGCGGAAGTGCTACGTGAGGAGCCTGAAACTCACAAGCTCCACCAAACCATATGCTCCAAATCTACCATTACTGGGGACACCCTGAGAAGGCAGCGCACTCTCGGAGACGGCATTAAGCAGATGGACACGAGCTGAGTTGAAGGGACTGGGGAACCTGTTTGCAGAGGGTGCCTTACTTCCATTCGAGACCGTAGCAGCCAACACGGGGATACCGGTTGGTCAATTCCTCACACACGCAGTGATCACGCACTTATTAACGCAAGCCTGGTATGACCTAGCGGAAGAACTGCCAACCCACCTGCTGATACAGTATTTACACATGATGGGGAATGGCTCCCACATAGTACACTGGCTCGCACAGGCCCTGCACACGCATACTCAATTTTCCTCACAGCGCTTGCGAGACAAATGGACCGCAGATAGGGGTCGAGACTGGACCTATAAAGAATGGGCGAAGGTGCTGGTTGGTGCGCTGAATGTTCCACGCATCTCCCGCTTTAAGATTATCCAATACTATATTGTACATCACGCGTATTTATCCCCGGATAAAATAAACCCCTATTTTGGCCTTGACACAACAACATGCCCCAGGTGCGGACTAGTGGATGCGCAATTTCTGCATATGCTCTGGTCGTGCCCTCTCCTACACGATTACGGGAAGGCAGTATCAGCCTCTCTAGCGGCGGGAACGGAAAGCAGCCTACCGCACACGTGGGAAGCTTGTTTTTTGGGCTTATTTAAGCGGACAAAACAGACAAAGGT
This sequence comes from Lissotriton vulgaris, assembly GCF_964263255.1. Classification (NCBI taxonomy): domain Eukaryota; kingdom Metazoa; phylum Chordata; class Amphibia; order Caudata; family Salamandridae; genus Lissotriton; species Lissotriton vulgaris. The sequence continues at coordinate 674,474,740 of NC_141699.1, read as the reverse complement.
CCCGGCTAGATTTTGGGATCTTGGTCTAATAACGGCGAAACGACTAATTACCAAGCGCTGGAAGAATGGCGAACCTCCCCAAGCAATACACTGGCGTAATTCGTTTGACAATTGGGCTAAGGCGGAGAGTGTAGGCTTGCACAGGGAAGAGACAGCGGGGCTCCGTGTGTATCCCATAGCCCAGGATTGGGATAACACCCTGGCTACTTTTCACCAAGCGTGCCTACAGGGATGTATTATTTAGCCTCTCTTCCACCTTTAGACAGTATTTCGACTCCCTCCTCCACCCACCTTTCTCCCCTGCTGACTCTAGGTCGAGATCTTTGCCGAACTTCCCTCACTCCCCCACCTCACTGCGGCTGTTGCGCGCCGTGCTGGATGACTCCCACTGCTGATACAGTGACTCACATGCCCGCCCTTACCCATACCCCCCTCTCTTTGTTTTGACATTACTCAGTTCCCAGTCCCCATATTTTTAGGTTCTTCCTCACAGTTTATTGTTATGAACAAACGGTTTTGAATATAGATTGCATTACAGAGCGCTTTGAACTTTGCTGGGTAACTGTAGAAGTGGCCGTGAGTGCACAGCCACAGTTGTCCTCAGGGACGGGCGCTTTTCTTTTGGGAACAAAGCAGGGGACACACCCTGGAATTGGGCGACATTGTTGACCGATACACACAACCTCACATATCGATAGTCCTGTCCTCCCCTTTCACACCCTTCCTCTTGATTAGGACGTCACTCGCTGACTATAATGCACCAGACCTGGCTCGCTGGCAGTACATTCAACACACTTCCAGCACGCCTGATTCCTCTTGATTCATCAGTTACTTAACACAGGTACCCCAAGCTAACCATTTAATTTGAGGGATGTTGGTGGAAGGATAGATTATTCTGGCAAACTGTTGTCGTTGTTATGTAGTCTCATACAGCTATGTTCAACAATCTTGTCATGTTGTTCTTACAACTTTGTGTTTATTTCACTATCACGTATGGAAAACTGATATGACATGCCATGTATATCCTGCAATACCGCTGTGCTACCTATTTTCATAAAACAAATGCAATAAAAGATATTCAAACCAAAAAATCATATAATGATTGAAGCTCAGAAAAGGATAAAAAAAATCATCTTTCTTCAGTTGCTGAGGGGAGGTAATGCCTTTATCGATCCATTCCTTCCAAAATAAAGCGCGATTATTAATCTTAAAGTTCTTATTATACCAGAAAGGTAGATCTAGAGAAAGGGTGGTGGAAGGGAAGTGCGCAGTAAGTGAGGAGAAAATTAAAGCCTTAGAGTGACAAGAGTAGGAAAGGACATGCGTTTCGGGGGTGAAGTGAGCTGGATAGCTGAGAGAAGAGAAAAATTAGAACATTGGGCCTGTTCAAGAGCGCTCCACGCAGTGCATGGTGAGGCGATGGAATCGTACAAAAAAGTCCAAATTTGTTTAAAAGAAAAAGCGGAATGATATCTCCGGAGATTAGGGAAATTAACACCTCCTAGATGTTTCGGAGATTGAAGACGGGCTAGTGAAATTCTAGGTTTACGATTGTTCCAAAGGAATTTGATGAGCAAACAATTAATAGTGCGAAAGAAAGTGTTAGGAAGAGAGATGGGGAGCATGGAGAGATAAAAATTAATATTGGGGAGAAACATCATTTTAATCGTGGCCAACCTACCCCACCAAGTAAGGAGGAGACCAATTATCAGTGAGGGCTGTAATTATTTTAAGAATTTCAGTATGATTAAGTTTAATGAGGTCTTTAAGGTTACTACAATATAAAATACCAAGACATTTAATGTGAGACGGAGACCAATCAAAACCAGAAACAGTAAACATTGAGGGGAGACAGAATTTATTGAGAGGTAAGATTTCTGATTAGTCAACATTCAATTTGTACCCCGAAATACTAGAATAAGACTTCAATAAATAAAAAAAGGTCGGTAAGGAAACATTTGGGTTGGAAATAAAAAGGAGAATATCGTCGGCATAGGCAGTAAATTTAATATCGACATTTTGGAAGTGAAAACCCGTATAATCTTTAGAATGTCTAATGGTCTCTAAAAAGGGTTCAAGAGTTGAAATAAAAAGAAGGGGAGAAAGAGGACAGCCATGTCTGGTGCCTCTGAGAAGAGGGAAGTGTCGAGATTGACAACCATTTACCAAGACCGATGTAGAAGGAGCAGAATATAAAATGTTAATGAAGTTAATGATAGTGGGGCTGAAACCGTGCCATTTTAAAGACCCGAATATAAAATCCCAATTAACCCTATCAAACGCTTTTTCAGCATCTAAGGTAATAGCTGCAATAGGGGCATCGGATTTTGAGACTAAGTGTATGATATTGAGAAGTGTGCATGAATTGTCTGTAATAGAGCGTCCCTTCACAAAACCAGATTGGTATATGTTAACTAATTTAGGAATGACCTTATTAATGCGGATGGCAAGAAGTTTAGCATACATTTTACAATCTGTGTTTATTAAGGAGATTGTTCTATAATTCTTACAAAGAGAGGGGTCTTTATCGTTTTTTGGGTATTAAACACAACATTGCTTGTGTAAAAGAGCCATGTGACTTGCCAGAGAATAAAAAGGAGTTAATAAGTGACAAAAGATGGGGGATCATGAATGCTTTGAAATGTAGGAACAAACAAACAGAAAAGCCATCCGGCCCAGGAGTTTTATCTTTAGGTAATAAGGCTATGGCCTCCAAATGTTCAGTAGCAGAAATGGGAGCATCAAGGGAAGTGAGATCTGGAATGCTTTCAGGAGATTTAGGGATGTTTTGGAAGAAAGAATCAATAAGATCAGAAGATGGGTTAGTCTCAGGAGTATTAAGAGAGGAGTAATATTCTGAAAAACAGTCAAGGATGGCAGAATCTGAGAAGTGAAGAGTTCCAGAATCATCTTTGATGGCTGCAATTTTAGATTTTTATTTCTTAATCTTAAGATAGTTTGCTAGAGATCTGCAGGCTTTATTACGACCACCATACATTTTAGCGTTAAATTTGAGAAGGATGTTGCTGGACGAATCCCAAGAAATTTGGTTGTATTGCATTTTGGCCTGAATAAGAAGAGGTAGAATATCATGACCATTAGAAGTAAATTATTTGTGCTCCAGGGCTTTAATTTGTTTAAGTAGCGATAGAGAGTGTGAAAGGGCCTTCTTTTTTTTCCGGGATACAAAGTCATTGATAAAACCCCTAGCAGAGGCTTTAAAAATAACGTGAAATTGAGAGCCAGAACCCAGGTTCTGTTGAAAAAACTCCTGGGCAAATGAAAGAAATTGATCAGAGAATTGTGCATCAAGAAGAAGGGAATTGTTAAAGCGCCACCCCTTGGATGCATAAGAAGGAAGAGGATAGCTCATATCGATAATTACAGGGGCATGGTCAGATAAAAGTATAGAACCAATCTCGACTTTAATCATGAATTGGAATGCAGATTGTGTAAGAAAGATGTAGTCAATCCAAGAATGTGATTTGTGAGATGGAGAAAAGAAAGAAAATTCGAAAGTATCAGGGTGAGACGTGCGCCAGGAATCTAGTAATCCTCTATTGGTAATGGTTTTGAAAAAACCTTTCTACATCCTATTCGGGACATATCTGGTCTGGGATTTCCTATCACGGAAAGGGTCTATGAGTTGATTACAATCCCGAAACAAGATTAAGTGCTCAGCTGTATGTGAAGAAAGAAAGGTGGAAAGGTCGCTCCAGAAAGATACATCCACTCCGTTGGGGCAGTATACATTACAAAAGGATAACTGGTGATTGTTAACAGTAACATCTAAATATAACCATCTACCATCAGTGTCTGAAAATGTGTTCTGTAATACAACATTTAAAGATTAATGAAACAAAATAAGCACTCCATTCCTATTATTGACAGCAGAAGAGCAAAAGATTTCACCAACCCAATGCTTACGTAACAGAGATAAATCTTCGTTTTTGATATGTGACTCTTTCAACATTGCAATTTGACAATTCAATCTAGCGAGGTGCGATAACACCCGTTGACGTTTAATGGGATTGCGCAATCCCTTAACATTCCACGTTATAATACGAAGTCCTTTCATAAAATGAAGAAATAAAGAGATAGGAAGTTGATAGGTAATCTAGAAGGAAGGAAACCATTAACAGTGAGTGACTTGAAATTAAGAAATGAATAGGCTGGAAACGTAAATAAAAGATATAAGAAGAAATAAGAGAGAAAGAAAAGGAAGAGTTGGAAATGGAAGAAATAACACAGCAACTTATGGAAGAAAACATGGTGAAAAAAGAAAAAGAGACAACAAAGTCTGAGAATTAAAAGTATAGAAGAGGACCCAAAAAAGAAGAAGAAGAAAAAAAGAGAAGAAAGAAAGGAAGGTGCAGAAAAGGGTACGGGGGGACCAGATGGGCGATGACTTCGCAACACCTCCCAGGCGTCCGGGGCTCCCTCCTCCAGCCCGCGGCGTGGCAAAGTACCCGGGACGGTCTCCATGGGTCCAGGGCAGTCCTCCCCGTGCCTGAGGCCCAGCGTGGGGTTTCAGAGCCCCCCTGAGCCCTGCAGCCCAGGAGCCCTGCAGCCCCAGAGCCCTGCAGCCCGGGAGCCTCGGAGCGCTGCAGCTCCAGAACCCTGCAGCCCGAGAGCCCTGCAGCCCTGGAGCCCTGGAGCCCCGGAGCCCTGCAGCCCCGAGCCCTGCAGCCCCCGAGCCCTGCAGCCCCCGAGCCCTGCAGCCCCGAGCCGCAGAGCCCTGGAGCCCGGGAGCCCTGGAGCCCGGGAGCCCGAGAGCCCGAGAGCCCTGGAGCCCCGGAGCCCTGCAGCCCCAGAGCCCTGCAGCCCGGGAGCCTCGGAGCCCTGCAGCCTTGGAACCCTGCAGCCCGGGAGCCCTGCAGCCCTGGAGTCCTGGAGCTCCGGAGCCCTGCAGCCCCGAGCGCTGCAGCCCCCAAGCCCTGCAGCCCCTGAGCCCTGCAGCCCCGGAGCCCTGACACCCCGCAGCCGCAGAGCCCTGGAGCCCAGTAGCCCTGCAGCCCCGGAGCCCTGCAGCCCCGGAACCCTGCAGCCCAGAGCCCTGCAGCCTCAGAGCCCTGCAGCCCCGGGGCCCTGCAGCCCCGGATCCCTGGAGCCTCGGAGCCCTGAAGCCGTGGAGCCCTGGAGCCTCTGAGCCCTGCGGCCCACGAGAACTGCAGCCCGGAGCCCTGGAAGGGCAGGCGGGAGCCCTCCTGCGGAGGCTCGGGCAGGCAGATTGGCGTCATGTCGGTCCCGGCCATCTGGTCGCACCTTTCCACTCGGCCATCTGGTCGCACCCAATGCTTCACAATAGGGCGACCAGATGGCCGGGCTTCCCTGGAAGTCCCGATGAGGTGCCATTCCCCTCCCGGATCCCAGCCAGGGCTCCAGGAGGTTGGGCGTGTTTGCGCCTAGGGTCCCCTGAGCCGTGTGGTGCGCACTTGTTCCCAGAAAGAGGGGTAGCCATCCTCCGGATTACATGGGGCAAGGGTATTCCCGGACACCCTTCCGGGGCTGGCGGTTCCCTGCCGGGGACCAGATGGGAGATGACCGGGTAACACCTCCCAGGCGTCCGGGGCTCCCTCCTCCAGCCCGCGGCGTGGCAAAGTACCCGGGACGGTCTCCATGGGTCCAGGGCAGTCCTCCCCGTGCCTGAGGCCCAGCGTGGGGTTTCAGAGCCCCCCTGAGCCCTGCAGCCCAGGAGCCCTGCAGCCCCAGAGCCCTGCAGCCCGGGAGCCTCGGAGCGCTGCAGCTCCGGAACCCTGCAGCCCGAGAGCCCTGCAGCCCTGGAGCCCTGGAGCCCCGGAGCCCTGCAGCCCCGAGCCCTGCAGCCCCCGAGCCCTGCAGCCCCCGAGCCCTGCAGCCCCGAGCCGCAGAGCCCTGGAGCCCGGGAGCCCTGGAGCCCGGGAGCCCTGCAGCCCGAGAGCCCTGGAGCCCCGGAGCCCTGCAGCCCCAGAGCCCTGCAGCCCGGGAGCCTCAGAGCCCTGCAGCCCTGGAACCCTGCAGCCCGGGAGCCCTGCAGCCCTGGAGCCCTGGAGCTCCGGAGCCCTGCAGCCCCGAGCGCTGCAGCCCCCAAGCCCTGCAGCCCCTGAGCCCTGCAGCCCCGGAGCCCTGACACCCCGCAGCCGCAGAGCCCTGGAGCCCAGTAGCCCTGCAGCCCCGGAGCCCTGCAGCCCCGGCACCCTGCAGCCCGGAGCCCTGCAGCCTCAGAGCCCTGCAGCCCCGGGGCCCTGCAGCCCCGGATCCCTGGAGCCTCGGAGCCCTGAAGCCGTGGAGCCCTGGAGCCTCTGAGCCCTGCGGCCCCCGAGAACTGCAGCCCGGAGCCCTGGAAGGGCAGGCGGGAGCCCTCCTGCGGAGGCTCGGGCAGGCAGATTGGCGTCATGTCGGTCCCGGCCATCTGGTCGCACCTTTCCACTCGGCCATCTGGTCGCACCCAATGCTTCACAATAGGGCGACCAGATGGCCGGGCTTCCCTGGAAGTCCCGATGAGGTGCCATTCCCCTCCCGGATCCCAGCCAGGGCTCCAGGAGGTTGGGCGTGTTTGCGCCTAGGGTCCCCTGAGCCGTGTGGTGCGCACTTGTTCCCAGAAAGAGGGGTAGCCATCCTCCGGATTACATGGGGCAAGGGTATTCCCGGACACCCTTCCGGGGCTGGCGGTTCCCTGCCGGGGACCAGATGGGAGATGACCGGGTAACACCTCCCAGGCGTCCGGGGCTCCCTCCTCCAGCCCGCCGTGTGGCAAAGTACCCGGGACGGGCTCCATGGGTCCCGGGCAGTCCTCCCCGTGCCTGAGGCCCAGCATGGGGTTTCAGAGCCAACCTGAGCCCTGGAGCCCGGGAGCCCTGCAGCCCTGGAGCCCGGGAGCCCGGGAGCCCTGGAGCCTTGGAGCCCCGGAGCCCTGCAGCCCCCGAGCTCTGCAGCCCCGGAGCCCTGCAGCCCGGGAGCCTCAGAGCCCTGCAGTCCCGGAGCCCTGCAGCCCGGGAGCCCTGCAGCCCTGGATCCCTGGAACCCCGGAGCCCAGCAGCCCCCGAGCCCGGCAGCCCTGGAGCCCCGGAGCCCTGGAGCCCCGGAGCCCTGCAGCCCCGGAGCCCTGCTGTCCCGGAACCCTGCAGCCCCGGAGCCCTGCAGCCTCGGAGCCCTGCAGCCCCGGAGCCCTGCAGCCCCGGATCCCTGGAGCCTCGGAGCCCTGGAGCCCTGGAGCCCTGGAGCCTCTGAGCCCTGCGGCCCCCAAGCCCTGCAGCCCCGGAGGCCTGGAAGGGCAGGCGGGAGCCCTCCTGCGGAGGCTCAGGGCAGGCAGATTGGCGTCATGTCGGTCCCGGCCATCTGGTCGCACTTTTCCACTCGGCCATCTGGTCGCACCCAAAGCTTCCCAATAGGGCGACCAGATGGCCGGGCTTCCCTGGAAGTCCCGATGAGGTACCATTTGCCTCCCGGATACTAGCCAAAGCTCCAGGAGGTCGGGCGTGTTTTCCCCTAGGGTCCCCTGAGCCGTGCTGTGCGCACTTGTTCCCTGAAAGAGGGGTAGCCTTCCTCCAGGGTTTTCGGTTCCCTGCCGGGGTCCAGATTGGCGATGACCGGGCAACACCTCCCAGTGTCTGGGGCTCCCTCCTCCAGCCCGTGGCATGGCAAAGTACCCGGGACGGGCTCCATGGGTCCCGGGCAGTCCTCACCGTGCCTGAGGCCCAGCATGGGGTTTCAGAGCCCCCGGGAGCCCTGCAGCCCTGGAGCCCGGGAACCCTGGAGCCCTGGAGCCCCGGAGCCCTGCAGCCCCGGAGCCTCGAAGCCCTGCTGCCCCAGAGCCCTGCAGCCCGGGAGCCCTGCAGCCCTGGATCCCTGGAACCCCGGAGCCCAGCAGCCCCCGAGCCCGGCAGCCCTGGAGCCCCGGAGCCCTGGAGCCCCGGAGCCCTGCAGCCCCGGAGCCCTGCTGTCCCGGAACCCTGCAGCCCCGGAGCCCTGCAGCCTCGGAGCCCTGCAGCCCCGGAGCCCTGCAGCCCCGGATCCCTGGAGCCTCGGAGCCCTGGAGCGGTGGAGCCTCTGAGCCCTGCGGCCCCCAAGCCCTGCAGCCCCGGAGGCCTGGAAGGGCAGGCGGGAGCCCTCCTGCGGAGGCTCAGGGCAGGCAGATTGGCGTCATGTCGGTCCCGGCCATCTGGTCGCACTTTTCCACTCGGCCATCTGGTCGCACCCAAAGCTTCCCAATAGGGCGACCAGATGGCCGGGCTTCCCTGGAAGTCCCGATGAGGTACCATTTGCCTCCCGGATACTAGCCAAAGCTCCAGGAGGTCGGGCGTGTTTTCGCCTAGGGTCCCCTGAGCCGTGCTGTGCGCACTTGTTCCCTGAAAGAGGGGTAGCCTTCCTCCAGGGCTTTCGGTTCCCTGCCGGGGTCCAGATTGGCGATGACGGGGCAAGACCTCCCAGGTGTCCGGGGCTCCCTCCTCCAGCCCGTGGCGTGGCAAAGTACCCGGGACGGGCTCCATGGGTCCCGGGCAGTCCTCACCGTGCCTGAGGCCCAGCATGGGGTTTCAGAGCCCCCGGGAGCCCTGCAGCCCTGGAGCCCGGGAGCCCTGGAGCCCCGGAGCCCTGCAGCCCCGGAGCCTCGGAGCCCTGCAGCCCCGGAGCCCTGCAGCCCGGGAGCCCTGCAGCCCTGGATCCCTGGAACCCCGGAGCCCAGCAGCCCCCGAGCCCGGCAGCCCTGGAGCCCCGGAGCCCTGGAGCCCCGGAGCCCTGCAGCCCCGGAGCCCTGCTGTCCCGGAACCCTGCAGCCCCGGAGCCCTGCAGCCTCGGAGCCCTGCAGCCCCGGAGCCCTGCAGCCCCGGATCCCTGGAGCCTCAGAGCCCTGGAGCCCTGGAGCCCTGGAGCCCTGGAGCCTCTGAGCCCTGCGGCCCCCAAGCCCTGCAGCCCCGGAGGCCTGGAAGGGCAGGCGGGAGTCCTCCTGCGGAGGCTCAGGGCAGGCAGATTGGCGTCATGTCGGTCCCGGCCATCTGGTCGCACTTTTCCACTCAGCCATCTGGTCGCACCCAAAGCTTCCCAATAGGGCGACCAGATGGCCGGGCTTCCCTGGAAGTCCCGATGAGGTACCATTTGCCTCCCGGATACTAGCCAAAGCTCCAGGAGGTCGGGCGTGTTTTCGCCTAGGGTCCCCTGAGCCGTGCTGTGCGCACTTGTTCCCTGAAAGAGGGGTAGCCTTCCTCCAGGGCTTTCGGTTCCCTGCCGGGGTCCAGATTGGCGATGACCGGGCAACACCTCCCAGGTGTCCGGGGCTCCCTCCTCCAGCCCGTGGCGTGGCAAAGTACCCGGGACGGGCTCCATGGGTCCCGGGCAGTCCTCACCGTGCCTGAGGCCCAGCATGGGGTTTCAGAGCCCCCGGGAGCCCTGCAGCCCTGGAGCCCGGGAACCCTGGAGCCCTGGAGCCCCGGAGCCCTGCAGCCCCGGAGCCTCGGAGCCCTGCAGCCCCGGAGCCCTGCAGCCCTGGAGTCTTGGAGCCCTGGAGCCCTGCAGTCCTCGGAGCCCTGCAGCCCCGAGCCCTGGAGTCCCGGAGCCCTGCAGCCCCGGAGCCCTGGAGCCTCGGAGCCCTGCAGCCCCTGAGCCCTGCAGCCCCTGAGCCCTGCAGCCCTGCAGCCCTGCAGCCCCGGAGCCCTGCAGCCCCGAGCCCCGGATCCCTGGAGCCTCGGAGCCCTGCGGCCCCCGAGCCCTGCAGCCCCGGAGCCCTGGAAGGGCAGGCGGGAGCCCTCCCGTGGAGGCTCGGGCAGGCAGATTGGCGTCATGTTGGTCCCGGCCATCTGGTCGCACCTTTCCACTCGGCCATCTGGTCGCACCCAATGCCTCCCAATGGGGCGACCAGATGTCTGGGCTTCCCAGGAAGTCCCCATGAGGTGCCGTTCGCCTCCTGGATCCCAGCCAGGGCTCCAGGAGGTCGGGCGTGTTCGCGCCTAGGGTGCCCTGAGCCGTGCGCTGCGCACTTGTTCCCAGAAAGAGGGGTAGCCTTCCTCTGGATTACTAGGGACAAGGTACTCTGGGATGCCTCTCGGCCTAGCGGTCCTCAGCCGGCAGCTAGACGGGTCAGGATGCCGCCCCAGACCCTTGTCCGTCCCGGGTCCTGCCACGTGGCAGGATGCCCTGAATGGGGTCTGGGAGGGGCCGGGGAGGTGTCCCCTGCACCTCTGGGCCTGGGGGCCCCCTTACTAGCTCCAGGTGCCCTGCCGGGCCCAGGGCTGGGTGCTCTGGCCCTGGGCCCCGTCCCCCGGCCTGCCGGCACTGCCAAAGGCCCAGGACGTGGTTCTTAACAGCACCCTCTGGTTCAACACTGCCACCATCTGGTTCACCACTGCCACCCTCTGGTTCATCACAGCACCCTCTGGTTCACAACTGCTCCTTCTGGTTCATCAGAGCACCCTCTGGTTCAACACTGCCACCCTCTCGTTCACCACTGCCACCCTCTGGTTCATCACAGCACCCTCTGGTTCACAACTGCACCTTCTGGTTCATCACAGCACCCTCTGGTTCACCACTGTAGATTATGGGGAGAAAGCACACCTGCCCAGCCTCAACCGGGGGCTGGTTAATGTGTTACTGAATTTGAGCTTCAAGTCCGGCACCTGCTTCCTTATCTGTAAGTGCTTCCTGTTATGGTTTAATTTTTGTGATTGCCTGGAGCATTGTGCCATACTTGTAACTATTCTCTGACCCTGCTTCGAGGGTCAGAGCAGGGTCGGAGAATAGTTGCAAGTAGGCAACAACTCTGGAGGCGCTGCTCAGGAAGCACTTACAGGGTTACAGCAGGTGTCCAAGTTGAAGTTAATTTCTTTGTAACCATTTTGTAAATGGTTACCAAGAAATTAGCTTCAACTGGGGCACCTGCTGTAACCCTGTAAGTGCTTCATGTACTTCAGTTTTTGAAATTCCGTCCCACACGCGATTTCGCTGACTTCTCTGCAATTTCGCGAGATTCGCGGACCGCGAAATTGCAGAAAATCCACAAATTCCGCGAACGGAACGGTTTTACGCCCATGCTTAGTAAAGAATAACCTGTTGTTAAAATAAAATAGGGTCTGTGTTGTGCTGGCTGAGCGGGATGTGTCGTGTATCTTAGACCAGAGAAGGTTCCACGTGTCTACGGAGAGATCAAGACCCAAGTCCTTTTCCCAAAGAAGTTCCAAAGAGGACTTTATTCTAATAGAAGGCGAGTGGGAAATAAGCTTGTAAATGGCAGCTGCTTTAAATTTGGTGGAAAAATCAACGGGGGTGGGAAATGGAGCGGGAGATGAAGAAGAAATGGGATTGATAGGGTTAAAGAAACAGGTGAGGGTATCTCTGAGGATACTGTAGTAAGAGGAGTGGTAAGGGGAAACGTCATATAAGGATTGAAGCTCAGAAAAGGATAACAAAATATCATCTTTCTTCAGTTGCTGAGGGGAGATAATGCCTTTATCAATCCATTCCTTCCAAATAAAGCGCGATTATTAATCTTAAAGTTCTTATTATACCAGAGAGGGAGATCTAGAGAAAGGGTGGTGGAAGGGAAGTACGCAGTAAGTGAGGAGAAAATTAAAGCCTTAGAGTGACAAGAGTAGGAAAGGACATGCGTTTCGGGGGTGAAGTGAGCTGGATAGCTCAGAGAAGAGAAAAAGGAGAACATTGGGCCTGTTCAAGAGCGCTCCACGCAGTGCATTGTGAGGATATGGAATCGGACAAAAAAGTCCAAATTTGTTTCAAAGAAAAAGCGGAAGGATATCGCCGGAGATTAGGGAAATTAACACCTCCTAGATGTTTCGGAGATTGAAGACGGGCTAGTGAAATTCTAGGTTTACAATTGTTCTAAAGGAATTTGATGAGCAAACAATTAATAGTGCAAAAGAAAGTTTTAGGAAGAGAGATGGGGAGCATGGAGAGATAAAAATTAATAATGGGGAGAAGCATCATTTTATTCGTGGCCAACCTACCCCACCAAGAAAGGAAAAGAGGAGTCTAATTATCAGTGAGGGCTGTAATTTTTTTAAGAATTTCAGTATGATTAAGTTTAATGAGGTCTTTAAGGTTATAACAATATAAAATACCAAGACATTTAATGTGAGACGGAGACCGATCAAAACCAGAAGCAGTAAACATAGAGGGGAGACAGAATTTATTGAGAGGTAAGATTTCTGATTTGTCAACATTCAATTTGTACCCCGAAATACTAGAATAAGACTTCAATAAAGAAAAAAAGGTCGGTAAGGAACCAGTTGGGTTGGAAATCAAAAGGAGAATATTGTCGGCATAGGCATTGAATTTAATGTCGACATTTTGGAAGTGAAAACCTGTATAATCTTTAGAACGTCTAATGGTCTCTAAAAAGGGTTCAAGAGCTAAAATAAAAAGAAGGGGAGAAAGAGGACTGCCCTGTCTGGCGCCTCTGAGAAGAGGGAAGTATTGAGATTGACAACCATTTACCTAGACCGATGTAGAAGGAGCAGAATATAACATTTAAATGAAGTTAATGATAGTGGGGCTGAAACTGTGCCATTTTAAAGACCCGAAGATAAAATCCCAATTAACCCTATCAAACGCTTTTTCAGGGTCTAAGGTATCTAAGGTAATAGCTGCAATAGGGGCATCGGATTTTGAGGCTAAGTGTATGATATTGAGAAGTGTGCATGAATTGTCTGTAATCTTCACAAAACCAGATTGGTATATGTTAATTAATTTAGAAATGACCTTATTAATGCGGATGGCAAGAAGTTTAGCATACATTTTACAATCTGTGTTTATTAAGGAGATTGGTTTATAATTCTTACACAGAGAGGGGTCTTTAACTTTTTGGGGTATTAAACACAACATTGCTTGCGTAAAAGAACCATGTGACTCACCAGAGCGTAAAAAGGAGTTAATAAGTGACAAAAGATGGGGGATCATGAATGCTTTGAAATGTAGGAAAAAACGAACAGAAAAGCCATCCGGCCCATGAGTTTTATCTTTAGGTAATAAGGCTATGGCCTCCTAAAGTTCAGTAGCAGAAATGGGAGCATCAGGGGAAGTGAGATCTGGAATGCTTTCCGGAGATTTAGGGATGTTTTGGAAGAAAGAATCAATAAGATCAGAAGATGGGTTAGTCTCAGGAGTATAAAGAGAGGAGTAATATTCTGAAAAGGGGTCAAGAATGGCAGAATCTGAGAAGTGAAGAGTTTCAGAATCGTCTTTGATGGCTGCAATTTTAGATTTTTGTTTCTTAATCTTAAGATAGTTTGCTAGAGATCTGCAGGCTTTATTACTACCACCATACATTTTAGCATTACATTTGAGAAGGACGTTGCTGGCCGAATCCCAAGAAATTTGGTTGTATTGCATTTTGGCCTGAATAAGAAGAGGTAGAATATCATGACCATTAGAAGTAAATTATTTGTGCTCCAGGTCTTTAATTTGTTTAAGTAGCGATAGCGAGTGTGAAAGGGGTTCTTTTTTTTCCTGGATACAAAGTCAATGATAAAACCCCTAGCAGAGGCTTTAAAAGCGTCTCAAATAACGTGAAATTGAGAGACGGAACCCAGGTTCTGTTGACAAAACTCCTGGTCAAATGAAAGAAATTGATCAGAGAATTGTGTATCAAGAAGAAGGGAATTGTTAATGCGCCACCTCTTGGATACAGGAGAAGGAAGAGGATAGTCCATATTTATAATTACAGGGGCATTGTCAGATGTAAGTATAGAACCAATCTCGACTTTAATCATGAATTGGAATGCAGATTGTGTAAGAAGGATGTAGTCAATCCGAGAATGTGATTTGTGAGATGGAGAAAAGAAAGAAAATTCTAAAGTATCAGGGTGAGACGTGCGCCAGGAATCTAGTAATCCTCTATTGGTAATGGTTTTGAAAAAACCTTTCTGCATCTTATTCGGGACATATCTGGTCTGGGATTTCCGATCAAGGAAAGGGTCCATGAGTTGATTACATTCCCCAAACAAGATTAAGTGCTCAGCTGTATGTGAAGAAAGAAAGGTGGAAAGGTCGCTCCAGAAAGATACATCCACTCCGTTGGGGCAGTATACATTACAAAAGGATAACTGGTGATTGTTAACAGTAACATCTAAATATAACCTTCTACCATCAGTGTCTGAAAATTCGTTCTGTAATACAACATTTAAAGTTTAATGAAACAAAATAAGCACTCCATTCTTGTTATTGACAGCAGAAGAGCAAAAGATTTCACCAACCCAATGCTTACGTAACAGAGATAAATCTTCGAGCTTGAGATGTGACTCTTTCAACATTGCAATTTGACAATTCAATCTAGCGAGGTGCGATAACACCCTTTGATCTTTAATGGGATTGCGCAATCCCTTAACATTCCACGTTATAATACGAAGTCCTTTCATAAAATGAAGAAATAAAGAGATAGGAAGTTGATAGGAAATTTAGAAGGAAGGAAACCATTAACAGTGAGTGACTTGAAATTAAGAAAAGAATAGGCTGGAAACGTAAACAAAAGATATAATAAGAAATAAGAGAGAAAGAAAAGGAAGAGTTGGAAATGGAAGAAATAACACAGCAACTTATGGAAGAAAACATGGTGAAAAAAGAAAAAGAGATAACAAAGTCTGAGGATTAAAAGAATAGAAGAGGACCCAAAAAGGAAGAAGAAGAAAAAAAGAGAAGAATGAAAGGAAGGTGCAGAAAGGGTACGAAGGGGCAAAATCCCCTAGAAGAAAACATCAAAAGGAAGATGGCAGAAAGCCAAGTAGCTTTAGTCATGAAGGACAATTAAACAAATAACAATAATGTGGTAGGGGGGCAGGAAGGAGCAAGACAATCGCACAAAAAAGAGACAATGTAAATGACAAGTCACCATATAGCATAAACAAAAGAAAAAGTAGCTAAAGACTAAAGGCGACCAAAGGAAACAAATGAAGGGAACTTACCAAACACTAAGGGAAATTAGCAGCGGGATGGAATGTACATTACAGAGATCAGGAGAATACGGAAGGAGACCACCGACAACACGCCACACAAAGGAGACCTCTAAAACATGAATAAGGATGAACAAACAAGTACAAAATGATTACAATCTACATATGAGAATCAAATAAAACAAGACAATACAACAAGACATTAACAAAATAGTCAGGGTTTGCTCAGCTCCATGAGTTCTCCTTTGTGAGAGTGAATGAATTTCCGAAGATCAGCAGGATCATCAAAGCTAAAGGTTCTGCCTTTGTAAGTCACTTTGAAGAAACAAGGATGGATTAAACCATAGCGTGCATTCATGGTTTTCAATGCAGGTCTTAGGTCGAGAAATTCCTTTCAACGGGAAGCAGTAGGTTTAGAAACATCTTGAGAGAAAAAGACTTTATGACCAGACCAAACCATCTGCTTATGTTGTTTAGCGGCATTAAGAATAGTCATTAACTATGGGCGCAAAATCCTCTCCGCTCGCGAAATTTGCCCAATTTTCAGCAATTTTGCGATCCGCAAATCTCTCGAAATTGCCGAAAAATTCACGATTTCGCGAGCGGGTGGATTTTTATTTAGGGCCCACAGGAAGAACAGTTAAGGCAGGTGCTCGAGTTGAAGCTAACTTTGTAACCATTTTAGAATGGCGCCGGCAAGCTGCCAGAGTGCTTGCTGGCACCATTCTAAAATGTTTACAAAGTTAGCTTCAACTCGGGCACCTGCCTTAACTCTGTAAGTGCTTCCTGTGGGCCAAAAATTAAACCTCAACAGGAAGCACTTACAGATATAAGTAAAGCAGGTGTCCGAGTTGAAGATCAAATTCAGTAACGTTTTAATCAGCCCAAAACATTAGTGAGCACGGTCGAGGCTGGGCCAATGTGCTTTAACCCCATATCTGCGTCGAAAATTATCTGTAATACCAGAGGGAGATCTTTGCATCCCTGAGTTTCTCGAGCTCAATCCCCGTCCCTGTGACCAGGAGGCTGCTTTCACCTCACCTGCTGCCCTGCTTGCTCTCTGACCCTTTATACACGAGGCATGTGGACCCGCATAGAAGCCCCGCAGCACACACTAGTGGTATCAAACGTCTTCCCGCCCTTTCCCAACTATGATGGACAGCTCACTCAAGGGACCTTGGCGCCTTTTGGCGCTGTGGCAAAGTTACAGGCACACATGGTCAGTGGAGACAAATCTTCTGGCCCTACACAGCTGCAGTGTAGGAAAAGCACTATCATTTACCCAACGAGGTAGCACTTACTGGATTCGACAGTAGAAAGTACTCCAGTTGAGTGAAGGTATTGCACAAAATGGTGGCATCTTCGCGGATAACTATGCAGGGCAGGATTCATTCTGGCACGAGGCTCCTGTCACAAAAATTAAACCTCAACAGGAAGCACTTACAGATATAAATAAACCAGGTGCCCGAGTTGAAGCTCAAATTCAGTAACGTTTTAATCAACCCAAAACATTAGTGAGCACGGTCGAGGCTTGGCAAGTGTGCTTTAACCCCATATCTGCAGTCGAAAATTAGCTGTAATACTCGAGGGAGGTCTGTGGGGGAGTGTGGCTCACTGATTAGAGCGGCAGAACCTGATGCGGAGGTCTGGCCCGGGACCAGAGTTCAATTCCCGACGCGGCAGGGTCCTGAGCCCAAAAATGTCCACGGACTCGATAATTCTCGCCTCGGTGCCTATTCTAATCATGGGGTCCCACGCTGCAACTCTGGGCAATAGCTTGCTTAATCTCCACTACGGCGGCCCACCCGCTGCGGGATGCCTGGCTTTCACCTTGGGGATGCCCAGTAGGGGTTATCTCACTGGGAAAAAACCAGGACGGGTTCCCAAGGCAAGCGCCATGATGCCTTCGGGTGATACGTGCGCTATATAAGTCGCAATACTTTGAATCCATGAGTTTCTCTAGCGCAATCCCCGTGTAGTTCCTTTGACCAGGAGGCTGCTTTCTCCTCATCTGCTGCCCTGCTCGCTCTCTGACCCTTTATACACAAGAGGCATGTTGACACGCATAGAAGCCCCGCACCACACACTAGCGGTATCAAACGTCTTCCTGCCCTTTCCCAACTATGATGGACAGCTCACTCAAGGGACCTCGGCGCCTTTTGGCGTGGTGGCAAAGTTACAGGGACACATGGTCAGTGGAGACAAATCTTCTGGCCCTTTACGCAGCTGCAGTGTACGAAAAGCACTATACATTTACCCAACGAGGTAGCACTTACTGATTAGCCAGTAGAAAGTACTCCAGTTGAGTAGATGGAAATCGTAAAAAAATCCGCGATTTTACGGGAAAATCTGCAAATTCGCTGACTTTTTTGCATTTTCGTGCGAATTCGCGGACCGTAGATACGCAAAATTAGCCCATACTTAATTGTCATAAGGTCAGAGTATAAGAGGAAGTAAGCAATTATGCCTCTGGGCTTTGATGTAGAAGATGTTGTCTTCGGTCCCAAGTGATGAGCTTGTTATATTTTAAAATCCGAAGACTTTGGAAGACCAACAATTTGGAGAACTTGAGTTTTCAAAAAGTGGATCATGTCGGACCCTTCAGACCCTTCTGGAATACCATAAATACGAAGGTTGTTGCGTCTGTTGCGATTTTCCAAGTCTTCCGTGACCTTTTTGAGCTGACTGACTTCTTTGGTAAGTGAATCAACTGTGGCAGCAACGTCTTGAGCATCGCTAATTTTTTGTTCAACATCAGAGAGTCTTGTGTCAAGGTTAGACCATTCGTCATCCAGCTTCTGAAGGGTAGCGGCAGTGTCTGACATGAAGGGAGAGATGAGGCGCAGTTCTTCCATAATGTCCTCCAGAGTAATAGGCAGAGGCAATTTAGACGGAGAAGGCGGGTATTTTTTGAGGTGTTTGCCAGCAGAGGTATTAAGCTCTTTACTACACCTGCAGAATTCCCATGAGGTTTATTAGAATGCATGGACTCCATTGTGAAAACACCAAATAAAGGAAATTGCAATTGAGGACCAGAGAAAGACAGCCAGCAAAACAATGTTCATAAAAAAAGGGGTAGATGTACTGAGAGAAAGTATGATACGAGTACTCCATGAAATAAGGAAAAGCAGATCACCAACAAGGCGAAGCGGCAAAATGCATTGGAGCGTGAGGTACTAGAAGCGTGCACCACATAAACAGCGGAATATCAAAGGAAAAAGTAATATCCCAGCAACACTGAAGTGCGCAAGCGACAAAAAATAGTACCATTGAGGCTGTTCAGCTGAGAACCTTGTGTAAAAAATGCAAGCAAAACACTCCTCACCAAATTTGCGTGAACCTCTAAGGGTATAGCATGGAAGGCATAGAAGAGCAAGGAAAAATGAAGAAAAGTGGAGCAAAAGAAGATTAGCAAAGCATTGCCTGCGCAGAAGAGGAAAGCTCCATCCATAAATAAAGTGAAAATACTCCAGGAGCATCAAGCAGCATCGTTGGTGAATGAGGAGAAAAACCGCTGCATGGAGGCAGAGTCAAAATGGCGGCCGCTGGCTGAGGCAGAAGAGAAAGCAGCAAATAACATGCTAAAAGGACCGTAATTCGGTCTAAGAACTTACCATTGTGGGCCCTGTTACTTCAGACGATCGGGCTGCAGTTGTTTCTGACTGGCACTGCTTGAATGGGAGCCCTTCATCTAAAATCCGGCTTGAACCAGCGGAGCTCTTCACGTGGCGGCCATCTTGCTTTGCCGCGCGCTTCCTCGTTCAAAACTGTCCTGAGTTGCAAGCATGGCCCATCTGGTTAGCTAATGGGGGCCACTTTTATTTTGGTGCACAGGCTTATTTTTTGTCCCAGTCTGAACCTGGTCTATACAGACCAGAACTACAGAGAAATGCAAGTCACTCGTACTAGTGGCTCTCACTGAGCTGCCGTCAGTGTGTAGCCAGCTCCCTGCTCTCACTGTTAGAGTGGATAGCGGAGCTTCTTGTTAGGAGGAGTACAATGTACAAGGTAGTGAGGGAGTGTGGAAGAATATCAGATATTTTGCTATTCTTGTGCTAGGGAGGGGCAGGCAAATTTAAGAGCCGTGTAAGGTGCCAGGCACCATATCATTTAGGTGGAAGTAACCCGAGGCTGGTAGAGGCGGATGGCAGGACATCAGGTATTTAAATATGAGGAGAGGGGAACGAAATCCAATGGATAGAGGGTTGGGGGGCAGGACACCAGATTTTTATTTTTAAGGAATTAGATTTGGGAGGAGAACGACTGCAAGACTTGAATTAGGATGGACAGCGGGACTTATGGTATAATTATCAACATTCATTTAAATGTGGCAGTGGGGCTGAGGGTGGTGCATCAATATAGTGATTACCCACCATTACACTTCTACCCTTGTGCTGCTGATCTGAGAGTGAGGGTGCATGGTGTACATACATAACATAAAATTGTATATGGGAAAGTTTGACTAAAGGAGATGTTTTTGAGATTGGGGGGTGAGTGACATAATAGACAATTCAGCTTTGTTCTCATTATCTGTTTGATATCATTCAGGACCCCTTGGTGAAAAGGATATTCATTTTTTCACAGCTACCCATACATAATTCTACATGTTGCTTCATCTCTACAACTGTAATGTTTGATTTGGAATTTACCCACTCTCTCCCACATTCACTCTGCGCATTTTGAAGTTCATGTTCCATTTGGAAGAGCAGGTTACAAAAGACAAATAAATAATGTCATTGCACCCCCATACTTTACTTACCTTTTTAACAACATCACCATTGTCCTACTCAGTCCCTAATTTAAAGACAAATTCTTGATAGAGACGTGTCAGTATGAGCAGCTGTGAAACGGTGTGTCTTGTTCCTGTACCCAAAGCCTCCTATGAATATTCAACCGGTATGCACACAGACTCTAGAACAAGTGCAAGTGCAACCTTGTGCTAGGTGAAACCAATTATGGCACAGTAATATGATGCATTGTTTGCAAAGAACTGGCTGTAGCGATGGCTGCTGAAGGCTAGTAGATGTATGCAGTAGAATGGCAGCTGAAGGTTGGTAATGAGCTGGAGCGGTAAGGGATAAAAGGAATTGATTGGTAGCTGCAGTGGTAATAACTGGAAGAAATAGAAATAGGGATTGTGAGCATTTTATGAACTGGGATGACAGAGTGAACAAAAACAGTTAAAGAGCAAGACAAGAGAAAGCAGCGAATGTTCAGTGGAATTCAACAAGACAAGGGATCTTTAATACTGAAGAAATGTAGCAGGGAAGCATTGCTGAAAACTGCAATTTAAGTTATATATTGCTAGTACAGGAACTTACCTCATCAGCAATGTTCCGAGTAGAATGCATGCACACTTATTACCTCATTATTTTCCCAATACAGATATACCAAGAGAAAAGCTTCAAATTACTTGAAAAACCAAAACTACACTGAAACTTCCATTCAAGACTTACAGCTTGAAAATGTAAGAAAAATAGTATATGGAAGTGTAAAAAAAGTTTTTATTACAATTAAACAAAAGGAAATGTGAAATATTCAAAATAATTTAATGTAATAGTAGAATGCTTTTTATATTACGTATTTCATTCACACTCCACAAAATGTCAAACTAACCAGGAAACACATCACAAAAAGGGAAAAGGAAATTCCTATTAATCTACCTGGGTGACATATTCAGAGAAAAACAAAAAATCTCTGCACACATTGGACATTCACTAAAATATTACTCCAGTGGATTCTTTGGTGTACAACTGCAATAAATGACAACATCCTACCTCAAGTGGTTGGACAAATGCCATTATCCCTAAACATTCGAAGAGACAAATCATAACAGCACCTAAACCCACCACAAATTAACATTCCACCTCATTTAACAATACACACAACAAAGAAGAATTCAGCAATACTGTTAAGGTAGGAATGCCACCTACTTGTTACACAGAATTGTTCCAGATGAGTGCCCAACCATATGTATCTGGTATCTAAGCATTTTATTTTTGGGTCTGGTATCATGGTTTTTTAACATGTGTGCAGGGGGCTAGGCCTTTCTCTGACTATGTCCTGGCCTTGTCCTTTGACCTGGAGCAATGCACCTAGAGTGCCATTATTGTTGACAACAAACTACAGTTTTGCATATCGGGCAGAGGTGGCTCAAAAAGGTGTTTAAAGAATTAATAGTTTGACTAAACCTTTGTATCTAGGTTACTTGGGCTGAGGCCTATGGGCCCACCTGTGTAAACGTACACTACTGTGTGCTTACCCAGACATAGGTTTGTCATGCAAAGTATGTGTTTAGCAGGATTTTGTGCAGTCAACATAGCAAATGCATATCATGGAAGCAAAAAACTGTAATGGATGTGATGGGCTCCATTTTAGATATATTTTGCCTGCCCTAGGATAGGATGGAGGATGAGGACTTTGTTCCCAGACTGTAGAAGTGTATTGCTTACATTCCTGCAACTGGAAGGAAGACATCTTGATGCTGAAGGAAGGGGGTTAGTGACTGGGCTCCTGTAGCTTCTATGTCAGGCCTTTCAGTTAGCAAGGAGCTCCTAACTGGTCTCCCTGAGTACCACAACATGATGAATGGGTATGGGGTGATAGTAGGAGTGCTGGCATTGCTGTGAAGGATAGGCAATCCTCTAAGTGAGGCTCACCCTTTTGTCTTTATCTGAATACTCCTTCAGCTGGATTGATGACAGAAATTACAGAAACCTCATACCTATTTGTGCCTTTGTTGTGGGTGATACAGGAAGGAGACAGCCCCTGTGCTGTCTGCTAGAGTAACCTCACTTGTCAAAGGGCTGTTTTATTGGAACATCCTGAGATGGACACTTGAAAAAACGACCACAGACTGGTTCTACAATTTGAGGCAGTGGATCCATATCTCCTGTTCTGGAGTTGTGTATACAAGTGAGACCTAAGCCTTTATAATTTGCTCCAGTTCCAAGTTCTCTGCAACCAAGGAAGGGAGTGTTTTGCAAAGTATACAGAGGGCTGCTCTGCCACCAGAGCTTCTGTCTGCCTGACAGTAGATTTCCTATAGGTGAGAAGAGTAGACATACCCTGAAGACTGAATTTCCTGCTGAAGAAGCTGTGTGTCTGCCATGAAGTGCCTAGAAGCAAATTAAAATTTTGATTCAAACAAATATAAAACAAACGTACCAAGTATACTTTTTTCTTTCCATGCTACATTTTTAAACGAAGATAATACCTAAATAGTGCAGCAGACAACAAACAACATTATATTAGATGCTAAGCTTAACTCAACCAACAATATTCCCAAATGAAATAGTAAAAGAAATACTGACATTTCGATAGCAGTGGTAAATACATTGGAAGAAGTCCGTCTGCAGTGCAGATAACCCAAAATATGATTCCCTAAAAATGCAAAAATATCACTTTGAAAAAAAAACTCCAAGCAAAATGTGACATATTAAATTATTTTAATCCCTTAAAAACATTTACATGATTATTACAAAAATTAAATTAAAGCTGAAAAAAAAAAAAAAGGAAAACTATAACATGGTTGTAAAGTCAAACAAGCTAACCCATTTTCCTTTAAAGGAAGCAAAACAAAAAAGTAACCACAATTCTCCTCTTAAGTAGTAGTTGAAGGAAACATTTCGTGACTTGCAAAAAAAAAGCATAGTGCAATCCACTCACACCTGAAAATTCTCAAATAATATCTACATGCAACAAATAAAATCCATTGACAGTTCCAAACTTCTACACCACTTTATTATTTAAATACTAAAGATACATTCCCACATTTGGCCCATATGTGAAATTTACATTTGTGCAAGCAAAATAATAATACCCTTAACCAATGCATCAATGCTGAACCAAGCACACTTAATAATATTAATATTATTAAAGTAAACCCTTCCAGCCTGTTATTATTAGAAAGAAATAACATGTAATTTTCCTTAACTGTCCTGAAGAACCTGGAAACTGCTTCTGCCATCCTCGAAATTCACTTTAATATAACTTGGAAAAATAGACTTTACAATAGACTTTAGGCTACAACAGGGTGGCAGCAAATTAGGAATAAAAAATACACTATATTCACATTGAAATAAATTGAAAATTGATAAGTATTTTTGTATTATCATTACATAAATATACAGTGTTATAATAACTACCATCAATCGCACCTACAGACGAGTCAATTATTCCAGCTGGGGAGAGCCAATCATCAGCAACATACAATCTGGCACACAGGACTACTACTACACTACTTATGGAATATTACGGGCATCCGCAAGAAATTGGACAATGTGGATTGTTGAAAATTATACCTTCTTGCGACATTGTATGATTGTACAATATTGTACAAGACATTGTAATTGTATGACATTGTACAAGAGATGTTGGCCCTAGAAGATTCTCATATTATTAGTTTTCAATCCTTCTGTGTTGCAGCTTCACCCTCGGAAAGTTTGTTTCCCTAGCACTATGTCAGTAATGTAAAAACTGGCTTGGTGCTGTGTATTGAGTGTTGCCATATTTTACATTTGATTATTCCTGGTTCTTCTGTGTTTTTGTTGATAAATTAGGATTACAATTGTTTTGCTAATCACCCAGTGTAACCAATTCAGTATATAGATATTTTTATTTCAGATTTTATTGAAAAGTGTGCAGACAGAGTGGTTACCATGTGGTTGGGGGACTTTAATACTTCTAAATGCCCATCATTGGAGAACCATGTATGTGGTCTAACAGATTGGCAGGTGGAAAATATAACGCATTTCTTACATATCCTTTTGGGGACCCATTAAAACAGATAATCTCCAAACATAACTTGCCAGTTTAATTCAGATATTTTGAATGATGCTGAGGTACATTATCCAACCTTCAAAGGCAAATACAGAGGGCCCACAATTGATTTCATCTTGCTCTCTTATTATCTGGCCTCGTTAGTACTTGACTTTAATATTCTACCCTCTAGTGACCATAACCCAGTCACATTTTGCCTACCTTGCCCTGTTCCTAAGACCCCAAAACCTGTTTCCTCTTGTGATCTGCATTGTTGCCCAAATAAGGGGATTTGCATCAAATGGGAAAATCTAGACCAAAATACATTTGTTGAGGATCTAATTACGAGAGCAAAGGAAGAGGTGATATGCTGCCTATCAGATGAAGCAAACATGAATTCAGTTTTTGCAAGTTTTGAAGACCTTTGTGAAAATGCTAAACAGCATGATGTTTTCTAAGAAAACCCATACTTAATCCATATGTGTAGGTGGTTCAATCGTACCTGCTCCACTGCTTCTTAAAACCTAAAACTGGTAACTAAGGGCCCGATTAAGAACTTAGCAGATGTGATAGTCCATCACAAATGAAATGGATATCCCATCCGCCGTAATACACATTCCGTTGGATATAATGGAATTGTAATTTGGTGGATGGTATATCCATCGCGTTTATGACAGAGTAACTCTGTCCGCCAAGATTGTAATCAGGCCCTTAGTCTTTACCTTGTACCGTAGAGGCTATTAAACGAGCAAAGAAAATCTATAAGGGTACATTGGAGGAGCAGAAAAGAGAAATAATAGAGAAGGTCTGGGATGATCTAGAAGCACCTGTAGTACTTAGGGAGCCTTAAGCTTTCTGGGAGGTTGTCAATTGGCCTTTCTTTTCAGAACATAGGGCCCCTAAAATAGAATGTCATGTTCCCCCTGAAGACTGGGTAGCTCACTTTTCAAGTATATTTTACCAGGAGACTTTTTACTTACCATCTGTGGCCATCCTTCACAGTGTGCATTCCTTCACAAATTCCATTGATGTAAGTGATGTAGCTCTGGCTATTTCAAAGAATCCTGCAAGTAAGCCACCGGGCCCTAATGGAGTTGCAATAGATGTCTTCAGACAACACCCAACATTCTGGGCCCCTCTACTTAAAAATATGTTCCATGACTAAATTTGAGACAAAGTTCCAAGTTCCTGGATTAATCCATTACTGTCCCTATTTTTAAGAAGGATGACAGAAAGCAACTGGCATGCTAAGGCCTAATCTACCTTTGGGACTCCTCTGCCAAACTCTTAGGGAGGCTGATCCTAGAAAAGTGGAAGACTGGGTGGAAGAGAGAGGATATTTTTCAGAAGTACAATATGGCTTTCGTTCAGGTGTAGGCACAGTTGAATAGTACTTGAACTCACCAGAAGGTAGGTTAATGCCGCTGTAGGTTCAGTATACTTGGTTTTCATGGACCTCTCCAGGGCTTTCAATCTGGTGGACAGAGACAAGTTGTAGGAAATGATGAGCAAGGCAGGGGTTGAAGCCCCCTATGTAGAACTTCTTTAATGCCTCCACTGAGATACGGTTTCTCAAGTTCAATAGTTCCTGGATGACAAATACACACCGCCCGATAAGACAGATCATGGGGTTAGACAGGGTGCATACTAGCCGCTTTTTATTTCTTTTTTATAATAATGCACTTGATCGAGTGCAGATGGCCAGAGGAAAGGACTCTCCAATTGCGAGTGCCCGCCCTCCTCTATGTAGATGACTTAGTCCTTATTACTCGCATTGCCAATGGGCTACAATTGTTACTGAATTCATCTAATGACTTTATGGAGGATTTAAAGCTAAAGGTCAACCAGCATTAATCTTTCATCAAGACCTGTGGGCCAAAGAATACACACTTGCATAGTTTTACCATTGGTGAGACTTCCATTATTAAGGTCTCATACTTAAACCACCAGGGCTGAACTGAGAACCAAAGCCGGCCCTGGCAAAGTGCTCAGCGCCCCCCTCCTCCCCCCCTCCACTGAGGTGGGAGTGCTGCCGAGCTCTTTACCGGGTCCGGTTTTCAGCCGATTTTTTAACAGGGCCGTTTTTGCAGCTATGCTGCAAAAACGGCCCTGTAACAAAAACGGCCCCCAGGGGCCCAAGACCGGCCCCCACCCTTGCGGCGCAACGGGGGATTGCCCGGTGCCCGCAACGGCCAGTCCGGCCCTGTAAACCACACCAATCCAAAAATGAGTTAAGCTCCTGTCCCATAGGGACATATGGGTCCAGTAGCCCCAGGCAACAGTTCAGAGACTCTTGATTGCCACTTGGTGATTAGGACTCAATTTCACAATAAAATAAAAAAAGAGAAAGTCTCTCCTCAGTATGTGTGTTGGTGTATCCCAATCCAAAGGTGTGGCTAACAACCCACTACGCCCCCCCTTCCAGACCCACTCCTAATCTATTTGGGGGGCTCCCATCTGGCTAGGATCAAGGATGTGGGAGCTGGCCTATGTTCTATGACATCTGTTCTCCTGCCTGTGAAGTCCAGCTTATCTCCCCAGTACCCTTCTATCCATGGCTTCTCCAGAAAGCAAATCTCCTCCCATCAAAAAAAGTATTGTTTTAGCCCCAGGCCTCTTCACACCTACTCAGAGAAAGGCTTAGCTCAGGCTGTCAAAGGGTAACAAATAATAAGAGGCTGCTGCAGGGCTGCTTTAGGTAACCTCAGGATACGAAGTTCTAAAACTACTTTCCTGTAATAGTTATAATAAATCCTACCTTGAAAAAATTGTTGGATTTATTGCAACCATTATTTTAATACTTTCAATAGAATTGCTAGCTACATCCCAAGCACAGATAGACTTTATTAAGTTTAATAAAGCCCTAACCATATTAATTTATGGTGCTAGCAGCACCACAATAGGCAAAAATTACATAGACTCTTTTTCCCTACCAGGGCATATAAAATATTTTTTATATTATTTCTGCTTTTTATAACTATACACTCTACCCTTGAGGCACCTAGGTGGATCGTAGGGCTGACTTATAAGTAACACTTTGGAAGTACTTATGATACTAAAGTCAAATTTAAATATAGTTTTATTTGAAAACCAACCAGCAAGGCAGACCTGACTTCAAAATGACACCACAGCACTACACGCTTAAGTGTATTAAATCCACTGAGCTCTCTAAACCTACATACATGCCCTATCATATACTAGTGGCTTACCAGTGGGTTGTCTTTGGCTATTAGAAGTATACCAATAGACATATTCCTTCTGAGGACAGAGCACTAGCCCTGGTCCTAGTTAGCAGAGCCCAGGGCACTTTCAGAGTCAGTCAGTAACCACCAGCATAAGTCCCAAAAATTGAGTTGACCAGGGCAAAAAGAATGACTTTACTACAATTGAGACATCAGTTTTGCCATTCTAGAGCTAATCCTAAAATGTTGGGCAAACTACAACCTGCATATGGGTGGGCAGGTGGGGGTATACTATTCTTACTCCAAACCTACAAACATTTGGGAAAGTGCATATATTTTGGAGCGGTTATAATTGCTTATCTAACTTAAACACAAAAAATGGGGAGATTGCATTTGTTGGAAGTTGTTGTTAGATGTAGTATTCCAAATTGAATACCATAAATAATGTGGGAAAGTGCATAACATTGGAAAGATTAGGCTTACTATTTTAAACTCAAATTCACAAGCAGCAAAAAAAGCATATATTTCAAATGGGTCATATTCACTTCTCTGCTGCAAACCCACAAGCATTGGGCAAAGTGTAGGTATAGGTAGTACTATTCTAACTATAAATCCACAAACATTGTAGAGAGATTTAATATTCTAAATCCAACCCATAGCACACAGGAGGAACTGCAGATATTGGGGGACATCTGATTTAGTATTCTAGTTCCAAGCCCCACAAACATTTTGGAAAGCGTGTATATTTGGGTACAGGTTAGCTTTTGTGTTTAAACTCCAACCATTCAAACACTGGGGGTATTGCATATACAGAGGAAAAATGTACTATCCCAACTCCCACAAAGATTGGAAAAAGTGCATATATTTATGGAGGTTAAATTTATTATTCTAACTCCACGCCACAAAAATGGTTCAAAAAACATATTAGGGGGCAAGATCTGCTGTTATCCAAATCTAAATATACAAACATTGAGAAGGTGTAGATATTTTGGAGGTGTGGTCATATTTACTACTCCAATTGCAGGAACACAAACATGAGTGAAAGTGCATATATAGTGGTGTAAAAATCACAAATTTAAATCAGCAATCTTTATAAAATATATTATTTAGAAGAGAAATTAAGTAATAAAATACAAAGTAAATCTGAAACCTATTTGAATTGTTTAAAAAAAGACATTTTATAAAATATCACAATATTTAACTCAATGTATTACTTTCTTACATAATATTTCAACAAGAAAATCATTCTATATCACAATAATATCCTAAAATATTTTAACAGTCACAATATTTTAACACAATATTATGTTCAAAGAAGGGATGGCAGGTGTAGCATGCATGCTCTGTCATTAGCTCACTCTTAGGTCTACCTTGCCATCAGCCATGAAGGTTTATGATACTGAGGTCATTTCAGCAGTCGGCGTCGCCATATGCAAGAGTGGTGTGTATTCATGGAGGAAGCACAGCATCCGGCCACTGTTCAGAAGGATGATACAGCTGTTAAAAAGTAAAGAAGAGGTTACACAGCCTTGGCTCCGGGTTGGTCTGGGAGGTTCGGTGAGCATCTGGACAAAATCTCCTTCATCTGGGTGTGTGGCTGCTTCAAGGCAATCCAGGCCTCACATGCAGAGGTGAGTGCAGCCCGCCATGAGGAGTCGGGCGGGTCGACATTCTCAGCCTTGGGGAACTGTTAATCATTGAGAAGCCTACTCAGGGGGATTGCTGAATCGTGCATCTATGTAGTGACTGCAAGGAAAGGAAAGAAGAAACAGAGAGATAAAAAAGAAAAAAAAGACATGAAAACCAGTTGAAGAATGTGACAGTAGCATGTCAAGGGACCAGCTGTCTCTAGTGCCTCCAGCACGTCGATGCCTCCCTCCCAGCGAGTGAAAAGATGCATTATACAGGCCAAGTCAGAGGTGACTTGTGCAAATCAGAGTCAACAGTTGAGCATGGACTCTCAGACAGAGGCGCTGTTGAATGCTAGTCGGGCAAGTAACCAGATTTGGAGTGAAAAGGAGATTAAATCTGAGGAACTCAGTATGTCTGCAGAGTTTGAACCCCGTGCCCCCAGACAATCCACTACAGAGATGGAAACAGTGGATATCAAAAAAAAGGGAGCAAGCAGGGCCTGGGACGGAGGCCGCAACAAGTCAAATAAGACAAAAAAAACGCTTTATTTGCAAAGCAACTACAATTCTCTGTGGGCATGAAAATGGCAATGTCGGAATCCGCATAGGAAGAAGCAGTGAAAAACTCAGAGCACAGCTAATATTCACACCAGCAACTGAGACTCCTCCTCATAGCAGACATTTGCCAGATATTGGGCCAGTCTCAGAGTCCTGCCATATCACCCCAGAGGAAAGCTTGCCCAATCTCATTCAATCTAGGAGTGAACAAGAGGGGTGTTTTCCGTGGAAAGCAGCCATCAGGACTTAGTTAAAATCATACTTGATACTATACTGCTTGAGACTAGAGAGTTTACGCTGCCACAGGTACAAGAGATTGCAGGTCTTCATAAAATATTAAATAAAATAGAGGAGAATATGTCACAACTGCCAGTAAGATTAAAAGAGGCAGAATCTAGGATATCAAATCTCAAGGATAAGATGGAATCTGTACTGCCAGGGGTGCTCAATTTGGAAAAGACTAAATGGATATCTGGAGAAAAAGATTGAGGAATTGGAGAATTATATGAGATGTTCCAATTTGCAAATAGTAGGAATTCCAGAGGGGAGCAAAAGCTAGAATATGCCTCAGTTAGTAGTTTCCTTGATCAAAGCCCACGTGCTGCCTGATTTTGCAGAGGACCTGTCCATTATGAGGACTCATTGTGTCAGCACAATTTGTACTTAACTTGAAATATCAATGCACTATCTTAATGAACTTTGCTGATTGCCACATTAAAAAAACTGATTTTGACTGAAGCAATCATGGGGAAAGGCTTCTCAAACTCTGAAAAATTCCAGTTCAGGATCATTTTAGATATTTCGGCTGCTGTAGCATGTCACTAAAAAGGGTTTGTATGGCTTGCAGGCTTGTTTAGAGTTCAGGGTGCCCAGGCACCTGTGGTGCAACAGTCGAAGCTAAAAGTGCTAGAAAATTGGCAGTTTCATCTCTTTATGAATATATAAGAGGCTCAGGAATTTGTTGTCTAAAATGTATGTTTAAACGTTGATATTATTTTTTGATTTATTTGTTCCCCTTTTTTCAAAGTTAAAAGCACTGAATATTTGAATGATGGAATGGATTGAGGGATATGTGTTGGGGAGCAGGAGGCCCTCTTTGGGGGCCACAAGGGATGCTAGGTACAGCAAAATGGCACTCAATGAACTAGTGGAAGACAAAGGGTGTGTTGGGCAATTTCCCTCCCCATCGGCTCCAGGGGTCAGAGGGTTACTGACTTTTATGAAGATGGGGTTCTGGGTGGGGTGGGAGCTTGTTTAGCAAAAATGATCAGGTCTAAATTGGGCATTAATGAAATTATCTGGAGTAGGAGAGTGTGGAGGGAAAAGGGTGTAAGCTGGAAGTATAACAACATTATTAATTAATGCATAACGAATTAATGCATAATTAATGCATAACGAATGGTAACGAGATCGGTTCAGGCGCAGAGAAGAGCAAACTGCAACACTCAGCCAGCCAGCACTACCTCACACAAGAATTCACCCCGAACACAGAGAGAAGTCAAGGAGCTCCAGAAACTCGTAGGTAATCTGGTGCAAATGTCGATGAAAGCCTCACAGACAATCGGAGAAATCTGGGAGATGACGATAAGCACACACACCAAGGTTTCTCACATCCAGAATCTGGTACTTAGACCCAACAGACCTAATAGGACCAAGCCCTTGTCAAATGAAGAAACTCTAGCCTTACTCAGGTCTTATGAACAACCTGCCCATAGTAAAGAGGAGAATATCAAAACAGTACCTATCGACTCTGGTAGAACGTCCAGAAAGAACGACAGGAAAGCAATACACCATAATCTACAACATATTCAGTTAATTGCATCCAAATCGGATAATGGAACACTTGTTAAATCACAGAAACCCCTGAACTGCCTTCTACTTAACTGTCGTTCGGCAAATAAACATGCAGCAGACATAGCCGCCCTCATCATCAATAAGGAAATTGACCTAGCCATCCTCACGGAAACATGGCTCAATGATTCTTCATCTCCGACCATGGATCTCTTAGTACCTCCACAATACAACATCGTCAGGCTAGACAGACCAAGGAATGCGGGAGGAGGCATAGCTTGCATTCACCGGTCAGAGATCGAGGTCTGCCAATTCCAATCTGACCCCTTAGAATCCTGTGAATACCTTGGTATTAATGTGAGAACACCAAAGAATCAAAGCTGCAAACTGCATGCATTCTACCACCCACCAGGAGAGAACGCAAAGTTCACAGAACAATTGATGGAGATCATAACGACCAACTCTAACCCGAACGCCAATAATATATTCCTAGGCGATTTTAACCTCCATTGGAATGACGACAGTGATAAACTGGTAAACTCGCTTAAAGACTTCCTCAGTGAGCTAAAACTGGTACAAACTTGCAACCAACCCACTCACTCACAAGGAGCGACCTTAGACTGGATTATCTCAAGAGAGAATGAGGCATCTATCCTTGCCATAGACCCATGTGACTGGTCTGACCATCACACCATAACATTCACGATACCGACAATGACAAAGGGCAGGACTGTGCAACCACTCAAGCTCAAGAAACTGATCCGAGACACTAAAGAGGCTAATACTGAACTACTGGTTGAAAGGTGTGAGAAGGACCTGAAACCACCCAACAATAAGCGAAATGTTAATGAGCTGACTGATCACTACATAACCTCGATCGGCAATATCGTCGATGATACCATGCCCCTAAAACTGAAAAAAGTATCAGAGAAACCAAAAAATCCTTGGTTTAATGAATCATTGAATGAGGACAGGCGCAAACTGAGAATGGCCGAAAGGAGGTGGAGACAACATCCCTCCTCACCGGAGCTGAAAACACTCAGGAAAACAAGAAAAGAATACAACAAAAAAATAATCAACACCAAAAAAGAATTTTTCAGAGCTGAATTGGACAGTGCCATAAACAGACCACGAAAACTCTTTGAGATGTTAAAACAGCAGTCAAATAAAATAGCCAAAACGGTTCTAGAGAATACAAAAACCCCCATAAGCTGCGAAGAATTCTCCGCATTTTTCACGGAAAAATCTAAATTGCTTGAAGTTGAACTCACAACTGCAGCAACTAACCTTAGGGCACTGCCTCCACCTAAAAATGAAACCAATATCTCACCAGAGAGGCTCCAAACTAAAAACAAGGCAAAATGGGACACATTTGAATTATACGACCAAGAAAAGATCGCCAGAACGCTGGCGGAGATTAGACCGAACAACCACTATCAAGACCCGCTACCAGGAAAGTGTGTAAGAGAAGTCAGCCACACTCTAGTGCCAATCTGGACCGAGATAATAAACGCCTCACTTGCACAAGGAACCCTCCCTGACTGCCTAAAAACAGGGCAGGTGATGCCCATCCTCAAAAAACCGACAGCTGATGCATCAGACCCGAACAACTATCGACCAGTGACCAACATCCCTCTACTGGCTAAACTCATTGAGAAATGCGTGCAGGGCCAACTAAGTCAACACATCACTAAATTCTCGCTACTGGACGATTGCCAA
This sequence comes from Lissotriton vulgaris, assembly GCF_964263255.1. NCBI lineage: Eukaryota > Metazoa > Chordata > Amphibia > Caudata > Salamandridae > Lissotriton > Lissotriton vulgaris. The sequence continues at coordinate 674,442,229 of NC_141699.1, read as the reverse complement.
TCAGGATTCAGAACAGGGCACAGTACTGAAACTGCGATCCTGCATATTGTTGATGACGCCCTACAAGCCCTAGACCGAAATCAAACTTGCCTACTGATCCTACTAGACCTATCATCAGCATTTGACACGGTAAAGCACGAAGTGCTTATGACCAGACTACAAGACAGGATGGGTTTGTCTGGAAACGTGCTGAAATGGTTTAATTCTTTCCTACAAAACAGGACTCAGCGTTTCCTGGTTAACCAAGCAATCTCTTCCCCGAGCCCCAACGCAATCGGGGTCCCACAAGGCTCAACGCTATCTCCAGATCTATTCAACTTATATGTAGAACCTCTCACGGAGATCCTTCAAGAATCTCAGGTATCCTATCATATGTATGCAGACGACACGCAACTATACATAAAGATCGCCTCCCTTGAGGACATTGACTTAATGAACAAGACACTAAGGAGAGCTTTGCAATGGTTAACAATGAACCATCTGAAGCTAAACGCCCAGAAAACAGAATTCCTGCTAATCTCACCGACAAGGAGCCAATCTGAAGTTAAAGAATGGATTAAACTGGTGACAGCGCTAAACTGCACCCCGACTCTAGTTAACTCAGCCAAATCGCTAGGAATTACACTAGATGAAAACCTCGACATGAAAAACCATATTAGCTCAATGGCCAAGAGCGCCCGCTTCCACCTGAATTACTTAAGAAAACTGAAACCCTTTATCTCTGAAACAGATCTAAAACTGGCTATCCAATCACTAGTCATCTCGAGGATCGAATACGGCTGCACCACATTAGCGGGCCTACCGAAAACCTCCACAGCACCACTAAAAGCCTGCCTCAACGCAGCGGCGAGACTCATTACGGGAACGAAGAAATTCGACCACATATCTCCTCACCTGAAAGCACTAAACTGGCTACCTTACGAGGCGAGAATCCAAATGAAGATGGCCTGTATTACGCACAAAGCGGTTCACTACAACACGCCTAGATACCTAGCCAAGAAACTTAAGCTCTCAGGAGGTAATAGAACAACTCGAAGCGCTAAAGATCTACTATTACGACCAGCCTTTTTCCACAAGAGAAAGACCTACAACCGAGCATTCTCCGGAGCTGCCCCCAGAATCTGGAACTCACTACCTCCTAACATCAGGAAGATTCAAAATACAGTAACATTCAAACGAGAACTGAAGAGCCACTTGATGAGTAAATACCCTACTTAGAGAAACCTTCGGATCACTGGGATGATCACTTTCACTAACTGAGGGCTGTCCTCTCCATGGAAAATTGGAAGATCTGTATCTGAGAAGGAGCTGATGCCGGGCTCAAGCCGAGACCGGACACATTACTGCTACCTCATACACGTGTGAACTTTTAAATTTATCTCACGGTCAGACTATATAACTTCTACCTCACTTGATTTATTTATACATATATGTGTGAATTTATAACTATAGCTCTTAGTCATTCTATATAACCTCTACCTCACTTGATTTATTTATACATATTATCCTTTGATATGCACTGGAACGCCTTATAACCCTACCTCAATGATCATGGTTTGTTAGCACGATACAAGTCAAGCCGTGCTCGCCATATAACGCTAATTGCACAGTCTCTATGAATATATATATCTAATTTCATCCATGCAGTATACTGCCTTCTACCTCATTATTCTTCTGTGCTTAGTACTGCTACTATAATGTCTATATGCAATTCTATTCTGTTAAGCGCTCTGATACCCACGGGTCTTGTTCGCGCTATACAAAACAATATAAATAAATAAATAAATAAATAAATAAATACCATGCAACCCCAAAGGCAATTTAAAGAAACAAAAATGTGGGTGCTTGGTCAGATGGCTTTCTTCATTCAATTCACAAGTATTTTTTTTCTTCAAGAGACCCATTTTAAAAGTACTAATCCTAAACCTTACATCCTGAAGAAATATTCCCACGCATATTTTGCCTCTATTACAATGCATGGTGTGGCAATCTATTTGGAAAGTGGTATCGATTGGAAGGTGAGAAGGATACCAAATGAAGATGGCTTTAGTTGAAAGTCTCAGTCCAGAGTGCCCCTCTGAATTGAGTGAACTATTTTGGTCCTGCTAATTATGAGATAGAACCATTAATACAGCTTCATAATTTCACTATGGGGCAGAAGGGCATTTGATTTTTTGGGATGATTTAAATTTTATCCAACAAGATTTGACACTAGACATGCTAAACTGAGCAAAAAAAGCTGCTAAAGCCAATAACCGAAAGAGCTCTCACTACTATAGGCAAGATTTCAATTAGTAGACCTCTGGCGAGAGGGCCATTCATGTGCTGCTCAATACACTTTATTCTCACACCAATTAAACAATTTAGGCTTTCTTTTTATATCCCAGGCAATTGGGTGTGTGGAATCAGATATTTGGGCAAATGCATTTTCGGATTATTCGGACATATACATTCTGTTGGGCCTTGAAATTGCCATTAGAGAGAGGACCATGTGGCAGTTCGATAGGACTCTTTCGACAAATTAGAACTGGCTGGCAATGATGAGATTATTCATGACAGATGTTTTTTAGGGTAATCATAATATCTTCTGCTTTTGAAGTCTGGGGCCGTTAAAGCTACATTGCATGGACACAATATAGCGTACGAGGCAAACCAAAATAGTCACCATGCTTCAATAATAGAGGAACTACAATCAGCAATGAATTCTGAAACAGGGGCCTAAACAGCGCCCTAACAGCTGGAGAAGGCTAAGCAGAATCTCAAGGATTTTCTTTATACTCAAGGAAATAAACAATTGTAGATCATTTCGGCAACTGATCTATAAAGAAAGTCAGCAGATAGAGAAATTCCTGGCCTGGTCTTCTTGAACTAAACAGGATAAACAATTTGTCAATCAAACTGAGAACTCTGATATTCACATGTTAGCAACTGAAATGAAGAACTTACTCAGGTCTCCTTGCCTAATCAGTTTCACTTTCCAGTACAGAACAGTATTACAGTTCAATACAATTATATCAAATGCCAAGAATCCAAAACAGATGACCTTTGAGTGGAAATAACAGTCTTGGAGGTGGAAGAAGCGCTCAAAAAGATGTCCAATGAAAAAGCATGTGGAAATGATAGAATACCATCAGAATTCTATAATGCTTTCACAAAAGAACTGATCCCGTTTTAGTAGATCTACATAATTCAATAAGGGAAGGTGTGGAGATTCCTACAATTTTTATAATCCACCCAGTTATTTGCCTAAAAAATGAAAAAATGCCCAGCAAATCTCAATTCATATGGCCCGATAAGTCTGCTTAACACAGATTATAAACCGTTAACAAAAGTTTGGGCAGTTTGTATCATCCCTAAAAGTCAAATTTTAATTCAAAATGATCAGAGCAGATTCGTAATGAATAGGATTATGGTACAAATACAGTTTTTTAAATGCAGGCTATAGACTATTTTACAAGCAATCAAACTAGTGCAGCAATAGTAATGAGGGATGTCGAGAAGGCATTTGACCTGGTCAATTCGGATACCCTGTTCTGTAGTCTGTGCAAATTAGGTTGCCTTATCAATTTATAATTATGCCAGCAATCTATATCAGGGTGTGCAGGCCAAGATTAGTATTAATTCAAAGGTAGAGGGTTCTGTGAGAATTAATAGAGGCACTCAACAGGGGCGCGCTATGCACCCAATTATTTTCGCCTTTTTTATTGAGCTTTTAGTAAACAAGATCCAGAGTACATAGTGGATTTGTTTACCAATAGATGGGATGCCCGAAAAAAAAGTTATTAGCGGATTATATTATTTCATTTCTAACTGCTTATATGGCTAATATGCATGGGGTAATAGATTCCCAATATAGGTGGGTACATGGGTAATCAATGCAAAATGGATCTGCTTATATATATGCATCTTCTAGCACTATGTCACCAGCTTTGCAGCATTAGAGTACTGCTCCGTGCCTAAAACGGTATTTACGGGTCTATGTTACCAATAGATATTCCCACTTATTGCAACTAAACTACACCACAATGCTTAGGAAAGTTTAGTATTTATTATAATGATGGTCTCTTCTTCGATTGACACTGATTGGCAGAGTAGCTCTCATTAAAATATCTATCTTACCATTATTTTTTTTTTTGTACTAATCTACGCATACAAATTAACAGCTCATATTTTGAGGAACTGGATTCTCTCATTAGAGGTTTCATAGGTAATAAGAAAGCCCCTAGGGTGAAATATTCAATTCTCCAGCTGGATAAAACCCAGGGTGGTTTAGCACTCCTCAATTTTCAGACTTACTATCAGGCGGCATTATTTGATATCATGGCAAGTCTAATTAAAGAGGCTGGAGTCCTAAATGATTATTTATTGAGGAATAGGGTGCAATAATCAGCTATTGATTGGTCAGCCTTCATAAAATCTGTGAAGTTACAGAAGAAGACTAGATATGAGGCATTGCAAGAGGGCTGAAACCAAATCTGTGCTTTATTTAGATCATGTCAGATCCTAGCCCGTTATCAATATATGAAGCTACAGGTCTGTACATTTTTTGGTCTAAATTTATCTAGGGCAACGTTGGGATTTTGGAATTCTAAAGGTTTTAGAGAGATCAGAGACTTTTTTATAAGCCGTAATCAGGTTAAATGGGAAGACTAATGTTGCGCTATGGAATGCATTGTCATCAGTTTTCCTATGCTTTATACAGATAACTAGCTTTTTACTAATCAACACTCAGGAAATGAGTGAAGGAGCTCAGATAGTCATTACCTCCCTAGTCAAGAGCAAGCTTACAGGAAATGCGAATTTGTATAGGGTGTTGTAGAACATTCAGCTAAGGATTTAAGCGCTGATTTTCTTGAAAAAATCTATGAAAAAACGGATTGCAGTTTATCAGGATGTGATTGGAAGCTTATTTCAGAGATGGGGCATAAATCCCTCAAGGCTGCGAATTAGAAAAGAATGTCCTTTCTGTCCTGGTGGATCTCATACTATACTTCACAAGTTCTACATAAATATTCCTGTCAGTTCCGGATCAATGTTTTCACTGTCAACAAGATAGAATGGATGACTGGCTTCATTTATTATATGCATATCCAAAACTCTCAATTTTAGGAGGAGTTTTTCATAGCCATCAGCAAAGGTGTACAGTCCATTATTACATCTGAAGTGAGTTTAGTGTTATTCAGCATCTCCAATGAGAGTCACAAAGTAGATAAGTATGGGCAGTATTTCATTTCTTTTGCTTTAATGGTAGCACACTCTTTTATACACTGAATGTTCCAACTTTCCAAGGGTAGCATCAGAAAAGGTCAAGGACAAAAACCTTTGAAAAAGCATATGCACAACAAGCTGAGAATGTTAAAAGGTTTACAGCTATTTGGAAATCACTTAAATCTCTTGAAATCAATACAGTGTAGGTTTTTTAGGTGGTTTACAGTGACTTATTCAGTACACTTTTAAGATTAAAATTCAACTTTTTGATCCAGGGACCTCAAAAGCACTATGAAAGCACTTATCCTGTAAGGTGCCATTGGAATGTTGCATTTTATTAAAAACGTGCATTGAAGTGGAACAACTGTTTTAAGCACTCCCCCTACTTTTATGAGGTTGATTAAACAAATCAGGATATGGTATATCCTATGCAAATATGAAAGAGTGTAAATTGTTTTGAACTAAGACTGAAGGCTGTATAATTATTGCATCTTGATGGAGAAAATGCACTGGCACTTTAAACTTTATTCTTTTAGGTGCGGTGGGTATATATTTATGTATTTATGTATTATATTTCTATCCACTCTATATATTTTGCACAATCAAGTACTTTATTTTCCATTGTATTCTCGGGGGGTTCTATTGTGACTTTTGCCCATTGTATATGATATTAATTATGTATTGTTTTGTATTTGTATTTTAGCACCCTGGGCAGGAGAGAGTTCATTAGGATTTAATGTTACCATCATTAGGGGGCTGTAGGTATAAGAAATGGTTACATAAACAAATGTTAAGCTAAAATAATATGCACGGTATCCAGTTCCCTTCCATTTCAAGGGTCTTATTTAGAATTTTATTACTGCACTTTTATACTTGTCGTTGACTATCGATGAAAGTACTATAATTTTTTCTAGTACTGATGTATGCCCTGATTACAATTGCATCTTCTCCTTTTCTTGAGCTCTGTTATACATTGCTCCATTGCACTTTTTACACTTGAAGGTCTGTTGCTGCTAATTATATGATGAGATACTGCTAAACTTTATAAGGGGATTGATTGTTATGTTGAGTATTTGCACACTCTGTACTTTTGTACCATCAGGTTTTAAGCTGCTATTTAAAGGATGAAGTATTTGTAACTTCGGTATTGGTGCGAAGTTTGTTTTTTATTGTGTACAATAGTATATTCTCTTTATCAAGGGCTTTATTATGATTTGCTCCATGCACACAATCACTTTAGGAGTAGCTACCTCCTGAGATATGGAAAAGAATAACAATGCTTTAATTTATTCGAAGCCCGTTTTGTGTATCTTTTTTTCTAGACTGTATTTGTACTGTGGGCTATATGTTGGTTATAGTTGCTCAAAAGAAAATAAAACAAGAAAAAGAAAAATATATATATGGATGCTCACAAACATTTTCCTTGGGGCCACAAAGTTTGATCTTTGGTGTGACCGAAGGCGTCACTGATTCCAGCAGGTGAGGTGGGGTGTAAAGTGGATGAAGGGGAATTAAAGCTTGTATATCTATTGGCTGAATTCAATTGCGCAATGCAAAACCAGAAAACCTGGGATGAATCCCGGCTTCTCCACTTGACCAAATTGTGTGACATAGAGCAATTTTCCCCCCTCCTTTTTCTTCATTATCACGTATAGGAGGACCTCAAAATACATGGCTTCAGGATGAGGGCTGTACAAAGCCATCTCCCGTGCTAGGAAGTAATCACCAATGGCATTGTTGTCAGGGTGTAAAGGCAGGGGGGAGAGGGAAGCATGAAAGTTTCTAAATTCAAGTTTGAAAACCATCACACAAAAAATAATTCTGAATGCACTGCTCTAATTTGATTCTACAGGAAACTGAAATATACTTTTTTAATTTTGAAAAGACTATTGTATTTTTGCATGTCTGCTGTCTTTAAAAATTAAGGTGTTTCTCAAGTTAAGGGCCTACTTACTTCCTTTTGATTAACTGTAATCACTCTGTAAATAAGTGCTTGCTGTATATATATATATATATATTTTTAATGTTAGTGCTGAGTCAAGTAAACAGCAGCCCAGTTCTGCTGCTCGTCAGCGGGCCGCATGTAAAGGCCAGGAGGGCCGCATACGGCTCCCAGGCGGTACTTTGATTATCACTGGTCTAAGGTATATGTGGCAGATGCCAGAGCCTCTCTCCTCGCACAATAATTTTACCCAGAAAGAGACCACCCAGAAGTAGATCCAAGGGACACCACATCACTAGTTAGAGATAGCTTACTGGGAAAGCAACTTTTAGAAGCTAGATTCTACTCGTCCAAAAAGATTCCATCAGGGAAAAACATTACCTAACGCTGAGTAGACTATACATATTCTAAGGGTTGGGAACCTTGCCACATCTTTTCAGGCACGCTTGCTGGCCAGGCTGCAATGCTCAGCCATTTGAAAATAGTGATGATTGAAGTCTTGAGACCATGAACTATTGTTTTGTCTATTTTATGTGTACGTAAACATAATCTTGGGATAAGAACTGTTCAGGTAGCCTCCTTGATTTTGTCTCTCATACACACACACTAAATTCATTCAACATACTGTGACAAAATATCTTTTAAAAGCCTGGTCCATCAAAGCATATTGGGGCAGTATTGTAAAAATCTCCATGCTGCTATTGGCAAAGGCTCATCCTTGCCTTTTCTTGTACACGTTTATTAATTTTCATAATTAATTTTATATTTTTCCTATTACAGGTGGCATTGTTAGTCATATGTTGGCTACTGCAAAACTCTATGTGCATCTTTTATCTTTGATTTCTATTTTTTATTGTGATTAAATGCAGAGTATTATTATTTTAACTCACAGGTCTTTTGCATGTTATTGTGAATGATAGTAAAATTATTGTATATGTTTGTGAAATTGTTTGGGCTTTTAGAGTCTGTAGAATACTGATGAGTTTTAACATTTGAGGTTTTGTATCATAACTTGTACCATTGGGTTATGCTGATTTGTATTCGGGTTGTAGGTGTGGAAGACATGCAACATTACCTTCTGGTTATTGCTAGGCTCCGACCACTGTTGGCCTTCTGCAATCTCAAGTCATAGTAATACTCTGCAGTTATGGCAAGTTAAATGGCTTGATTGGTTACTATTAAACCATAACGTCTGTTTCTGTAGAGATAACTATTAGTATTGCTGTAAGGTTTAATGAACCCGATATTTACCAGGTGTGATAAAGTTTGCACCCTCTGTTGAATCTGAGGAGGTCAAACCGGAATTTAACGAGTGAAAAAAGACCTGTAGATATCTGTTATTGAGCACCAAAATCTGCATTTTATTCCCCATTTACTAAGTAACTTATTGATGTTTGATTTTAATGTGTGTTAAATACCACCTAACCTTCCAGGGCACTCATAATCAGGCCCTGACTGTTTTAAATTTGGACCATTCTTTGATTGTCACCCATTGGAGAACATTAGTTTTCGTGTGATGTTGTCGGATCTTCTCAAGCTGAGAATGAGTAGTGCAGTGAAATTTTAGGGTCCATGAGATTTTCATCGACTTTACTTGTATCAATCTGTTCAGCAGTTGACACATGTACTAACTACAGTGTGATTGGGTCTTAAATTTGCAATAAAGACAGAGATGGAGGAGCACATTCTTAGGATGCTCTAAACTTGTAAAATGCATTGAATGTTTGAGGAGAAGATCACTCCAAGATTCCTGTTTAAATTAGAGGGTGCAAGGAAGGCACCCAGGTCAAAGGAAGCACCGAGGATCTCCAGGCCTAAAGAGCAATATAATGTGTGGTTATTTGCATCAGTCATGCATTAAACAGAAGAATTATGGTGTTTCTGGGCAAAATGGCACCTTTGTTATGTATTCCAATGCTTCGCAGTGACGTAATAACTGATAGAACAATCGGACAGCTGGGAAAGAGATGAGAGAACGAACAGGAATGGGTATAACAGACACAAAAAAAAGTAGGTCAGATTTTAGAACGATGGAATGAACTTGGGCTTCACCTACTGTCATTCATGGAAAAGTTGCATTTCTCAGACATATGAAGTCATCAGCCAATTTCCCGTCACAGTGCCATGTCATCGGAGAAAGAGGGTAAAAGAATGTTGTTTTCCCCACAGATAGAAAACCGGGCCCAGAGATTAATTTTTTAAAGAAATATGTGCAGGACTCAAAGCAAAGTTGTTCTTAGGACCCAGAGGGTTGAAGCCCCCTGAAGGGCTGGGGGCGCCCTGCACCACAAATGGCTGCATTGGCCTGTGTTGAACCCCTGCTGCCAATGGCTCTTTCCTTCTCTCACTTCAAAGCCCAATTATCCGACTTGTCTTTTCCCTTTTTATCTTGTTGGACTGCTATTCTGACCTGTATTCGGATCCCTGTAGAGTCCTGTTTAAAAGTCTACAATACATCTTCAATGCACCAATGCAGCTCCTGATACAATGGAACAAAGAGAGCGCATTTTCAGGATACTGATTTTCTGACATTGTCTTTCCATGACAGTCCAGAATAATGCACCGTTTTTCATCTATAGACTTTTTCATTCTGTTGGCTTCTCCATTTTTTCATTTCATAATTCACCCGTTAGAGGCAACATGGTCTCACTGGACCTTGAAAAGACCAATGCCTTGTGATGTCCTACTTATGCTAGTTGAGCAAAGGGTAGATTATTCACAGTAAGTTAGACGATAGTAGAGTTGGTAAATGCTACAAATTGGGTCTCTAATTGGCAGAGATTTGCACCCTGTCCACGTAGGGACCACAATCCTAGCCCGAGTAAGTCAAATACACAACTTAAATTAGGCTCTGCTCACCGTGCAGTAGCTTGGCACAGGGCAGGCAGGCAGGCTTAACTTAATAGGCAATGTGCAAAGTATTTGTTATACTTAAATTACAGTAACACATTGAAAACACCGCAAAGAGACTCCAAACTAATTTAGAACAATAGAGAATATATATCTGAGTAAAACAAGACCAAAATGACAAAAATCCAATAAGAACTTAAGATATGAATTTTTAAAAATTAAATCCACAAACAGTGCTTAAAAGTAAATAGCACTTAGGGGTTATTTGAGGTTGCGTTAGATCAGGGTAAATCCAAAGTTTCAGGCCGACTGTGATAGAAGCATGGCCAGCTACATGACCTAAGGAGGGCACGCTGTAAAAATACGTTGAATGGAACAAGCTTTGGTGTGAAAGACTCGGTACGTTGGTTTCGATTCACGTGGTCGGGTCAATTCAATGAAGTCGGGCCTCGCAGTGGGGTCCCGCTTCCTTGCTGTACCCCTTACGATGCAGGCACTGCATTGCGTTGAGCCTCGCAGTCGTATCTTCGGATCAGCGCTGCATTGTCATCAAGCCTCTCAGTCGGTAGCCATAACGGCATCAAGTCGCGCAGGGCTGCCAAGAGACATCAAACTCCAAATCTCCATCTTTTCCCAATATGAAATTATACTTTAAAGATGTTTTAAGGCAATCTCAATGTTAACCTATGGGAATATAGGCCTTGTTGTAGTAAAAAAACAAATGTGGCAGTTTTTCACTACCAGGACATATAAAACTCAAAAGTACATGTCCTACCTTTTAAATTCAGTGCTCCCTGTCCATAAGGCTGCTTAGGTCCTACCTTAGGGGTGACGTATATCTAATTAATTGGAAGGATTGGGCCTGGCAAGTAGGTTAACTTGTCAGGTCGAAATGGCAGTTTAAAACTGCACACACAGGCTCTGCAGTGGCAGGCCTGAGACATGTTTAAAGGGCTACTGACGTGAGTGGCACAAACAGTGCTGCAGGCCCACTATAACATTTAATATACAGACCCTGGACACATACAGTGCACTTTACTGAGGACTTATAAGTAAATTCAATACGCCCATTGTGGATAAGCCAATGTTGCCATGTTTTGAGTACAGTTTTTACAAAGAACAGTGGTCCCTATATGAAGTCAATATACATAAAAAATGAGCATATACTTGATAAGTAATATGACTTCTGTCCGTCCGGACAGGATTTATTTTTCAATATGTGCAGAAATGAAAAGTATTTCTAGGAGAGAATGTCAAGCGGGCACAGCCGTGACCCTTAACATGCAAGACAAAACAACAAAGAGACAATATTAGACAAAGCAGGCAAAATGGGTCTGCGTACTAGTACTTCAGTAGGGCAGACATTAGGTATCAAGAGAACACTCCATTGCAATAGAAAGTTACATATAGAAATTTTTTTGCATATGGGTTTTACAAGTCGACGGCGTTTCGATGCCTATAAAAATGAAGGCATCATCATCAGGACAAGGGTTGACCTTATTGTTGTCTTGAACATAAGCAATATTTAAAAGCCTTTTCATCACATTTACTTTATATACATATTTACAATTAGGAAGGAAAAGTGGGAAGAAACAAAAAATAACACAAGTATTAGGCATGTATTAAAGATCCCTTTTCTTTAGGTTTTTTCGTGTGACATGCGGGTGAAAATTAAAATCATCATCGGGTTATCGGCGCAGTGATTATATTGGTGTTATCGGCGCAGTGAAAGTGGTGGCGATAGGTGTGTCTAAAAGCTAAAGGTGTGCCTTCTTAACTCTTTTCTTATGGTCTAACGTTTTCGGCGCAGCTAGTTGTGTCCGTGGGACCAGGCAGTGAGAGTGCACACATTGTAAAAACCGCGAAAGTGGATTCCGTGATATTTCATAAGACGCAGTCATATTATTCGGTAGCACGATGAAAAAACCAGATCTGGGCATCGTGGCTGTGAAGGTGCAATGTGCACGGCGATAGTCGTTTGACCGGAGACAGCATACATGTCTAAGTGGTTGAGAGTTCACTGGGGGTGATGGTGCGTGAAAACAAGGGGGCATGCACGCTGCTGTGACAAGCAGAGCAAATAACATACACATACATTGTGACATGTTGAGGCTTTCCTAGCGGGGATGAGACCGAGGCTGGCAATTCCGGATGGATCTAAGATCAGAAGTGGAACAGTGAACACTAGGTAATGCGCATGCAGGGCATATACCGAAAAACGGAAGGGAGGCATTTTACCTGAATTCGATCGTCCAGTTTGTAATTGGTATATTGGATTACGTAGACTCTTCCTCCCAGCACCGTTATCAATCCTTGAATGCCCTTTTTAGGCACAATAACACCACTCCAAAATGGCGGCCGAAATCACTTCCTTTCACTGCAGCGGTAAATTTTAGTCCCTTCACTCTGTCTAGTTCATTCCTAGATTAAGCCCGGGAAAGTAAGCTGCCTGTTCCCTGGACTGTCATACTTGCAGCGGTGCCGTCGCACCTTCGCAGTAAGTAAGCTACCTAGATATGCTTTCTCAGCTACCCGCCATGGCTGTGTCCTATTCTAATCCTGACCTCCCTTCTGCCCCTGATAGACAGCCATTGTGCTCCTCCGCTTATTATAGCGCCAGAGTCATGTATCGGGTAACGTAAATTGCCACTTGGACTCCCAATTACAAACTGGACGATCGAATTCAGGTAAAATGCCTCTCTTCCGTTTTTCGGTATATGCCCTGCATGCGCATTACCTAGTGTTCACTGTTCCACTTCTGATCTTAGATCCATCCGGAATTGCCAGCCTCGGTCTCATCCCCGCTAGGAAAGCCTCAACAGGTCACAATGTATGTGTATATTATTTGCTCTGCTTGTCACAGCAGCGTGCATGCCTCCTTGTTTTCACGCACCATCACCCCCAGTGAACTCTCAACCACTTAGACATGTATGCTGTCTCCGGTCAAACGACTATCGCAGTGCACATTGCACCTTCACAGCCACGATGCCCAGATCTGTTTTTTTCATCGTGCTACCGAATAATATGACTGCGTCTTATGAAATATCACGGAATCCACTTTCGCGGTTTTTACAATGTGTGCACTCTCACTGCCTGGTCCCACGGACACAACTAGCTGCGCCGAAAACGTTAGACCATAAGAAAAGAGTTAAGAAGGCACACCTTTAGCTTTTAGACACACCTATCGCCACCACTTTCACTGCGCCGATAACACCAATATAATCACTGCGCCGATAACCCGATGATGATTTTAATTTTCACCCGCATGTCACACGAAAAAACCTAAAGAAAAGGGATCTTTGATACATGCCTAATACTTGTGTTATTTTTTGTTTCTTCCCACTTTTCCCTCCTAATTGTAAATATGTATATAAAGTAAATGTGATGAAAAGGCTTTTAAATATTGCTTATGTTCAAGACAACAATAAGGTCAACCCTTGTCCTGATGATGATGCCTTCATTTTTATAGGCATCGAAACGCCGTCGACTTGTAAAACCCATATGCAAAAAAATGTCTATATGTAACTTTCTATTGCAATGGAGTGTTCTCTTGATACCTAATGTCTGCCCTACTGAAGTACTAGTACGCAGACCCATTTTGCCTGCTTTGTCTCTTTGTTGTTTTGTCTTGCATGTTAAGGGTCACGGCTGTGCCCGCTTGACATTCTCTCCTAGAAATACTTTTCATTTCTGCACATATTGAAAAATAAATCCTGTCCGGACGGACAGAAGTCATATTACTTATCAAGTATATGCTCATTTTTTATGTATATTGACTTCATATAGGGACCACTGTTCTTTGTAAAAACGTAATGCCCAAGGTCCCTATACTATACCTTAAGGGTTCCCTTGTTCTGTTTAAACGTAGTTAGCGCAATCGCTGGATTGCAAGGGATTCGGGTAATCCCAGCCCCTCTCTCTCTGTTTCGAGTGGGTACAACCTGTCCTTTGTTACAATTCCTGTGTTTCCTTTCCCACCTAAATTCTGTCCCCTCTAGGCATGTCTGATCCCCACCCGCCTATGTACAACTTGGAATATATTAATAAAATCTTGGGAGGTCCGTCTCTCCTTTCTGACCCAACCGAAAGTCCATCTACATCCAGCACTTCTCTGTCTGATGATTTAGAGAAACTAAAGAAAAAAGAGGTTCGCTTACTCTTAATGATTAGACTTTTGACTGATTATTTAAAATCTAACGTCATTCCCCTGGGCTTGCAAGTACGCAATGTACCGGGAGTCTTCACTACCAACCCGAAATATTTAAATGGTTTTAGCTATATTAGCACGACATGCTCAAGGCACTGGATGGTGCTAGGAATTGAGATAGCGACAGAAGAACTCCAAAAACTGAGCACCGAAATAGCAGAGCTAGAAAAACAAATCAGTGATAGTAACACTAATACAGAAACAAGCAAACTCCTTGACAAAATAAACAAAACTGTAGAAGAATTTCATAAATTCGAACTGAATAAAAAACAAACTAAGGTCAAAAAAGATATAAAAAACTATAATCAGGAAAGAACATATCCTTACCTTACTAAGGACTACTACACCAATCGCCCATACAACGGTCCACAGCAACAGAGACCCTGGGGCAGATTCAATAGGAGACAACAATACGTAGGATTCACTGATAGCTCAGCTGACTCTTCTGGTCAATCTGACCAGAGTGCCAGCCCAGGACCTTCTAACAGGAATTTTTTAGAAGGGGGTCGGGGCCAACCAAGGGGCAGAGGAAAAACATGGTCCAAACCACCGAACCCCCCCGGGGAACGTTTCACGCGCCGCCAACACTACAGGTGGTAGCTATATCAAACCAAAATGCCATTGAAATACCTAGTAACACTTCAGAAACTGGTCTTCTACCTATCTTCAATCTTACAGATCACATGCTATCCAGCAATGAAATATCACTCCTGAGCAAGGGTCTGTCCTTCGTACCTACAGTACGCCCTAATTTTCAGGAAACACAAACTGAATTACTTAGGTTTTTCAGAAAAATTCGCCTACAGAGTTTCTTTAATCTCAACCCATCGATTCCCAAGCACTCAAATACTCCTTTCAGGCCTCCCTCTAAATTCTCGACTACGGCTGGGATGATTCCAACTGAAATCCCCACATTTGAAAAATTGGTACTTAAGGACCTATCAGACCTTGAACACAAAAGATCTTTCATCCCGTACAATATCTCTCTTGAAGAGAAAAATGCAATCTCTTCCCTTAAAAATAACCAGTCCTTGATAATAAAACCTGCGGACAAAGGGGGAGGTATAGTCATTCAGGATATTGAATCCTATAAAACAGAAGTGCTTAGACAACTTAACAACACCGAGCACTACTGTAGACTCCCTAGGAACCCCACCGGTGAAATTCAAGACCTCATCATGACTATCACCACAAGGGCACTTGATTCAGGCTTTCTGTCTAAAAAAGAATATGACTTCCTTAATACCAATTCCCCACGGACCCCTGTGATCTATTGCTTGCCAAAGATCCACAAAAACCCTCAATCACCACCTGGCCGCCCGATAGTTTCGGGCTGTGGATCTATCCTTGAGCCTCTAGGTCATTACATAGACTATTTCATCAAGCCCTTTGTCCCAGAAACCAAATGTTACATCAGGGACAGTATGGCCATGATAAATTTCATTGAAGACGATCCCTTTGATCCCACATCCAGCACTATGTGTACGCTGGATATGGAATCTTTGTACACTAATATTCCACAATTTGAATCTCTCCGGGTAATTGAGAGGGTTCTTGAAGCAAGAACACATCCACACAATGTACCCTCATTATTCATCCTTGAGTTACTCGAAATCTGTCTCACTAAAAACTTTTTCTTGTTTGAAGGACAATTCTACGGCCAAGTCAAAGGGACATCCATGGGAGCAATTTTTGCTCCCAACCTAGCCATTCTGTACATGGACCACCTGGAGACCAGTACTATCCTTCATATGTCCAATCCTTTCCACAATGGAATTTCCTTGTGGAAAAGATATATCGATGATATTTTTGTCCTATGGAACGAGTCCCCTGAAAACCTTATAGCATTCCAACATTGGCTTAACAATAATAGTGGAGGCCTCCGCTATACCATATCTACCAGCAAAGATTCAATTCCCTTTCTAGACTTACAAATAAAACACTCTGAGGGTCGCTTAATTACCACCCTACACCGCAAACCCACTGAGCGCAACACCTTGCTCGAATATAACAGCCATCACCCCCGAGCACTCAGAGATTCCCTACCGTTCTCACAATTCCTCCGCATTAGGCGAAATTGTTATTTTAAGGACGACTACTTCTCCGAGGCAAAGACCCTTAGTAAAAAGCTCAGAAGTAGGGGTTACCCCCGTAAATTAGTAAGAAAATCCCTCAAAAGGGCTTGGTATTGTCCAAGAGAAACCCTTCTAGAGCCTAAGAAAAAGAATGACCAGGACAGACTTATATGTGTCACAACATTCTCACCTGTTTCCAATGCGATACGTAAAAGTGTCCTGAAACATTGGCCAGTACTAAATGCAGGACAACTCAAACTAGACAAGCCAATGTTTGCCTTCAAACGCGCAAAAAATATCAGAGACCATCTAGTAAGGGCAGCACTCCCGCCACCAGTATTGAAAACTACCATTAATGATGCTTGGGGGCTCCCACCTATTATAGGTCACAATAAATGTGGAGGGTGTATTTGCTGTGATTCCACAATTGAAGGAAAAACGTTCACATATGGTAACATCAACTTTGAACGTAAATCCTTCTCCAACTGTAACTCTTCAAACCTAGTGTATGCCATCTTTTGTCCATGTAGGTTCATCTATATAGGACAAACCAGTCAAAAAATCAAACTTCGCATTGGCCAACATCGGAGTAGGATCAAGTGCAAAACAGCGAATGCACCACTCGTGGAACATTTTTCTGCCAATGGACACAACGAAAAGGATCTTCAATGGACAGTGATCACAGTCATCAAACCGCCCCCCAGGGGAGCAGACATGGCCCAACTGCTTAACAAAGAAGAATTACACTGGATCTTGCGCACCAACAGTATCCGCAATGGGTTGAATCGGATTGAGGACTGGACTTCCCTACTATAATTGTTTTTTTTTTTCTGTTTACATTCTGTAAAAATGCAAATGCTGTTTCTCTGCCCGGGTTTTAAATATGCATGTTCACTTATACAAATTATCACCTTTTTAAGATGTCCGCCGAAATCGTCCCTGTCACTCCAGTGATAACAGATATTGCCAGACTACTTAACATTATTTTGGTTCTCCATGTTGTTGCAGCAATGGAATGCTACACTCAATTTCTTATGTAGAAATGCTATATTGGATTACGTAGACTCTTCCTCCCAGTACCGTTATCAATCCTTGAATGCCCTTTTTAGGCACAATAACACCACTCCAAAATGGCGGCCGAAATCACTTCCTTTCACTGCAGCGGTAAATTTTAGTCCCTTCACTCTGCCTAGTTAATTCCTAGATTAAGCCCGGGAAAGTAAGCTGCCTGTTCCCTGGACTGTCATACTTGCAGCGGTGCCGTCGCACCTTCGCAGTAAGTAAGCTACCTAGATATGCTTTCTCAGCTACCCGCTATGGCTGTGTCCTATTCTAATCCTGACCTCCCTTCTGCCCCTGATAGACAGCCATTGTGCTCCTCCGCTTATTATAGCGCCAGAGTCATGTATCGGGTAACGTAAATTGCCACATGGACTCCCAATTACAAACTGGACGATCGAATTCAGGTAAAATGCCTCCCTTCCGTTTTTCGGTATATGCTCTGCATGCGCATTACCTAGTGTTCACTGTTCCACTTCTGATCTTAGATCCATCCGGAATTGCCAGCCTCGGTCTCATCCCCGCTAGGAAAGCCTCAACAGGTCACAATGTATGTGTATGTTATTTGCTCTGCTTGTCACAGCAGCGTGCATGCCCCCTTGTTTTCACGCACCATCACCCCCAGTGAACTCTCAACCACTTAGACATGTATGCTGTCTCCGGTCAAACGACTATCGCCGTGCACATTGCACCTTCACAGCCACGATGCCCAGATCTGGTTTTTTCATCGTGCTACCGAATAATATGACTGCGTCTTATGAAATATCACGGAATCCACTTTCGCGGTTTTTACAATGTGTGCACTCTCACTGCCTGGTCCCACGGACACAACTAGCTGTACCGAAAACGTTAGACCATAAGAAAAGAGTTAAGAAGGCACACCTTTAGCTTTTAGACACACCTATCGCCACCACTTTCACTGCGCCGATAACACCAATATAATCACTGCGCCGATAACCCGATGATGATTTTAATTTTCACCCGCATGTCACACGAAAAAACCTAAAGAAAAGGGATCTTTGATACATGCCTAATACTTGTGTTATTTTTTGTTTCTTCCCACTTTTCCCTCCTAATTGTAAATATGTATATAAAATAAATGTGATGAAAAGGCTTTTAAATATTGCTTATGTTCAAGACAACAATAAGGTCAACCCTTGTCCTGATGATGATGCCTTCATTTTTATAGGCATCGAAACGCCGTCGACTTGTAAAACCCATATGCAAAAAAAATTCTATATGTAACTTTCTATTGCAATGGAGTGTTCTCTTGATACCTAATGTCTGCCCTACTGAAGTACTAGTACGCAGACCCATTTTGCCTGCTTTGTCTAATATTGTCTCTTTGTTGTTTTGTCTTGCATGTTAAGGGTCACGGCTGTGCCCGCTTGACATTCTCTCCTAGAAATACTTTTCATTTCTGCACATATTGAAAAATAAATCCTGTCCGGACGGACAGAAGTCATATTACTTATCAAGTATATGCTCATTTTTTATGTATATTGACTTCATATAGGGACCACTGTTCTTTGTAAAAACGTAATGCCCAAGGTCCCTATACTATACCTTAAGGGTTCCCTTGTTCTGTTTAAACGATGTTTTGAGTACAGGGCATTTGAACTTTAGTACTGGTTCGCAGTAGTTAAGTGCCCAGAATCCTAAAGCCAGAAAAAATGAAGTCAGAAAAACAAAGGTCAGAAGGCAAAAAGTCAGGGGAAACCACGCCAGAGATGCCAATGTCTAAAAGTGAGCTTTAATAATTTGACAGTTTACTTAAACCACCAAACTGACAATTGCCATGCTCCATTTAAAAATGGGGAAACCACAGGAGTTCCACTGGAGGAGTCTCAATTAGATCTCCAGTTGGAAACAGTTGATCCTGTGGCCCCTCGGCTCCTGAGCCATCCGATCACATTTGGGCGTGGCAACTGTCTCTAAATTGCTATGCAAAGAAACCCTGTGAAACGCATGGCAGTCTGAGTAGGGGCATACACTAATGGACCTACCTAGTGCACAGGGAGAAAATGGTCATTGGGTGTTTTTCTTTTCAATAACAAGCTCCCACTGGGGTAATTTATTATTTAAAAAAAGTTTGCAAAGAGGGCAAAAAAGACATGGCACATGATCAGCAAAGTTCTATGACTTCCTAACAATGTCTGCAGAAGTGGTTGTTGTGAAGTTTTTAGCAATCCCTGTGAGGTAAGCAGGAATCTTTAAATGTGTCTGCCGGTTCTGGGGAGAGTCGACCAGAGATTTCACTCACCTGGCGACTGGTTAGCCACTAGCCAGGGTCTAAATGACTCATTGTCAAATGTCAATATAAGTAGCCAAACATGGAATTTTCACTCTTCAGGATATCCAAAGTTTGCAGAGTAATGAAAACGGGGCTCTTCAAACTTAAGTGTCTAACCCCAGAGTTTATAACATGGTTTAAAAAAAAGGTTGTTGGTTGCCACCTCCAGATCACTACTGTATATGCGCATATCATGCAATAACATTTTCAATTAAATTTAACATTAAAAAGAGTTCATTTAATTTGAAAATACATATTGTTCACGTCGATGAAAAATGGAAAACCTAACCATGAACCTGTCACCCTTTATATGATTGAAAAAGGTGGTGAGATTGATTTGAGAGTTTTTTTTCGAGCCAACTCACAATTTTATGTTTCCGTTTTGCAGCTTTTTTTGTTTGTTTGAAGCCCGGAGTTAATATAACATGAGATATTGATGTAATTTGTAAGTGAAGTAGTGCAGCACCCAAAAGGTCTGCTGGGCTGTGACTAATGTCCCTGTCTGCGTCGTTTCCCGCCTATTGTAAATGTGTTTCCTTTATTGCTGATGGCATGGTCTGATTTTTTGTAAGCTAGAAAGTGAAACCACCGATGTATATATAATAAACGTAAGGGTTTTCTCCGCATCAATATGACTTGCGGAACAAGCGAAACGCAACAATAACACAACATTAAACAGTGCCATTGGGCACTTTAATTTGTCTATTGATAAAATCACTTGTAGCTGGGTACATTACCTTGCTGGGGTTCTAAACAGAACTGAGATTCAAACAAGATCTGTATTTGCCTTTTCCCTGGTTAGCATGGAGGATTTCGATAAACTTGATTTGCATCAACTCTTTTGGCCTTTTCAATGATTTAGAGCTTGGGCTGTTATTGTTCACTCAGTATATATGAGTTTATTAG
This sequence comes from Lissotriton vulgaris, assembly GCF_964263255.1. Taxonomy (NCBI): domain Eukaryota; kingdom Metazoa; phylum Chordata; class Amphibia; order Caudata; family Salamandridae; genus Lissotriton; species Lissotriton vulgaris. The sequence goes on along the minus strand of NC_141699.1, from coordinate 674,421,689 downwards.
GTCTGGCATAGAGATCGCATAAGCTGTCTCACCAGCCACGTGTCCTAAAAAAAATCATTAAAAACTTACATTTTTCCATTTGAGTCAGTTAGCACTGCTCCTCCATTGCTCCGTTCAGCTGTCATTCACATTTTCTTCCACCCACCAAAGTATAAAACAAGGGGCAACGATCAGGAGGATGGGGGTATTTGCGCTGTGACCCTGCCTCACCAAATAAATGCATTCTTGGCTTGAAAGCTGGATCTGGGGGGCCCTGAGACAGGTCTCCTGTGCCTTTGTAGGTTATTTTCTCGTCGACCTCGTTTGATTACAAGGCTTTAACTTGTTTTCTTTATTTTTTTATCAGGAACTTACAAAGGGGCTTACCTAATGCAAATCAGTGCTGAATTTGTTCCAAGTGGGAACAGTGTACCCCCAACCTTGGCCATCCCTCCATCATACTGTTTTTTCAGTTGATAAATGTATGATTTATACGCCCCCCCCCCCCCGAATCTCTCTGACTAATCTTTACCACTGGCAATTAGATCATGTCAACAATCAGTGACAGCATTTTCCACTGATTCATGGGTGCATCCATATAAAAGGAAGTGCACTTTAGTGCCAGGGCTGGTAGACCAATACTTCACTTTGCCAATACATTCATTGTCTATTTATACATTTTTAGTCATCCTTTTGTATCTGAAATAACAGGCCTATTCACAAACTGCAGTTTGAAGTATTTTTAGGAGTACTACCATTGTACTGCTCACGTACATAAAACAGCCATTCACAAACCTCCACGCAGAGGTCTACGCCTCCACAGCTCCTATCTTTTCTGTGCAGAGATATCCACCCTGACTATGTTTTTGCAGTAAAGGTAGGTGAGATGGAGGAAGTAGATGGAAAATGGGAAATACTATTGTTTAGGTCGAAGGTTGAGGTAGAGTCAAGGGAGCTCTAGGGAGAGGTTAGGGGAGGGACACACATTCACCTACAAAACAGTAAACCCATTCCTATTCTTAAACTGCACTTCTAAAGTTACTACAGCCACAAAGTGGCATAAACTAAACTTGAAAGGGCCCCCCTGCAAGGTACGTGGAGGGCCCCCCTCCAACTCAATCAGGAGCTCTGGGTGCTGTGCTGAGGGGTCCCATGGAGCTTGGGGGCTCTCCCTCACCGCAGGGGCTGAGGGGCTGAGGGGCATATGTTATGCCCATGCAATGAGGAGCAAAATCACATTTGGTACAACATAGACAGGAGTAGTGTGGCAATAGTGTAATATGAAATGAAGTTGCAAAATTGCTCCAAAAAGACAGAAAATGCCGTAGAAAGTTATCACACGAGGGTAATCGGGGTGCATGAACGTGATAGGATGGCAGGTCATTTACAATAACATAGGTTTGCAAACGTTTAAAAACACAAATGTGCAGCCTCACATTTATGAGTATAACTTTTTCTGTGTAAATGATGCAGGGTGCACTATCATCTTTTGGATCTAAATCTTATGGGTGCAAAAATACACGGAGTGCAAATTTAGCAGGCGTGTGGAAACACATTTAGGAGTACAAATCCCTTTTAGGAGCAAAAACACATTTCAACGAAATTAAAATTAGTAGCAAATTCAGAGATTTATGAAAAAAGAGCTGGGTCTGATGAGACGCTTTCGGGTGGAAAAATAAAATTAAGACAAAAAATAGTTTTGCAGCAAAAATACATTTAGGTGCAAAGTCACTTTAAGCATAAATTGAGCAAGAGGGTGGTACCATTTTGAAGTGCAAAGTCATCAAATTCAGAGAGACAATAAGGTTATAAGATGTTACATTAACTGTATATATGGGATGGTGGAGATGGACTATTTTCCAATCACCATTCCAAAACGTAAAGCAGCACAGTACACGTATGGCTTTATACAAATTGGAAATACTCTTCAAGTAAGCAATGCTGAAAGGGGCCCACCCAAACAATTCAGTGGCTGGAGGCGGGTGACCCAAAGCTTACTCTGTGGATTTTTATTTATTGGTGACGTGAACATTGGCGATCAGCAAGGACTCTCTGGAGCAAGGCTTAACAGTAATGGAATGGAGTGTGCCGCAACTGAATGTACCCAGTGTGCTTCCTGCCTCAGCTTGTGACGCCTCTGTATAGCTTAATGGTAGCCAGTGGGACTGTGAGAAGGAAGGGTGAGGTGAAGGTGAAGAGAGGCATCACAGAGGCTGTAAATGAAAGTGAAAAACATGTTCCCACAATTTGTGCTACATACTCTTTGTAGCATCCCCTCCCTTCTACGCAGCCCACCTCCACAAGGACTAAAAAAAGTTCCACCTCATGGGCAGTGCTTATGTCTTACAGTGTGACTGACCTCCCAGTTACAGAGGTTTCAGATGACTGTCCCCTACATCTAAATATTGCTGCTACCCATCTGCCTCGTCACCTTAGCCCCCATTGGCACCACCCCTCGCTCCACCCTGCACTTTCATCTTCCTAAAACTCCCTCTCCTGCATTGACCACTACTTTCCTCGATGTTATGTGTCCCGCTGATGTGTTGGTCTATATAAGTCAGAATGCATACACACAATGAAGACATGCACCTGAGCCCAGGAGCGCAACGCCCATTGGGCTGAAAGGGCTTCAGCCGCCACCTCCTTCGTATGTGTCAGCCCGGTATGAGACAGCTTCCCGGGCACACACACAGCCGCACCCAACTACTAAACAGGTCTTTAAAGTACCATTTACCTGCTAACAAGACTTTGTTGTTCTTTCACGCCTTCTTAGATCCGCTGCATCTCCACTCAGGCTGTCACTGGAAGAATTACCCCCCTGAAATTTTTATTAGCCCCCCAAAATGTAGCTCTAGTTACACCTCTGCCTGAGCCTATAAGGGGTTCTCCCATCTGCGTGGCTCCTGCCACCTGCCACCATGTTAATGAGCTTGTACCATTCCAGAAATGGGCAGATGCCCGTGCTCTCCATTTTGCAAGAACAAGATAGCGGCCCCTCCCATAATAGGAAATACAATGGAAGTACAAGAAAAGTGGGATCCTTCGTCTACGCTACCAGTGCACTCATCAATATGGCCCCAGTCCATCCACACACGATTCCCTAGAACAGTAATTGTGTACGTTTATTTACCATTGTGGAACAGGGTTCCGTTTGCAGAGAAGCTGGGGTACTTGACTTCACATCGGCAGGGCAGCATATTCAAGTGCCGGGCTTTCCTTTTCCTGTTGATGGTCTTCAGGTGCGTTAGTCCAATTGTTTAAGTTGAAATGTGCCAGTGCTACAGATCTACAGTGCATGATGGCCTGCAGCTTCAGTGGCAGGCGCGAGCGGGTGGCAGAAGACAGAGCAAGGTCTAATAGTAGATATTGATCTACTGGTAGAAAGATGAGAGAAGGACCTAAATCTACTTAACAAATTGCAGAATGTGAATGATCTAACATATCACTACACTACATCAGTTCCGAATATTGTCAACGCCACCATGCCACTAAAACTGAAAAGAGTCACAGAGAAGGTTAAAAATCCATGGTTTAATGGGACACTGAATGAAGACAGGCGGAAACTGAGACTTGCTCAAAGAAAATGGAGACAACACCCATCATCCCCAAACTGAAATCCCTCAGAAAAATCAGAAACGAATACAACAAAAAGATCCTCAACTCCAAAAAGGAATTTATTAGATAGGAATTGGAAAACGCCAATAACAGTCCACGGAAACTGTTCGAAATCTTAAAGCAACAATCCAATAAGCTGGCCAAGTCTGCCCAAGAGACTACAAAATTGCAACTAAGCTGTGAAGAATTCTCAACATTCTTCACCGATAAGGCCAACACGCTTGAAAGAGAGATCTGGAGTGCAGCTGACAACCTTCCCAACCAATCACCGTCAACGATCAAAACTACTTTGAAAATTGTCTATAATAGGGCAAAAAACAAGGCACAATGGGATACCTTCAAATTATATGACCAGAATACCATTGTCAAAACGCTCTCCGATATCAAACATAACAACCACTAAAATGACCCACTCCCTTCAAAATGCCTAAAAGAAATCAGCCATATTGTGATTCCAATTTGGACGAAAATAATAAATGCTCCTCTATCCCAAGGGATCCTTCCAGATTGCCTAAAAACAGGTCAAGTCGTCCCCATCATCAAAAAACCTAGAGCGGACCCTGCAGATCTTTATAATTTTTGCCCAGTGACCAATATTCCAATACTTGCAAAACTAATTGAGAAATGCGTGTAGGGTCAACTGAGCCAACATATCATTAATTTCACGCTACTGGACGACTGCCAGTCGGGATTCAGAACAGGACACAGCACAGAAACAGCGATCCTTCATATTGTCGATGACGCACTACAGGCCCTTGACCAAAATCGAACATGCCTACTAATCCTCCTGGACCTGTCATCTGCATTTGACACGGTAAATCACGAAACATTACAGACCAGGCTCCATGACAGGCTGGGAATGTCTGGAACTGTGCTGAAATGGTTTGAATCCTTCCTTCAGAATAGAACGCAAAGATTCCTGGTCAACCAATCACTTTCGCCATCATGCCCTAACTCAATTGGAGTCCCTCAAGGATCTACATTATCTCTATCACTGTTCAACCTTTATGTCGAACCTCCTACAGAAATTCTGCGAAACGCAAAGATATCCTATCACATGTACGCAGATGACACGCAAATATATATCAAGATCGCGTCTCTGAAAGACATCAAGTTAATGAATGAGGCCTTAAAAATGTCATTGCAATGGTTAACAAACAATCATCTGAAGCTAAATGCACATAAAACAGAGGGGCATATTATCAAGCCTGTGCGCTAAAATTATCGCCGCTTTATCGGCCGAAAACGGCCGATAAAGTGGCGATTATGGGCTTGATAATAGGCTCTGTGGAATTCCAATCGAAGCCCATGTTAGATGTCTTCACATCTAACATGTGCTTCGATTGGAATTCCATAGAGCATATTATCAAGCCCATTATCGCCGCTTTATCGGCCGTTTTCGGCCGATAAAGCGGCGATAATTTTAGCGCACAGGCTTGATAATATGCCCCAAAGTTCATACTAATTTCACCTCCAAAGAACCATACAGAAGTGAAGGAATGGGCCAAACTGGTCACAGCGCTAAAATACACCCCTACTCTAGTTAACTCACCAAAATCACTAGGAATTACATTGGATGAAAACCTAGACATGAAAGCCCACATTAAATCAATGGCAAAAAAGTGCCGTTTTCATTTGAACTACATTAGAAAAGTGAAACCATTCTTCTCTAAGGCGGATCAAAAACTGGCAGTCCAATCCTTAGTTATCTCGAGGATTGAATATGGATGCACTACCTTAGCAGGTTTACCAAAAATCTCCACAGCACCACTAAAAGCATGCCTCAATGCAGCTGCAAGACTCATCACTGGATCGAGGAAATTCGACCATATCTATCCTCACCTGAAAGCATTAAACTGGCTACCCTACGAAGCCAGAATTCAGCTAAAAATAGCATGTATCACCCACAAAGGCTTCACTACAATACACCCAGATACCTTGCCCAGAAAATTGAATTATCAGGAGGAAGCAGACCAGCCAGGAGTGCCAAGAAGCTGTTGTTGAGACCACCTAATTTCAGGAAGAAGAAAACATATGATAGAGCATTCTCAGGAGCAGCCCCCAGAATGTGGAACTCACTCCCTCCAAACATTAGGAAAATTCCAAACACAGCAACATTTAAGAGGGAAGCGAAGATCTTCCTGATGAGTAAGTTCCTTACATAGGTAAGACAATTCATCACTAGCACCATGACATAGATGTTCCAATACAGAACATCATCGTAAGTAAAGAGAAAGTCACCAGCGTTAATGGAGATAACTTCTGTACCATACTATTCATGCAACAGGACTGTCAGTACACATTGATACTAAGTTGTATCCTAATTTCTACCTCATGTCATTGTAAATATATATATGCTTATCTCCTTAAGGCTGTATAATTACCTACCTCGTATCATTATGAATTGTTATATTATATAAGTTTTATCTCTAGCCTACCTCATGTAATGTAAAGCGCTCTTATACCTAAGGGTCTTATTTGCGCTATATAAAATTCCATAATAAATAAATAAATAAGGCCGCACCAGTCCGTCCTGGGCCGCACAGTCCCTCTAAGCCACCTCATCTCACATGCACTTTTAAATGTGCAAAGTGGTATGAGCATGAGAATGACCAGCCGCTGAACATTTAATTTACGATGAGGCGGTCGCGTATGCAACTACAGCGAGCGTAACTCCCAGCTTCAGAGATGGATCGGATGTGTGGAGTGCAACTGAGAGCCATGACAACCCTTTCACTTGCTTTAGAATGCCATTCAGCAACATTTGTAGAATCATTGGAACAAACAAAAGGCTCTGTCAAACGAGTTCAGGTGAATGAGGTACTCTGTCTGTATTTGTGAGCTGAGTGGGCCCTTCACTGTTGAGGGGAGGGGGAGCCATCATTTTACATTAGGCCGTCACCTTGCCGGCGACATCCTCCTTCCAAATGCACCAGGTTGCATGAGCGTGTGATTCTGTGCACTGGGTCACATGAGGTGAGTATTCTTTGAAGTTTTTCTGCACAGAGAGCTGTGCACAGCGAAGTTGGCTTTTGGTGACGTTGTGAAATCGCAGGCTACCCTGACTGGTAGCCGAGTGCAAACATGAACAGCGTGGCTGAGCGCAGAGTGGGCTAGCACCTGGTGTGGATAGATTAAAGGGAGGGGGCATTTTGCATGTACTGAGAGAGAAGTGCAGCGGTGAAGGCGTATAAAGCCCTTCAAAGAGTGCCACAGACTCACGAGCCTCACACAGGAGGAGCAAGATCCCCTGGAGACTGCAGTACGCAGCCAGGTGGATATGTGCGTCCTGGAAACGATGAGATGACCGAGCGCCTTAATTATTGGCAATATAGTTTTTGCTTGTATCGTAAAAGGCGAGCCACACTAAAGGTGGGGGGGCCATGGCAAAAATAAGTTTTGCAGCAAAAAAGGATGGCAAAAGTACACAGTTCCCGATTTAAGGGACAAGAACATAAACCTGATTTCCTTTCAGAAGCCTCAAGTTTTGGACGAGGTAAAATGGTTACTAGCTGCGCTGCCGCGGAGGGAGCCCCTGGAGCGTGGGTGCCCCCCCACACCGCAGGGGCTGCGAGGACCTATGTTACACCCCTGTAGCCACAGAGACCCAAAATAGTTGTACATTTTCTCGAGCTCCGAGCCAAAGTAAATCCAAGGCCATGCTTGGCAAAAAACTGGTACAGCAAAACCATCCATCCTACTATAGAAACTAATGGAGCAAAAGGTGAAAAATAAAATACCATAGCACAGAATGTTAAAATGAAATTATTTTTGCTTTTAAAAATCAGATTAAATTTAATTCAATGCTAAAAATATATAAATAAAACATAATTATTTTAAAATATTTTAATATACTTTAATAAATGTAATAAATGTAACTTTGTAAAAAAAGAATACCTCTACATTTCCTAACAATTTTTACTTCATAACAAATAGTTATAAATTGGGATTTTTTGGTACTTAAAAGCCAAAGATGCCGATTTATTTAACAAGGTGTACTAAACTTCCAACAAACTTGGAAATAAAAGGAGTGATTGTCTCAACTCCACCAGCTATCTCGATCTGAAATACCAATCACATCCAGTATGACCACATACGAAATTATCTCACCCATAAAACTTTTTTCCTGAACATGTTTGTTCCTTAGCTCCTATTTTTGAGAAAAATATGAGGAGAAGGAGATAAGAGAAGGTTTATGTCACAGGATCAAAACTTTTCTCCAGACAAGAGAATCTGTTATTGCCAGATACTGCTTCTCACAGGATGTGATCCTTGACATGGTTGCAAGCTGGGAGCAAGAGTTTGATTCACCCACATCCCACTCCCAGGCTATCCCTGTCAATGCAAAAATAATGTTGCCAATCCATTTCATAGCCACTAGATCTATACAGAGGGTCACTTCTGAAAACATTGGCATCTCACAGGCAAAGATTTCTTGATATTTGCATCAGGTACTGAGACATACTGGAAATAAATATGGTGGCAAGGGAAATCTATGTCTGTGACCAATTCCCTCATATGCGTGATGCCATTGATTGCTCCCACATGGCATTTCAGTCACCCCACGATAAAGCATAGTGTATGACACCATGTGGATAAAAACAATATCAACAAATACAAATATCACAAAAAATCAAAAACATGCATATCATACTCCTTATATTTAAACAGGAAACACACAAAAATTGATGAAAAAATATTGCAGAAAAAATCAAAAAGAAAACAATATCATAAACACAAAGAAATAAAAAAATATTGATTATACAGTAAAACTAAGGAAACAATCACAAAACATCTAATTATCATACACCAGAAAATCTAAATAATTCAAACTAAAATATACACAAATATGTTAAAACTATACACATAAAAAGATCTTCAAAAAAATTAAAATTCATCAAATAAATAATAACAAAAATAAAATTAATTATAAATGGATCAAAAAAAGAAAAAAGTCACACTAGTGTCCAACTGACCAAGCAAATTAAACTTAAAAACTGTTATAAAACAGACACACTTTTCCAATTAACAAACATTATTAAAAGGCGCACAATAATGCTCACCAAAATGCTTTCTGGAAAAGAAGACTGTACCACTTCAACAAACCTCTTAATATTAATATTAATACGAAAGTACATTTTACACTCAATGAAAATTAGCAAAATTAATGAATACCTAAAACTGTGTTAAAATAGCAAGTGATTAAGACTTTATTACATATGTATTTCTTCAAATTTTAGGTGTATGCTTTACAAGAAGGAAAACAGTAAAAAATAAAATAAAGACACAGACTATGAATTTCTTGAAATTCCGAAAATTATACTTCAAAAGTTAGTATAGCAGTATAGAAACCAAACAGCAAAACTAAAATAAGAAAAAAAATGTATATTTAAAAAACAAAACAAACAAGCCTCTAACTAAAGTATACATTAGAAAAAAAACATTACAACTAACAATTTCTTCCTCCCAACAGACAAAAGAAAACTGTGCCAAAAACCCTCAAATAAACCCACAAAGCAAAACTCTAAAACTAAAACAAACACGGAACACTTATTTAAAATGTGCATCTGCAATGTAAAAATCTTAAAATTAATAAAACATCACAAGTTATATTTTTATTAAATCAATATATATATGTATCTTCTATACTCTAAAGCTAACAGATAAAGAGTAGGAAACAGCAAACTACATCAAATTCCAAAATGAGAAGCTAATATTAAATTTAAGAGGCAATTGATAGTAAGGAGTATATAGTCCTAACATTGGTTCAAGAAGCAATTTGCTAAAAATGCAATATTTGCACACAAATCCAAATCACAGACAGGACAGATAAGCTATACTATAGAAAAAGAAGAAGGCTTCCTGATTTTGCTGCTGCAGTACAAAGGTGCTCACCTATTGCGGTGTGGAAGTACTTTGGTGTTTTGTTCACCTGGCTGTGGACATTATCTTCCTAAACATAAGGATAGATGCTGCCAATTTGAAATTAACCATTTTTTGGGACGGGTTTAAGTTACTCTTGCCCATTTTAATGATGTTTTGGAACTGTTCTTGGACCAACTTAAAGTAAATAGGTTTGGATTGTTCTTTTAATTAGATTTTTTTGTGACTCTCAATGGAATCCCTAGTCCTGACGATGACAGTGTAAATCTACAGTGGTCAAAACGCCATTGACGCTTATGTGGCCGTAAAACTAACGGAGGACACATTAATTCTGTACATGTTGTTTCTGTACTGTAACGTGTATTTCTTCATTTGACACTTGTCTGGTTTGTGATATGAATTGTTTGTATACCAGCAAACTGTATTGAGCGCTATTGTCTTAATTGTTTTATAATATGTAATAAATTTGTGATAATTTGTTAGAATTTGCTTTCTACGTATAGGAATTCTTCTTCTTTATCTCTACTTTTTCTATAGTATAGATTATCTGTCCTGTCTGTGATTTGGATTTGGGTGCAAATATTCTATTTTTAGCAAATTGCTTCTTGAACCACTGTTAGGACTATATACTGACTGCCCCTGGTTCAGGTGTGTTGTGCTCCCCTGTGGTTGGTAACGATAGATAGTAAGGAGAGCACCTCCAATTGGAATGCAAACTAGAAACAAACCAAAAATATTATTCAAATGCATGCTATGAAAGGGCTACTTATAGAAGGGATAGAGTTGAATGTGTTAGGGAATGTAACCCTCCCACTAATATTATCGAAAGAGAAGCCAGAAATATTTTACAGGACCTAAAAGAGGCCAGTACAAACTCACAGTAGCCAATATTAATGAGACTTAAAAATAGTATACCCAGTGTTACTGACCAACCAAAAGGACTACTCCCTGGCATACCACCTTAAAAGGATTAATTGCCAGAACACGTAGAAGCTAGGGAATCACTAAAAATATAAAGATATATACATACACTTAGAATTACTAATCATGCATAAAAATATATATTTTTTAAAATTTAACAACAACAATAACAATTAGAAAAAGATAATTTGTGGTACCAATAACAAATTGTTAACCTTAACTCAATGTAATACACATGATGAATGTCACAGTTAAGCCATGACCTCTACCATTCAGTCAAATATACGCAATATCAAAATACAAACATTCCATAAGTGCATGCACTGTTGCCTAACAAAGTGCAACTCAAAGAGAAATGCTATGTATTTATTGTTTCCTGGTCCTGTCTTCGGCTCTTGTTCATCTTCGGGGCCCGTCGCTACTTCCAGCTGCTTGTTTTCATTCAATCAAGCTTCATTGTGTAGATCCTTGCCGCCTCAACCGCGCTACCTGTTCCCCTCTCTCGTCCATTTATTTTTATACCGTTGCTATGTTTTTTCAGTATGTCATGCATCAGGAGTACGCAGTGGCCACAGTGAACGGGTGAGCTTGAAACTTCTAAACTGTCCAGATTTTCCTAGCACATTTCTCCAAGGCAGATCTGTACAGCAAATAATTGCATTTCTTTTCTCCATTGATTAGCTTGTGTTTGTAGGAATGTGTGTATAATGTATAGGTCCGTTTTGACAGTGAAAATGGTGGGAGGGTAAATTATTATTTTTTTTAAAATACACTTACCTGCAGGATGGCCGACCGCCGCCTCACGTCCTCTTTGGCTCCTTGGTCGACAGCAGGAACCAGGAAGTACACAGGCTTCCAGACTCCCCTAGCGAATCTCAGCACTGCCTTACAGCAGCTTTGTGATGTGATTAGTCTGAGCACTGTGGTTCGGCACTCAGAGAGGGACTGGGAGGCTGTGCCTGTTCTCCAAAGACAGCCCGCCAACTTGTCATTCACACTTTAGAGGGTGCTCCCCTTTTCTCCTACTGGCCCCTGCTCTGGCCAGCCCAGCCCGACACGCCTGCGCCTAAACAAGAACGGAAAACTAAAATGATAACATTGGTTATTATCATTTTAGTTTTCCTTTTTAAACTGTTTGCAGAGCAGCGGGGCGACGCTCTTTCACCTTAGCTGAGGAGTTACCGCTTGTCCAACATGTGTTGTGCCTCCTATGCCAGACTGGGCAGTGGGGCTTTTAATCCCCAGTAGCTTAGTGTTCCTCACTATTATGCTGCATGCTCCCTTGGGAAGAGTGAAGCCATCCTACCTCTCAGCTCTAAGAGTCCAATTCTGTAAGATGTTGGCATTCCACCAATAAATATCTGCTTTTGTTTGTATGTGCGTTTCATTCCAGCAGCACGAAAGGCATGTTGTTGCATAGCGATGACTGCGGAGGCTGTCTGGGCAAGTGTGGGCTTAAGTGCAAAATGCATTGCGATTAGGCAATTCCAGGCTTGGAACATAACTGTTTTCTTGTTAGTGTGGGAAGGATGGAGCTAGCAAGCTTAAGGTAAAGGAAAGGCATACACTGAATCCCTGAACAACTCAAGTGGTTTGATGTTCACAAAAGTATTTATTTTCCTTGTGTATACTCTACATCTTCACGTAGTTTGGAATTGTAACTTACATAATCGGCAGGGAGTTTTAATGTGACCAGGTGCCAAACTAATTTTCAGTTTGATAGAAAAAGGGGATCACTTTGAATTGTTTTGAAAATATTGTGAAACTACTTTTCAGGCCTGCACCGGTGTGTAGTGCAACATGAAATCTTAATAATGTTTGTAGAATGCTCAGAGCAATGGTCCTTAACCTTTTAGCTTCAGTGGACCCAAAGTGAATTACTACTTGCATTACAATTTAAAGTACAAAAATCTAGATTTTAATTTCATTCGGAAGATTGGAACTGAATACATTTTGTTTTATTTCAAAACAGAAATGTTATGTTTGACTCTAACATCTGTATCTTTATTCCTAATAAGTGCTCTCCTTTTGTCGTTGCATACCAGTGCTTCTTTTCAGACCATGACTGATCCATACTAGTTTTTTAGCTGTACTTATTTATTTTATTTATTTAAGGATTTGTAAAGCGCCTGGTGAGCCGGAGGCATACCCGCGCTGTGAGAGCTAGAAGTTGACCAAGAGGGGAGGAAAAAAATTATTTAGGGAAAAGCAGAGTTTTGAGCTGCTTGCGAAAACGCAAGTAGCAGGGTTCCAACCGCAGACTGCGGGGGAGCGAATTTCAGCGAGTGGCTGCCTTTACGGAGAAGCGGCGGCCTCCAGTACGTACCCTCCTGAACTTGGGGACATTTGCCAGTCGCTCATTGTCCGAGCGCAAAGATCTCGAGGCTTTGTAAGGGGTAACCATCTCTCCTAGGATCGAGGGGCCTTGTCCATTGAGGAGCTTATGAGCGATGCACAATACTTGTGCACAAATCAAGTTAGAGACCAACTACATTTTTACTTTCAATTGATTTTCACTTGAAACGCACTCAGCTGGCGGTATTTGAAATTTTCATTGTTGCATTCTTGTACATTTTGAATGTTTTTTGTGGCTCAAAACAGAAGCAGCAACTGTGACACATTTTTTGGCAAAACGTGGACGTTGTAATGATGCAGAGCTCGAGGCCCTCATGCACTAATAATGAGTACACACATATACAGTACGTGAATAGTAAAACTGGCCCAGGGCACGTGCCCCCGGCCCCCTTTTATTGGCAGGGTCAAATGTCCAGCGACGCCTGTGCTGGATAGGTGTTGGGTGGGGTGTGAGCCGGCCCTTGGGGAGTTACTGGTGCAAAACAAGTAGACCAGTGATCAGCAGATCACAACAGATGTGATGCACGCCCTGTGCTTGTCTAGGCTATGTGTGGTTCGTTTTGTTGTCACACTTGAGGCTTGGACAGTTCTGCAGGGCCCGTGGAAGGGTCTGCAGAACAGTATCTTTGTTGCCACAGTGACGCCTCCTAGCTTCAACTTTCTCCTCTGATGGGCGAGACTTCTGTCCCTGTCCTTCCTTTCGTGGCAGCTTTTATCTCTCACCAGAATTTTCAAGGATTTAATTGCCCCCAGGCGGGTATCTATAGTCTCTTCAGTCATTTTTAGAGAAAATTTACAGTTTTGCTAATTGCCGAAGTACTGTTTAAAATTGTAAGTTATCTTTCTCAACGGCAGCGGTAAGGCTGGTGGCAACTGAGTCATGTACGCCCTGGCAAGATCCCTGTTAGTCAAATTGACTGTCACATCTCAATTTCTAGTCACTGTTTCCCCACTCTAACCAGCTCTCCATTTCATCAATCCTTAAACTTGTGGTCCATGAAAATCCTTTCCTTGGGGCTCTACTGCATAAAGGATGACTAACCCAAGAGTTTCTAATTCATGCCTGCAGTTGGGGAAATAAAACCAATATCAAGGGATGCCTCCTCGTGCTCTCCAAACACAGCATGTAATGTGAGGTTACTTAACAAAATATCCTGCAAGTAGACAGAGCACTAGCACACCACCACCTCAACACACCTCAGCATCACTGGGCATCACCTGAGTAGCATTCAGCGTCACCGGAGCATCTCTCTGCAGCAGCATACCACCACCTCAACACACCTCAGCATCACTGAGCATCGCCTCAGTCTGACCTCGGAATCTGGCATCTGTTGATTCTCCTCTAGTGTCGATCCACTGCTTGTGTTGTAATTCAGGATCGATTTCCCAACCTCTACCATCTCATTGTTTATGTCCTCCCCCATAACAAAAAAAAAAGTTATAACAAACAAACATTAGAACAGGCAGGAAGAAGTAGTTAGCATTGCAAGGACCAAAAAACTTGAAGGCATTTTTTATGTGAATTCATGTTTTACTAGGGTCGTTCAGTTGTACATAATGTCTTCTTGGTTATATATAATGTAACAAAAATGCTTATAATACCTTTTTATTATATCTTTGCAACATGCCGCACAGCAGCCACAGTACTCTTCAAACATAACTTCAAGACATTGGCAAAGTCAATAGCTCTGGCTAAACCCTTGCAAGGTCCCAAAGGCAAGACCTATTGGCTGCGCCAGTGCGTGTTTTTCTCTGTGCCATTTCATTGAGGTACATACTAGCCTGGGTTACAAATTTCAGACCCAATTGTCAACAAAGCATACTTTAAGCTTGCTTATGTTATGTGACAGATATTTATATATCACAGTATTGCCATGGTATGGCCTTAGAGCATTGCCACACTTTATGGGCCACATGTATCATTGTAAGGTTTTACTATTCCTTATTTGCGATTTTTAGGGAATCACAAATAAGGAATCGCAAAATGGGATGCATGATTTTATTCGCATAATATTTGCGATTCTGTAAAAATCGCAATTTTTACCGAATCGCAAATATTATGCGAATTCCTAATTGCGATTTCGCAAATCCCATTGATTCCTATGGGCCAAAAGGCCCAATGGAGTCAATGGGAAGGCATTCACAAATTGCGAATTTGAAAATGTGATTCGCAATTTGTTAATGCATTCCAAGGGTGCAGAGGGGGGTCCAAAGGACCCCCCCTGCACCCATGAAAATGTATTTTAAAGTGCATGTTTCACACACACATGTCCTAAGGACATGTGTGTCTGTAACATGAAAGTTTAAAAATGGCATTTTTGAGCATTTTCATAACTTTTCGCAAATTACCACGAGCTTCAACCTCGTGGTAATTTGCACCCCCTAATTGCTAATTCGCAATTTCAAAAACAATCATGCATTGCTTTTAAGGAATCACAAATTTGTGATTCCTTAAAAGCAATCGCATTTTTGGAAATCGCTAAAAATAGCGAATTTCACAAAAATGTATGATGCATCCCAAAAACTTAATTAGGAATCGCAAACGGCCGAATTTACCGATTCGCACCGTTTGCACTTCCTAAATAGGTTGATGCATGTGGCCTACACCTTCACACCCTGGTCTTGAAGATTTCATCGCAATCATGTAAGCTTTTTTGAGCTTTTAGGTTGTATGTTAGTAGTGTTGGGGGCAGATGATATGCTGCATTCATGTAGATGTAAGGTTGTATGTTTGTTGTAATAGAGTTGAGTGATGTGAGTAGCTAGAGGTATTTACCAACTTGAGGTTGTGCCATCTGTTTGGATTTTTATGTGCAGCACCCAATTTCAAATATATTTCTTAGGTAACACAGAGTAGGGCATCTTTTCAGAGTTCATAGTAGGTTTGAAAATCAGACTAGCTGTCAGATGATGGGTTGATGTCGTTTTACTGGGCTAAGTGTTGTCATGGGAGGGAGTATTGTTGCATGAAGTCTCGAGAACAGGTGAGACATACTTGGGGTGCAACTAAACAGCGCCTCTTACCCGTGTTGGATGTGTGTGAGTTGTTCTGACTAATTTGTTCTGATGGGGTTGTGTTTACTTATTTACAATTATGATTGGTACAACTGTGAGCTCAGTTACAGGTGACTATGTGAGCTGTGTTAGATCTTTGCTCAGTGTTCTGAGTAATGTTTTCTGTGTTACTTTTCATGTACCCACTACACCTGTAGGCCTCCGCTCTCATTTGTGCAGCATTGTATAGCATTGCTCTGTGAGCTTTTTTGTTGTCTTGGGTGCTGTTGTGAGCTTGCTGATATCCAACTGCAGTGAGTGGGAGCTCATAATCTTCTTATAATATATAGAATTTTCTTACCTTCTTATATCAGAACATGCCTATATAAAAACGTGGTACACCCAGTCACTTGTAATAAGCTGTCCCACGTGACTTGTGACGAGGCAATGAACTGCCTCTTTAGAGAGACAATGTTTGGGGCCATGTTGCAACTTTCCCCAGTGTCTCTGGGTAGAAAAGCAGGCTGTCTAAGGCATCCTTCAGGATAGCGTGGAGCGGCTCCATTTAAGAAAGGAGAACTATTCATTCACGAGCGAGGGCTAAAAGAACTTGTTTACTTGCTCTTCTTCGTTTTGTTCCTTAAAGTAATTAGTTTTGTTTTTTGGAAGGGATCAGCACTGCTACTAAGAAGTGGAGGTTGCTTAACCATAGCTGCAAAGAGACCCCGCTTTATGTGCTTCATCATGCCTGCATTTGTAGCCATCAAGAATTTGTGTTTCACACATGCATGTTTCAAAATTAAAAATGCCAATGTACAAAGTGCAGTGGGATAAAAAGGCAGGACAAGAAGGTGTCACACATAACAAATGGCCACTTGTTGGCTGATTAATGTGTTTTCAGAAGGAGGGAGCAAAGACCGGATACTATATGGGATGAAATACCTCTTTCTGTACATTATAAGAATATTTCAGCTCACGTCAGAGTTCCCTGACCAATAAGGGCATCTGTATGGTCACTGAACTCCACGGTGACTTGCAGTGTCCTTATAATTTACAAAAGTGGCATAGCTGCCAAGGTTTCCGATTGCTATGTGTGACATTTTTATAATGTCAGTGGGATTAGGAGTGACATTTCAACCATTATGAGTGACACTTTTCTCGCGAGCAGGCTCAAGCAGTAAAGACGAAGGAAATGTATATAAACATTAGAAATGACACCCATATGCGCAGCAATAAACTAAGAACATCTAAAAACTGCTGCCAACGACAGAAATGGAAAGGCACTAACATAGTGCCCTTTTACACTGATCGTAATTTGGGGAATATGAAATGCATCTTTGGTATATTAGAGTTGTTTTAACAGAGATATATATTGCACCTCCTATGTGCGAAATAACTGTGGTACCTTTAATTTTATAGTAAAGTCACAAAACTACACTGGTGCACCTAAGTGGGGAAAAATAACAAAAAAAAGCAGCCGTTGATGCTTTTGAGAAGTGTCTCTGTGAGTCTATGACAGCCACACTCACTGGCTCCGCCAGCTGTATACACTGATCTCTCAGCTGCTGTAGACATGACACTGGTGAGGAGCCCCCCAAACAGCTCTCAATGCAGAACTGGTGAGTGGTGACGATGGCACTACTTGGCTAATGTGAAGGGTGTGCCTGCCCTGAACACGACCTGCTTAGCCTCTCCCGGACTTAGAGCAGAGTTCTAGTGTTGCTAGGAGAGTCGACAGCAACAATTACGGGGGGCACGGGCTGGGGGCACAGGCTGAGGGAGGAAATAAACAACGGAAAGCACTAGTACCTAGGTCTACACTAACCTCGTCACATAGCTCCGTTCTGTAACAGCAACTTATACATGGCATCTATGGTGAAGTATTTAAAAATATGTAATTGATCATTCCAGTTAATAGATTACCTGCTCTCTCGGGCACTTACAATTTATTCAGCATTATGATTGTCACTGGGCGGCTGCGGGCCGGTGGGCTGGGTCCCAGTCCCATCAGAAATTACTGCCGTCGGGTGTGGTGTTGCGCTCTAGTCTACGAGCGTGAACGCGATGACGCGTCACGCTATGGACAAGAGCGAGGCGCGTGCGCAGCGTAGGGTATAAGAAGAAAGGCGCGAAGGTGTGAGCACCATTGGTGACCGATGCAGCATATGGCTAGACGCTCGGCGCTCTTTAACGATTTTGAGCTATGTTTGATGTTCAATAAAACCAGTTGAACTCTACCACGACTCCGAGCTCTGTGTCCCATAAGGGGAACTTATACATACATTACAGTGGCGACGAGGGTGGGATTTCCCCACCGTGCACACACAGCCGAACCGTGAGTCGAGTTCCGGAGACGGAGAGGAACTTCCCTCGTCGAGACATCAACGGACGAAAAGCACCAGCAACACGAAATCGTAGAGCGTGGCAGAAGCGCACCGCCGATACCTGGCAGCGGACCAGCCATGGGCCACGCCTCAGGTCAGTGTGGTCCCGGAGGAGAGGGGTCCCTCAGCCTGCACGCTGGCAACTAAAGGCACTGTCCAGACTCCAGAAGAGGGCGAGCAAAACTCCAACCCTCCACGAGGCGCAGAGGACAACACCCCAGGCAGTCCCAGAAGCCAAGGAGACGCTGCAAGTAGGGCAGAAGGCCCCAGTGCAACGAATAACCCCAGGGCCCAAACAGAAGCGCCAAAAGACGCACCAAAGATGGCGAACCAATCATCCACGCTGATGGCACCCATCCCCTTCTTACCCAGGCCAGGCGAACCCC
The DNA here is from genome assembly GCF_964263255.1 of Lissotriton vulgaris. Taxonomy (NCBI): domain Eukaryota; kingdom Metazoa; phylum Chordata; class Amphibia; order Caudata; family Salamandridae; genus Lissotriton; species Lissotriton vulgaris. The sequence continues at coordinate 674,403,172 of NC_141699.1, read as the reverse complement.
AAATGAAATGGGAAGACTGGAGGGAATACTTCAGGAACTATATAGAAGCACTCGAAGATGAGAACGGAGCACCATACGCCCCAGCGCGAAAGAAGAGACTGTTGCTCCACAACTTAGGCCCAGAGGGAGTGAGAGTGTTCGCCAACATAGTTCCTAAGGAACGCGAAGCAACAGAGGACGATGTGTTCAAAAATGCGCTGGAGGATCTAGACAACCACTTCCGTCCTGCAGTGTGCGTTTCCATAGACCGCTACAATTTCCAACAAAGGAAACAAGAAACAGGGGAGTCAATCGACGACTACGTAGCTGCTCTGCGGCGCCTGGCCATCACGTGCAAGTACGGTACACTGCAAGATGAGTACATAAAAGACCAGATTGTGATGCACACCACCAACAAATCGATCCAGGACAAACTATGGGCACAAAGCGAATCGTCGCTTAAAGACGTCATAGCCATGGTGAAAAAAGCAGAGATGTTGAAGCGCTGCGCAGACGCGGCCAAACAAGAGAACACACAGAAACAAATGGTCAACAAAATCGACGAAGCCCCGACCATGCACAAACAAAAAAGTTCTTATGGAGACCAGAAGCAAGAACCCAGATGGTCAGGGAAACAGACAAGTCGCCTGCCCACAGAAAACAAGTTCTCATGCTACAGGTGCGGCAGCTCGGCCCACTCGGCACAAGACAAACGTTGCCCAGCGTTTCGCGCCAGATGTGCGTTCTGCGGCCTGGTTGGCCATTTTGAAAAAGTCTGCCGAAAAAAGGGAAGACGGACCACCGTGAAGTGTGTCGAATCGGCACCATCTGAAGTTGGAGCGGAGGAAGACCTGGAAGACAGCGACATGGTACTATGCATTGAAGGGCAGGTACTAGATGTGACGGGAAGACGCACAGACAAACCGCGCACGGACATGTGGGTGAAAGTGCACGTGGCAGTGGACTCGGGATCCCCCTGGACGATAGTACCACGGTCCATTTGGGAAGGAGACTTTGTGCCCACAGTGGGGCCGGAGCTGCACCCACCTGACATCCGGGCCATTTCCTACACAGAAAACGCCATTCCCATGATTGGGTTCCGACCACTGAAATTTGAATTCCGAGGCAGAACGGCGACCTGCAAGTTATACGTGGCAGAAAAAGGCCCCTCAGTCCTGGGGTGGAGAGATGCAGGATACTTAGGTATAAGATTGGATCCAGGGGGCAAGGAACAAATCCTCCTGACGGAAGAACAGCCCATCACAAACGGCGAGGAGTGGAAAGAGACCTACCCCAAAGTGTTCGACGGCACGGTAGGAAAATTGGACAAGTTCGTCCACAAAATAATACTCAAAGAAGGAGCGACGCCAGTAACACACAAAGTCAGAAACATCCCCATATCCACGATGGAAGCTGTACAAACTGAACTCCAGAGACTAGAGAAGCAAGGCATCATAGAGCCCATAGACAGTTCAGAGTGGGCGGCCCCCCTGGTGGTGGCCAAGAAACCCAATGGCAAGGTCCGTCTATGCGTAGACCTCCGTGAACTCAACAAGTGCCTCATTGTGGAAAAGTTCCCCCTGCCCAGGATAGATGAAATGTTGGCGAAAACCAAAGGCATCACCCACTTCTCCACCATCGACCTCACGTCGGCATACCACCAAATCGACCTGCACCCGGCAAGCAGAAGGTACACCTCCTTCATCACGCCCTTTGGATGCTACCAATTCCGCCGCATGCCCTTTGGCCTGGCATCGGCCGCCGCAGTCTTCCAGAAATTAATGCATCGATTATTTAAAGACATACCCGGAGTCCAGTATTTTCAAGATGATATCCTGGTCATGGGAGCCAACAGGGAAGATCACGATGGGAAACTGACCAAGGTGCTAATGGTGCTGCAAAACAGAGGCCTCACGGCGGAATGGAGCAAATGCAAAATAGGGTTACCCTCCGTAACCTATTTGGGACATGAAATCGGAAGCCAGGGCATATCGCCAAAAGGGACGAACGTGAGAGCCATCAAAGAGGCCGAGGCTCCGAAATCCAAAGAAGAGGTACGGTCGTTCCTTGGAATGGCAGAGTACTACAGCCGGTTTGTGAGACACTTTGCGACAAAGACGTACAGAATGCGTCTGCTCATCCGAGACAAGTCGAAGTTCGAATGGGATGGGGAAGCCCAGAGAGAATTTGAATTGGTGAAGAAAGACATTAGCGAAGCCATCCCATTACAAGGCTATGATCCCTCAGGGAACACCATCCTGACTACAGACGCAAGTGACAAGGGCTTGGGAGCGGTGCTGGCACAGATGAGGGAGAACGGCTCCGTAGAGACAATCAGTTTTGCGTCACGGGCCCTGTCCCCCACAGAACAAAGATACAGCGTCATAGAAAAAGAAATGCTAGCAGTCACGTGGGCAATGAGCAAGTTTCGGCAGTTCATCTGGGGCACCAGGTTCAAACTCCAAACAGATCACAAACCCTTAGTCAAAGTCTTGACGTCCTCAGGCCATGACACTGCCACCCCACGCATTGCGAAGATGACGCTCAAATTGCTGGACTATACTTATGATGTTGAATACCTACCGGGCACCCAGAACAAGGTGGCTGACTACCTCAGTAGGGCGTCCGCCATGGAGGAAGCCCCAGTGGTAGCACCGGAAACAGACGAGGTGGTAGCGATCATGATAGACAACGAGACGTCGATAAGCAGTCAGGAATGGGCTGCAGCATATGAGCGAGACCCAGAGATGTCAGAAGTCAAAGTACACCTCACATCAGGCTGGCCTGACAAACGGAAGCTCAGAGTGGAAATGAGGAAGTTCTACGAAATCCGAGAAGAACTGTCCCTGAGCGACTCCGGAATTTTCCTATACAGAGGAGAGAGGGTTGTTCCACCCGAGGCCCTCATACCGACACTGCTGAAACAACTACACGAAGGGCATCTGGGCATTGTGAAGACCAAGGCCCGGGTGAAGCAGATGTACTGGTGGCCGGGTATGGACACCCAGATTGAAAGACTGGTGAGAGAGTGTGAACAATGCCAAGGAGCGGACAAAATACTCCGACCCCTCAGACCCACGCTGGGAAAATTCGACAATCCCCAAAACCCATGGGAAGACATAGCCATTGACATCCTGGGGCCAGTGCTGGACAACAGGGGAGTAAACAAATTCCTGTGTGTAGTTATTGACAAGTACTCCAAGTGGCCAGAAGTGGACGTACAGGAGGCCATGGACACGAGACCATTTTGAGATTCTTAACCTCCTTGTTCTTAAGAGAAGGAATACCTAAGAGCATACTTAGTGACAATGGACCCCAGTTTGTCTCAGAAAAATGGTCCCGATTCATGAAGAGGAATGGAATCACAGCTAAGCACACTGCGATATACCACCCAGCAAGCAACGGCCAAGTGGAGAGGTTTAACTGGGTGCTGATGGGCTCAATACAAGCGGCCATCACGCAAGGGAAGGACTGGGAAGCAGAAGTACATAGCATGTTATGGGCATACAGGATCACACCCACCGTGGTTGGATACAGCCCTTTCCAAATCCTAAGAGGCCGATTCCCGTTCACCCGGGACAACGTTGTCTGGAGAGAAAAGACAGTAACCAGCAAATGGTCCCCGGCAGTTGTACAGCACAACTTAGACAGGGCCCAAAAGGTATACGCTGCCCACTACGATAAACGGCGCAACGTAAAAGAGACTGTGTTAGAGGAAGGAGAATGGGTTAGAGTCAAACTACCCACCTTACAGAAGAAGGGAGATAGCAAGTATAGCCCGCCCTTGCAAGTCAAAGAAGTCCGAGGTAGGGCTGCGCTACTCAGCGACGGCAAAGTGTGGTCCCAAGATCGCATGGCGAGAGTCAACAAGATCGTAAATTGGCCTAAATCAGAGGAAGAGGAGATATGCATAGGAGGAGAAGAGGAGACTCCCGTGAGTGAGGAAAGCTTAAGAGAAACTATTGAGGACAGAGAAGAAGGAGGAGGAAGTGAGACGCGAAGAACAGAATGTACGAAAGACCATTCCAACCTTGAAGCTACTAAAGAGAGAGACAATGGTAAAGACATTGAGAATCTTCCTGGAGTAGACGGAGGTGAGGAGAACAACCTGGTAAGGCGGACCCGCACAGGCAGAACTGTCACCTTACCCGCAAAGTATAGAGACTGAAATGAGCGGACTATAGAGATTCCTCCCCAGTTCACTTAATAAAATAGTTGTGTCAAAAAGGGGGGAGATATGTGGTGTTGCGCTCTAGTCTACGAGCGTGAACGCGATGACGCGTCACGCTATGGACAAGAGCGAGGCGCGTGCGCAGCGTAGGGTATAAGAAGAAAGGCGCGAAGGTGTGAGCGCCATTGGTGACCGATGCAGCATATGGCTAGACGCTCGGCGCTCTTTAACGATTTTGAGCTATGTTTGATGTTCAATAAAACCAGTTGAACTCTACCACGACTCCGAGCTCTGTGTCCCATAAGGGGAACTTATACATACATTACATCGGGGTGCATTCAATTGTGCTGCAACCGGCGAGCACAGCAGCTTGCTGCACCCACTCTCACGGCGGCTGGCCCCTGGCTCTGTCTCTGTGACACCGACTCGTGGCTCTGGCCTGGTCTGTGTTGCCAAATGGTGCAGGTGGGATCCATTCCAGATTGGATCCATGAGCCGGCATTTTTACCACATAAAATCGGTGGTGTCAGCAGCTGAGTCTGGCTTTCCATGTACTGACCGCAGCTCTTAACCTGTTTGCCCTTCATTGACAATGGTAAAAATAAACCGGAGTTAGTGTCCAAAATTGCCTCCCGCTGCAGTGAGATCGGTGAGGTCAAGAGGAGCAGGTCCGTCCTGCCCATTTTAACTTTAAAGAAGCATGGGCGGGGTGCATGAGAATGGACGTGACTCACGTAGCCTAGTGACGCTGCTTCATCATTGGGCCCGACTGCAGTTACGTCACTTTCAGTTCGGTTCCATGTCTATCGGGTTGGAAGTGTGTCTAACTTAAATTTAACAATGACATTGTAGCAATACCAACTCGCAGAGCTGCGAGCAGAAGATTTTGTCATCCTCTTTAACCTCCGCCTGCCTGGAGCAGTTCGCACTGTGATGTCAGGCACTGCAGCTCGGTCGTCCGTTTCACGTGCATTTTAGCAGCGCTCCACGTGTCAACTGATGAGGCGCTATAATGCGTGACAATGCATTTCAGTGCGGTGATGCGGATCATCGCACTGAAATGCGTGAGTGTCACACCTGTTGCGTGACGCTTGGCAGGACTGAAGTGGGGACTGTATCCGGTATATATAAAGTTTATGTGCTGTGTCGGTTTTGACCTTGTTGGCTAAAGTTCAGTTAAACTTTTTGCTTTTCACCTAAACTGTTTTCCTGACAGAGAGCTGTGAAGTTAGATGCTGTAGGTACTTGCCCCTGCTAATCAATGTGCAAGTACAGATGTTCCCTGTATAAATTGTAGTGATGTTTGGTTGTCTCTGATTGGTAATTTTGCCTTACTAGCAAAATCCCTAAGTGATGTGCACTGTGTGTGCCAAAGCTAGTACTAAAGAAATGCGTAGAGAGGGAACGTAGGTCTTCAGTGTAGGGCCTGCATGCAGTGTGCTAAAATTAGCATGTTGTCCTGACAAGTGCTACCACTTGTCAGGCCTTACTTTCCTTTTTGCAGACACATGGGGCACCCTGTAGGACGTTCTAGGTAACCCCTAGGCAGGGTGCAGTGTAGGTAAAAGCCAGGACCTGTGCCAGTGTGGGTGCTAGGCCTTGGACAGTGGAAAATGCTCTATTTCATTTTCCCTGGTGAAATGCCATCCTGCCCATAGGACAGAATGGAGGAGGCTGGGTGTAGTATTGCTAGCATAGTTTCCCAAGAATTGGAAATGGAACAGTGAAGTTTGGTATGTCTGAACTCACAGCGTCATAACGCATCTTTTAGGGTAGATGCTTTTGTCGCTGTGTGTCCAGAAACATCTGTTTGAGAAAATAGCTGAGTTTGTGCTTTAACCCTTTTTGCGTGTCTCAGCATAATGTGAATTGCCTGCCTGGATCTGGATGACATTCGAGCCCTGATGGACAACGGAGAAACAGCGGCCCTCATCCTCCTTGACCTCTCCGCGGCCTTCGACACCGTCTGCCACCGCACCCTTGTGCAGCGCCTCAGCAACGTCGGAATCCAGGAGAAGGCACTAGAATGGATCGTCTCCTTCCTCGACGGTAGGACACAGAGAGTCCGCCTACCACCGTACAAATCAGAGTCCACCGAACTCATCTGCGGCGTACCCCAAGGTTCCTTGCTGAGCCCAACCCTCTTCAACGTCTACATGAGCCCCCTCGCTGCCATCGCACGCCAACACAACCTTAACATCATCTCCTACGCCGACGACACCCAGCTGATCCTCTCCCTGACCAACGACCCCGCCGCCGCCAGAGCCAACCTTCACGAAGGTATGAAAGAGGTAGCCGAGTGGATGTCGACCAGCCGCCTAAAGCTGAACTCGGACAAGACGGAAGTCCTCATCCTGGGATCCTCGCCCTCCGCCTGGGACGACTCCTGGTGGCCCCCCGCCCTGGGCACCGCACCCAAACCGACAGACCACGCACGCAACCTGGGCTTCATCCTGGACTCCTCCCTCTCCATGACCAGGCAAGTCAACGCCATCTCCTCGTCGTGCTTCAACATCCTGCGCATGCTACGGAAGATCTTCCGGTGGATCCCCACCGAGACCAGGAAGACGGTCACCCAGGCCCTCGTCACCAGCCGACTGGACTACGGCAACGCCCTCTACGCCGGAACCACCGCCAAGCTCCAGAAGAGACTCCAGCGGATCCAGAACGCCGCAGCCAGACTCATCCTCGACGTCCCACGACACAGCCACATCTCCAAACACCTGAGGGACCTGCACTGGCTCCCGGTCAACAAGAGAATCACCTTCCGTCTCCTCACCCACGCTCACAAAGCCCTTCATGACCAAGGCCCGAGCTACCTCAACAACCGCATCAACTTCTACGCTCCCAAACGACACCTCCGATCAGCCAATCACGCCCTCGCCGCCGTCCCCCGCATCCGAAGAGCGACGACAGGAGGAAGGTCCTTCTCCTACCTGGCCGCCAAGACATGGAACTCCCTCCCGACCAACCTGCGCCTGACCCAAGACCACCTCGCTTTCAGGAAGAAGCTCAAGACCTGGCTGTTCGAGCAGTAGCAGCACCCCGCCCCCCCCCCCTCTAGCGCCTTGAGACCCTCCGGGTAAGTAGTGCGCTCTACAAATGCCTATGATTGATTGATTGATTGAAGAGGTGAGAAAGGCTGAGGGAGGTTGTGCCTCAGAGGAGGGGTGGAGACGACCCCAGGCTGCCTTGCACTTGGAACGGGGAGAAAGAGGCTTTGCAAAGTGAAGAGGCCTGGTTCAGAGCCATAAAATAAGTGAAACTTGGGTGTTATTGTTGATCCCTGTTCGGGGCAACCAGTCGCACACTTCTTAAAACGGTCGTATAACACTTTGCAAATTTGCTGCTAATGAACTATCAAACTATTGAACAACGTCTGACACTAGAGGTGCCTAACAAACTCAGGGGTTAGTGCGCTACGCACTACGTTATGTTTTCCTTGCAGGATACAGGATCATAGCATAGTGCACTGCATTGATTGTTTACTGCACTGTACTGATTTGCACTGTGATGCATTACCTTATTCCTTCCGTGCACAGGGCATGTTGGTGGTGATACTGATGCAGTGGTAATTTCTCAATGCAAAACTCTCATGCTACCTCTATTTTACCGCTGAAAAGGTGTTGTGCCCTTCACACCATGTATTACCTTCAGGAGACTTTAAATATACCTGAACAGTCAAAAATGCAATTATTATTTAAGCCAATAAAGAGAGTTGTTGAGTATTTTAAAGGGTTTTATTTTCTAGTCACAAGTTAATTTTTCTCTGACCCTTTATTCATTAGTAAAATATCAATCAAGTTACAGAATTTGGAAAATAGGAAAAATAGCATTATTACAGAACACATTACAGTCTGCATATCAGCATTACATGTAGGAAAGGAAATGTGGCGCTAAATGTCAGTCAAAACTCTTAAAGAGTTTCTAAGAAAAATAGTCTTGCAAGGCTAATCAATAATTAAATAGTTTGCAAAAATCTCCCATTAAGAGAAATAAATGCATAATTCAAATACATCTTTTCAGACCTAATTAATTAGTCAAATCATAAACTTAAAGTTTAGCATCTAAACCTAAAAAGCCTTTCTATCTGTTGCTGCTCTCTGCATCTCTGTCTGTGTCAAAAAGAGCCAGCAGCCCGCCCTTCACAGACCTCAAAGGAATGTGGCCTGCCATGCCAAAAATATGTAGTGGAAGCAAGAAACCTCCCCCTGACTCTCCTCGGACGCAAATTCCCTCCCAAGGCTGCACTCGTGACAATCTCGTACCTAACCCATATGAATGAAATAAAGCCTAAGCCTAAAGAGCCCAAAAGTCAAAATGAGCAAAAAGCCAGCTGAGCTAAAATGTATTGGCATTTATATAGCGCACTACTTACCCGTAGGGTCCCAAGGCGCTTCGACCGCTGCGAAACCCTTCCTGGCTTCCCTGAGAGATGGTCCCTTAATGGGTATCTCCAGGGTGAGACCAGGCATCCCCGGCGGTCTGGTGGGGCCGTTAGTGAAGATGAGGCAAGCTAATGCCCAGAGTTGCCGAGTGTGATCGCTGATCAGAGTGGGCACCGAGGCGAGAGAATTATCGAGTCCGCTGACCCTGGTCCAGAAACCTGCCGCGCCGGGAATCAAACCCTGGTCCCGGGCCGTCCTCTGCTCTCGGGTCTGCCGCCTATTTATACTCTAATTCTTGGCAGACTGCACAAAAATGTTTAACCTTCAGGAAAACTTGTACGTGATTGGTCAGCCATGATGGCATGAGGTCTCACTATCCTGACTCATTCTAAAATCCTGACTATACCAGTTTTAACAAAAGAAGTATACATGAGTAAATACATTTTATAAGTTTGCAATATTTGCTAGGAAACATGTTTCTATCTTTCCTCTTCCTTCCTGTCACAGCACAGGATAGAAGGATACTTTAGCTAATTGGTACATTGGACAATCACAAAAATATACAAAGTGGCCTTGACTCCTTCGTGGTTTGAGGCAAGCAGATCTGCGCATGCTCCCTTCTCTTTAATGCAAGTCATAGCCTTGCTGGATTCACAGGCAGCCATGTTTTCTTATGCCCAAAAACAAAGCAAACAAAATAGAGTATTAATTTCATGTAAATCAGCCCATTATGTTTTCCTCCCTCATACTAATACCCCTCATAAATGTTTACCTAGCCAAGCTATTAGTTTAAAGCAGCCTTTCCAATTATTTGTGACAACATGCAAAATAAATGTGCAATATGCAACATAGCATTATTATGCATTTAGTGTAAATTTTAAAAGCACACACAGTTAATACAATGGACACAGTTAATACAGCGCACACAGTTAATACAGTGCACACAGCAACATGCTTTAATATTTTAAATAGCTTTTCATGCAAAAAAAGCATTTAGCCCCATGTGTAGTGTTTGGTGCATTGTTAATTCACACACATTACAAAAAGAGGTGTTTTAAAATAAAAATGTTTATCTAAATTTGCAACAAGTCAAAGTCTTTTAAGACAGGAATAGTGAATTTAGATTGCAAGGGATGAGCTGGGAAGAGAGAAACACATTCTATTAATCTTCTAAGCTAAAAAGGCCACTTTTCTCTACACTGCAAAAACACATGTTAATTCACCAAAAGCATTTCAGACTGAGTAGGCCTCATTTAATGTCTTATGTGCCATGTGTTTTCACTTGCACCAAAATGAAATGTGTGTGGCAATTTAAATGCAGTCTGTCTGAAGCATAATATAAAAACAATGCCTGACTGCAGATGAAATCTGCTCCATCTATATGCATTGCATTGTTTTCCTATCGTACTGTACGTAATTGCAGCGAGACGCATTGCTCTATTCCTTCCTTGAACAGGGCATGGTGGTAGCGAACCGAGTTGCATTATCTTGTGTTGACTCAGTACATGATCTTGATGCTACGCATTGCATTGTTTCACTATGGTACTGTACAGGAACCCATCGTTAAGTAGTGCAGTATTCCTTGTATTTTGCAATGTGTGTTTATCTAGTGATACAACGTACTTAACCTGTTGAGAATGGTTAAAAGTCAGTGTAACTGTTGGTTAGAAGCAGTGGTTGGGGATTAGGACCGCCCAACCCACAAGAAACAATATTACCCAGTATATATATGTGGGAGTTGTATTGTGTGGTCATTTTGTATATCTTTTTATATAAAGTATACTCGTTTTATACAAACTTGTGTGGAGTCCGTTTGTGGTGACATCATTGGGATTGCTGTGGGCTTGGTTGTACATACTGAACACTTGTGCCTTGGAGATAAGCCTGGCTGCTCGTGTCAAGCTACTAAGAGGGTGAGCAGCGCTGTCTCGGACGGTGTCCTTTCTTGGACTAACGTGGGAGCGGGAAGGTCCAGGTCGCACACTTGACAACAACGGTGCTCGCGAGAACTCCGGCTTCTAACAAATGGAAACAGAGCGGCAGGATACGATCCTAACATTATTAAAACGTGTATGTGCAAAACCACTCATAGTAATTGATGAGCATTGCAAATTGACTGCAGACCACGATACAAACACATATTGTATTTGTTTATTCGTTCTATCTTTGGAGTGACCCTGTTATCCACACATCATGTCTCAGGAGGGGAGTCTGATAGCCAGTGGGACTATGGCTGTAGAATGTGAGTTTGACATTGAGGCTTTGTTGTCTTATAGGGTTGAACAATTGAAAAGGCTCTGCAGAGTCTTGGGATGTCCCATGAGGGATAGCACCAAGAAGGAGGAGCTACAGATGGCCTTGAGGGCCTGGTGGGAAGCCCAAGAGATCATGGGGATGGGTGATTGTGAGGTGGATGAGGAGGACCCCAGGAATGGATTCGGTCCACAGGGTTTGCCAGTGGAGGTGCCAGCCAGTGGGGCTGGCAGTGGCAATTCTTGGAGGAATATTTCAACAGAGGAGTTGAAGGAAAACCAAGGGGTCAGGCTGCATGAGACGAAGGTAGTAAAACAGGGTTCATGCAGAGGAGAGCAAGGGAGCTCTCGTGTTGGAGGAGAAGAAGGTTCTCCTCGCTCATGAGATAAGCATGAGGGAACTGGACATGAAGGGTAGACAACCAGAGCCCAGTTCAAATGGTGGCAGTTCACCGCTGGCACAGGTGTGGAGGATTAAATAAGGACACTAGAAGATTGGGTGGTGATAACCATGGTAAATGATATTGAGGGGTTGTCTAGTATGGCCCCAGGGGAGCCTAGGCTCAGGCATTATTTTCTAGGTTTACGCCACCCAGGGTTGGGGAGCGGGCTCTTTGATTCCCGGTAACCTGCCCAAGAGCCGGACCCCTGGTCATGGGTCCCGGGGCCTGCAAAGGTCCCAGAGAGGGAAGGAGGGCCAGGAGGCACATGGGGATCCCATAGTAGTGAGGAAAGGTGGCAGTCAAACCCCTTGTCTCCAAGGAGGGGGGTGAAGACTAAGCAGTACCCCCAGGGATCAGTAGCACCACCCCGGGAACTGGAGGGGGCTGTGGGAAAGCCCCCGGGTGGAGGCCTTGTGCCTGGTTGCCACCAGTAAGGGGAAGAACACCTAGCATCAGGAGGGCCAAGGTGTTAGTCATCCGAGCCCCTGCAGACCTGAATTTTGTAGGTGCCATTCCTAAGTGGCTGGCCCAGAAAACCAAGTGGAAGGTTAAAAGAGGGTGGTGTTCCCCGGAGGGAGCACCGTTGGGACAGTGTCCAGCCCCTACGGCTGGGTCCCATGGAGTTGACCAAGGTAGGCACCCTTTTGATCTGTCAGGCAAGTTTACTAGTAGCAGTGCCCTGTCCGAAGGATCATCCCAGGGTACCACTCCAGGTGGGGGCCGGCATCGGACCAGCACCCCTGGAGGGGTCCCCCCGTTTTGAGCGATCCATGGAACAGCATAGGCAACTCAGGAGGTAGTGATCACAAAGATCACCTGGGGTCAGGAAGGTGAGGAAAAGGAGAGTGTCCCTGTGGTAGAGGGCCTGCGTCTTGTTCTATTGCCCTAAGCAAGGGAGTCCATCATGGGAATGATTGGTCTACCCTGACTTTTGGCTGGGAGGGGGTTGTGTTTGACTTGGCCTTGTTGGCTAAAGTTCCCTTAAACTTTTTGCTTTTCCCCTAGACCTTTTTCCTGACAGAGAGCTGTGAAGTTAGATGCTGTAGGTACTTGCTGCTGCTAATCAGTGTGCGAGTACAGATGGTCCCTGTATACATTGTAGTCATCTTTGGTTGTCTTTGGTATGTTTGCCTTACTATCAAGATCCCAAAGTGATGTGCACCGTGTGCGCCAAAGCTAGTACTAAAGAAATGAGCAGAGAGGGAACACAGGTCTTCAGTGTAGGGCCTGCATGCAGTGTGCTAAATTAGCATGTCCACTTGACAGGCCTTACTTTCCCCTTGCATATACATGGGGCACCCCTCTAGGACGTCCGGGGTAACCCCTTGGCTGGGTCCAGTGTGGGTACTAGGCCCTGACAGTGGAAAATGCTCCATTTTATTTTCCCTGGTGAAAGGCCATCCTGCCCATAGGACAGAATGGAGGAGGCTTGGTGTAGTATTGTTAGCCTAGTTTCCCAAGAATTGGAAATGGAACAGTGAAGTTTGGTATGTCTGAACTCACAGCATCATAACACATCTTTTGGGGTAGATGGTTTTGTCACTGTGTGTCCAGAAACATCTGTTTTAGAAAATAGCTGAGTTTGTGCTTTAACCCTTTTTGCGTGTCTCAGCAGAATGTGAATTGCCTGCCTGGATCTGGAAGAGGTGAGAAAGGCTGAGGGAGGTCGTGCCCCAGGGAGGGGTGGAGACAGAGCCAGGCTGCCTTGCACTTGGAGCGGGGAGAAAGAGAGGCTTTGCGAAGTGAAGAGGCCTGGTTCAGAGCCATAAAATAATAGACCCATCTCCCTCTGAGTGATTAAAGATCCGGGCCCCCAGTATCATAGAGAGGATGGTGGCACTGGGGGGGTGGGGGGAGATATGCAAGACTGGTTTAGAGAGAGGTCGGGGACCCCTGAGCACAAGGAAACTTCAAAGACAATGAGGTGTATTACTGGAAGAGCTGTAACCCCAAAACGTTGGTTTTACCATGTTGATGATGTCGTCGAGAACGGTCTCGGTATCGTTCAGAGAAGTGCTGGGAGCGCTTTGAAGATGCAGTGGTCTGGGCGAGCCTCTGGTGGCTTTAATTAGTCTGCGATCGGGAAGAAAGCCTCTGCCTCAGGAAGAGTTGCTGAATAGGCTGCGGGAGACACTTGACCCTTGCTTCTTGATCTGGAGCTTGTGGGGCTTGTGGGCAGTTTGTTGCTCTTGGCCAAGGAGAGTCTGATGGGGCACTGCAGTAGGCTGTGCCACCCCTTCTTCCTAAGCAGGACTTTGCTGTGTGCGGCGCCCTGTACCCCAAGGGCCCAAGGTGAGCTGGCTCCCTGTTTGGAAACACAGGAACATAAAAGTTTCCAGGAAGTCTCAAGTGGCGCAGTGGTGGGACCATGTTGTAGCAGCCTGAGACCTTCGAGGGGGTGCCTGAGGTGATCGTGGGCACCCGGAGCGAATCAAGACTCTGACACGCAGGGTGTGTGTCTTAGTGCGTCTACAGGTGTTGGAGCGCCTGTGGAGTGTGGGTATCGGGGAAGAGAGCCAAGATTTGGGATGTGTAGGGGGATGCATGTTGCAGTGCAGTCCAGGCACTGGTGGAGAGTGCCGGGACATTTTGGTCACTAAGGGGGAGTGAGTCTCCTTCACGCGGATTGGCATGTGGTGGAGAGGTGAGACTCAGACGCGCAGTGTGTGTGTCGTGGTGTAACCTGGGCGTTAGTGGAGAGCGCCGGAAGACCCTGTGCACCAGGAGATTAAGTGAGCCTCAGACGCGCGGGGGTGCCACCGAAGGTGCTGGTGAGGAGTACCAGGGAGCAGTGAGCACCAGGGAATGTAGAAGTCCTAACAGTGCTGGAGAGGAGAGCCAAGTGACTGGGCCCTCAAAGGCAACATGAGGTAGCACCAGCGTTGTGTGGAAGGCTTCGTGGAAGGAGATTGTGCTGAACGTTGGTGGCCTGGACTGGCAGCCCTGCAGGAGCTGAACTACCAGCCTGAGTGCGCCTTGCCCGTGGTGACAAGGCTCTGGAGTAAGGCCAAGCAGCTGTGGCAGATGAGGAGAATGGGGTTGCGCCCCCCCCAGGTAAAGTGGATCATCGCCTGGGGTGGGGTGCAGGCCCAGAAAGATACTCTCTTGGCCTCTCGCTGCTGCCAGCTGTGTGTGCCTGTTGCTCCAGCCCAGATCTCGGTCCGTGCTGGTCCAGGACGGGGCAGTACATGGGCCAGGGCCCGGAGAGGAACTTGGGTGTCTTTGTTGATCTGTGTTGGGGGCAACCGGTCGCACAATTCTTAAAACAGTCGTATAACACTTTGCATATTTGCTGCTAATGAACTATCAAACTATTGAACAAAGTCTGACACTATAGGTGCTTAACGAACTCAGGTGTTAGTGCACTACGCACTACGTTATGTTTCCCTTGCAGGATACAGGATCACAGCTTAGTCCACTGCATTGATTAATTACTGCATTGTACTGATTTGCACTGTGACGCATTACCTTATTCCTTCCGTGCACAGGGCAAGCTGGTGTTGATACACATTGCATTGTTTTCCTATTGCACTGTACGTAATTGCAGTGTGAAGCATTGCTGTATTCTTTCCCTGAATAGGGCATGCTGGTAGAGAACCGAGTTGCATTATCTTGTGTTGACTCAGGACATGATCTTGAAGCTAAGCATTGCTTTGTTTCACTTTGGTACTGTACAGGATCCCATTCTTAAGTAGTGCAGTATCCCTTGTATTTTGCAATGTGTGTGAATTTAGTGATACAACGTACCTAACCTGTTGAGAACGGTTAAAAGTCAGCGTAACTGTTGGTTAGAAGTGGTGGTTGGGGATTAGGACTGCCCAACACACCGGAAACAATATTACCCAGTGTACATATGTGGGAGTTGTATCGTGTGGTCATTTTGTATATCTTTTTATATAAAGTATACTCGTTTTATTACAAACTCGTGTGGGGTCCATTTGTGGTGACAACATTGGGATAGCTGTGGGCGTGGTTGCACATACGGAACACTCGTGCCTTGGAGATAAGCCTGGCTGCTCGTGTCCAGCTACTAAGGGGGTGAGCAGGGCTGTCTTGGATGGTGTCCTTTCTTGGCCTAACATGGGAGCGGGAGGTCCGGGTCGCATACTTGACAACAACGGTGCATGTGGGAATTCCGGCTTCTAACAGGTGTGCAGGGTGCTGTCAAAAGTGCTGAGTTAAAGTGTTTGTGTTGTAGCTTGGAGAGAAGTGCTTTTTTGACACCACTTTCTAATATGCACATTGCTGGTTGCATGCAAGGTGTTCTGTCTATTGCCCCCTTTAGATGTGTGCCTTTTAGCCCCTTTTAGATGTGTAACCCTGATGCCTTCATGTTCTGCCCAAAGAGTTCCGCCATGTTTAGGGCTGTCCGTGGCAGACAGTCACACAGCCACTCACTCTCAAACACATCTCACAGATGTTACTAGTTCTTCATAAAAAACATTAACACCTACCGAGTAAACTTTGATAATTATTGTTGGAAATTGTTAGTTATGCAGGACTAGGTAAGGGAAAAGTTCATATGTCTTCAACAGATAGCCACTTTAAAGAAACTGGTTTAACCCAAAGAAACCAATTACGCCTTACTTTGTCATTCTATCATTTTTGTTTGCTATTGCATGTTTTCATCTAGTCATTTAATTTATCAATAGTAATCTATGTGTAGGTGTATTCTCTATGTGTAAGTGTCTTCTCTTTGCCCTTTTAATCCTCCTAGCAATGTGGTATGTCTCTATCATCAAATAGCACAAAGAAAGAATTTGAAAAAGTTTTTTAGAAGCCTCTAAGGTCATCATTCTGATTACTCTATAGGAAGATATCAGGGCTAACATTACCAATGCTGACTGCCAGCTCCTAGTGGGGTTGCAACCATTTTGAGTGGAATGGTAAGTAACCAGGCAGTCATGTTTAAATTATATTAATGCTTGCATATCCCCAACTGCTCTTACCAGAAAGTAGATGTGAGACAGGGTGAACAGCCAGTTGCAGTGCACTTTCAGGTGTGTGGGGACAGTTTTGAGGTGCAGGGTAGGATCCTTGGCTACTGGGCAGGAGCTTTGCATACTTTCCCATGTTGGAGTGGGGGGTCATGTTGGGCCAGGTCTGCATCTATGTTCTTATAAAATAAGGGTCCTAATGCATAAAACACACTTTGGACTTTGTTTAAAAAAAGTCTTTCTCTGAATTATCTCTTTCTGCTTTTGACCACTCTATCTCATTTTATTCAATTACAAAATGCCGGAGTAATGATCAATTATATTGTTTACACCCAGTCTCATGAATTTAATCCATGTGCATGCATCTAACATCAAACAACCAACGTGTAATGTGCCAACACTGATGTCTATTCACTAAATTCTCTCCACAGGGGTACAACAAATCATTCAATGTAACTCAAAGTCATTATTCTTTTGTTTCTTTAATTTGAAAATGCAAAAACTTTTTTTCTTTCTTTTTTTGTTTTCAATTTATAAAAGTTTCAAATGTTAAAAATATCACAGCCTAAGAAAAAAATCACTACATAATTTACAATAAAATGACAAAAGATGAAAAAACAAATGACAAATGTCATAACTTCACAAACTACCACAAAACAATTAAGACATCACACAAAACGACAAGCCCAGACAGGTATGTTTTCAGTTACTACTTTTCAACCTTATATTTAGAGCAAGAGGCAAACAGTGTACTATGTAAAAATAGACTCCAAACTATTTCGTATTCTATTCAATTTTCAATTTCCAAAGAATGAAGTTGTTTATGAGAAACTGTTATTGCTAATAACACATTTTGAACACTGTTTGCAAAAAAACTGGTTGACCTGTTTCAAACCCCTCCTTTTTGATCTTGGGGTTCTACTCAGGACCAAGCAAACTCTAAAAGAAAGGAGGAGGAAAGAGATTTAGGCACTTATTCTCTCAGTGAAAAGTAAATTGTCTCTGCTAAAAACCCTACCTAAATGACCGTTTTTGACAAAGGTAAAAACTTTTTCGTGGTTCACTACCAAACTTACTTGGTCAAATTCATAATAAAGATCTTATTGGTAGCTGTTCTTACTTTTCAGGTCTGTCAACTGTTGGGAGATCAATGTAAAAAGAGAAACCGTTGTTACAAAAAGTGCTCTCATTGCTGTTTGTTTCAGTTTGAACATGATATAGAGATGAGCACATACCTGCTTTAATTTTTGGGGCGGAGAAACACTGCTATCTTTTTGTCAGGTATAGTTCTGCATGTAAAAAGATAAAAAGGTGACAATTTAATCCTGAAGAGCTGGAAATCAAAAAGCTACAACTCTGAATATTCATTTGAACTTCTGAGAGTCATTCGATTTATACTAAGACATGCATATTTTTTTTCCAAAATTGTTTGTAATGCAGTCTTCAGCTTCAAGCATCTACTGGGATGTGAAATGTTCAACAAAGGTATCAAGGGGAGCTGTATCTGTTTTCTGGGTGGAAAACACAGTTTTTTGCCTTACCTTGGGCAAACTGCGTTTCTCGAGTTGGCGGCGTCTCCTTCAATCGTAGTTCGTTATTGGCCTGTCTGGGCTTGTCGTTTTGTGTGATGTCTTAAATGTTTTGTGTTAGTTTGTTGTAACCTGGAGGGCGAAGGAGTGCCGTCTCTCCCCGAAACCCGGGGCGAACCCATAACCTATGACCCCCCCTCTTGTCTCCACAGCCCCCGAGGCTCCCGGACTGGAACCGAATAGAAGAGCAGTACAGTTGCGAAGAGGAAGACGGGATCGGGCCCTTTAACTGGACTGGTGGGAGTGTGAAGGAGGAGGAGCCAAGATCCACCTTAAGTAGCAGCGGTGAGAGAACACAGGTGTGTTACTACACCAGAGGAGCGGACAGAGAGTGAGAGAGAGGAGTGGCGTGGAGCAGTGCGGAGATCGAGAGAGGAGAAAAAAGAGCGGAGGAGGAGGAGAAGCTGGAGACTGGCGAGGCTACAGAGGCGTTCACAACGCAAGTGTCATTGGAGGCGGAGGAGCCGCGAGGAAGAGCCGAAGCTGAGGACGGACGGGACAAGGCAGAGAGGAGAAAGCCCGGAGGCCAACATCACCACGCTTCGACCAGCTGCACACCAGGAGGGGTGTGGCTAACCGAGGTGCGTACCCGTATCGTGGGCTGGGTTAGAAAGAAGGGCAGAAGCCAACCCTGAACCTTCCCCGTCCCCCTGGTGTCCACCGCACTCACGTCCTGTGTGTAATCAAGCACTTAGGGTTTCCCTCACTCCCCTTCCACTGATTGTACCACGTAAAGAGTGTGTTCTGATACTTCTCTCTCTTGTGTTTCCCCCTCACCTGTGGAGCCTGGGCCACAACAGAGCCGGAAGAGAGAAGCCGGAGGAGGAGCCCGATCCGGAGAAGGGAGGAAGGTTTACTCAGAAAGACCAGGAGAGAGAGGAGCCGATCACCGAGAAGGAGCGCCCCAAGAAAGACCTGTACCGATTATCTGTTCCACCAAATAAAACCTTCTAGAACCAAGACACGTCTCTTGTCTTTCCTAACCCACAGGTCACATTTGTGAAGACACAACATTTGTCATTTAATGTTATTGCATTTTTTGTCATTTGATTGTAAATTATGTAGTAATATTTTTCTTAGATTTTTTCCTTAGGCTGTGATGTTTGTAACATTTGAACCTTTTATAGATTGAAAACAAAGAAGAAAGAAAAAAACGTTTTTGCATTATCAAATTAAAGAAACAAAAGAATAATGACTTCTGGTTACATTGAATGATTTTTTTTGTAGCCCCGGTTGAAAGAATTTAGTGAATAGACATCAGTATTGGCACATTACATGTTGGTTGTTTGAGGATCGGGCTCAGCCTTACTGATTAGAGCTGGAGCCCTTTTCTGCATTTAACGTCAAGCATTATATTTGTACTTTGTTTGAAGAAACCGCCCTTCATTGCTGTTGTCTATTTCTGCTCCTGCTTCTCAGCTAATTATTGTCACTACTTTGCCCTTGCAAACATCTATGTTCACAATTTGTTTTAAGATTTCTCAGTTCATGGTTTGCTGACAGTGCTCATTATTCCTGTCATTCCACCTAAAACTAATATGCCTAATACAAGTGTTGCTCTGATGTACATTTGCCTTAAATAAATAAAAAGACAAGAGGTGTTTGGCAAAAAAGGAACAAGTTGGTTTAATTAAATATTACAGCCAGAAGAGCCTGGACAGAGTGTTTCTACTCAAAATCTTCTAATGTACAAAGTTTTGCCCTTTTTTGTATGCAGTTCATGAGATGCAATAAAACATTCTTTACATTCCAAAAAAGCATTTCTGTTGTTTATCAATCAAGGGCACAGATTGATTTCGACGTGAGAGAGAGTAAATGTGGGCCAGTGTGTATGTGTCCAGATCTTAGTCATGAGGAGCGCATGATCACTATGTGTAGTGCGGATGTCGTGTCCTGATTGGTTGAGTGTAGCTATCTACGTGTGGTATCTAGCTGTGTGGTGTTTCTGAGGAATGCAAGCCATTGGCCAAATGGGTTTTTATTAGGGCCAGTTATCTCGGACTTGTTTGTGGTGCAACTATTTATCTGTGGAATTGATCAAGGTTTTCCCTGAGTGCATGTTTGCCTTCAGTTTATGGGGGACCCCACCTGTGACCTGTTATTTGATAGGTGTGGGTGTGAGTCACAGGTCCTGGCTGACCATGTATCTCTGACTTAAGGTTGACCAGGAGGTCACCTTAGGTGAATCCAACAGCAATTATTTGAGTTCAGTCCAACTGCTAAGAATAATATGGCAGTCACTGGTATCATTTTTATCTGCATTATCAACATAGCACTTACAGTGATCATCTTATACATGGACATCAACATTTCTGGTTTTGCGTTGGTCTAAACGTACATTTAAATTGTTCTTATTGGCAACAATAATATTATCATACGATCATAGTTTATGACATACACTGGTGCTATTATTGATGATGTTGGCGCTGCTGTGTGGGCTCACATTATGGTATACATTGACATCGTATTGATGGCGTTGATGTGAATATGTGGGTACAGGGTATGGCATACATTCACATTGCATTCACTGATGTAGCTGTTGTGCCTGCACATGTTATGACATTCATTGACATGATACCAATTCAACCATTCCAACAAAAGCCCAAATATCAATAAAGGTGCATCTTTCTTTACGTCACCATAGGCTCTAATGCTAAGTAAATTTCTTGTCTGATCGTTAACACCTTGCTTGCTCATAATGAGCTCAGCTCGTCATGATGCATTGTGGCGCTGTGCTCACGACGAGCTGAGCTTGTCATGACCGCTAAGGCGCTCCCACACGGGAATAATTCCCCTGCTGTGCTAAGCGTTCTACAGAAACGGGCATGGTCATGAAGAGCTCAGCTCATCATGAGCACAGCGCCACTGTGCAGCGTAATGAGCGAGTTTGTCCCGAGCACTGCGGCGCCGCGCGTGGCCCCCCTCCTCCAGCACCGCGGGGGAATTAGCCCCGCGGTGAAGGGGTTTATCATGCCTGTTGTGGTTGAATAAATGTGAAGCTATGCATGTAGTTTGTGCAGTCTTCTGAATGTGCAACACCAAATAAAATTTGTAAAAATAAATCTTCTAAATGTTGAATTAAACAGGAAGGCCATGGTTTATAAACATTCACACAACACAATTGATTTGGTGCAATTAAATCAAACAACATTCTCTAGGAACTTCTTCTCTCCAACTCCCTCTGGAAACAGGCAATCAGGTGGCACTCTCTTGTGGTTACAGCTAGACTTCCTACTGTCCCATCCTCGGACAATGGCGTACACAGCTGCAAAAATTTAGATATCAGCAATCCAGCACCCTGGTACAGAAGGCTCTTTCTCATCCTTAAATAACACATAAAGCATAAAAATATCCAATTACATTTAAAATACTGTTTCATAAACAAACAAAGAATGATTTTTTCTAATTAACTTGGAAGATAAGTCACCTGCAAGGAAAGGGGATGATGTGATAGTACATAGAAACCAACAGTACATTCAATAACAAAAATATTTCGAGAGGCTCTGGCCTACTTGCACTTAGGTCAACATCAGGAAAGTCTCAGTTAAATTAATGCAGCAATGTCATAACCAATCCATTGAATATATGTTGATTGTAGAAATGTGTTTTGGGGATATGGGAATACTGCCACATGTTAACACACACACATTGATTAACATATGAATAGTAATTCAAGGAACAGTAAAATTATGCTGCTCCATAATGCTCTGTGAAAATCTGCAACACTGCATTATGCAAATATTGTAAAGTTGCGTTGCTCCAGATTTTCTAACAAGGGAAATCCGGCACTGTCTCGCACATGATTTGTTCTCGAGGTACAGAGTCAAGTAGACATTTGAATGCTGTCACAACCGGTAGTGGATAAACTGCATACAATTTCACATAATTTGCTAGATTTTTCCCTTGCCTGCATCTATTTCATTTGGGGTTAGGATTTGAAGCAAATTCAGGTCACACTAGCCTTACTAGGTCTAGTTCTGTATTAGTGAGGTGTTTTTACTCTGTTTGGGCCTGTTACACCTCATTTGCATACAGTAACAGACGATTGGGACTCCCGGATGGAAAGTGTTTTTAAGCCTCACTCTTGCTAACTCCGGTCACTGAAACCCATTTGCACCGGAAATCGGATTGACCTTCTCAGCTCGGCTGCTTTGAAACATAAAGCGCCACTTAGTTTACACGAGCACCCGAGCAAAAAAAGAGTGCAGCTAGTTTGAATTTTTCTAATGCCTATGATTAATTAATTAAATATCTTTCGTACCAGAAATGTCAGGGATTGACGTTGTTCATTGTGTCACCCGGTGTCATTGTGGAAACGTTCTTTATGCGTTTTAAGCAGATCAAAAGGTGTGCTCCATGATGAAGTCTCAGTGATAATAGGGAAACTTACTGAAAATGATCCTTTTTGTTATTTAAAACAGAAGCTCACTGGTAGCTTGCAGGAGAATATTTTGAATCAACTTTTTTTTATTTTCCTAAGAGAAGTTTGCTGAGAAACACATTCTTTGCTACATAGAATAATGTACAGATGTAACCTGTTACCACTTCCCCTTATATTCTCTTGAATTTTACATTTTATCCTATTTCACACATTCTACCAAACTTCTTTCATTCTTATTATTCTTGAATGCGGATATGTTTGTACTTGTGCCTCATTTTACATTCTGAATGTATCCTGTGCTAAAAAGAGTGAGGAGTTTATTTACTAGAGGCCTGCACTGCCCGAGCGTCACTTTTTTGATGCCCCGGTGGTGCAGGCCTCTCAACCAGATCTATGAGGTGATGCAAAGACACAATGCATGGCTTTGCATGGCCTCATAAATATGGAAAAAGGCAAGGCAATGCATAGCACAAAGCGCTGCCTTGCCTTACTCTGCATCAAGGAATCTTTCCATGGGCTTCGCGATAGGTGTTCCCATGCAACACCTATGGACTTTGACACTGCCCCAGATTTACAAAATCACATAAACCCGGGGCAACGCCAAAACCTCATGCCTACCCAGACAGACGCAACAAGGAGAATTTTTTTTCCTCTGTCCATGTGTGCTGCATTCTACAGCACACTTAGAATGAGGAAAAAGCCTCCATGAATTGTTTTTGTGCAGGAAGGTGCCCCTTGTGAGATCACAACTAGTTTCAGGACCCTTCCTCTTAGATCCCCTAATCTAATCTGACTGAACATGGATGGGTCCCTCCTTTGTGAGGACCCCACCCATCCAAACTCCCATACCAGGAGTACCTGAGCAGGGGGGTCATCTGCCTGTCAACCTCCGACACCCCGTACACCCATATTCCTCCTCCAAGGGCCTGTGCTAGCTTGCACCCACAGCGCAAGCATGTGTGGGTATGAGGTAAGAGTCACATGTCAACGACCGCCCCAAACCCCTGGCCAACAGTTACGTTCTTTTGACTTGCTGCCAGCACTCCTTGGAGGGTGAAGCGATGCTGCTGTTATTGTTGTTCTTAGGGGAGTCCTTACATGGACTGGAGCTGTCCCACCAACATGACCTCACTTACCACAAGCCAGCATAGTTCACCTACTATCTGCCCCCCAATAGTGAGGGGGATGCCCGAACAGCGCACCCGCCTTCTCCCCATACATTTTGCCCACCCTTTTCAGATTAATGGATCGCTTTGCTTCCCCTCTGCACAGGGTCAAGTACTTATACCTCTACTATATACCTGCACCGGGGTATTGCATGCTCACACCCACTTACCACCTTTCCCACTCAATTTGGGAACAATGGTTGACCATGCTACCATAGCCTGAGGAAACTTCTTCATGAACCAGCCCACCTGGTGCAAAATACGGCGGCCAGGCTGGCCCTCAACCTGCCCTTGCGCTCCCCTTCCGCACCCAGTCTGAAGACCCTACTCTGGATTCCAATCAAAAAAAGGATCCGTTTTAAATTGTGTTGTCTGGTGCATAAGACACTCAATAATAAAGGACCCCATTATCAACCTAAAAAACTCACTATATACCAACAGGCCAGAACCCCCAGGTCCAACAGCAAATTTCTTTTGACAGTGCCAAAGATCCGAACCGCTAGAAAAAGGAGTAGATCTTTCTCCCAAGTGGCCCCAGAAATCTGGAACACTTTGCCTTTATCCCTCCGCCTGAGACTGATCATAAGAAGTTCCGTAGACTCCTTAAAACCTGGCTGTTTTAGCTCAGTCCTGTAAACCCAAAGGCCGTGTTTTCTGTCCTGTCCTGCTTTGAACATTAGCAAGCGCTATGAGACCTTGTGGTGATATATGCGGTCTATAAATACCAAATACATACATACCTCGGGGATCAGCAAACTCAGACAAGACAGCCCTTTAAATTAGTACCCTATAAGCATTGCTGCTGGGATGTAGCTTAATATCTCGTAGGAGCATAACCCCAGAACAGAGACTGAACAATGCAGGCCTCCCTTAAGCCCAGCACAGCCCTCCGTAATCATCCAACGTCAGCCAGCATTCCGCATCCTTAGCCATGGGTGTGCATCCACTTTTAGGACATATAAAAACGTATCACTCCTGACATACAAGTGGCCCAGTACCAACCCTTCTGTAACCCCTTCAGTTTCACTGCCGGAAGGAGGCAATGAGATATGCAGCAGCTATTTTGACTCCCCTTGCCTTCCTCCTGCATCAACAGGAGAAATCAAAAGAGAGAAAAGGAGTTAAAGGGAACCTATGACAGGCTTAAGTTATTATAGTGCTTGTATCAGTCAGATTTCCCTTGCAAGACCTTTGCATCATCAAACCAGCTAGCTCATCCTAGCCCAGCAGCAGCGGCCCTACTTCCAAATGAGTGAGGCACATGTATCAAGGATTGAACCTGACACCCCTGGGGCCCTGGTCAGCACCCCACGGGGTTGGAACACAAGATGGTGCCCCATCATTGTGCTGAACATGAGAACCCACCTGCCCCCAAGCTCGGTGGTATCAATCACACTATCATATTCCCCAGGGACATCATTCACTTCCTGGGGGCCCATGCCACAGGCATGCAGCCGTCCCTCCCCATCTGAACAGTCCTGAATGTGGTCCAAAAAAACTGAAGCTTTGGCACCTAAAATTACAACTACCACACTCTTTAGTAGCCAGCGATATACTCCCCAAGAGGCACCAACAATGAACCCCTAAACCCTACACTCCCTCACAGCTAAATTCAGTGACCCAGTGCCCTAGCTTCCGACCAGACATGTCTCGTGAGATTGACCGAAAAAATTGGGCAACTCAAGGTCAGGCTACGCAGGGCAGCATTCAACTGCCCCTAAGACCACTCTCAAATAGTGATGAGTTACTTTCCTGGACACCAGGCCGTCCCCCACTGGCTGTGACAGTCTCCCACCAGCTGCAACATCCTCGCCATCTCCTGGCGGAGCCAAGGGCCAATGACCAAAGGGTCCAATTCCAGTCACTATACTTAGCTGGGCCTTAAGCCTATTCAGCGCCGAGGGTACTCTAGCAAAAAGGCTCTAATGACATGCCGGCCTATCAACTGGCGAAGTATGATACCCAGGCTGCTACCCAGTTCACATGTAGGCTCCTTCATGCTGTGAAAGATCATGATTCCTGGCCATAATGCTCATAGTGCCACATGGCAGGGGCACTGCCATAATCAGACCACCCTTACATACGACTTATTCCGCTGACAATGTCAAATGCCACCCACCCAGCAGGAGTTGTTCTGACTCCAAAGGCCAAATGTAGTAGCGGCTTGACTCCCTCCTAATATGCACACCCCAAAAACACCGGCAACTGTGACCTCAGCCTATTCCTTGAAATGACCCATCTCTGGCCCCATTGATGTCTTTTAAGGAACGGCTGCTACAAACTTGGAGAGGAACTTCAGTTTTGCTGCATTCTGGCCCCATCTAGCCCGAGTTACTTCATTCACAGAGTCAAGCTAATTGATTCCACCATTTGCAAAGCAAAATCAAGTCAGATGTCAGTACCCTGTCTCCTTTGTTCATCCCCATCCAACTGATCCCCCATGCCATCCAGCAGTTGGTGGATCCTAACTCCATCCTAAATTCATTGAGTTGCTAAGTGATATTACATCGGCTCTCACTGATAGCATCCTATGTACCCTGAAAATGGCTGCCCCAAACTAAATTGAACATGTGCCAGCACAAGACTAAAGGGACTTGTACGACTAAAATGGGAGCATCGGACAAGGGCCATACAGCGCCAAACCATGGAGGCTGTGATTTGTCGTTTTGAAAGAAATGGACATTCATAATTCTGATGTGCAAAAATCAACAGCTGTTGCTGTCGGTTACGGGGTTTGAAAAAACAATAAGGGGACGGGGCCTAACATGCCCCTAGCGAAGACTGTTAACATCACAGTGGAGAAGTGTGGCTCAATGGTTAGAGTGGCAGACCTTGATACAGAGCTCTGGCCCCGGACCAGGGTTTGATTCCCACCTCGGCGGGTCTCGGGCTCAAAAATTCCTCGGACCTGATATTCTTGCCTCAGTGCCTATTCCAATCATGGGTCCCACGCTGCAACTCTGGGCAACAGCTTGCTTAATCTCCACAGCGGCCCCAACAGCGCTAGGATGCCTGGATTCACCCTGGGCGTTCCCAGGAGTGGACACTTCACAGGGAAAGCCAGGAAGGGTTCCACAGCGGTATGAGTAATAGCGTCACAAAACCGCTTGGTAGCAGTGCGCTCTACAAATACTTTACATTTACATACGGCCCTCCCCACATCACCGCCCTGCAGGTACACCCACTACTGACCGTGGCTGCATACAAGCATTTGTGAGATAGCTGTCCAAATCTCAATTCCCTTCATTACTGAACAGGGGTCCTGAGCGCCGCCACAGACCATGTTCCACGATGTTTCAAATGTAACCTTGCGGCTTTAAGCGCAAATAGAACATGGTCTTAACTCTCCAAGGACTTTCACTCTCTGACAGGGCTAGTCCCCTGCGCTCCCTTCAACTGCCCCCAATTCATGAGCCTAAGGAAGGCTCTTAACCGAAAATGGCAATACATTACTTGCTCCCTCTCACCAGAACAATGTATCATCGGCCCCATCTCCAAAACACTTCACAGATGCTGTTGACTCTAAAACCACTCTTTCGTGTCCATGCCATGTTGGACGGCGGCAACTGAGCAAGAGTGTCGAGCCATGCACAGTTATGGTGGAACAATGCTAAAAGACACCAAAAGAAGGGTTATGCATCCTATAAAAGTACCAATATACATGCCCAAGTTATAAATGAAAGGACCAGATGAATAACAAACATAAAAAATGAAGGCATCATAATGAGGTGACTGTGCAGATACAAACCTTGAGTTGCTATACTCAACAATCTCTGCCACTTACATCTCTTCTGCACATGAACACAGCCGCAGGAGAGTATTTGGCAGGAGGTACTTAGCAAACAACAGTTCAAGTTTAACATGTTCTGCTACTCCAGGAGGTATGCGTGTATAAGCTTATGCCGTAAGCCAACTACAGGGATACAGGGAAAAATAAAAATGAGCAGCCTTATAGAATGTGTAACTAGACTTCAATAGGTTTGGTGTGTTCCTATAGACAGTTTCCGACAGTAAAGTCTACTGCCTGTCCACAAAAGCTTACACATGCTTCTCCACATCTGAGCATCAGCATGGAATCACATGCTTGGTATTGTTATCACAGAAACACCGCAGCCCACCATCTGGTTAGAAGGACTGCATGTCCAGCACAACCCGTACATCCTGTAGAAGCAATGTGGGCCTTTACTCACCTCAGGTAAAACAAGCATTTGCAATGCAATCGGTCTTGCCTTTGGGACCTTTTATGTACTTAGCTATGCAGCCCATTAGCCTGGGTGCTAAAACATCTACTGTTCTTTAACATGGAGGGAAAGTAAGCACCAAACTGCATGACACACCAGGTATGGGAACGCATGGAGAGAAATATTGCCTTTCAGCTGGAAATGGTATAGTCCAAAGCTGTAATTAATTTAAAAGCAGGGCGTTCGATGGTCATTTCACTGAAAATACAAGATTTGAAAAAATATTATTGTCTACGGGTCCCCGTGGAAGACTTCTGCTGGTTGTTTTTGATCAAGAAAGTTAAATAGAGGCAGTTGCCAGAAAATAAAAATAAAAAGTCTCTCAGCAGAAAGCAATTCTGGTATTTTACTAACCTGAACAGAACAGAAAAAAGTCCCTATGCAGAAGCAGACAAATCCTATTACTGATCTTCAGAGCCCACAATATACATACACATATAAGTATATACTAAAGTATATATACTAAAGTATATACAAGAGGTCTCGAAAGCTCAACCTAAAACAGAGGGATTGCAGAGCGGGATCTTAGATGCAATGCAGGGAAGCATTCCGGGTTGTGGTGAGACTTGTCCTTCTCTGCAGCCTAGCCTAGCCAAAAAAGCTGTATTACCTAGGATAAAGTCAGCAAGAAGGCAACACTGATTTTTCAGTGAGACAACCATAGCAATGCTCACAAGTTTGGTTTAGGCACGCCATGAAAATATACTCTACGAAAGTGCTAGAGATGCCACTGCACGTGCATTAAGGTTGAGGTATGTGATATATCCATAATGGTATACGTGCATTTCCTGACTCAGGTTCGTTAGGGGTACTGTGAGGGCCAGTAGGCCCAGCGAGCAGAGCCTTCCAGTGAGGGCCTGCACGCCACCAAAATGTGATTGGCACCGCCTTGTGCCGCCTCACTTAGTACACCAGCAGGACCGCCCTGAGAAGAGTGCATGCTGGATTGGAGATCTATATGATTGCTGAGCCCTTATGCAGCATGTAGCAGTAAGTCCCTAGCAATAAATCAGCACCAGTAACTAGCAACGCAATTCCCTCACATAGGCATGTTAAAACATCAGAGAGCACTCGTAAAACTAAATCAATCCCACACCAGTTTCTGGGGATTTTGCCCTCAACGACTAATTATATGCAACACCCCTCCCCCAATTAGGTACATTAAAAGGATATGGCAAATCACATTCCAGTTTAAGACCTAAAAAAGGCAATCCGCTTTCACCGTACTCCATGCAAACTGCACACCACAGGACAAACTTCGTTGGCATTGAGTTCAGCTGTAGTATGTATGACCAATGAACCTGCTATGCATGATACCCCGCCCAATAATATTCAGTGACGATTGCTCTGCATGGAATTTCCAGCTCAAATCACACCTGCCTCAAGCACTATTTTGTGGCAGAATGGGCTAGATGTGCAAGACAAATTAACATATACAAATTACAACCAGTCAGTGCATTTGAACATGCAAACTGCCACAAATGGAGTTGATTACTCACGTGGTCGGTAGCCAACCTCATGCGCTACAAAGGCGGCCCAAACTTACTGTAAGGAATTACTTTTAAATCAGCACACAGAACTATAAAAAAAACTGGAATGGACCTAACCTGCAGAGTAAGAGTACAATATCTTAACCATTAAGCCACCTTATCTTTTTTTTCCTTGAGTCCAACAGGTCACAAACCCAGTCACCAACCCTGCAAAGCCTCTTGTCCTGACTACAAAAAGGAACCCCCTCCCTCCTAAGCCTCCCCTCACCTCCATAGCCCTCAAGCAGGGCCAGCTTTAGCACTGGTGGCGTCCGGTGCGACAATCATTTTTGGCGCCCCCATGCTCCATGAACGCCTCCTTGGATTATCTCACTACCACTGGGCAAAGTGCTCCTCTTTTTGCCAATCATAAGTTATTGCTAAACACAGCCCCCACCACCAACACCCGCAGGTCAGCACCCCCTCCACAGGTCAACGCCCAGTGCGACCGCACGACTCGCACTGCCCTAAAGCTGGCCCTGCCCTCAAGCATTGACCGGAGCCACATCGAGTGAGTGCAAGAGAGCTAGAACGCAACCCAAGTTGGGTGAGAAAACAAGGTCTCTAACCTGTGTGGCTCCAGGTGGAATCAATAGGATGAGGGCTATGGTTGCAGAGTTGCGGCAGCAGAGCATGCCGTCCACTCGATCCAGGTGCGCAGGGGAGTGTAATAATTTGCAAGCGACAGTTGGCTCCAAAGTTTTTTGCCTGTAAAAACTCCTTTCTTGACTTGTTTACTTTTCTCACTATATGTTTTCTGACTTTGGGATAGGTACAGGACTGTGCCCTATCTAAATGTTTGTATGTGACCTCCCCCAGGTCAACTGAATTCTCTTTGATCTTAAATTAAATATTTCCTCAGCCGCTTAGGTGTAGGAAACTTGATTATAGTAGATTGTGGTCTATAATTTTATTGTTTATTCAATCGAATTTTCCTTAGGACCCCTGTTCTCTTTAATAGTTGATTACCCATGGTCCAAGGTATCTATTGGGTTCCCTTGTTTACATGAAAAAGACCTTTTAAAAGGAGGCACCTCTTACGTTGCAGGGAACGACCCTGCAAGTACTTCAGAGCTTCGGGGTGAGCACCCCGGCCAACCAATACCCATTGATCCAATCCAAAATGTCACACAAGCCATGCCTCGACTCCAGATTCAGGCCCCGGCTCACCCGCAATATGCCTGGCTCACCCGAGTTGGGAGAGCCTCCGTAGTCACCCTTGCACCATGGTGTAAGGGTGCATATATTGGCATTAGGCATCAAATTGTGGGCCTGCACTGGCTGTAAGGACAGGAATGCACCGCATTTCGTAAATACTGTGCCTTCCTCCTCTTTTCAATTGGCATAGGGCAGCGCTGCAAAAACACTTGCGGCACTGCCCTGCAGCAGTATTTTGTGAATGAGTTCCAAGGGTCTTCTTTTTCAGCTACCTTCTACCGCTGAAGGTACTGTGGTGCGGTTCCCACACTATCTGTATGAGGTGTAGTGAGCCACCTGGCCACTGCAATACATTGTTGCACAACACCCTGCTCATACCAGGGGGTATAAATAAACAGCAATGTCAGTGCACGTGGCTGATGGTACAAACGGAGTAACCAAGTGCCTGTGTGTATTATTACCGCCACAGCATAGTCAGGCCTCCCACAGTGTATGCCCCTTTTAGAAGCCTTCTGGTAACTCCTCAGCAGGCCTGTCACCCTCGGTACTTGCACCACTACATTGGCAACGAGCAGTGGTGTGCGGAACACATGCGCGCACGCGCCCGCCCCTCGCAACGCAGGTCGGCATTGGTGGCAGGCGCAAGGGTGCGAGGCAGTGATTGTAGTCTGCCGCAGCCTGCGTGCGTCGAAGCACCGGCTGGCACGGCAGGCCCAGAGTGGAGCAGGAAGGAGTTTCAGTGCCACAGCTGACGAGGTGGGCTGTTGACTGGGGGTGAGAGTGGTGTTCCCCAATACCAGCATCGTGAAGGGCCCCAGGACTACATAGAGTGCAGGCAAGAGCGTTCCTGTAGATCGGTGTTGAGGACAGAAAAGATGCGGGAGCTGCTGGGGGTAGACCAGGACCCCCCATGGCAGTAAAGGCCCTCCCTGAGTTTAGCCAGCTAGCGGACCCAGCAACAGCGGTGCCATGGTGGGGCAAATGGATAGGCCAGCTGGAGAACTGCTTTGTGGCCACCAGGGAAACAGACAATGCAGTGAAAAGCTCTACTGTGCTCTTGATGGGGGAGATGAGCTCTACGACCTCTTCCAGGACTTTCCGGACACAGGGGACGGCAATGACTATGAGAAGGCTGTCAGAGCCCTCATTTGGCATTTTGACCCACAGGTCAATCCGGATTTTGAACATTTCAAGCTCCGCCAGGGCAAACAGAAAGAGGACAAATCCATTGATATGTTTTTTGCGCGTCTGAGGAAGCTGGTGAGCACCTGTGTAGTAATTGACTGGCGGTTCGAGATGAGGGCGCAACTCATAGTGGAGTGAAAATCTCTGGGATTGCGGAAGCTGATATTAAGACAGCCTGGAATATCATTGGACGAGATTTTGGTCCTCAGGAAGTCACACGAAATGGCAGATGTCAGAGCTGGCGAGATGGAGTCAGCATTGGCCAAGTGATCCATGAATATCCAACCACTATATCCTGCTCCCATCAAGGAGGAAAGGGAGGACGCCATCAGGAAGACGTACAACAGAGGAACGGGTCCCAATACTGGCACCGAGGAGCGACAGACCAAGCAAGGGTGCAGGAACTGTGGGCTAGCGACTCACTCCCAGAGGGGATGCCTGGCGCAGGGGCGACAATGTTTCAAGTGTAACAAATATGGACATTTTGCGAAGATGTGCCAGAGCACGGCAAGATCTGGAGCGGGTCGGCCCAAAGGCCCAAAGTTCCAACGTAGTGCTAAGTTTGTCCAGGAGGTGGAGGAGCTGGACAGCAGGTGCCAGAAGTTAACGATAGCCGAGGACGATGACAATTACAGCGTATTTGTAGTGATGAACATTCAAGGAGTCAACGCCACAAGAAGACCGCCTCCACTGTGTCAGATATGGATAGGAGGCAATAGCATTCAAGCACTCATCGACACTGTGGCCTCAAGTAAATATCCTGGACGCTGCGCAATATAATGAGCTACGACCCAAACCTCAATTGGTGCCTACCACAGCAATAATACTCACCTATGGAGAACACACACCAATTCAGCTCCAAGGATTAATTGACATCGAGGTCAGGCATCAGGACAGAGCAATGCCCACGAGGTTCTACGTCACCTGAGACAGGGCTGGATCATTGCTGAGTCGCCACACCGCCGAATATCTTGGGCTCGTAATGTTTCAAAGGCACATACATCAGTCGCATGTGGAGGTGGTGCTGGCCGAGTTTCCCAAACTATTCTGAGGACTGGGATGTCTGAAGGGAGTTGAGGTTCAGCTTCACATTGATGCTACCATGAAGGCAGACGCTCTCCAACACAGCAGAGTACTGTTTCATCTTCGTCCACTGGTGGAGGCCGAACTGGAGTGCCTGGAGAAGGATGCGAGGAATTGAAAAAGTATCGAGACCAAAGCCATGGGTATCGCCGTTGACTATAGCACCGAAGCCCAAACAGCTTGGGGCAATCAGACTATCTGTGGACATGAGATTACCCAACAAGGTGATCCGAAGAGAGAGGCACATCATCTCCACTATAGATGAGATTGTGTCAGATATCAATGGGGCGCAATGGTTCTCCAAATTGGACCTGAACTCGGGCTAACACCAGCTGGTGTTAGCGGAGAAGAGTCACCACAGAACAACTTTCTCGGCACATGTAGGGCTCTGCCAGTTCAAAGGTCTGAGCTTTGAAGTATCTTCAGCTGCAGAAGTATTCCAAGATGCTGTGAGAGAAGCGTTGTCAGGACTAGTGGGCATGATTATTGTCAGTGACGACATTCTCATTTTCTCCAAATCACTAGAGGAGCACAATATTCGTCTAAGAGCTACCCTCAAGAGACTAGTCGAGCAGGGCTTTACAATGCACCGAGCTAAATGTGACTTCTATGCCAACGAGGTTGAATTCTTCGGATACAGATTCTCCGGAAAGGCCTACAGGTGGACCTAGCAAAGTGAAAGCCATCAGGACAGGGGCCATTCCCCAAACACAGTCAGAGGTCCGAAGCTTCTTGAGGATGGCTATTTATTGCAGCCGTTTCATTCCACACCTTGCAACACTGTCAGAACCGCTCAGGAGGTTGACGAAGAAAGAGGTGCTATGGCAATGGACAGACAAAGAAGCCCGAGCGTTCAATGGCATTAAAAGCGTGCTGCTACAGGGATCCACCGTGGCATACTTCCAACCAGGGGCAGCTCTACTCCAAAAGAACACACAAGATGAGTGGGTGCCCATCGCCTAGGTCAGTAGAGCGTTTACGGCTGTGGAGAGGAGATATGCTCAAATCGAGAGAGAGGCACTGACAATACGATGGGCATGCCAGCATTTTGACATTTAATTCTGTGGGCACACATTTACTGTGGTTACGGATCACAAACCATTGGTACCTCTGTTCACTTGCACTGCTCCAATGGCCCTCCCCAGAAAGAACCAACATTACCAGTTCGAGGTGGTGTATCACCCAGGAGCGAATAATCCAGCCAACTACTTGTCAAGGCACCCAATAGCTCTTCACTATGGGAATAAGGGAGAGGTGGATGAAGGAACAGAATCCTTTGTGCAAAAATTTGTGGATGCAGCGTATCCCCAGGCATTGTCTCTAGAAGAAAGAGGCTACCAGACAAGATGGGTGTTTACAGGACTTGAGGCAGATCCTCCATAACCATCAGTGGAAGTGGTTTCTGCAGGGTTCTGGCTGGTTAACAGAGGAAGAAAGAAAGAACCGTGAGAACCTGTGGAGTTGCCCAGAGGAGTTAAGTGAAGCCGGTAATGGAGTAATCCTCAGGGGCACCCGATTGGTGATACCGGAAAAACTCTGGAAAAGGACCGTGGAGCTGGCCCACCAGGACCACCAAGGAGTCGAGACCAAGGCCCAACTTCGGTCCAAAGTGTGGTTTGCAGGAGTAGACTGCATGGCAGAAGAAAAGATGCGAGGATGCCACGCATGTTTGATCACAGGAGCCGATCCACCCATGGCTCCCATCATCGCAGAGGGGCCCAGTCAAATGCTGTAGACTCAGGTGAGCCTGGACTTTGGAAGCTTCCCTGATGGAAGGCACACCATAGTAATGGTGGACAGTCATTCCATGTTTCCAGTGGTGGAGGTGGCAACATCCACTGCATTTGACTGCTTTCAGCCGGTGCTGGAAAAGGTAATTGCACTGGAGATGCCAGAAGAAATACGCATAAACAATGTGCCGCCCTTTCAGGGACAAGACTTCAAAGAGTATCTGAATCAGTACGCATTAAGCATCGCCGAGTGACACCCCAATGGCCGCAGGCCAACAGGGATGTAGAAAGATTTATGAGGACCCTAAATAAAGCCTTGAGGATTGGAGTGGACCATGCGGAAAACTTGGAGAGTTTCCTACATAGATTCCTAAGAGCATACCAGCACACCCCCCGCACTACCCGGTGTGCTCCCAGTGACTTACTCATGAACCGAGCAGTGCGGGACAGCATTCCCACGAGTGACCAATGGGCCCCCGCTGTACTGGATACGGAGCGCACCCAAGCTTGTCGGCAACGCAACAATGACCGGGCCAGTCAGAAAAGGGGAGTCCACCCGTCGGCAATACGAGAGGGTGACCATGTGGTGGTGAAGGACCGGCATCCTGGGTTAACGTTTTGCACGCCATACGAACGTAAGCTGTGGAATGTGGTACAGGTCAAAGGATCCATGATCACTGCTCGGAGGGGTGCCCAGCAGATAGCACGCAATGCATTGTGGTTCAAGAAAGCCAGAGAACCTGAGGAGAGGGTAACAGAGTCCTAGCCAGTTGGGTGGAATGAAGTTGACAGCTCACCTCAGGAAGAAAGTATCGGAGTCGAAGGCATACCAGTAGAGGAACGAGAGGAGAGTCCTGTTGAACCGGTGGGGAAAAACACAGTGCAAGCAGATCAAAGTGAGTAGGCATCTGAGAGCTACCAAGGTAGTCAGCATTATGGACTAAGGGGCAACCCTAAACCCAGTACTTGACTGAGAGATTTCCTATGCTGAAGATGTCGCTTATGGTGAACGTTTTGAATATGAACATGTCAAGAAACGAACTGTCATGAAATTGTTATGTTACGTTAATGGAGTTGATATCCTCTCATTTTCATTGGGATAGATGGGATGTAGTGAGCCACCCGGCCACTGCAATACATTGTTGCACAAGCAACTCCCTGGGCTGGGCTTGGACCAGGGGTTATAAATAAACGACGACGTCAGTGCATGTGGCTGACGGCGCAAATGGAGTTACCAAGTGCCCTGTGTACTATTACAGCTGCAGCATAGTCAGGCCTCCCACAGTGTATGCCCCTTTTAGCAGCCATCCTGTAACCCCTCAACAGCACCCGTCACCCTCTGCACCACTACATGAGGCACTCCAGCTTGCATTTAGCTCATTAATGTACTTGTAAGTTGCCCCTTCTTTATGGTAGAGCTCTCTGTTCCCCATTTTTGTTAATGTGTTATGTCCCACAGACAAGTAAAGGAGAATTCGAAGTATTACAACAATCTTATTTCTGTTATTTGATACATACATCCATTGGTCATCGCATTGACCCAAAATCGAACTGCACTTAGTCTAATAATCTATTATGCTAACATTTGTTGCTGTATCAGTTAACATTTCATCCTTGAATATTTGTTCTTTTTGAAATTATTTTATTTTTGATGTATTAATGTTGATGGACTACAGTGCTATCATATTGGCTATGCCATATATTTTTGACAGAATGCCTACATTCCAATACATATTCTTTCAGTGATCAAATAGGCCTGTCGATTCATACCTTTCTACTTGGGGACCGCGGTTGGAAAACTTAGTTTTACATTACAGTTGGTTAACATTGAGAGTACTATGGTAGCATACCTGCATTTTTTCTTTTTTATTTATTTATGAGGTTTATAAAGCATGTTCTCGTAGCGCTATAAGGGAAAACAGGAAGACCATTCCCGGGACTTACTTAGCAAACAGCCAGGATTTTAGTGGTTTTCTGAATTTCAACAGAGACGGATCTCTCCGGAATTCTAATGGCAAATTATTTCACAGCTTTGAACCTTAATTTTAAAGGATTTCGCACCCCATTTCACATATTTGGCAGTTGGAATGACAAAGTTGCTTTTCTATTGACTCAGCACAAATACACATAAATGAACACTACATAATTAGATGAAAAGAAAATGTAGGATTTGATGTAATTATCTGCATTAAAACATGAACGTAAACATGAGCACAAGCAGCCTCCATCTCTAGATGCTATGAAGGAAGAAAGGTTTTTCTCTCTAAATGTCTCGGGTAAATAAATAAAT
Source organism: Lissotriton vulgaris (assembly GCF_964263255.1). NCBI lineage: Eukaryota > Metazoa > Chordata > Amphibia > Caudata > Salamandridae > Lissotriton > Lissotriton vulgaris. The sequence goes on along the minus strand of NC_141699.1, from coordinate 674,366,650 downwards.
ATGTTTATATTGATTATTCTCAGAATCATGCAGGAATGTTGTTTTTCTAAGCAACAAAAACAAACATACTTGTATATAACATTTCGTGTGGTGCTTTACTGCCATGACTCCTTCATAGAATGCAAATTCCAGTAGAGAAATATCTTGAAAATAACCTCTATAGGACATCTGCAATGGTGCTACAACACAACCATGGACGCAAAAGCCTGCAAGTCTGGTAAAAAAGGCATATTACTCAGTAAAAAAAACACTAATTAAACATAAAGAATTAGAAACCTTCATTTTAACCTTAACATTTATGATTGGTTTTTTTTTTAGATTATAGTCGACATTGTAAAGTAAGAAGTCTACCGAATGCCCTCTCAGTCCACAGAGGCAGGATAAGAGAGCAGACTTGAGATCCTGGATATAATTAGAACGTTATGGCACATATAATTCACAGGAAGGTTCTCCTTCATTAATAGTTGTATTTATTTGAGATATTTTGCCTTCAGCTTGAATGTCAAAAATAATGAGTTTCAGTCAGCAAATCTTTCTTTGGGAAGGTGTCAAGCTAGTCACTTAAGATATGTTGGCAAGGGCAACGCAGTATTCATTAGTGAACAGAGGAGCAAGAGAAATAGACAAGCCCATCGAAGGCATTTGACCACAAGATATACTGATATATTCCTTGAAATTAGATGTGAATAGATAAACACTGGAGACTAGATGTAATATTATTCAACACTGTAACCCTTGGATAAAAGGATATCTTTATTGTCCTCATTATAGTCCAGCTGTGACGTCTCTAGTTACAATGTTGCTGCTCAACTGAATCAGTTATTACAGTCGATTTGTGTGGTCATTTTGTTTGCTGCAAGTCAGTAGCCAAGGTGAAAGTCTGGTCATCTATGGTAATACAAGAAAACAGCAAAGGGCCTTGACTCGGACTCAGTAAGGCTGAGCCAAACAACTATAGAACAACACAAATGCCAATACTGAGCTCAACTCCTGGAAATCTTTTTCAAACGACTTTATGAATAAAACATAATAGTCTGATTTTTAAATTGCACCATCCAATGGGTTATTCAACTTTTTTTGCCTTCATTATTTTTGCAAACAACATGATTTTTTCTGCATGGAAATACATAGAAAACACTTGAAACAGGCTATATACAGAAAAAATATATAAATTTCAAACCAAACTACCCTCAATCGACACACTGACACAACATCCCTTTTCCACAAATTTGGCCAAAACATACAACCCTCATTCAAACATCAAACAACCATCCTACATAAAGGACCCAATGTCAACAAAACAAGAGACTAAAACAGATTTTCAAATACAACAATTTCCTTATAATTGTGTATTTTACAGCATGATACAAATCAGAGATTTTCCCTCCTATTTACAAAATTATTCTATGTGACCTGGGACCAGGTCGGTGCACTTCGAACCCGAGAAAACCACACATGCAAAAAGGAGACAGAAAAGAACATAAATCACGCCTTAGCACAACACTCTCAGTAATTGTCTCTGTCCTCCTATTGGGGTTTTATATAAAACTTACCCCCAGTTTTCTTGTATCCTATCTGGGTAGGCAACAGTATACCCTGAAATTCAAATGCGACTCATGAATGATTCTTCCTCACAGCCAGTAGATAAATGTACACTCAGTAAAAAGAAGCTGCAGCTTACTGTTGCGTTTACTGCTGCCTCCCACCTCAGCAGCTGACGCTGCGCGTTATTTTGTTGCAGGCGCTCGATAACTAAGGGAGGAGCGGGAGAAGAAAACGGGTGAGCGAACACTCTTTGTCTCCGTGTACCATTGAAGTTTAAAGGCAGGCAAACTTGATACACTTGCAGAGGCTTACCGAGTTTTCAGGCGCGTCCTCTCAGTCAATGCTAGTCTATTATTTCCGCAAGTTTTGGGGCATATGAAATCCCTCCCTGTGATTCGCCAATAAACGCTTCCTGCAAGTCACCTGACCGGGGAATTGGCTAAATCGCCCTGGACTTGGGAAATGTAGTTTTTGAATGAACCCAACTTTATTGGGACCGCCGACATTCTAAATTTATCGACTGATGTCCAATTAAGCGCACCCTTCCTGATTGTAAAGGCCTCCTGAGGGATCAAAACTGTGTTCCAGCAAAAATTCCAGAAAGAACGGTGCCTGCAAGTATTCCCCAATAAATATCTCCAAACGGTCCCTGGATGCAATGGTGACCTGGGACATGTAGTTGTGAAATTAGATGATGACTGTCAAAACAAAATTCAACCTGGTACTCCTGCCTTGGCCTTGACCCAAACAGAACCGCTTTGCCCTGTGGAGTCCTATCACCGGCTGAAACAATGCGCTTCATCCTATCATACATGTAAACGTTAGTCCCATAAGTGGATGGTGTATAATTCAGAGCTAATCTTGTAGATTCAGACTCGAATAGTGCAAAACAAGCCCAATTGACTGCATGAGTATTTTAAATATTAGGCTTAAACATTTCTGAGATCTCATTTAAGCCATTGATAGCTGTGTTGACCTTCATGATTAATAATGCCTCACGTTGACTCAATTTTGCATCAAGATCTCCTCCACGTGGGTCGTTCCCAATCTTTGATATCACTGTCCATCTTAAGTCAACTTCTTTATGATCTTTTGTGGCACAGTGATTCACCAATGGTGCCTTTGCCACCGTTCTTCCTATTCTTGATTTGTGCTGTGTAATTCTCTGTCACACTTCCTGGCTAGTCTTCCCTATATATAACTTTGGACACGGACAAAGAATGCCATAAATTACATTCCTAGTTTTGCAGTTTGTAAACGCTTTGTGTTTCCAGTGGGTGCCTTTAAATGAAAAGACTGAGTCTTCAATTGTTTGTTCGCAACAAGTGCAGGTCCCGCACTTGTGATGTCCTACCCTAAGGAGTATGTTAGGATTAGCACCAGTGGTAGGACTCAGGGGCATATTATCAAGAAAGGGCGTTACATTATCGCCGCTTTTATCGGCAGGAAACTGCAGATAAAGCGGCAATAATGGGCTTGATAATATGCTCTCTGAATTCCAATCGAAGCCCATGTTAGATGTCTTCAATTGGGCTTGTTTTGCACTATTCGATTCTGAATCTACAAGATTAGCTCGGATTTATACACCATCCACTTATGGGACTAACGTGTACATGTATGATAGGATGAAGGACATTGGTTCACCCAGTGATAGGACTCCATCGGTCAAAGCGGTTCTGTTTGGGTCAAGGCCAAGTCAGGAGTAGCAGGTTGAATTTTGTATTGACAGTCATCATCTAATTTCACAACTACATGTCACAGGTCACCATTGCATCCAGGGACCGTTTGGAGATATTTATTAGAGAATACTTGCCGGCACTGTTCTTTCTGGAATTTTTGCTGGAACACAGTTTTGATCACTCAGGAGGCCCTTACAATCAGAAATCAGAAAGGGTGTGCTTAATTGGACATCAGTCGATACATTTAGAATGTCGGTGGTCCCAATAAAGTTGGGTTCATTCAAAAACTACAGAGCGATTTAGCCAATTCCCCGGTCAGGTGACTTGCAGGAAGCGTTTATTGACGAATCACAGGGAGGGATTTCGTATGCCCCAAAACTAGCGGACATAATAGACTAGCATTGACTGAGAGGACGCGCCCGAAAACTCGGTAAGCCTCTGCCAGTGTATCGGGTTCGCCCACCTTTAAACTTCAATGGTACATGGAGACGAGGAGGGTTCACTCACCCGTTTTCTTCTCCCGCTCCTCCCTTAGTTATCGAGCGCCTGCAACAAAATAACGTGCAGCGTCAGCTGCTGAGGTAGGAGGCAGCAGTAAACGCAACGGTAAACTGCAGCTTCTTTTTACTGAGTGTACATTTATCTACTGGCTGTGAGGAAGAATCATTCATGAGTCGCAGTTGAATTTCAGGGTATACTGTTGCCTACCCAGATACGATACAAGAAAACTGGGGGTAAGTTTTATATAAAACCCCGATAGGAGGACAGAGACAATTACTGACAGTGTTGTGTTGTGTTAAGACATGATTTATGTTCTTTTCTGTCTCCTTTTTGCATGTGTGGTTTTAGAGACTGACACACTTGAGTTACGCAAGAGGGTCACTGACCCTGAAGACTAAAAGTAGGGAAGGTGATATTGAGGGGTGCTGATGTTGGTGTGGGCCGTGTTAGAAAAGATCAGAAATGCCTAAAATTTTGTTTGTCTTGTTTTTTCTGTAGAGTCTGTTGGTTCTGAGGAGAACCCCATTAATTCTCAGGTTTGATTCGCGTCGACCTGGTCCCAGGTCACATGGAATAATTTTGTAAATAGGAGGGCAAATCTCTGATTTGTGTCATGTTGTAAAATATACAAACTTAAGGAAATTGTTGTATTTGAAAATCTGTTTTAGTCTCTTGTTTTGTTGACATTGGGACCTTTATGTAGGATGGTTGTTTGATGTTTGAATGAGGATTGTATGTTTTGACCAAATCTGTGGAAAAGGGATGTTGTGTCAGAGGTGTCGATTGAGGGTAGTTTGGATTGAAATGTATATATTTTTTCTGTATATAACCTGTTTCAAGTGTTTTCTATGTATTTCCATGCACAAAAAATCACGTTTTTTCCAAAAATAATGAAGGCAAAAAAAGTTGAATAAACCATTGGATGGTGCAATTTAAAAAGCAGACTATTATGTTGTATTCATAAAGTCGTTTGAAAAAGATTTTCAGGAGTTGAACTCAGTGTTGGCATTTGTGTTGTTCTATATCTATGGTTATACGGCATCCGTAGCATGTATGCAGCATTACCACATGCCTTTAAAAGCCAATGTGGGCAGAAACTCCTGCTTTCACCCAAATCGGGATTAAGCAGTGGCAGGCCATCATCAGGTGCAGTAGGTGGTGCTCTGTCACTTAGCATTGGCCATATACTGGCACTCGCCGCTTGGCAGTTCTACTGTGTATTTTTTTAGTAATATTTATTTAAAAAAACACTTGTGTTTTCAGGAATGCTGCCAGTGTGATTTCAGCCTTATCCATCCCTCCAGGCTGTTGATGAAAGGAGGGGGTGGGCCTGAGAGAGCTGAGCCAACACAACTTGCTGATTAAGTAGCCATTCTGTAAATGGATGTCAGGATTGCTCATGGGGGTACACAGACAAAATATTGAGTTTTAAATATCGATATACAATAATATCGAAGTTTAAATATCGATGGGACAAAATATCGAAGGTAAGTAATATCGACAGTCTTAATATCGATATTAGTATGATATCAGTAATATCGAAGTTTTAAATATCGATGTCAATAATATCGAAATAAATAACTTCGATGTTACTAATATCAATTTTTAAATAAATTTAGTGTATATTATATTGTATTTATTATGTTTTATTATTTATTTTTAATGTAATTTAATTAAATATTGTCTTTTACTACTGTAGCGGGTTGTGGGTTTATAGGGGAATAGGGTGGGAAGTAATTTAATTATGTTAAATTAATTATTAATTAGTAGGAATTATTAATTAATTAATTGATAATTAATTTTTAAATAATTATAATTAATTTATTAATTGATAAATATGTTCTGTAGCGGGTTATGGGTTTAAAGGCGAATAGGGTGGGAAGTAATTTAATAATAATTAATTAATTAATATATGTTTGTACATATTTTAATTAATAATTAATTGGTAATTAATTTATATTAATTAGTTAATTAATTAATATAATTTTGTACATATTTTTAATTATTAATTAGTTGGTAATTAATTATTATTAATTAGTTAATTACATTAATTAGAGTAATTTTTTTATATATAATTTTTTGTTATTCTTAATTAATTAATTGGGAAAAATAATATTAATTATTAAATTAAATTAATTACAGCTAATGTGCTAATATATTTACTTTATTGTTATTGTTAATTAATAATTAATTGGTAATTAAATAATATTAATTATTTTTGGGTAAAGGAGTATTTTTAGGGTTCAGGGTCAGTTTTCAGTTTTTGGGTAAAGGGGTATTTTTAGGGTTCAGGGTCAGTTTTCAGTTCTTGGGTAAAGGGGTATTTTTAGGGTTCAGGGTCAGTTTTCAGTTTTTGGGTAAAGGGGTATTTTTAGGGTTCAGGGTCAGTTTTCAGTTTTTGGGTAAAGGGGTATTTTTAGGGTTCAGGGTCAGTTTTCAGTTCTTGGGTAAAGGGGTATTTTTAGGGTTCAGGGTCAGTTTTCAGTTTTTGGGTAAAGGGGTATTTTTAGGGTTCAGGGTCAGTTTTGGGTTTTTGGGGTACAGGGACATTTTTAGGGTTCAGGGTCAGTTTGGGGTTTTTGGGGTACAGGCGTACAGGGTAAAAATATTTTTTTTTTACTTTAAATCAATTAAATGAAATTAAAAAAAAGAAAATTACATTAAATTAATAAGTGTTTTATTTATTTTAAATGTATATGTATTAGTTTTAATTTTGTTTTAATATTTTTATTTCATATTTGTAAAATTATATGTATTTTAAAATTATTTTTACATTATTATTAATACATTTAAAAAAACGATATTTTTAATTTCGATATTTTTGTACTACGTTATTTTTTTTCCGATATTTTTGTACTTACCTTTATGAAGATATGACTCCGATATTTTTGATGTCGATATTTTTGTGCCGATATTTTTGTATTTCGATATTCTGTCTGTCGATATTATGTCAGACATTCTTCATGGGTGAGGGCATTCATCAGCTGTGCCCTCACACAGTGGCAAAATCCATGTCATTTTGCAGATGCTGTGTGTGCCTCTTTAAGTGAAGCATATCTTCAAAATGGGAATGTCAGGTGCTTATCAATGCATCCATGTGCCCAATGAAGATCCACGCAGAACAACAGGGTTGAGATGTCAGTCTCCCTCACAACTGTGGATGATGCTCAGCTTGCAGCCCGGTCCGATGTTGGGACAGGACATGAGGTGGGGTTATCTGTCAGTAATCATGTCCCATGAAACCCTAGATTGCTCTTTTTTTGCTTCTGGTTTTTAATTCCAGGAACAGTGTTTTGCCTGTTGGTGTCTTGGAGGAGTTGTAAAGAAAGGAATTAAGGTAAATAAACCAAAAATAAATTCAACATTCGTCTGTGCGTGTGAGAGTGTGTTTGTAAGTTAGTGTTTAAGTGAGAGTAAGTGCAGTGGCGTAACACAGGCCCTTGCAACCCCCACAGTGCGGGGAGGCCCCAAGCTGCAAGGGGCCCCCCTCAGCACAGTACTCAGGCCTAGAAACTCCATATTAAAGACGGAGTGGGGGCCCCTTCATGTACCTTGAAGAGGGGCCCCCTATACTTTCATTACACCAGTAAGTGGAAATTAATGAGAGTGAATGGGGGAGGGTGTGAATGAGTGAGAGTGAGAACGATATGGAGTGATGAGGGTATGGGCGATAATGAATGAGAAGGAATGTTTGAGAATGAATGTGAGTAAGTGAAAATGTGCATGAGTATTTGAGAAGTAAGTGAAATTGAGAGTGAGTGAGAAAGTGAATGGAAGTGACTAAGCATTAAAGAATATGAGTGCGCTGAGTGACTTAGTATGAGTATAAATGAGAATAAGTGTGAGGGTGTATGAGTGAGTACAAAAGAGTTGAAGTAGAAGTGTGTGTGTACTTTTGAGTGTATGCAATGTTGGTAGTCTGATGCTGGCCTTTGCATGCTGGCGGTAATTCATCACAATAGAGAGGGCATATAGGGTAAAATCCAGACCCTGTCATACAAGACTTAATTCTTGTCATATGGAGGCAACTATTGCAAAATGTTGGTGCTGAGATATTGACTGTAATGTTTGATGTGTAGGTGCTTGCAAACCATGGCATATGGGGGAGCACCCATAACTAAATGCTTGCCCTGACATATTGGTGGTTTTTATTTTACATAAGGGGCATCCTAAGCGTGTGGGCAGCACCAAAAGCAAAATGGTGAGCCCAGGCACACTTGAGGTAGTTTCTGATATATAGGTGGCACCTGAGGAAATTAAAAAGAAAATTATGGTCTATCTCTGTGGAGCATTGTGTGCCATTAGCACATCATGTACTTGAATATTTCATGAGTGCCCTTTCATGGCCTTTTGCTTTTTGGCTACTTTATGTGAAAATTGTACTTTAAAGTGCATTTTACACTCATATTTTTAAACATTTCCTCTGGGGGCGAGCAATATAGGCTCATTCACTTTGATTGCTCTCTGAAAATTCATGAGAAGTTCTTTTTTTAGGTAAACACTGATTCGAGGTAAGTTTGTTTGTCTTCTGCTGGCCTTGGCTTGTTGGCAGTATTTCATGGCATTAGAGAGGGCATTTAGGGTAAATGCATACCCAGGCATACAGAAGTTACTTCTTGGAATATGGGGCAGCTATTGCTAAATTTGGTGTTGGAACATTGGCTGTAATTCTTGATGTGTGGGGAGCTTGCAAACCATGCGATATTGAGGAGCACCCATAACTAAATGCCCCCCCTAGAACAAGGAGATATGTAGAGATTCATTTTTAATGTACACATTTGCATCAATCTGTTGAACAGGTTGCATAGACAAAATGGGCTGGGGTTGTTCTCTAGCACTGTCTTGTGTGAGCTACATTTAAACAATGCAAATTGTCACATCTTCACCTGTCATGAGGTTATTAATGCCCATGCACAAACGCTCCCATCTATACATTTTCACATACACAGATCTTGCATTCAGTAAAAACTGACATGCTAGCTTCAAAACACTTACACACACGTGTTAACACCACAAACTTGGTGATTAGCGTAATCACTGGAACCACGGTTACACACGTCACATTCAACAAGGGTGTCACTGTATCAATAGCATATAAATCATATTTATATTCCAGTGCAGAGATGCGTTTTGCACTTACAGAAAAATAAGGACTGTTATACAGATGGCTGTTGTGAAGGAAAGATCATTGACACAGGGGAAATGCATAATTGTCATGACTCCCATTCCAGCCTTAGATGTTGTCACAAAGGCCAGGTTTCTGAATGCAAAAGCATTTCATCCTAGATGGTTACAGTGGACTACTTCAATAACAGCAACTTATGTAGACTATGATTTTGACTCTTTATTACAAACACAGGCATCTGTACAATATGAAAAATAGTTTCCTGTGCCTAGTGAAATTATGTCTCTAGATGAGTACGATTTCATAGTCTACACTAAAGGTTCTGCCCAGCTTACAGTTAGAACAAAACAATGATACGTTGCGGCTTGTGCAGTAGTAAGGGGTAAAATGAAGTATAGAATCTTCCAACCTCTCAAAACTGTACAAAGTCACTAGGTGGTTGCCCCGCACAGCTGGCTGGACTGAAAGCTCTAATTCTGGCACTTGAGAATACCAATCCTGAATTTCCCATACTTGTAGTGTGTGATTCGTATTACTGTGTCCAGTCTTACAATGAGTACTTACACTATTGGAGCCAAAATGGGTTCAGAGATTCTAAAGGGTATACTATCAAGCAGAAGTTGCTTTGGGGAAGGGTGCCAAATCTTAAAGCAAGTTTGCCACAGGCTTATGTAATCCAACACTGAACCACCAATGTGCATGAATACATGTTGCAGGGAATTAAATTGCTGATGAAGCCCAAAAGGCAGCAGTGCAAACTGCTCTCGTAGCTGCAATTACTTGTTCACACACGAAGGTAGACAGAGACATCATGGTAGCGTACACAGCTTCACACTGTGGCACCCCTTACCAAAATCAAATCCAGCAAAATACTTCTACCTGCTGAATGCACAATTCAGTTTGCTCATCTTCCCAGAGTGGGGATACAGTAATTCCATATTCAGATGCAGACCAAAATTAATCATGGCAACAGATTAGGGATTAATTCTGCCCATGCTAGTGTAACGTCTACAGATTGACTATACAGCAATGCTATTGGTGGCCAGGTCTAAATAGGCAGACAAAATAGTGTGTTCTTAAATGTGACATTTGCCAACAAATAAAAGTTTTCACCACAGCACGCCTTCTATGATTTCAAACAAGCCTCTGGCATGTGTGTATCTGGAGCACTGCTGGCCACTAAATATTGTTGGCTTCTTTAAATACATTCCATTAGCAGTGCATTTGGGTTCTATGGGTCTGGCCAAAGCAATTGGCTGATGCTCGAACTGTTATAAAAGATTTGCAAGTCTTCATTGGCACATATGCAATAGCAGCATTCCATTCAGAACAGGGACCAGTGTTTGCTCTAAGGCTTACTGGGATACCATGGGTACCTTGGGTGTGGCTGCGCACTTTTTCTCGCCCTTTCTTCCTCAGGGAAATGCAATAGTGGAAAGGGCAAATGTGACTTCAAGCAGTCTTTATCAGCTAGAGCTTTTCAGTTCCATTTGTATTTGGATCCATCCCCTGTATGGAGTCCAGAGAGCTTTAAACAATCTGCCTAGAAGATCCTTGGGTGGTCGTACTCCTTATGAGGTCCAGTTCGGTATTCAGATGTGGCTTCCGGACCTAGACAATCCTAGCACAGTGGTGGAGGAAATGTCTTTTGATATCAATAAACATTTGGCAGTCTTACAGGAACTGAAAAACTTCCGGATGAGCAAAGCACTGAGCTTTAGAACGTTCCGCCACTGGAACAGTGAAGGTGCAACAAGCAACTCTGGCTGGGTTCCAAAGATCAGGGATCTGGACCGAGAGAAGATTGTGGGTAAGAAAGAATTTAGCCGATCTTACAGAGTACAAGTGCTGATCTTGGCATTTCAAGGTACCCAAACAGTACTTTTACCTTCTCTTGCTGGTTGCAAAAACAAAAGATGTGTTCTGATTGATCTATTCAACCATGTGGCCAGTCCTACAAAGTAGGCATGATGGTTCCTTGCTAGTTCCCTGCCTCCTCTCACTACCATACAGGAAATCCCTTTACAAGCATTAACCAATTCAGATGTTTCTGTTCTCTGATAGGGTATATCTTACATGGAAGTTTTGCTACTTCTAGTTACATCTACCAACACCAAACACACACCCTATGTGAACTCACATTCTTTGAAAACAAATGTTAACAAAGAAGTTGTTTTTTATGACCCATCTTTGGAGTTTTCTACCAGTTTAACATTGCCCCTTAAGGTCCCTGTTTTTGCAGAGACTGCCTCTGGCTGTTTTGCCAACATTGATAACTTTTCCTTGGATTTGTCAGACCTACCATTACATGGAACTCATGTTTTTATTATCTGGCTCAAAAAGACATACTTTGTACCACCTTGGATTTACACTTGGATTTCAATCTTGTTGCTTTTCCTGGTCATCTCTATTGGTTTTGCGGCAGTATTCTTTTTGAATTTACATTATCTTCCAGAACCCTCTGCTGTTGAACTGATAACTGAGGTATTGAAGCCTCATTCTGCATGACACAAAGTTTGAAGAGACTTGTCTCTTGTGGACATTTCTGCAGTTCCCATCCCGGATGACATTGTTCGGGATAGGGTCCCATTTGATACTTTATGTATTTAAGATCTCACTTAATGATGTGATTACTCCTGACAGCATCTCTGTGATTTGAATATTAACACAGGTAGGTCAAAGCTCTCTGTGCTAACGAGTTATACTGTATTTGAATGTCAAAATATGTATAAAATTATGATGAAATGTATTTGTTATCATCACTATGCACACCATTACTTGCACAGAGCTAGTACTCGATGTGCAGTATTTAATTTTACACAATGGGAACATTTGGGTAGCTCCAAAATGTATGTACAGAAGTTTGCATATTGTTCTGGCAATAACCCTGAAGACCCAGTTTCTTAATATTATAAAGTTCTCCCTTCCCAGCAAAGAAAAATATGCCGACCTAAACAAAATTTGTTAATTCTGCCTCCTTTTTTCTCAGTTGCCAATACAAGGGTACAGCTTTTGAGAAGACAATGTTGATTTAAATTTGTTTGGGGAACAAAAGATTGCCAAGTTCAAGACAATGAGGTTTGTTTAAAGTGTATCTAATACCAAGACAAATCCTTTTTCAGAACAAAATTGTACAGCACATTTCCTGCAAGGGCTTGGCTAAAAATAAAGGATTTAAACACATCACAAATTCCCCATTTACATGCTTTGAAAATGGCAACAATGTACAAACTACACAGAGGAACAGCTCAACAGCTTGCATTCAGAAAGGTACATACACTCCTTCATATTCCAGCCCAGAGGGGTGGCTAGTGTGGCCATTAGATACTAATGGTTGCCATGCATGTTTTATGAACAACACAAAGGGATTTAGAATAAACAGACAAGACCCACAACATGTGCTGAAACAATACTCAGGAATTGTCACAACATACAGCATGGGACAGTTATGCCTTCAATGGTTACAACATTCCATGTTAGATGAGGTGAAGAAACAATTGTCTCTCCTTTGCAATGAGATGGATTTACAGGATTTATTATTAGGTCCCGGAAAATCACATCATAGAGGCTTTTATTATAGCATGTACTTGGAAGGTTTCACAGCAGGAAGCTGCTAAGCTGATACATGAAGTTGACTGAGAAAATGTAGGAAAGGCTTTAATTATAGTTGACAATGTTATGACTACTTTATCTACTATACTTTATTCTTTAAGTAATAATGTGTCATCAGCTATTGACATCATAGAAAGTGACATGTCCCTCCTACAACACAGAAAAGGTCAGCTTAGATCTATCATGCTATTAAACTGAACATTACAAACTCTGAAGAGTAGTTGTGTACCCTGGAAGCATTGAAATTCTACTGACTTATTTCTGCCATACAATTAAACATGTAAACAGAAAATAGAGGGACGTGACATATATAATGCTGAACATAGAACATTTAGATAAATTACCACTTACTGTAGTAGAAACGCCATCATCCAATTGGTTAATTCATTGATTTATTTCTCTGCCAATTTCAACATTTCCCTTCACGTCCTGTTTAAAACACTTTCAGATAGGGAGGTATGAAGCGTTAGAGGAGAGATTTGACAAGAGACAAGGAACCTACGTTTCCATTACAGGTGTAGGAATGGTGAAATGTAAGTTTTTTTAGCGGTACAGACTGCAAGTACACTTTTGGCCTTTCTTTAGATTGCAGGGAGCTTGTAAATCTACAAAAGCAAACTTAGCTTATTATCAAAAAGGTTCCCCAGCTGATGTAATTCAACCGGCATTCCGATTACATTCTAATGGAATTTATTTGATATTGAATAACCAAGTTTGCTGTGGGATGAGACGGGAGTACCCTATGTAATGACATTTTGCAGGGTCACGACCTGTTGTGTGAATGTGCTTTTTCCACTAGCTCGTACAGTTACAGGATGGACTGTTTGACCTTCAATTTCTATTTTTAATGTGAACTTTGATAGTCTGAGCAGACTGAATGCCTTATTGTTTCAGAAGGAAATTTCTTTAACATCTGCAAGCCAGATGTTTGATCTTCAAGTTGCAAGGTCTTCTTCTGAAATACAATTGCTACTGCGCACTAATCTCCCACAACACTTCAGAGAAATGGTGTACCAAATTTGTAATGCTTCAAATACTGCATGAATAGTAATTTTATTTCAAAGCGATCGGGTCTTGATTTGTCTATCTTTTATACACTCCCTGATTTCCATTGTCTTTGGAGGCATACCACTTATTCTATTTGATTGCCTGATTCCTGCTTCTATTTTTCTTGCTCTGCAATGGATGTTATGCCACATGACCAAATGGGAGTAGCACAACCACATGCGCTGATGTGTCGTAATTGCATGATACAGTACTTTGTGCACCCTTACTTAAGGGACTGAATGACAATTGGTCCTTGTCTTTTCAACTTGTATGGTTACATTGCGTACAGTCTGTCTTCCACTGTTTGCTGTGCTCTTTTGAGTGTGCCTTGGAATGCAACCAGTACAAATTATGAGTATGGAACTGCTAATTGGTCAGTCAAGAATTCATTTTTTTACGGATGTCCTTTTCGATTGCCATGACTCCAAAATGCATGTTATGAACCTTCTTTGGATTCCTAGGCTCTTGGATTTTTGGATCCTGGCTCATCCTCTATGGATGCACTACATGTCTTCACACCTTAAGTGGCTGCTGATGGGGTTGGAAATTACCATGTTTGTTCTTTGGAACTGTGATTGGGGCACCAGCGAAACATCGCCTGCAGAAGCTGGAAACAACATGCTTCCTAATGAATCTCTGAACATTTAAAACAGTCTTGGAGTTTCAAGAACTTTTTTTAACTCTGCCTATTTTTATTGTGAAATGTGTATTTGATATTTATGCAGCTGTTAATTGCATAATTTTTTAATTGGCTTTTAATGTAATTTGGCTTTTTTATGCTTTGTTATTAAAGTGATATTTTTTAGAATTTTTGGTTTCTATGATATATATATATATATATATATATATATCTTAATTTGGATTTTAGGATATGTTTTTATATTTAGTATGAAGTTTTTAAGTACCCTTACGGACAAGGAGTGGGTGTTGAGAGGTTATTAGGGCCCTTGCACAGTGGGGCATGGCCAAACAGGCTACAATGGCAGACATGTCCTGCTGAGGCTCCGCAATCGGGCTAGAATATTGCCCACTTCCATAAGTCAGATCTGGTTGATGAGCCGACACACTGATGTCAGACTATATGAAACATCAAGCGGTGAACCTGTAACCAAGCAAGCAGGCAGATCCTCGACGAAAATCGTGATTTTAAGGACCCCGGCTCCTGGCGGCAAGATGGTGCCCGCCTGCACCTAACGTAAGCCCCTGTGGGATTGGGTTTGAGATGAGAGGTGCACACCTGGAGCGTGAGCCGCGAGACAGATGGCTGGGGGCGCGGAGGCGGTGAAAGGACAATTGGACACCGGTGACAGCTAGCATTCGGACTGCGAAAGGGGATGGAGGACGGATGCCGGCGCCGATGGTGACCAGAGGCAGCCCGCCATTTTTACTGCTGCAGACTTGATCCAGAAGACGACCCGGGCTCGGAGTGCAACCGAGTGGTGCCAGGAGTGACAGCCTTGACATCAGCGATTCAGGGGTGATGGGATGGTTCCCACCCTCAGCCTAGCCGCAAACCGAGGAAACACACTCTGCCGGTGCCACCTGACCCCAAATTGGTGCCCGAGGGTCGCAGCGAATGGCGAGACTGAAAACAAGACTTTAAGCCCTCCGTGAACATGCCGTGATGACAGAGAATAGGTGAGCGGTGGATCACCCCAGGTCGAAAGGCAATGTAAGAGCGACCCCCTTCTACTGCTGCCTGTACCAATCTAAACGCACGAAAGACAGACAGTGCCTGACCCTAACATGGCGGCCAAGTTATCCACAACGCTCCTAAATCAGCCTGTACACTGCGTCCCTGGTGAGGCACTTGACTTGGCTGCTGGAACCCTTCCGACCCTTGCCCGATATTCTCCCCAGAGCAATGCGCATAGTGAACTACACCACTCCTGACAACACCCGATCTCTCCCGAAACCACGAGGAAGCGGGTCTGGCGCAGAGGTGATCGGAACGGAACTTCCCCCACCCCCTCCTACTGAACTAGTGCATCCTTATATCCTTACCTGGTGTGCCCCTTGTGACCAGCAAAACCACCATGACCAGCATCGGGGCACCCAATAAGCGGGGACTCTGCCACATACTCCACAGCTGCCAGCAATGATCACTGTGTGAGGGACGCTCCCAGTCAACACAATGGGGAAGCTAAGAACCTCACAGCAGACGACTGTGCCTGAGAATATGCTGAATACCCGAACATGGGCCAAAAGTACCGCGCCTCAGTCCCATCAATCTATCTTGGACAAACTAGACCAAGTATTGGCAGCCTTCAAATTCTCCAGGGTGTCCATGGAGGAGCGACTAGGCACCCTGATGATGGACATCAGCCTCATCTTGGATGACCACCGAAAACTGGCCAACAAAGTGAAGGATTTATTTATTTATTTATTTATTTATTTATCACATTTGTAGAGCGCTCTGTTACCCGGAGGTGTCCTGGCGCTGGCATAATTGAACTAGTGTGAGTGGGTAGCAAGGGATTAATGGGTGAAGAGCCAGGTCTTAAGCTCTCTCCTAAAGGCCATCAGGTCCTGGGATTGTCCGAGCGAGATGGAGGGATGGAGAGAAGATTTTGACCGACCTGCAACCCCCGTCAAGGCACACCAGACGACACTCAAAATCGTCCTGAGCCGCCGGACCACCATGGAAGAGCGTGTGGATAATTTGGAAGGGTGCTCAAGATGCAGTAATATTCGCCTGCTGGGACTTCCAGAGGGAATCGAAGGCGCGAACCCGGTGGAACACATGGAAGCATGGGTGAAATCTTTCACTCCCACAGCTGACCAGACGGCATTCTTCTCCATAGAACGGGCTCACAGGTCCAGCCCGCAAGCCCCCACCAGGAGCCGTGCCCAGACCAATGTTGGCAAAATTCATGCATTTCCGATACTGCAACACAGTGCTTTGACCCGCCAGACAATCGGGCCCCCAGCAGGTAGAAAATAAACAGATAATGATATTACCTGATTACGCACGGGTGGTGCAGCAACAAAGATCATCGTTCCTGGAAGTGAAACGATGACTGCG
The DNA here is from genome assembly GCF_964263255.1 of Lissotriton vulgaris. Lineage (NCBI taxonomy): Eukaryota > Metazoa > Chordata > Amphibia > Caudata > Salamandridae > Lissotriton > Lissotriton vulgaris. The sequence continues at coordinate 674,350,116 of NC_141699.1, read as the reverse complement.
GGAGAATAACTAACAATACTCACTGCTCTAACCTGCCTGCCTCAAAGTTATTTATAATGGCTCTGCCATCTTCTTTGCAAATGCCGAAGAAGCACACGAATGGGTGTATCAGCACTGTGCACAGCAAACCAGGGCAGAGACCACACGCAGCCCAAGTTTCAAGTCGCCTTGCACCAGAAGAAGTAACTCAAAGCAGCAACGCAGCGGTAAAGGCAGGGTGACTGAGACCCATACCCAAGAATCTCCGGACCTGGAGCAAATCATGAAGGAGTGACAAGAGATTCTATGAGCTGTGATGGAACTACAGACCTCTCCACCCGCAGAGGACACAGATCGAGCCCCACACCTCTTTTCTTTGGAAGAATAAGATGACAGTGATGGAATGCTTTCTGGAGCGGACTCAATTACACCCCCCCTATTTACCCCCTAGACAGCTGATGCCATGTTGGACGGACAAACTAACACCATCTCGGCATAAGGTGACCTGACTGGCAGCCCCTCAATGGCCTGCGCAACCAAGACTCACCCTTTAAGCTTGGCATGAACTAGCACAATCCAGACGACGACCAATTATCCTGCAAATGCCTGGTTGGCGACTAGCCTCGCATACCCGCACTGCCACCCCCACATCATGTTGTTATACTCTCCTCTTGTATGAGAGTGGGTTTGGCCCTATCGTCACCAGTAATAGGTCCTTGGTATTTGGACTGATTCCCAACCCCAGTTTACAGTTCATTGCCCCTGTTCAGTATAGTCTCTTCCCGTCATGGACTATCACATAACAGGGTAACCGCATCACGCGACTTGGCAACATCGCATTTCGCACATGTTTATAACGCTGCTAGGGAATCGTCAGGTGCAATGCTCCAACTGATATTCGCCACATTAGCACGTACTGACAACACCAAATGGCTGTGACAATGCAGAACACAGACATCAGTATCTTAACACTGAACACTAGGAGCCTCCGTACACAGAGAAAGCGCTACGCTGTATATTCGTATACAAAACGCCAGAACACACGAATCGTGTTCTTGCAAGAGACTCATCTGACCACATCGGAAATAGGCAAATTACAGGCCAAATGGCGTGGAACTATATGTGCCACATCATACTCAGCATACGCACTTGGGGCACTGATTTAGTTTCGACCAGGGACCCCATTCCAGGAACTCAGAAGAGTGGTAGACAAGGAGGGGAGGTATTCCCTACCGGAGGATCTCTTAGATGGGCAATCAGTACTTTTGGGCAGTATATACGCTCCAAATGTAGAGCAAGACAGGTTCTCTGACTGTCTCACAGGCGCTTTGACCCAATTCGCTTCCGTACTTTGGATATTAGGGGGCGATTATAATTACACACTAAACCTTACTCTAGATCAGTCCGACCCCCCACCCATACACTCTCCATCCTACAATCAAACAGAACGGTTTAAGGCCTGGGTCACACAATGGGCACTCGCAGATGCATGGAGAATGCGTCATACACAGACTCGACTGCACTCGTTCCACTCCATACCGCATAATCTGCGGGTCCGATTAGATATATTTTTATGCTCAGTGCTGCTAATACCCAAAATTCAACATACTCCTATCTTGGCCGGGTTATTTCAGACCACGACGCCCATATCTTGTGGCTAAACTGGAGACCCCCCATTCCCCCGTCCCCACTTGCCGACTGCCACGGGACTGCCTGATGGACCAAGTCTTCAAACACGAGTAGGGACAGAACATACAGAAATATTTCACACACAACACAGGTACGGCGACATCTACATTAGTAGAATGGGACACACTCAAAGTAATGGCCCGAGGAGAATGTATTAAACAAATAGTAGGGGTAAAACGGACACTAGAGCAAACACTAACTAAAGCTGAAGCGCAGCTAGCCGCCCTAACTAAACGAGACGACGCATCTAAGGAGCGGGATAAAACGGGTACCTTATTGGCATGGCTAGCCAAACAAGACACAGACGTGAAACCAATTACTGAAGTGCTAGACCCCTTCGGAAATTTGGTGCGGTCCCAGGTGAAATTCCTCCTAGCGTTCAACCAATACTACTCCGAGGTTTACCATAGCCCAGCACCGATTGGGCAGGAAATACTTGACCATTTTCTTGACCTGTTTACGATCCCCAAAATCATGAAGGCAGAGAGAACTGCACTAGATACAGAGATACGATCCACCGATGTTACCCACGCACTACATGCACTGGCTTGCAACAAAGCTCCGGGACTGGACGGCTTTCCCCTGGAATACTACACAACTTTCTCCCCCCTGTTGGTCACCCGCCTGGTGGCGATGTTCGCAACAGCACTAGAGAAAAGAGAACTACCGAGATCCCTCCGGGAATCAGTTATTCAATCAATCAATCAATCATCGCATTTATATAGCGCACTACTCACCCAGAGGGTCTTAAGGCGCTGGGGGAGGGGGGTCCGCTACTGCTCGAACAGCCAGGTCTTGAGTGGCTTCCTGAAGGCGAGGTGGTCCTGGGTCAGGCGGAGGGTGGGGAGGGAGTTCCATGTCTTGGTGGCGAGGTAGGAGAAGGACCGTCCCCCTGTGGTGGCTCTTCGGATGTGGGGGACGGCGGCGAGGGCGTAACCGGTCGATCGAAGCTGGCGTTTGGGAGCGTAGAAGTTGAGGCGGTTGTTGAGGTATCGTGGGCCTTGGTTGTGTAGGACTTTGTGTACGTGGGTGAGGAGTCGGAAGGTGATTCTCTTGTTGACCGGGAGCCAGTGCAGGTCTCTCAGGTGTCCAGAGATGTGGCTGCGATGGGGGATGTCCAGGATGAGTCGTGCTGAGGTGTTCTGGATCCGCTGGAGTCTCTTCTGGAGTTTGGCGGTTGTTCCGGCGTAGAGGGAGTTACCGTAGTCCAGACGGCTGGTGATGAGGGCCTGGGTGACCGTCTTCCTGGTCTCAGTGGGGATCCACCGGAAGATCTTACGTAGCATGCGCAGGATGTTGAAGCACGACGAGGAGACGGCATTGACTTGTCTGGTCATGGAGAGGGAGGAGTCCAGGATGAAGCCCAGGTTGCGTGTGTGGTCTGTTGGTTTAGGTGCGCTGACTAGGGCGGGGGGCCACCAGGAGTCGTCCCAAGCGCCAGGTGAGGATCCCAGGATGAGGACTTCCGTCTTGTCCGAGTTCAGTTTCAGGCAGCTGTTCTTCATCCATTCGGCTACCTCTTTCATCCCTTCGTGAAGGTTGGCTCTGGCGGTGGCGGGGTCGTTGGTGAGGGAGAGGATCAGCTGGGTGTCGTCAGCGTAGGAGATGATGTTGAGGTTGTGCTGGCGTGCGATGTCTGCGAGGGGGCTCGTGTAGACTTTGAAGAGGGTTGGACTGAGCGAGGAGCCTTGAGGAACGCCGCAGATGACTTCGGTGGCTTCAGATCTCAACGGAGGGAGGCGGACTCTCTGTGTCCTTCCGGCGAGGAAGGAGATGATCCACTCCAGTGCCTTCTCCTGGACTCCGACGTTGCTGAGGCGTTGTACTAGGGTACGGTGGCAGACAGTGTCGAAGGCCGCAAAGAGGTCGAGGAGGATGAGGGCCGCTGTTTCTCCGTTGTCGAGCAGCGCTCGGATGTCATCGGTGGCTGCGATCAGGGCGGTCTCGGTGCTGTGGTTGGCCCGGAAGCCAGACTGCGAGGGGTCGAGGGATCCGTTCGTCTCGAGGAAGGCGGCCAGCTGCTTGTTGACGGTCTTCTCGATGACTTTTGCGGGAAACGGGAGCAGCGAGATGGGGCGGTAGTTCTTGAGGTCGGTGGGGTCGGCCCAAGGCTTCTTGAGTAGGGCGCTGAGTTCGGCATGCTTCCAGCTCTCCGGGAAGGTAGCGGTGACGAAGGAGGTGTTGATGATGTCCCGCAGGTGGGGTGCGATGACAGCGTCGGCCTTGTTGAAGACGTGGTGAGGGCAGGGGTCGGTCGGAGATCCGGAGTGGATGGAGTTCATCGTGCGGACGGTGTCTTCGGTGCTGATTGGGGTCCAGGCGCGGAGGGTGGTGGTGGGGGGCGGTGGTTCGGTCGTGGCGTGCGTCGGTTGAGTGCTGAAGCTGTTGTGTATGTCCGCGATCTTGTTGTGGAAGTAGGAGGCGAGGGAGTTGCAGAGGTCTTGCGAAGGGGTGATGTCGTTGTTTCCGGCGTTGGGGTTGGAGAGCTCTTTGACGATGTTGAAGAGTTCCTTGCTGTTGTGTGCGTTGTTGTCCAGTCGTTCCTTGAATGCAGTTTTCTTGGTGGCGTGGATGAGTTGGTGGTATTTTCGGGTGGCGAGCTTGAGGGCAGTCATGTTGTCCGGTGTTGGGTCTCTGCACCAGGTTCTCTCGAGGGCTCGGCAGTTCTTCTTGGAGCTCTTGAGTTCGTCGGTGAACCATGGGGCTTTCTTGCTACTGAGTCTGCTAGGCGGAGTCCTCAGGGGGGCGAGCTCGTCTGCGCAGGCGCTAATCCACTTCGTGAGGTTGGTGGCCGCCTGGCTTGGGTTCGTTGTGCTGGTGGGAGGGTTCATGCTCAGGGAGGTCGCGAGCTGGTCGGCTGTGATCTTGTTCCAGCTCCTGCGTGCAACCTGTTGCTGGTGGTGGTGGATCGTGGTCCTTCCAAAGCTGAAGTGGACGCAGCTGTTGTCCGTCCGGTGGCGTGGCTGAAGGCGATGTCCTTGCTGGATGAGAAGACGGGGTCGAGTGTGTGTCCGGCGTAGTGGGTGGGGGTGGTCACCAGCTGCTTGAGTCCCAGGTTGGCGAGGTTGTCCAGCAGGGTGGTGGTGTTGCGGTCGTTGTTGTTCTCCAGGTGGAAGTTGAGGTCCCCTAGGAGGATGTAGTCAGCGGAGCAGAGGGCGTGCGGGCTGATGAAGTCGGCAATGTCTTCGCTGAATTGTGCGCATTGTCCCGGGGGTCTGTAGATGAGGGTGCCTCTGAGGGTGGTCTTGGGGTTGATGTGGACCTGAAAGTGCAGGTGCTCGGCGGTTGCGAGGGTGTCGTCGGTGTTGGTCGTGATGCGGATGGTGTTCCTGTGGACGATGGCGATGCCTCCTCCGGTGTGGTTGATGCGGTCCCTTCGGATGATCTTGTAGCCGTGTGGGATGGCGGTGGCGATGTCGGGCGCTGAGGAGGCGTTCATCCAGGTATCCGTGAAGAAGGCGACGTCTGGGGCTGTGGTGTCGAGCAGGTTCCAGATCTCGATGGCGTGCCTGTGGACGGAGCGGGTGCTGAGCAGGATGCATTTCAGGTGGCTGCTGCTGTTGCTCGTCTTGGTCTTGGTAGGTGCTGGAGTAGTGCAGGGCCGGATGCAGGTGAACTTGCAGGAGTTGCAGCAGAAGGGTCCGTGGGTGCGTCTCGGGGTGGCTCGGTAGCAGCCCGGGACTCGGCCGGCGTTGATTGCGTTGAGGGTGGCGGCGTCGTACGTCTGGCGGGCGGGCTGGTGTCTGCGGGGGCCAGGGGTCCTGGCACTGGGCGCAGTCCAGGCGCAGACGGGCTTACCTTTGACGCACCTTCGGCGCGCTTAGGGCGCGCCCGCTGCGCGTGCATGCTGCGCGTAGGCCACTCTGCCATATGTGGAGAGTGGGGGGGCAGAGCGGGGGAGGGGCAGCTGGGAGGCGGGGAGCGGGGCGGCGAATGGGAGGGCTGCAGAGGTGAGGGGCAGGGAGCGGGGAGGTGGCGGGAAGCGCGGCAGGGGCCGGGGGCGCCAAAATCACAGGGGTACAATATTAAACAAAACGGGGATACAAAAAATAAACAGGGGCCTGCAAATACACTGGGGGATACAACAAACGGAGTTATTGTAAACTTTCTGAAACCAAATCGCGACCCACAACAGATGGCCTCCTACCGTCCTATCATGCTTCTGTCTGCCGACTGTAAGATACTAGGGAAGATATTAGCAGACAGGGATACACAAACCCTATGACCCCTGGTTCAACCAGATCAATGTGGCTTTGTTCCGGGCAGAAACATGTCACAAAATATACGCCACCTCTTCCATATCCAAGATCAAGTGGGTATCACGTTTCCTAGAGCTGCCTGTCTTATCCTAGAACTCAAGAAGGCCGTTGATACCCTCACTTGGCAATATCTATTCTCGGCCCTAAAACAAGCAGGATTCGGTCCCATCCTCTTAGCATACACACAACTCCTGTACACCAAACTAACCTCATGCATTCGCATGGGACGATACATATCGCCAGAATTCATGGTGCAGAGAGGCATGAGGCAGGGCTGCCCGCTTTCGCCTCTAATCTTCGCCCTCACTGTAGAACCCTTGGCTATACAGCTGCGACAGGAGGGGGTACACTGGGGCATTTCCATAGCGGATACCACACATAGTGCCTCCATGTTTGCCGACGACCTTTTGCTATATTTTCGGGACATTACTGCAGACCTAACACCCATTTGGGCAACACTGACGGAATTCGTGGATGCCTCCGGGCTCAGAGTAAACAGGGACAAATCCATGGTTTACCCACTACACACAAATCTCCCCCCTCGTGATGTATGGCTGGGTGACCAGATAGTGACCTGGAGTGCAGAATCCTCCGATACCTCGGAATCCATCTCTACCACTCCTCGGCCGACATATTTGAAGGTGACCACCGCAGAGCACTGGCCGGAATCAGATAAGCGGTCGGATTCTGGAAGAACCTTCCGCTAGTCCTGATCGGCCATGGCCTTAGCCAAAATGATAATAGTCCTATGGTTTTTGTACCACTTCACGAATCTGCGGGTAATCCCACCCAGAGCTTTTTTCCAAGACTTAGACTTGCTCCTCAGCTCGCTCATATGGGGAACAAGCAGACGTAGGATAGCACTAGCGAAGCTACAACTACCCCCACACAGGGAGGACTAGGCGCGCCGTTCTTCCAATCACTTTCTGGAAGCACAATTACAGTGGCTGTCTTACTGGATGGCAGGCAGACACATAGGTGAGACATACACAGCGACCGGCCAGGTTCCCATCCCAGAACTTCGCCGTCTGCTACTGCCAGGCCGTAAACCAAGGCGTACATACCCCATACAAGTAGTGGTGGTGCGCAAATGCATTCAACGGATACACCGTATGTTGGTATGGGCGCCCCCTGCTGCCTCTAGTCGGCTGGGCCAGGCAAGAGAAATATTACACAACTAACATGCTCCACACATGGACAGACCATGGCCTAACCAAAACAGAGTCCCTGTTTTAGGACGAGCTTAGACCATACCACCAGATTATGGATGACTATGAAATACCTTCTGGCCAGTTTTTACTTCACTGTCAACTCCTAGAAAGCTACTGATCATACCACGACCTATCGACGGGAGAGCCAGCAACTCACCCGGTCATCCACGCAATCATACACATGGGATTGGAGCGACACCTGACCACATGGCTCTATAAAGCCATTTGGGAGCTCATAAACAGACCCCTGGAGGCCCTGTGAGCCACTTAGGAGAGGAGATGGGGTGCCAAATACACGAGAAAGAATGGGAGATGGCCCTCGAATATCCCAAGAAGGTGTCCAGAAACACCCACTTCCTCTGCCCCAGATGCCGATCACTGGACGCAGATTTCTACCACATGTTCTGGAGTTGCCCTACACTATAGCTGTATTGGAACAATATTCAAAAGACACTCAGGGATCTCACAGGGTTTTCACACTTGAACACCTGGGAAGCCTGTGCATTTGGTATCTTCCGGAAACAGAAGCAACACAAAGTATCAATCCGCTTTATCTCACTGGCAATGTTGCTGGCTAAACGCAGTATAGCTATGCATTGGCAATCCCCCACGGGTCCCCCGATTGCGGCATGGGTGGGAGCAGTACACAAATGGGCAACGGCAGAGGAAGACACATTAAGGGAAGAGGAGGTGAAGGGGATACATAAGCACCCCATCTCTATGGAATGGACCTTATAACTACACCAATTCAAACAGCCACCAACACACGACGACCCAGTTGGTTACACACACACCCTAGTGGACCTACACTTGCAAACCCCGACCGAAAGCACACACACCATCTCTCCTCTTGTAGAAAATACGTAACGGTGCTAGATATTATCGCCACAAACCTTACAGGACTGGAAGACAAGGCATAAGGGCTGGATCAACCCCCTTCCCCCCTCCCCCTAGCAGCACTCAGACATACCAACCAGCGAGATGCGCACCAACCCTGACACCCTGTCCGATATATGTACCCTGAATTCCATGAACGTTATCCCAGTTTTGCATCACAGTTCTTCATAGGATTTGTTTAGCCTAAGGCCTGAATAAAGACAGGATACATGTCTACTTAATGCAAGGATAGCAATGACCAATGATGTATTATGCACAAAATGAAGTCAATTACTTGTATCTTAACACAATCTGTCTTTTGTAATTTTAAAATGGAAATCAAAATATTTAAAAAATAATAATAATTAGGGCCCCTGCAAAAATGCACCCATTTTTACATGTTCACATTTAAATTTGACATCTTTTTAGACAATGACAATGCATTATAGCACATTTTTGCTTAGGTGCTTGCATATACTCAAAGTGTTTTGCTTGCAAATATATTTCTTCATAGGCTCATTATCATATCATTGCACATTTTGCCCAAGGATTAAGTACACTGTGCAAATGCCCTTGCATATTGTTGTCTCTTCGGAGGCAGCTCTAAATTGGTAGAATCAACAATGACATCCAAATCTGAACTCAGGCACAGTGCAAATGGGTCAATTTTTAATTATAGAAACTGCCCTAAGCCTTGATTTGGCAGAGGAGAATTTCCCTGGATTTTCGTGCTTGCCCCATGCCTGAATTCCAGCCCAGCTGAATCTCATCACTATCCTGAGAGGGACAGCAGCCTGTTCTACACCAGACTGGCTTTCGGATGAAACACACGCACAGGTAAATAGGTCAAGTCAAGTCAAATAGGCTTTATTTCGACATAAAAAATATCTTAAAAAGCGTACATACATAGTAAATTCAGTTTAAACATTACTAGATAAAAAGCATAAAAACCCCTTTATAAACTAAAACTCAACGTTTTTTCCTATGATTTCTGAAGGGGGAATTATTTAAATTAGCTAAAAAAGAGATAGGCCAGAAACAGACCATAAGTTAAAATCATGATTAAACAATTTGCCTAAGTCTTTTTGACCGTATCCGCCATGCCCACCCTAGGTACTTCGAGGTGGCGCATGCGAAGAATGAACGAGTGTCTGTAAGTAATATTCTCAGTGCCACATTACAATGTCTGGTGCCCAAGGTGAGACACATTGGTTTAATCCATTTCAAACGAGGAACCTTATAGGCAGGGCACTCGAATAACAGATGGGGGACAGATTCACGGCGCTGAGGACAGAAAGGACACCATGGAGCAGTCTGGTATGGAATTTTCCAGTGGCATGTGAGCTCCATTACAGGGAGAAGACCTACTCTAAATTTAAAATACAGGGATCTTTCCCATGGGGCAGAAATAATGTCCAGATACAGTTCTCTGATGGGGACATCTTTGAACTCCACAAAGTTTCTGGTCGACTTACAGGTCGTCGAGGAAGAGTTTCTTTTGTTTGCCGCCCATGACCAATAGAGTTGTTTTAACTTAGATTTAGGCGGGGCTGACTGTTGGTGCCATGCTTCTTCCAGCCCCAGGTTGGCAAGTAGAGTCTTAATGTCCCTTAGCCATTTTATTTTTGCCCAACCTGAGGAATTAATTATCTCCCGTAGGCCATCCGCATAGCTTGAGAGCTCTGGCACTCTCCAGATGCGGGCCCACAATAACATGGGGCGTAATTTTGCTTGATCTTCAATCGCCCGGCAGCCCATGTCCAGTTGCAAGGGTAGGATAGGGACAGAAGGACCGAGAGACATTAGGCTTCTCAGGAAGGCATTCTCGGCTCGGGTTAGCTCTTTCATGTTTGACATCCCCCAGAGCTCTGCCCCATAAAGTGCTGCACTCACTCCTCTGGCCGAGTAAATGTCCAGTACTGCCGCTATTGGTCTTGTAGATGATGCTCTCTGCTCTTTCAACAGGGCCCCAGTCACTCTTTTCAGGCTCAACAACATTTTAGTCAAATGACATTCCCATTTCATAGAGTCCACCAAGCGGATGCCCAGGTAGTCAAACATCTTGGTTCTTTCCAGTGCAATGGACCCCAATGTTGGAGGGGGCCGAGTTTTTGTGGAGGGTTCAAGATGAGATACTTAGTTTTGTCTGTATTGATACAGAGACCTCTCTGCTTGCAGAAATTGTCAAAACCAGAGAGAAGCTGCTGGAGGCCCATTGGAGATTTTGACAAAAGCAAAGTATCATCAGCAAAGAGCAGGGTAGGGATTAAGCGACCTGCCAGACGGGGCGCATCTGCTGGTATCTGGGTCAGGAAGTCCACCACCCCATTTACATAAAGGGAGAATAGGGTTGGGGCAAGTACGCAGCCTTGCCGCACGCCTAAGCATGGGCGAATTTTGCGGATCTCGCGTTCGCGAATTTTGCGGATTTGCGGATTCGCAATCCGCAAAATCCGCGAATTCCCGCGAATTTGCGGATTTTTTTTTTTTTTTGTGTTCGCCCGTGTTTCTGCCAGTTCGCGAGGGTTTTTACAATTTCGCAATTTGCGAACTTACCTGTCGGGTCGCAAGTTTTGCGAACTTGTTGTTTCTACATGTCCAGCCTGTTTGGGACACTCTTCTTCATCACTGCCACTCTCTGTCACCACTGCCACTCTCTGACTACTCATGCCACCCTCTGGCCCACCCATGCCACCCTCTGTTTCATCACCACACCCTCTGGTTGTCCAGTGTACATTATTTTCGGCAAAGCAAAGCACACCTTCCCTGCCTCAAGTGACCTGAATTAATTTGGGGCTGATTAATGTGTCACAGAATATTTTTTTAGCTGGCACCTGCTTCCTTAGTGCGCCCTGATTAGTGATCTTTTGCACTTGCTAAGTGCTTTCATTGTTGCAAAATTAGTTACAACACCTGCCCTGCCCCAACTGACAATAATGAATTAGGGGCTAATTAATGTGTCACTGAAAGAATTTAAAGTTCCAGCCTGGCACCTGCTTGTCTGCTCCTTTAGCTGTAAATCAGGACCTTTGTGGCATACAGTTAAGGTCAGAGCAGGGTCACACAATAGTTGCAAGCAGGCAACCGAATTCTGGAGGGCCCCCTCAGGAAGCAATACAAAGAATCGTTACAAATCATGAGGTTGACCTTTTGCACCTGCTCATTGCTTTTGCTTTTGCTGAAATCGTTTTGCGGTTTTTTTCGCGCTATTCGCGGGGCGCGGCGTCGTGCGAAACCGACCGCGGAAGCCGCCAATTCGTGCGAATGAGCATTTTATTTTTTTGCGGCTTGTTGTTTCGCGAGTTTTTTTGCAGTATTCGCGAGCCGCTTGCAGCGCAACACGCGAATTTACCCCAAGGTCGAGTACGGGCGCGGCCATTTTGTTTGCGTGACGTATTTCCGTTTCCGCCCGCTATGTATAATCTCGCGCAGTAAGCGCATTGCGAGTAGAGGTTCGCACGAGATCGCGCGGGAAATCTAGAGGTTCGCACGAGATCGCGAGGAAAATCTCGCGCGAACTGACTTTCGCGCTCGGAAACGGGCGCCGGCCATCTTGTTTTTCATTCATTTCCTGTGTCTGGGCATGGTGTTTAATCCTCTTGATATCTTTCCCATCCTTTGCTTGTTTTCAGTTTTTTTTTTACGATTTTGCTTCTTATCTATCCCTCTCTTTTCCTAGCTGTATATTTTTGTCTTTTCTGCTATTTTTCTTTACTTTTAAACTACTTTTGTAAACTCTTTTCTTTTCTTCTTCCCTATCCTATTCTTTCTTAATTTTCTACTTCTTCCTACCTTACCTGCCCAGACCATGGTCAAGCCAGGCGCCGTGAAGCTGCCCAGGCACTTGAGGGCCGCAGCGGCGGCGGGGAGTAGTGCTGGACCCAGTGGCAGGACAGCAGGCGTGAGATCGAGGGGGGAGCAGGTGACGCGCCGGGAGATATTCAGCCCGGAGGAAGTGGGCGCGCTGGTGTACTTTGTCCAGCGCCGCCTGCCCAGGACCATCGCGGGAGGCGGCAGGATCGCGGCCGGCGGCTATAACATGCGGGAGCGCCGGAAGCGGTGGGAGAAGGTGTGCTGGGCCATATCCCACCTCTACGGGGTCCAGCGCACCTACAGCCAGGTCACCCATCGCTGGACGGACCTCCTGGACCGCGAGCGCGACCTGCTGGACCAGCTCGGCTTGGAGATCCCCGGCCTTGGTGAGTAGTAGTAGCCATTGGCATTTAATCACTCACTACTATGATGTTTTCTCCTGCTCTGTGTTGTTGTATTGCAAATATTTGTTTTTTACATGGAGCAAGCCAATAATGCCGCTGATGACGATTACATTGTAGTTAAATTATATTTCAAAATCTTCTGTGCATTTCAGGTGCACTGCTCTCCTTCTCAGTGGGGTTGCTACTATGCTTATTTGTTTTCTATTTCGTGGTCTCATTGGCCTGAGTAACTATTATGTATGAGTGTACTTAACAGAACTGCGTAATGCTAGACACTAGGGGGCAGATTACATTTACAAGCCCCTTGCGCCACGTTTACGTTGCCTTGCGTGACGCAACAGCGGCGTAAACGTGCCGCATCCCTGCAAGTCATTTACAGCATGACGCATCTAGGGAGATGCGTCACGTTATAAAGCCATGGGCCTGCACCACAATGGGTGCGTTCCTAGTACGCAGGGTGGGCGGTCCAGCGGCTGTGCGCCTCGCAAAATTGCCTGCGTGAAATCTACAAGATTTAACGCAGGCACTTCTGCGCCGCTGCTACGTCAATTCAATTCCTTATGTCTGCTCGAAGCAGGCGAAAGGACTGACACAGCATGTAAAGTATTGGGTGGCCCTGAGCATTACTGGAGTTGCATTGCGTTGGCGACGTGACTCCAGCGATGCGCCGCTCTTACGTGACGAGATGCGTCACGCAAGTGCCTACCCTTGCGCCAGGGCGCGCCGCATTGTAAATGAGGCACATCTGCCGTGTCGCAAGGGTAGTTTTGCGTGACGCATTTGATCTGGCGCATCTCTGGAGATGCGCCAGAACGCGTAAGTAAGTATGCCCCTAAGGGGCAGAATTGCAATTACCGTCGCATCCCTGCAAAGTAGCAGGGATGCGCCATTAATTGTGCGGCCCGCTACCACCACCAAACATGGTGCGCCGTATTTGCAATGCGGCGGCGGCGCCCCATGGGCCCAAAACGTCACCGAAGCTTTACTGCTGGAGTTGCGTCGCAACGATGGCGCAGCTCCATCAATGCTCTGGGGTACCCTATCTCCCCAATGCTGGGTCAAGCCGTACGTCTGCTTCAAGCAGGTGCAGGGTTTGTGTGACGCATCATTGTCCTAAAGGTGACTGATTGATATTTTGTAGATTTCCCTCAGCCACTATTAGGATGTGTTCCAGCGCAGGAATGCCCTCCCTTGCGCCGGAACGCCCCCTGATGGCGCAGGGCTTTATAACGGGATGCATCTCCCAAATGCGTCACGTTGTTATAATATTATACGCCGCACCATGGCGCCCTTTTTTGTTTAGCTGCTGCGTCACAAAAGTCACGCAAGAACGGCGCAAAAGAGCCGCAAGGGCTTAAATCTGCCCCTTCCTTTGTAACCCTGACAATAAGAAAAATAGTGGCGGTGGATTGATAGTTTGAATATTTAAATGACTGGTAATGTAGCAGGCAACTGTTAGTGTTGTCACTGATCTGACTGAAATCACAATGGAGTTTGTCTGTCACTTTGCGTCTTGCCTGCGGACTGCTGCCTGCCAGTCCTAGGTGAACGTTTCAGTACTTTGTTTAGTGAGTTACGTGACTTTCGAAGTCACAGGTCCGCATATAAATGAAAAGTAACCATAATCAATATAATTTCGCAGAAATATTTTGTTATTGTTCTTTTGAAATGTTTGATTTGGTTGACATTGACAAGCAACAATCATCCATGTTTTCTGTTCTTTCTTTCATGTTGTACGTCAGCTCCCCCCAGGGGCGAGAGGAGGACACAGGAGCAGCAGGCGGCGGATGCTGTTCATCAACAGGGCCAGGATCGGGCAGGCGAGGGCTCCTCTGCTGGCCCCAGTAAGTTTTCATTTTAGACTAGTACCTATTTTTCCTAGCGTTCCTCATTTGACTTTTTTCAAAATTGTCTTTGCTCTTCTTGTAGACTGTATCTAAATTCTTATCCTGCCTCTACTATGACTCCCTGTGGTATTACTAGATTATTCTTATTAGTCTGTCTGTGTAGCTAACTAAGATTGCACGGTTGGCGAAACTCCCATGATTCTAGTCAGCAATAGCTCTATCAACTTAGTGCAGTCCTCTGGGATTGTCCATAATGTCTTTTGAAGTGTTCTATCTGGACTCATGCTTGCAAAAATTGCAAAACCTTTCGCTCAGTCACTCTAGTCTGGACCAAAAAACACAGATTGTATTTAAGTTTAAAAGCTTTATTAAAAGTAAACACATTTATTAAAATGAAGTCATAATAAAACTAAACGTTTAACTGATAATGGAAAAGTGGTTAGTGCTGACGATTAATTGAAGACATTTCTTGTGGTCGAGCCGAGCTCTCACCTGGTTTCAACTTGATCTTGTTGTTAGAAGTCCATCTTCTGTCTGTGTGGAGAAAAATGGTGCGTGTTAAAAAAACAGCCTTCATCAGTTGTGCCAAAAAGTGCAGCAAGACAACCTTCCCTGGAAAAAGGGACATTTTTTTTTTAACTTTAACGACAGTCACAAATTACATTGTTTTCACATGTCTTCATTCCTAGACCAAATACTAGTGACTGCTTTATTCTAACATTCTTAAATGTACTTTGTAGGTGGAACATCTGGTGGCGGGGCCAGTGTGGAGGTGGTGGTGCTCGACACCGAGGCGGAGGGCGAATCGGGCGATGCTTCAGGGGAGGAGGCGGCGGCGGCAGCTGTGAGAGTTGAGACGGTGGTGGTGGCGGCCAGAGGTAAGCTCTTATATATTCCTTACTTATTGAGATTGAAGACTAGCTGGGAAGGCAAGAATATGAGATGCATGGCTGGGTGAATGATGAAGCAATGATGGGTGGAAGGACAACAGCCTGGGTGGGTGACACAGAAACTGTATGTGTCCATATACCTGGATCATGCTACTATCTGACTCTTAGATAGCATATGTGTATCTAGAGCAGGGGTACTCCTAGTACGGCCCGCGGGCCGGTGGTGGCCCGGCAAGCCTTCGTTGGCGGTGCGCTGACCTTGCAGACAATCACTGCTCCCCCGGCCCCCACAGAGCAGAGGCTTTTTTGTATTTCACCTGTTAGCGCCCCTGCATCTCCACTCTGACAATCACTGCTCCCCCGGCCCCCACAGAGCAGAGTGGAGATGCAAGGCCACAAAGAGGTGAAATAGAACTAAGCCTCTGCTCTGTGGGGCCGGGCAAGCAGTGATTGTCAGGGTGGAGAAGCAGGGGCGCTAAAACAAACAAAGCCTCAATAATATGTTAATGGTCTTTTAAAGACCTGTTAAGTACTTTGGTGTTGTTGTCTGTGTGTGCGCGTTGAGGAAGCGGTCTCAACCCGGGCTGAAGGCTGACACAGATAGACACACACACAGTGAGATGACAGAGGGAGAGGGAGGGCAGGAGGGAGAGAGAGATGGAGGGAGGGCAGGAGGGACAGCAGGAGGGAGAGAGATGTATGTAAATGCTGGGTCTGGTGGCTCAGTGGATGAGGGCATCTGCTGCAGGGACCTGTGTGCAACCTCATGGTCACAAGTTATCGTTTTGCTTTAGCCCCGCCCCCTCTGACTCCGCCCCCACCAGTGCGGCCCTCGGCCCCAAACTACACTGTAAATGTAGCCCCTGAGAGAAAGTTTGTGAGTACCCATGATCTAGAGAGAGTAGACGGTCAGTGGATGAAGTAAGTGTAACTTTGAAGAGCATGTAACACTAACACTGCACCCGCACGTCCGTTCCAGTGTAGGAAAGGCAAGGAAAAGAACTTTTAATTTTGTCCAAATACTACCATAAATAGTAGCAGTAGTTTGTATTGCAAGCACTGCATAGATCCGGTTATTATGGTGGCCACTCCCTACCTCTCTTAATAAGTTTAGTAGTACTCAGTCATTCATGTGTGGATGTATCACTGCCTGTCACTCAATAAAAAGCAAAGCACCTAAAGTCATCCCATATATAAGCAAAAACATCCCATGTGAAGTGATAGATAATCAGATTATTTATCTTCTTCAATTTTCCATTTCTAGTACTCATTTCCACTGTAGGGTGAAAGTTAAATTAATTAAGCAGTAGCCCTTGAGTTGTAACAGAGTATTCTCAGTGCCACCCGTAATAGAAAAGTAAGAGATTCACCACCTGCATGTACTGGACGGGTACAGTAACGCAACGGCAACGCAAGTCTAGGTCACTCCTCATGGCGTGCGTCTCTTTTTCTCGGGTGCAAGTTTACCGCGCTGGCATTATGCCGGCTTGCAGAAAATAACGTACCAATTTTCCAAAACAAGAGACAAGAAGAAGAATAAGACTGGTGTACTTTCATAGTCGACTCCAATGGAAGTCCACAGTGCTCATAGAATTTGTTCCTTAAACTCCCACTAATGTTAGAGCAAGGATGAAGAAGTGTGAGGTTAGATAGATACTGGCCTCAATAGTTATGTAATGCGCTTGCAAGTTGCTAGTTGTACTGCAGCACACATTTCTGCTGAATGATTGAGTTAATCTTAAAGAGCATTGGTTACAGACTATGTCTTTCTTTCTTCATATAGGTTCTCCTTCCAAACGAACAAGGAGGAAGGAGCTGGCTAGAGCGGCCCGGCAACGGAGAATCGAGGCCACTGTTGCGGAATATCGGCGGCTGGTGGCCCTGGAGGACGTGGAAAGTGTGCGGTCGACAACAACGACAACGTCGTCCTCCGTGGCCTCACCGGCTGCCACCGTGACCCAGCACAGTGGTCCACCGAGACTGAGCCGGGCTGCCAAAGGCAAACGCCACCGCCGAGCAGCAAGGCCAACAGCTGCTTCTCACAGGCCTTGCACCTGCAAGGCAGTGAAGGCACGCCTGCGCCGCACCACCCTGATGGTGTCCCGCCTTCAGCAGGAGCTCGCCTTGCTCCGCGAGGAGCATGATGCCCTGGCCCAAAAAGTGAACAGCATCCACCCCTAGTGTCCCTTGCCCCTTTTTTAGAGACTTTTGGGGGGTGGGAATTGGGAGTTGGGTTTTTGGGGACTTTTGAAGGACAATCGTTGGGGTTAGGGAGGGTCTTGCGGGAGATTATTTTGTTAGGGATATAAATATACTTTTTCAAACTTTATCTGAGCATACCTGTTTTTTACTGCTTGCCTGGTGGGTGGGGGTTTAACGTTGACTGTTTTCCTGAAAGTTTAGTTCCATTTTCTTCCTTTAAGTGTAAATGCCCAAATGTTTTCAACACTAAGTGCCTCTCACAGACTAAGTGAAGTGAATCCAAGAGTCCTAGGACTTTAGTAGTACTACCTTCAGGCTCTCGTCTCTCGTACTAATACTCCATTATACCCCCAAACCACCAAACGCTTATCTTACCTGTAATTTGTGTTTGAAAGTAGGGCTAGGCCCAGGGCTGGCTCCACGGGAAACACCGAATAACGTTGGCAATCTTGGTCGGATAAAATTTCCTCATAGCGGTGGTAGTAGTGGTGTGCCACAGTGGCAGTTGCATGCCTATGAAAAAAAAGAAAATGAAATCTGGTTTGTCCTCCTGAGCAATTCAACGGTACAACTGAGAATATAGCAGGTGACAGAAGTACAGTAGAGCAGTGCCACATTGTAGCCTAACAAATGGTAAAGTATAACTACTAATTCGGTTGAAGTTCTTTCACATTAGCAATGGTTCTTTGTCAAGCAGAGTAAGAATATATCATCGACAACTGTGGAAAGAAAGAATGCGACAGTACAGGGCCTGTGTGGAATTATTGATAACTATATTCAACATAAGGTCTCTGTAGCCAGATACCCGAGAGCCTTGCTGGTCACTATAAATCCATTCACAACAACACTCAATGGGGTTGGTCTGGAAGGTGTCACGTTTACTCCCCGTGATCCAGTCGATGCAAATATGGTTCCACCTCCAAATGTCACCAACACCCAGAAGTGTAAACACAGGGTGTTCGAGGCATTAGGCGAGGGAGAAAAATAACAAACTAAAATAAAAAATGTGGGATGGGTAAAGGTAGGGTCAGCAGGGAAAGGATACCTGTAAGAGAAGACAAGACAGGCATCAGTGAAGTGATGTCCTAACATACAAGGGTACTCTCATATAGTCTCACTAAATAGTCTGCAAGTCTCCCGCCTACTCATGGGAAATGTAGTTTCATAGTACGGTAGGCGCTTAGGGGCTGCGTAACCTGACAGAAGGTATAGTAGATAGAAAAGGAGAAATTGCTTTTTTTCTAGGTGTCCCCTCACTCACCAGGGTTGCCCCTTGGTGACATGCTTCATCATTGGGGCCATCCCAGTCCTCTACGGCCTGGGGCGTGCTGCGACTTGCGAATTACGTAGGAGCACTTACAAATGACTATGTGTGGTGCAGATAGTGGAGTGGACTAAGTGATGTGTTAAGGGATCAATGTAGAAGCCGAGAGAGAGCAAAGAAATGCAGTCACAGTCAGAGAAAAAGGCAAGGGATACTGTATCTATGTGTGGTTGTAGTGGTCCTGTTGGAAGTGGTAAGTAAGTTGCCCGCAGAAAAAAAATCCTCCTATTAGCGGCACTCCTCCATTGCAGCCGACGCTTCGTCCACCGATGTTGGTCACCAGAAGACACCCTGTCCACTGCCTGCCTGATGCTGAATTGTGGCTCGCTACTGTGAAGCCTGACTCCATCCTTTTTTCCCCATTGCAGAGACTGAAACCCGGCCTGTAATTATTCAACGAAAAACAGGAAGTGATATAATATTACAACACCACTGATAAATAAATATAAGGTATGTAGGCTGTGGAGTGCAAAAAGTCACAATTTGTTTTTCCTAGTAGACAGACAGTACAATGTTTTTGAAAGTGCGTACTCTGAGTCACCTTTTGAAGGATAAGTAAGTATGGGCAAATTAATGTAGCGGATCTTGCCCCTCAAGCTAGGTGTACTGTAAACTGTGTTTTAGAACAAAAATAGATCTTCCTAGCAGTGCTCCCACCCAAAAAACGAGGCCTAGCAGAAAACTGGAGACAAAACTTACTTTGAAAGTAAAAGTAGGCCGAAGTACCCTAATTACCCATTACCCCCCGTGGATTGTATTCAAACCACTTGCAAGCAACCAAGCAAAAGTAGCCATAGCCAGCATCGCTCCAAGACTCGAAATCCCCCCCACTCAAACACATGCAATAGAAATACTGCTAACCCTAACGAACCCTAAGTTAAGAATAGTGGCAAAGGCTTTCTTTAACTATGCCAAATCCCCCCTTTCCCACCATGGATTTTCTTCAAATGACTTGCAACCAAAATTACACATTCTCACGAGTGCTCTAAGACCCCAGAACTCAGTTTGAAAAATCTAGAACACCCCGATACACATGCAATCCTGGTGCTAGGGCTAACCCTAACGAACCCTAAGTTACAAAAAGTGCCAAAACTAAAGGCTTTTCCGCGCGGATTTTGTCCCAACCACTTCTACCCGGTATTAGACCTTCCCAGGAATGCCCCAAGACCCGGCAACCCACCCGCCAAGAAGCATAACACCCCCAAACAGGCCAAAAGAAAAATCTCATACTTGCAATATTTCTGGGCCTTCGGTCCAAACGCGCTGCGTAGCTAGGCCATAAGTCGGGGTTGGCACGACGGATTTCCTGAAAAGCAAATGCAATCAAGATTAGAGTGTCCCAGCAGTGCTCCCAGACCACGAAACTCACCCGCAAACAGACGGAACCCCCCCTAAGAGCACCTCAAAGGCAAGCAAGTCATCAAAAACACAAAAAAAATTCCGCCTGGGATTTGGTCCAAAACACTTTTATCCGGTATTAGAGCTTCCCAGCAATGGCCCCAGAGCCGTCAACCCAGGAGAAAACGAGTAGAAGACCCCCAAACAGCCAAAGAGCAAAAGTACAAAAATGGGGACTTAGTCACTTTTTCACAAATTTCCCAAATCACTCCGCGCGCGCTCTGCAGCTAGGCCCTAAGTCCCCTCAGCCACCATGGATTTGCTTCAAACCTCTTGCAAAGTAAAGTATATATAGCCAGCAGTGCTCCCAGACCACGAAACTCACCCGCAAACACCAGCAAGCCCCCCAAACAGGCCCCCGAAAACGCTACATAGAGCAAAATGTCTGAAATAGCCCAAAAAAAAAATCGGCCTGGATTTTGTCCCAACCACTTCTACCCGGTATTAGACCTTCCCAGGAATGCCCCAAGACCCGGCAACCCACCCGCCAAGAAGCATAACACCCCCAAACAGGCCAAAATCAAAATCTCATACTTGCAATATTTCTGGGCCTTCGGTCCAAACGCGCTGCGTAGCTAGGCCATAAGTCGGGGTTGGCACGACGGATTTCCTGAAAAGCAAATGCAATCAAGATTAGAGTGTCCCAGCAGTGCTCCCAGACCACGAAACTCACCCGCAAACACCAGCAAGCCCCCCAAACAGGCCCCCGAAAACGCTACATAGAGCAAAATGTCTGAAATAGCCCAAAAAAAAATCGGCCTGGATTTTGTCCCAACCACTTCTACCCGGTATTAGACCTTCCCAGGAATGCCCCAAGACCCGGCAACCCACCCGCCAAGAAGCATAACACCCCCAAACAGGCCAAAAGCAAAATCTCATACTTGCAATATTTCTGGGCCTTCGGTCCAAACGCGCTGCGTAGCTAGGCCATAAGTCGGGGTTGGCACGACGGATTTCCTGAAAAGCAAATGCAATCAAGATTAGAGTGTCCCAGCAGTGCTCCCAGACCACGAAACTCACCCGCAAACACCAGCAAGCCCCCCAAACAGGCCCCCGAAAACGCTACATAGAGCAAAATGTCTGAAATAGCCCAAAAAAAAATCGGCCTGGATTTTGTCCCAACCACTTCTACCCGGTATTAGACCTTCCCAGGAATGCCCCAAGACCCGGCAACCCACCCGCCAAGAAGCATAACACCCCCAAACAGGCCAAAAGCAAAATCTCATACTTGCAATATTTCTGGGCCTTCGGTCCAAACGCGCTGCGTAGCTAGGCCATAAGTCGGGGTTGGCACGACGGATTTCCTGAAAAGCAAATGCAATCAAGATTAGAGTGTCCCAGCAGTGCTCCCAGACCACGAAACTCACCCGCAAACACCAGCAAGCCCCCCAAACAGGCCCCCGAAAACGCTACATAGAGCAAAATGTCTGAAATAGCCCAAAAAAAAATCGGCCTGGATTTTGTCCCAACCACTTCTACCCGGTATTAGACCTTCCCAGGAATGCCCCAAGACCCGGCAACCCACCCGCCAAGAAGCATAACACCCCCAAACAGGCCAAAAGCAAAATCTCATACTTGCAATATTTCTGGGCCTTCGGTCCAAACGCGCTGCGTAGCTAGGCCATAAGTCGGGGTTGGCACGACGGATTTCCTGAAAAGCAAATGCAATCAAGATTAGAGTGTCCCAGCAGTGCTCCCAGACCACGAAACTCACCCGCAAACACCAGCAAGCCCCCCAAACAGGCCCCCGAAAACGCTACATAGAGCAAAATGTCTGAAATAGCCCAAAAAAAAATCGGCCTGGATTTTGTCCCAACCACTTCTACCCGGTATTAGACCTTCCCAGGAATGCCCCAAGACCCGGCAACCCACCCGCCAAGAAGCATAACACCCCCAAACAGGCCAAAAGCAAAATCTCATACTTGCAATATTTCTGGGCCTTCGGTCCAAACGCGCTGCGTAGCTAGGCCATAAGTCGGGGTTGGCACGACGGATTTCCTGAAAAGCAAATGCAATCAAGATTAGAGTGTCCCAGCAATGCTCTCAGACCATGAAACTCACCCACAAACAGACGGAACCCCCCCTAAGAGCACCTCAAAGGCAAGCAAGTCATCAAAAACACAAAAAAATTTCCGCCTCGGATTTGGCACAAACCACTTTTAGTGCTTCCCAGCAATGGCCCCAGACCCGTCAACTCACCTGCAAAGAGGTAGAACAACACCCCCACAAGTGCTGAGTCTTTCTTCATTGGGCGTAAACCAGCCCTCTGCTTTGATGGAAATAGGAGTCTGGAGGAGGAGGATAGAGGAGCATGTTCTTCTGAACTTGTGAACCTGAGGAATGCAGACTGCGGCACCTTCAAATAAATTAGCAAACAAGTGAAGACAGTTCTGCTGATGGGCTTGTCTTTGTGATAATCTGATTAAAGTTTGAATTATATTAACTGTGCACAACAAAGAAAGACAGACACACAGGAATAAAAGTGAATAAGGATGAAAAAGAAAGTTATTGATTCGTTGTCTCATTTTCAGGGCTCGAAGTCGGAATCACGGTCCAGGAATAAGAATAAGGCTTCGTCATCATACTCTGCGAATTCAGCCCGGGTGAGGTCAGTGCCACCTGACAGAGTAGAAATTCCCTCATCTATGGTGCTGGCCACCTCCTCTTCATCCGGCACGCTCTCTCGTACTCTTATATCTGGTGGTATGAGGTGCTGATTCATCTTGATCATTGTTAACCTCTCCACATTTTTGGGCGAGAGGCGGCTCCGTTTGGGAGTTACAATCCCACCAGCCGCACTGAAAACCCGTTCAGAAGACACACTTGCGAGTGGGCAAGACAAGTAGTTTAAAGCCAGGTTGGTGAGCTGTGGCCACAATTCTTTTTTCCCATGCCAATACGCCAATGGGTCAGAATTAACATAGACCTCTGTGGAGTCATTCAGATAGTCCTTCACCATCGACTCAAGGTCCTCCTCCAAGGTTCCTCCACTTTGCGTAGCTCTTGCTGTGCCTCTGGCCTTTTGAGAACCAAACCCACGCAGAGCTAGCCAATCCTCTTCAGCCTCCAATGTTTCTGCTGTCTTTCGTGCAGATGATGCGGTTGCCGGTGTCTTTAACGGCTGAGAGGTCACTTGTGCCACAGCCACAGGTGCAGAAGTGGATTGTTTTGACTGGGGATGGCCTGCTGATGTACTGCCATTTCCTTCAATTTCCAGCCGTTCTGTTTCAAACTTCTTGGCTGACAAGGCTAGCCAACGTTTGTACTTTGTAACATCTTCATCAGCAAAAGCAAAGAATGCTCTGCCTGCCAGCGCCTTTTTGTAGCGTGGATCCAGAATAGTAGCACAAATGTAATGCTGTTCTGAGTGGATCTTTTGAAGACGTTCATCACCTTGTAGGAGCTCTAATAATTGCTCAGCCAGAAGCAAAGAAGAGCCTTTCTTTTTGTCATCTTTTCGAAACACAGAACACACCTCCTTCAGTTGGTCCTCCAGCATGTACAACAATGGGATAGCTTTTCCCAAATTAGAGTCCTCCTTGCTGACTGCACGCGTGAAGACCTCAAAAGGACGAAGCATGCGTGTTAGGCTTTCAACTATGTTCCATTGCGGCCCACCCATCCTCAGCTCCTCTATACCCTCTTTCAAGAAATATTGATCGAGTTGCGTATACTGCTCATACAGACGCTCAAGCATGTAGAAGGTTGAGTTCCAACGTGTTACCACCTCCTGGATGAGTGCTTTCACTGGCATTTGACATTGATATAGCATGCTCCTCAGCTGCTTGCGGGCCTTAAAAGAATGCCTGAAATGCTTGCAAATTTTTCGGCAGTTCTCCAATACACTGCACGCTGCACTGTCTTTATTACCCAAGAATTTTTGGACAACCAGGTTTATACAGTGCGCCAAACACGGCACTCTGAAATAGTAACCGTCCCTCATGGCCTTAACTATATTGGAGCCATTGTCCGTGGAAACATAACCAACCTTGCGTTTTAGTGGGGACAGACAGTTAAGGACCTTTGTGTTAAAGACATCCAAAATGTTTTCTGCTGTGTGACGTTTCTCCAAACCAAACATGGCTAGTGTTGCATGTTTCCGAGCACCTTTAAAAACAGTGTTAGTGTCAACACCTGAGTTTAGCTTTGCTTTAGCCCCTGAAAAAGAGACCCAGTGTGCAGTGATGCACATGTAATCAGCGCCTGCGCCACTGGTCCACATGTCTGTTGTCAGATGTATAGTGTGAACAGCACTCTTCTGCAAAGCTGCCCCAATCGCCTTCAGAACATCTTCATGTAGTGCTGGAACCGCAACTCGGGCAAAATAGAACCGGCTAGGAACCTTCCATTTAGGGCAGAGCACTGCCACTAATTCTAGAAAACCAACCCCTTCGACAAAAGAAAAAGGGAGAAGGTCCAGAGCTAGCATTTTAGCCAGCTTAGTGTTATACAGACGGGTCATTGGGTGGTTGCGTTCATATTGCGCTTCTGTAAACAACATCTTTTTAATGTTGCCCTGGACCAATGATTTACGGGATGATGATCTCTTCGACCCAGTTACGCTCGCTGATGAACTTTTCCGCATTGATGTCTCACTCTCTCCCACACTCTTAGTGTGGCTCCCATGGGGTGTGCTGCTGACATGGGAACTGGGTGTAAGTGAAGTGTTTGGATCGTCTTCTTCTACCTCCTCGTCATCAGCAGATGACAAATCAACGTTTTCATTACGTGCAATTCCGGCTTTCTTGACCGCCTCTAGGTGCGGAAACCATTCGAGAGGGTGCCTTCTCTCAAGATGACCTCTCTGGCCTCCGGTACCATAGTTAGAACCAAGCTTACCACGACTATATCGAAGCTTACAAAGGCTACAAATGGCTACGTTTGCCTTTTTTGGGCAAACACTAAAGAAGTCCCAAACTGGAGACTTGAAATGTCTTCGGGGGCCGCCGCCGGAGGAGGCGTCGATACTGGTGGTGGTGGTCCTGCTGCTAATGACAGATGAAGTGGAGGATGTGGATTGCCGAACTTCAGTACGTTTTGCACTTTCACCACCACGAATTGAGGTCGAGGACGAGGTGGGTACCTTCTTGCGAGGAAGAAATATGGAAGCGGTAGGTTTTGGTGTACTACTTAACTCCAAATCTAATGATTCCATTTCCATTGCCTCCTCGCCGACATCATCATCACGCTCAGCAGCTTCTCGGGATAGGGTCAAAATGTCTCTTTGCTGCATGCCCGGTGGGGCTGCAGTGACCTTTGTGATGACTGCCTCGTCGTCATCGTGAGAGGCTTCATCACCAGCAGTATCTGTCACTTCTTGTTGAGCCTCATCACACTCCATAGGTTTGAGTTTTTGGACGACCTTCCTTTTACGCTTAGGTACCGGTGGCAGATCATGGTGTGCCTCTGCCTCACTGTCAGACCGCAGTTGTCGTGGTTCCCAAGACAGATCACTTGCACCAGAACGAGGTGGGCTTGAAGAAGATGTAGACACCCCCCTTGATCTTTTCCTTGCTAGGGATGTGGAAGACAATGAATGATCATCAGGAGGAGTGGCTTCCAATGATACCTCAGCTTCATTGTCGATTTCCAAATGTGCCCCTACTTCGGGAGGAACAACTATTGTGGGCACTTGTGAACGTCCATGCACCTTTGCTTGCGCATCTCCTTTTGCTGCCTCTCCTTCCACATGTACTTGGGCGTGTACTTGCACATGGTGTTGTTGTTGCGGCTGTGGTTGTTCAACACTTGTCAGATGAGTTACAACAACCTGTGTTGATTCAGGGACATTGCTGCTACTTTCTTGCGATGAGCCAACATCACTGGTCGATGGTGATTGGAGAAGTACACTGACTGCCTCTGAAGCACTCAAGGGCTTTGACTTAAGTTGGCGTGGTGGTGGAGGCACTGAACCCAATGGAGCAGGGGTGCTGCTCTCAGGTTGGTCCCCAGCAGATCCTGCTGCTGCAGGCGTACTTTTTCTTTTGCTCCCAAAAAAAGTGGCGGGTGACACACCAGCCTCCTTGGTAACTTGCTTCTTCTGCTCCTTACTAGCAACTTTCTTGCTAGAGGAGCTACGGAGAACTTTCTTTGGGGGCGGGGCCATCTTCTTCAGAGCAGGTCAGACAGCAGGCCGCAGTTGCACGAATTGTAGAGTTGTCTGAGGCCAGACGTGACGTCGCGTGACGTTATGCTGCACACACACACCGCTGCAGGACTTCTTCCTGGCACTGGTGGTTCTCTTGAGTCTTGTGCACCTAAAAAAAATGGAAGACAGAGGAACATCAGTTCAGTTATAGAGCACAAAAAAATCGAAAAACACTGCAAAATCAGCACAATCCCAATCCATCCATGCCCTCCATAATGTTTAAATTCAAGACAACCCACAGAAAGACTAGGCCCATGCAAGACTCACTACCCCTGGGCATAAATAAAGGTTGAAAAGTAGGCAAAATGGTTGGAGGCCTAACAACAAAGCCTGCATTCAAAATGGCCACTTGCCTGCCAAGCACATGGCCAGTGCCTGTAGCTGCACTCAAAATGGCCACCAGCCTCATGGCATGTCCCTCCCCATGAACACCCCCAAAAATCGAAAAACACTGCTAAATCAGCACAATCCTATTCCATCCATGGCCTCCATGATGTTTAAATTCAAGACAGCCCACAGAAAGACTAGGCCCATGCTAGACTCAAATACCCCTGGTGAAAAGGCCCCAACAACAGGTCAAAAATCGAAAAACACAAAATTGTACAAAAAAAAAAATTCGAAAAACACAGAAAAATCAGCACAATCCCAATTCATCTATGGCCTCCATGATGTTTAAATTCAAGACAACCCACAGAAATACTAGGCCCATGCAAGACTCACTACCCCTGGCATAAATAAAGGTTGAAAAGTAGGCAAAATGGTTGGAGGCCTAACAACAAAGCCTGCATTCAAAATGGCCACTTGCCTGCCAGCACATGGCCAGTGCCTGTAGCTGCACTCAAAATGGCCACCAGCCACATGGCATGTCCCTCCCCATGAACACCCCCAAAAATCGAAAAACACTGCAAAATCAGCACAATCCCATTCCATCCATGATGTTTAAATTCAAGACAGCCCACAGAAAGACTAGGCCCCATGCACCACTCACTACCCCTGGTCAAGGCCCCAACAACAGGTCAAAAATCGAAAAACACAAAATTTTACACAAAAAAAAATCGAAAAACACAGAAAAATCAGCACAATCCCAATTCATCTATGGCCTCCATGATGTTTAAATTCAAGACAACCCACAGAAATACTAGGCCCATGCAAGACTCACTACCCCTGGCATAAATAAAGGTTGAAAAGTAGGCAAAATGGTTGGAGGCCTAACAACAAAGCCTGCATTCAAAATGGCCACTTGCCTGCCAGCACATGGCCAGTGCCTGTAGCTGCACTCAAAATGGCCACCAGCCACATGGCATGTCCCTCCCCATGAACACCCCCAAAAATCGAAAAACACTGCAAAATCAGCACAATCCCATTCCATCCATGATGTTTAAATTCAAGACAGCCCACAGAAAGACTAGGCCCCATGCACCACTCACTACCCCTGGTCAAGGCCCCAACAACAGGTCAAAAATCGAAAAACACAAAATTTTACACAAAAAAAAATCGAAAAACACAGAAAAATCAGCACAATCCCAATTCATCTATGGCCTCCATGATGTTTAAATTCAAGACAACCCACAGAAATACTAGGCCCATGCAAGACTCACTACCCCTGGCATAAATAAAGGTTGAAAAGTAGGCAAAATGGTTGGAGGCCTAACAACAAAGCCTGCATTCAAAATGGCCACTTGCCTGCCAGCACATGGCCAGTGCCTGTAGCTGCACTCAAAATGGCCACCAGCCACATGGCATGTCCCTCCCCATGAACACCCCCAAAAATCGAAAAACACTGCAAAATCAGCACAATCCCATTCCATCCATGATGTTTAAATTCAAGACAGCCCACAGAAAGACTAGGCCCCATGCACCACTCACTACCCCTGGTCAAGGCCCCAACAACAGGTCAAAAATCGAAAAACACAAAATTGTACAAAAAAAAAAATCGAAAAACACAGAAAAATCAGCACAATCCCAATTCATCTATGGCCTCCATGATGTTTAAATTCAAGACAACCCACAGAAATACTAGGCCCATGCAAGACTCACTACCCCTGGCATAAATAAAGGTTGAAAAGTAGGCAAAATGGTTGGAGGCCTAACAACAAAGCCTGCATTCAAAATGGCCACTTGCCTGCCAGCACATGGCAAGTGCCTGTAGCTGCACTCAAAATGGCCACCAGCCACATGGCATGTCCCTCCCCATGAACACCCCCAAAAATCGAAAAACACTGCAAAATCAGCACAATCCCATTCCATCCATGATGTTTAAATTCAAGACAGCCCACAGAAAGACTAGGCCCCATGCACCACTCACTACCCCTGGTCAAGGCCCCAACAACAGGTCAAAAATCGAAAAACACAAAATTTTACAAAAAAAAAAAATCGAAAAACACAGAAAAATCAGCACAATCCCAATTCATCTATGGCCTCCATGATGTTTAAATTCAAGACAACCCACAGAAATACTAGGCCCATGCAAGACTCACTACCCCTGGCATAAATAAAGGTTGAAAAGTAGGCAAAATGGTTGGAGGCCTAACAACAAAGCCTGCATTTAAAATGGCCACTTGCCTGCCAGCACATGGCCAGTGCCTGTAGCTGCACTCAAAATGGCCACCAGCCACATGGCATGTCCCTCCCCATGAACACCCCCAAAAATCGAAAAACACTGCAAAATCAGCACAATCCCATTCCATCCATGATGTTTAAATTCAAGACAGCCCACAGAAAGACTAGGCCCCATGCACCACTCACTACCCCTGGTCAAGGCCCCAACAACAGGTCAAAAATCGAAAAACACAAAATTTTACAAAAAAAAAAAATCGAAAAACACAGAAAAATCAGCACAATCCCAATTCATCTATGGCCTCCATGATGTTTAAATTCAAGACAACCCACAGAAAGAATCAGTCCACCCACCACTGAGTACCCCTGGGAAAAGGCCCCAAAACAGCAAAAAAATCGAAAATCCCAAAATTTTAGTTGCAGCAACTGTAATGCCCCAAACAAACTTACTTGTAAAATTTCTAATCCAACAGTGATCCAAAGAAAGTCAAAAAGGCCTCAAATCCAAAGATCCAGCAGCATCCACAAAAGGTAATCCTTCCAGGTCCACATCCGAATGAAAAGTGACCAGGAGATGGACAAAGCACTGGGAGGAGCCTGCTGAACAGGAACAGGAAGTTGAAGACTATGGGGCACTTCCTTCCTCCCACCCCCCTGCCCCCCTCCCCAAAATGGACTCCTCGCTAAAAAAGTGCAGGCAAATGTCAAACTAAGGAGTTATTCACATAAAAATCATCATTTCTAGAAGGTTTATGCTGCTTGCTGGTGGATTTCTTGTGCAGAATTGCAAATTTATATTTTCGCGCGCCGCATCTCAAATCTCGCAATTTGCGAAGTACCGCGAGACGTGATCTCGCCGTACTCGCGTTGACAAACTCTCGCTGGCAAGCCGCGATGACGTAATCGCGCTCGCCAATTCCCGCGGGATCACACAGCAAGATCCAAAATGGCGCAGCACTCGCAAACTATCGAAAAAAACAACTCGGCAAACGATGATAAACGCCGCGCGCCGCAAAAATTGTATCACCAACGCCGCGCGCCGCCAAAAAAATCCGCTGCGTGCGAATTTGCGGATTTTGCGGGAAATCCGCAAATCTCGCGGATTGCGGATTTCCCGAAAATCCGCAAAATCCGCGAGCGGAACGGATTTTCCGCCCACGCTTAGCCTATGCACAAATAGCCCACGAGTTCGCCAGACAACCCGAGGCCGCGAATGAGTTATCGAACCAAACCAAGACAGTCTCGTCAGATAGTACCGTACTGTCTGGTATACATGACACTGAATTGGAGGGCAGTGTTGCCCTCGACCGGACAAGACAAAAGGAAGTAATAGTAGATGCGGGTGCTCGGAAGAGGACCAGAACATTATCCACTCATGAAAGAGACCGAGCATCTGAACCAACAGCAGTTACACCACAGGAAGGAAACATGATGACTGCAGAGTGTGAGAGTAAACAGTTCACACGCAACGTGGTCAAGAATGCCCTGATTAAGACAACGGAAAGATTGACCAAAGCCAAGCCCACCACTGATTCGACACTACTGAGGCTTGAAGAACAGGCTGTCCGCCGACCCGTGTAGTGGATTGAATAATAGCGAACACTGAAGACATTAAGATCATTTTGTTAAGAAAGGGGGAGATGTAATATAGTTGACAGTCTAGTAGCTGGGGTGGGCGGAGCTAGGTGGGCTGAGGGGAAGAGGAGGAGTCAGGACAGGATGAGGGCAGTTAGAGTAGGGACAGGGGATGAGCAGGTTGTATTGAATAAAGCTCCCATAAACTATAACCTGTGTCCATGGTTATTTGTAGCAGGATGCTACAGTCACTGCATCCAGATATATGATACAACAAGTAACATCATACCTACAACACGTCAGGACTCTTGACTTTGTCAATGGTTGTTAGTTGCATAAGATAAATAAGCAGCAACTATATGGCTAGTATATAATATTGAAAAAGCTTCCGCTTAAATCTCTAGTGACACCACCACAATGTTGCTGCTCCAAAGTTTCAAAAAGAGATGGGAATTCCAGAGAGAAAATGACTCTCTTTAAATGATTTCCCATCCCCTACAAGTCTCACCTGGCATGACCTCATGCCAAAACTTCACTTGTGAAAAGTGAGCAGTGTGAGCACACGCACATCATGTGCCTGCTGTCTCGAAACGGGTCTCTATACCGCTCTGTTTTGTGCCCTGGGACTTTTTTTTCCCGGACTGCAGTGACAGCAGACTGCAGACTGCTGTTACTGCAGTCCGGATAAAAAACGGGCCGCCTTTACCAGGGCACAAAACAGAGCTCGATAGAGACCTGTTTCGAGGCCCCCTTAAAAAAACACTACTGGTGCTCAGCACCGGTGAGACCCGGCCCACCTAAAGCCCTGCTTATGGGTTCAAGGATGTTGTTTCAGATGCAGAACGCCTACTGCCTTGATTCGTCTCCAGTGTGATGGTGTCCTGTTGGCAGGTGTGCCGATCGCCACTGGAGGTTCCTAGCAAGGCAGGCAGGCATGTGGGCAGGGGGTTCTAACTAGTAAATGAATCACATCAGCTGTTTCACTGTGGCCTCCTGGTTTTATATAGCTCTTGCTGCTTTAGTTTTGATATTTCGTAGAGCTGTGAAAAGGGAGTTACATCCCGTCGATTAATGACACGATTTATCGATCTTAGAAAGATGAAATATTGAGTTGCACATGCCAGGATTTTGGCTTGTGGCCTGCACAGATGTGTGCACTGTTGTCAGTGGCATGTGCTTAACTCACTGAGCTATCTTGGGGCGTTGTAGATGCAGCTTTATCATGGACTGTTTAGAATGTGATCAAAATAATGTGTTTTCTTCTTTCATTGTAGGCTGGCGTTTGTTCCTGTGTGCTGTGAGTCTAGACATTAGACTTTGGAAAGGTAAACATGGGTGTGGCGACCCTAATAATGAGAACACACAGCCGGACGTGTGCAGCAAAGCACTAACGCCCTGAAATGCTGACAAACGCTTATGACACCCCCTTAGAGGCGTGAGGAAACACCCTTCCGCCTCTCCCCCTGAGAGCGCTTGTTTTCTTTGTTCATTGGTGGAAAGAGCTTTGGGTGTTTTTTAAAACCCTGAACTTGTTTCCAGTTTTAACAAGAAATCTGGATAAAGGACGTCGTCGTGGAGCTGGGCGTTGACTTCACGCAGTATGAAGTGCGTATTTTCGGGTTAACACTGATATCTGGGGGCATATTATCAAGGGGGTTTATCTCCGCTTTTTTGGCTTTAAAAGCCAAGAAAGCGGAGATCCCTATTACCTAGCTGTCGCTAACACCAGTTAGCGACAGCTAATAGGAGATAGCGACCATCTTGGGCCCCACTTTGCATGTCAGTGATATTTATCACTAATGACATGCAAAGTGGGTATGCCAAGATGTTAGCGACTGGAAACAGTCGCTAACATCGCTATGTCCTATTACCAACTTTTGGAGATATTCGCGCTAAGCGTGAATATCTCCAAAAGCTAACACCTGCCCTGAGCAGTTCTTAGCCATGTTATCCAATGGGAGGTGGATAAAATGGCTAAGAGCATTAGCTCGGTAATGCATGAATATCGCTGAATTTTCAGCGATATTCATGCATTGCGGCCGATTTTTATCGCATTTGCGATAAACCTTGGTAATACCAAGGTTTATCTACGATAAAAATCGCCGCAGCTCAGCGGTAAATTTTTGTCTCTAACCAAGCAATAGCGATAATTATCGCTATTGCTTGGTAATATGCCCCCTGGTATTTTCAAGTTTTACATTTCAGTCCTTCGGACCTTTCATACTTTAGAAATGTACATAATATTGTAATAAACCGGACAAGTGCGATTAAGCATTATTTAGAAGGTAGAAATCCAAAATATGAAAAACCGAAATGATGTAATTCAAACACAACATTGCAACTAGTGGCGACAGTAGAAGTGGCAACAGTCAACAGGCTTTGGGGCATATTATCAAGAATGGGCGATAAGGTGCTTGATAATATGCCCTAGAGAATTCCAATAGAAGCCCTGGGGGCATATTATCAAGGGGGTTTATCTCCGCTTTTTTGGCTTTAAAAGCCAAGAAAGCGGAGATAAAATTATCTCCCTATTACCTAGCTGTTGGTAACACCAGTTAGCGACAGCTAGTAGGAGATAGCGACCATCTTGGGCCCCACTTTGCATGTCAGTGATATTTATCACTAATGATATGCAAAGTGGGCGTGCCAAGATGTTAGCGACTGGAAACAGTTGCTAACATCGCTATCTCCTATTACCAACTTTTGGAGATATTCGCGCTAAGCGCGAATATCTCCAAAAACTAACACCTGCCCTGAGCAGTTCTTAGCCATGTTATCCAATGGGAGGTGGATAACATGGCTAAGAGCATCAGCTCGCTAATGCATGAATATCGCGGACTTTTCAGCGATATTCATTCATTTGCGGCGATTTTTATCGCATTTGCGATAAACCTTGGTAATACCAAGGTTTATTTGCGGTAAAAATCGCCGCAGCGCTGCGGTAAATTTTTGTCTCTAACCAAGCAATAGCGATAATTATCGCTATTGCTTGGTAATATGCCCCCAGGTTTGGTGTCCTTCCCACCAGAGCCTGGGCTTCTATTGGAATTCCAGGGCATATTATCAAGCACCTTATCGCCGCTTTAGCTGGTTTCCTACCGCTAAAGTGGTGATAATGTTACACCCGTTCTTGATAATATGGCCTTTCGAGTGATGATTGTACCTACTGAAACTAGTAGCCTAGAATGACTTTTAGGGCAGTTTTCTCAACCTACATGAAGAAGCAGCGATATGAAAGTTACAAAAATGCCCCATTTAGCAGAGTGCCATACTCTTTCAGCCACCAGGAGAGGAGGTAACAATATACATTGTTCCTTTTTAGGTCGAATCTACCTCTCTGGTTGCAAAAGACGTATTGTAGGCTTTCTCTGCTCACTTTTTTGTCTCTACGAGAACCAGGCACGCAACGCCCAGGGCCGGGCACAAGTCCTAAAAAAACAAGTGGTGGGACGAACATAGTTAGGCAGTATGCAAATGACATCACGGCGCACGATATCACGACACGTGACATCACGGCGCATGACATTACATGTGGCATCACAGGAATTGACATCATAGGAAGTGGCATCACAAGCCACGACTTTAATATGTAGGTGTGATGTAAAGTGCTCTGACACTCTCTGCTTGGGTATAAGTAGCGCTATACAAAAACAAAAGTGGTGCTTAGATTATTTCAACGCCTCCTCAGGGATAGTGAGCGCTATATAAATTACATTTAGTATTATATAAATGCTGGGAGAGACCAACACATCTGACATTCATGCATGCATATCTAGTAAACAGAGCATGAACAAAGTGAAAAGCTGCCTCTCTTAAGTATGTGTGAAGTGCTAAGAAGGTGTGAGCCTTTGTTTCCCCCTCCACTTCATTTTCATTCGGTGTGAGGCTCCTGACTGCTCCCAGCCAGGAGACTTGGAAAAAAAGCATTGAAAATGCAACAGGTCTTGCCTTTGATTAAGTTAAAGCTGTTTGCTTTGCTAATGGTGCTGTATAGCAAAGCAAATGGCTTTAACTTATTGAAAGGCGAGACCTATTGCATTTTTAATGCTTATTATATTAGGGTTTGAGTCGTTAGCTTTTGGAAAAATACAATCTTCTACTCATTTATGTTTTCTTTTTTTATTCAGCCCTAGCATGTTTCCCTCATCTTCATTGCTTCATGTTGCTCTTGTGAACGTGTCACTCATTGTCATTGAAATGTCACTCTTAATTTCACGGGAAAATATGAAATGTCACACAAAGCAGTCTGAAACCTTGGCAGCTATGAATTACGTACTGTCACATCATACTCTGAATTTATTATGTTGCGCTCTTCGCTCTACAGGGAGACACTCCAACACCTTTGGGTAATGTATGCGCTATATAAAAACGCATAAATAAACATCCTCCGGCCTAGCACCTAGATAAACATGATTTTCAAAACGGACTGCCTGGCTATGAGTCGTGAGCAGACGTGAGACGGTGACAACATCCAACCATCTCTCACTCGCATCACTGCTTAACAATTCCCCATTCCTCTCGCTCTCTCCTATCCAGGAGGGCAGGAGACAATGTGGGATGCCCGCTCTTGCTGCCATGTTCCAAAACTGACTAAATCACTTCTGGTGGATCTATTCTCCCGCTAAATCTGACACTGTTGAAGCTAGGCAGCTTCTGCCGTGCGGACTCCACAGCCAATCAGTTCTTCTAAATACTGCACGACACACTGGGACTGGCTGGGATTGGCTGGGGTGTCCTAATACGCCAATACCTTAAACAACAGCGGAATGCCCATTACCAGAAAACTCCCAGAATATGTTCAGCCACTGGATTGGTAATTATTAGATCGCAAGTGCTAAACTTCGACTGAACTACTTTCGTGAAAGAAACAGCTAAAGTGGTGGACACGTGTGTGGGGTTATGATTGGTCTGTGTAACTATTGGACAGGTAGTTACCAGAGTGTCCAGATAGCCTTCCTCCGTTAGTGTATATAGGAGTGTGCTCAAGAGATAAAATAATCATTTTTTATCGCCAAGGCTTATAAGATGCCCCGCATGCTGTTTTACTATTTGAAGTTTTTGAGACACGTTGGAGATATGTACTATTCGTCACTGAAAAGCACAATTGGAGAGGTCCCGACTTTATATGTAGCTTTATTTAAGAAAGTGTTTTTTAAAGTGTATAACAGAATTGCCTAGCAAGGAGAGGAGTTTCCGGGTTTGGTGAAGAAGTTTAATTTGTTAATGAGGGTGGTCTGGAGTGACATCATATGGTATAGCGGGCAGTTTGCATTTATTAGTTTTAAACCTGGTAGTTTTGTAGGCTTTGGAGCAAAGGCAGCGGTGCTCGTCTCCAAACCCGTACAGCTGTTCGTAGTCTTTGACTAAATTTCCTGCCCTGCGGTAGCGACTCCTGGGTTCACCCGTTTCTCGTTATGTAACTAGGAGCAAGAGGAAAGCATTGACACAGAATCCCATTACGGCCTTGAAAAACCTTCTGACTGGTGAGAGGGTGCATGGAGGTAAAAGTGAGACGAGACGAGCAGAAAACAAGCGCGCATGCCTCGCCCTGAAAGTAAAATAACCAAGTGCTCGCCATAGGGCTGTGTATATTTGCATTGTGCTTTCATTTTCAGTGAAAGCGAAAGCACGATGCAAAAATAAACATGCAGCGCCCTGTCTCCTTTTGGGAGGCCTATCAGAACTGGATCTCAGAGGCTTGCTTATATAACATGCCTCTGAGATAAGAAATTGCTTCACGACAGCCGTGAAGCAGGAGACCTAGTCTGGATGGGCCTTTCCAGAGGAGAAAGGGGAGTAACACAGAAGCCTAATTTTCAATGGGAAGCCACCTTTTACCATAAATGGTGACGCCACCCAATGAAAATGAGGGGTGGGGCTTCAAGCCCATTTCTGAAATATACTCACCCACAATATGTCTCGCACACCCGTGCAGCACATACGTGCTGCAAAGCAGGTCTGCGAGACCTAAAAAGGAGGCCTGATGAATCCTCAAATTCGGCTTCTGTTATGGGCCCAGCAGGAGTCTAAAATAAGAAAGCCCCATCCCCGCCTGCACAATGTTGCAGATAGAAAGCAGACAATGTGCAGTCCCTGTTGTAAGTGTACTGGTGTTTGGAAATTACACTGGAACGAGTTTTTGGCAGGGTGGATGGCATTCATCCTGGGACAATAGTGGGTGTACACCATCCACTCGCGTGTACCCCAGACTCGTGCCCTGGCAACTTCCATAGGGCTCAAACGGCTTCAGCGCCCCCATGTCATGTGTGTCAGCCCGGGCTGAGACAGCTTCCCCCCACACACACAGACAGTTCTTGAGCTGCTGTGGGCTGACTGGTCTGGCATCTTATTGCAGCAGCACCCGCGTATTTCACAGGTCTTTAAAAGACCATTTACATGATACCAAGGCTTTGTTGTTTTTTCATCCGTTCCTAGAGCCCCTGCATCTCCACTCTGCCTCCTCCTTAAAGTTGCCAAATTACTTTTGCTGCCACAGTGTGAGAATGCATTTCCTGAAAAGTAACCTTAGGTTTTGCTTTATTTGCAGTTATATATAGCTCAGACTCCCCACCTCCTGAAGGTATTGAGGCACTTTGCATGAGCACCAGTTACATTTTACAAGGAAACATTGCTGGAAGTATTAGCCTCCCCCGAAATGTGGCTCTACATTTATTTATTTATTTATAAAGTTTTATATAGCGCGAACTTGATCCCGAAGGATATCAGAGCGCTTTACAATTATAGGGAAAGGTAACTAATCAAGGTAACTAATCAAAAAATTAGTCAAATATTGCTGGAAGTATTAGCCCTGCCAAAACATTGGCTCTAGTTGCGCCACTGGTGGGAGCTTCTGTTTTTTCCAGCTGCCTCCCCATTGTGTTTCTTGTTCCCTTTCCATGCTGCTCACTCTCACCCATGTATTTCTTCCCTACCTCCTTCATGATGTGCTTTCCGTCATTGCTTTATCGTCCGTGCACTGCAACTCCGCCCATATCCACGTTGCTGCCTCTCTCTCCAGTTTGCTTTAGTCACTCACCCCATGTTGCTCTTCATTCTCGCCTATTTGCTTTCCTCTCCCTGTTCCTACTGTGTAGCTTCCCCGCACATGCCTCTTTGCTTGTTTCTTTTGACACATCGTGTTGCTACTGCAACCCTCTCCCCAATTGCTCCCGTCCCCGTGTTTCCATGTGTTTTTCTTGTTATCTACCGATCCAACTCAGAATACTATGAAATAACATGGACGGCAGCGTCATAGATTTTGTTTTCCTTCAGTCATGTTGCACAGCCAATGGGTTTCAAAGGCAAGACTCATTGACTTTGCTAATGTTTGTTAATTATTTTTGCATCTCCTTTGCAACTTTAAAATGCTTTACATAAAGAAAATAGAGGTTTCAATAGCTCTAATACTGCCCACATGGGAGGGGGGGAGGGGGTTGGGATAGGGGGCTTCCAGCCCATGAGTGCACAAAGGCCAATGGCTTAACAGCCTGTTTCTGAAGTTGTAAAGCTTCTGTGGTATTGATATTCACTCATTGGGATTTTTAAAATGGAGCAATGCCTCGTCAGAATCATTTCACTTCATTAGGCAAAATGATAGTTTGATTTGGGTTATATCCACGGTAGGGATCTGGAACAAACTATAGAGTACCTGAAATCAAACACAAGCTGAAACTGAGCATGGAGCTGCTGCTGACACAACTATTCACGCCCTCATGATCTCTAGGCTCAAATGTGCACTAGTCTTACTAGACACCCTCAGCATATTTGTACACAAACTACAATGAGTGTAGAATGCTGCTGCCAGACTCTCCTTCGCCTGCACCCGCCTGTCCTAGAAGCCTTTACTGGCGCCCCATAGCTAGATGGTCAATTTTGAAGGCACTCTGCATCGTTCACAAAGTCACCCAGAGAAAATGACCAATATATCTATATCTAAAGCTTAAGCAATACTGACAAAACCGGACTCTGTGCTCAGATTTGGAGTGCGAGTCACCATACCCCCCTGTTGTGTCCAAAGGATGACAGGAGAAGGAAGTAAACTTAAGGATTTAAGTTTATTCAGGAACATCAAATACAGCACTAGATCAATCAGAGTGCACATCAAAGAAGCTTCAGTCTTCAACTGAAGATCAGGGGTATAACATTCCATAATAACCTAGCAACCAAGGCACTAGGATACAACCATATGAAAGAACACATACAATGAAGAGAATTGCAGAGAAACAAAGGAAATAAGAAAGCATAGGATATAACACCCCCCCCTTACAGAATAAAAAAACATTTGAGGGTCTGCATTTTCAGTCCAAGCTGCAAAACTCTGGAACTCATCTCTGTCAAAATGTGAACAAGAATATCTGAAATTTACAAGAGATGTGAAAACCCGCCTGTTATCTACAGGCTCTGGTATAAAGCCTGGAACAACAACCATTTGCAAGAATAAGTACGGTACATGGCCAGCAGGCTCCCTACCAACCAAATGTCCGCAATCAGAAGGCATTTTTGGACACCCCATGTGGGCCAGAGGCTCCTGTTCCCCCCCAGGTTGTCGAGCAGCCATAGAAACCCACGCTTCATAATGAAGGACTAGGATGCATCTACCAAGCCATCTTAAAACTATAAATTATTTCTCTTCTACTATAATCTACTATTAGTCTTCTTTAGTAGACACGCAAATACTAGGGGGCAGATTTACAAGACCCTTGCGCCACTTTTGCGTCATTTTTAACATGGGAAAAGTGACGTAAGGGTGGCGCAAGGGGCTTGTAAATAAACCCATAGTTGAGCAGGTTTGCCTAGTTTCCTAGATCCGCCAACCAGCTCATGAAATGAAGGACTCTAAAGCATAGTCCATACATTCAGATCAAAACACTCACTAAATACTCCCTGGGTGTACCTCTAAACATACGTAAGAATAAAACATACATGTAATCCAGGTGGATCTCCAGCCCCACTTCTTAATTTGGATACCCTCACATGCCACCACATCTCAAGTAGACACCATTCGGCTGCAATCAGCATACAAAGGGACTTGATGGGAATTCATAACTTTCAGGGATCTGCGGAGGTTTCCAGAG
Source organism: Lissotriton vulgaris (assembly GCF_964263255.1). NCBI lineage: Eukaryota > Metazoa > Chordata > Amphibia > Caudata > Salamandridae > Lissotriton > Lissotriton vulgaris. The sequence goes on along the minus strand of NC_141699.1, from coordinate 674,310,871 downwards.
CTGTAGACAAGACAACCTTAAGGCTGTGCATCTATATCTCGTCCCGCTCTTTCATCTCATCTGTAAGTGCTGGGTCCCAAGACAAGATAAGAGCACCTCTCTGGTCACTCACGCAGGACATCACTGAGCTTCTTACAGAGGCTCACAATTTTCCAACCACATACTCCGCACAAGTAGCTTGCTTCTTGTACCAGAGTAGACACTTCAACATCCCACATAGGTGCAAGAAGCACCGTATAAATACTAATAAGTTGAAAGAGGCACTGATATATGACATCTGGTAACACTGGTAAGCAGCAGAGAGATAAGCAGATAGCATTCAATATAAGCCCCTGGGCACTGGTGTCAAAATGAAGAAAACGTATTTTTGTTAAAATGTTACCACTCGTGGGACTCTATGGAGAATTAAAAATCTGTTTTCATTAATTCAGATGGCCATCTTGTGACATTCAGTTGATATATTTGTATGGAGCTCCAAGTTTCGCTGTGTACGGGGCTCCTGGTCGAAACACTCGTGGCACATCACGTGGGATGTATGGAGCTTTGTTCAAATTCAATGAACAGCATCCAAGCAATTCTTCATCTAGGTGATTCCAGATTCTGGGGAAAACTAGAAACACAATATGTTTCCAGAAAGCAGGAATTATGGGTAACTAGAAAAAGATCTTTTGTATTGATCGTGCACACATTTTACAACAGAATATCTATCTATAATTACTCCATCTCCTGCAATGTCCAGTTGTATCTGACCATTTCCTTTTCCTGAAAATGCTCTCATGAGGATGAGGTGAGAGCAGAATGGAGTATTTGACAACTAAAAGGGTCTCAGTAAGAGCTAGCACATCAGACAAAAATGCAGCGCGGAGATTTACTACCTACTACTCACAATATCCTCAGAAAGAAAAAATCATTTTCATAGACTTCTTTTTTTTATATTCTTTTTATTGAAACAAACATCAGCAGAAAATGCACATTACAGAGGGTCAGTTATCGCAGCCGAGCTTACATCATGGGGACACAGTATTAAAATTCAAAAAGAAAAACATATCAGAACTTCACATAGAGCGGGGATCATCAGGGACAGCATTCATAGGCGGTGAACATATTTCTCCTCTGTAGCTATTCGAAGGCCCCCAAATCAAAGACCATTTCCGAGGGCGTCCCCTCGCAAGGTACGTAGTTTTCTCCCTCAACAGACACCAGTCTAGGTCATTTTCCCATCCTTCCAAGGAGGGGGGCTGTACCTTTCCCCACAGCTGGGCGATATTCCACTTGGCGATCATATAGCTCAGAGTGACCCATTGCATTTGTGAAGTGTTTAAGTCAGTCGGTTCCCATATATTAAGTAAGCATCTCTTTGCCTCAGGAGTCCTAGAACTCTGTGTATAGTGTTATGTATACTGCGCCAGTAAGTGGTGATGTACTCACACTCCAAGATAGTATGCATAAAGGTACCAATCAGACCACATTGTCTTTTGCATTGCCCCGACTCTGAAAGCCCCATATGTACCAGTCTAGGTCCCGTAATGTAAACCCTATGTAGAATCTTGAGTTGAACCAGTCTAAGGCGCGCTGGGATCGCCACCTCCCTGGGAGGGAAGACAGCTGCCTACCAATCTTCCTCATCCAGCTCTATACCGTCCTGCGTCCACTTGATTTTCAGAGCCTCCAGGGAGTCAGTCCTATGGTTAATCAGTTTTTTGTATATTTTCATAGACTTCTAACACTACAGTACTAAGCAGTCGTACCAGATGTTATGTTATATTTCATTTATTGGGGACTCACTTACAAAAAGGTCTCTTGGTGTATATTTGAAGGAGAAAATCTAGAAAGGAAAGAAGGAGAAGGCGGGCCCAGGGAAGAGAAGAGAAGACCTGATCATAAAACCAGGTTTGAAGAAGACATCTAAACCTGGTTTAAGATTCTTCTGGGCACATTCTGTCAAGCAGAGAGTTGTAAAGTTTGTAGGATTATGTCCTTGATCGAAGACTGGATTTTGAATAAGGTTTCACTATAAACACATACTGAAACAAATGTTGTCCTCAATCTGGAGACTATTTCTATTGCAGTGGCCTTGGTGGGCAAGGAGAAATGGTGATTGTAGTGCACATTAGGATTACTTCAGAAGAAGCAGCCTGTCTTCTACGATAAGGATCCTCTAACGGTAGCTGGTGTTCTAATAATGGTGACTTGCGGGCACATGCACCAAGCGATTTTGAAATCGCAAACGGTGCGAATCGCAAAATTCGGCCGTTTGCGATTCCAAAATCACTTTTTGGGATGCATCATTCATTTCTCATTTCTCGCAATTTAAGAAATCGCAATTTTTTGGTAATGGTCATGGTAATTTGCGAAAAGTTTCAAAAATGCAAATAAATGCATTTTTGAAACTTACATTTTACACACACACATGCCCTTGGGACATGTGTGTGAGTAAAATGTACTTACGTGACATTTCAGGGGTGCAGGGGGACCCCCCCTGCACCCTTGAAATTGCATTCTCATATTGCGATTCCTTAATTCCGAATTCGCAAAATGAGAATTCCTTCCCATTGATTCCTATGGGCCTCTAGGCCCATAGGAATCATTGTAAAGCGATTCCTTATTTGCGATTCGCAATTAAGGAATCGCAAATAAGAAAAATTAAGAAATCGCAAAAACTTTTGCGATTTCTTGATGCATAGGAATTTGCGATTCCTAAATTGCGATTCCTTAATTTTCGCAATTTAGGAATCGCAAATTCCTACAATGATGCATGTGGCTGTTGATCTTAAAATGGTTCTAGATCCAGTCATTTGTAGAGGACTTTTATCTAGAAACTACTGATATGTATGCACACAATGGATACCTACATCTCTCCACTGATAGAAGGCTCTTTAGTCATAGACACCTTGCTAGTGCAAAAAAACTTCACAAATTGGAACATGTCCCCGACTCCAACATTACAGTCACTGTACTCCATATATGAGGCGTACTAGCATGCCTCATCATCCAAGGCACGACAAGCGTGGCTCTGGGCATGTACCAACTCAGACTGCAGGCACTGAACATTTTAGGGTCTGTAGTTGGAGTTTTGACACCCTAAGTATATACATGCAAATAAGCTATTGCACTTTCCCAACAATTTGAGCACAATATTCTATGTTCAAAAATGACCAACTGCGCTGATGAAGAAACATTAACAATATGACCCCCTCTAAGTCCCTGACTGAAGACTTCCCATGCCATCTTAACTTCCTTTACTGTCTGTCCTCTTCTTGTCAGCTCTTGGTAATAGATTATAATGTAAAGGTGAACTAGGCCTGTGCAAAACTGCAGAATTTAATGAAAATCTAACAAAATTGTACACAATTTCATAAAGCAAAACTTTGTGGCACCCCGCACGAACATTGAGAGTTAGAGCATCCCTCACATTAAAATATCAAGCAAGATACACATTTTGGGAATGAGGCGTGACATTTTCTGATCCAGCAAGATACTTTTTGCTAATAGTAGTCTTCTGTGAAGCAAATTGGTGTAAATATGGCGAGCATAATACACATTTTGCAGATGCCTAACTAAGATCACACCCTCAATCAAACAACATGTTGTACCCCTTTTTAGGTTTCGCTGGGGGGCGGAGCCGTTAGGCTCCTCCTCCAGAGAAATCTGTAGTTTCTAGTATGGGTGACTTGAACACGCCTCTCTGCTTCATTGGCTAGCTCCATAAATGGAGGCTAGCCATTGGAACAGAGAGGCGTCCGTCAAAGCCGGACCAGACACGGGGGCGTTCCCGAGATTCTTTGGCTTTTGCCGACGTCACGCGACGCCGGGAACGCCCCCGTGTCTGGTCCGGCCGGGCCGTGCTTGCTGCTGGCACAGATTCAGGGGTGAAACGAGGCCCGCGGTGTTTCCCTGCGCCCAGGATCCCCCCTGTTGATCTGCTGGTTAGAAACGGTCTAACCGCGACCTGGGGCCCCGAAAATCTATTGCCGCCAAATCACCGTCGCGGCCCGGGGCCAGAAACACCCTCCAAAGCGGCCGTTCGTGACCAGGAGCTGCAGCAGCAAAGATCGAAGCCGCCGCGCTCCTATTGGCCCAGCAAGACGAGCCCCTCCAGTAAGGCCGCGCTGGGATTGGCCCAGCGCCGCCGCGTCATCGCCGAGGCCGCGCACTGATTGGCTGCCGGCTCAGCATCATCCAGGGGCAGGTCCCGGGAGTCGCGCTGTCATTGGCTGACTCCCGGGCGTGTGTGGAGGCTTGGCGTGAACGCCGCGACCGGATTGGTCCTCGGCGCCCTGCTTGGTAGGAAGCTGCGTGGGAGTGACGAAGCCGGGGAAGACCGACCCGACCTCGCCGAGGGAGCGCCGTGAGATCATAGGCCTCGTCTCCTTGCCTCCAGAGAATTGCATCCCAATCACGGTATTTCAGAGGGTGCATTGTAATAGCTCTTTGAGGGGCACCCAGAGACAGGAAAGACACGTGCGCTCTCCAGGTGAAAAAAGCTTGAAAAACCGCGGACTCCAGCAGTTTTTAATCCACTTTACAATGAAAAGTAACTTTAAACCTTCCGTTCCAAAATGCCAATGAAGCGACTAGTATTATATTTGAGGTTACTTTCTGTGTCACTCGGATGTTTGACACATAGTTTAATCAGCTTGACATCATCCTTTGTGACTTCTCGAATGCCGGTTTCCATATCTCTTCAACCATATCTTTAAATCTGTCCTCATGAAAATTAATTTCACGCAGTTTTTTTTTTTTGCTAAAGCACTGTTGTTGATGTCATTACTACCCTCGGCACATCTCCCAAAGATGGTGTCTGCTCCTGACTGATGAGCCAGTTGCATTCTCTTTCAAGCTTTTTCACAAAAGGGTATTCCCTTTTCGACCTCTGATGATTCCTATTGATTCCTTAGCAAAATTAACTTAGGTTCACAAAAGAAAATCTAATGCCAGCCATCCACCATCCACCAATCCATGCACCCAACCATCATGCATCCATCCACCCACCCACTCACCACACACACATCATCATCCACCCATACACCCATCCATGCATCCATTCAGACACCCATCCATCCACATCCATGCACCCATCCATGCACCCATCCATCCGCCATCCATACATCCACCCCCCACCCAGCACCCATCCATGCATCCATCCAGACACCCATCCATTCATTCACCCGCCCTCCATTCATCCATCCACCCACTCACCACGAAATAATAAAAACATACCCTCTGGTTCTTAAATGTTGGCAACTGTTTGTTTAATATTTACATCTGCAACACATCTTGTTGACACGACATCTTGTTGATGTTGTTGACACGATATGTTTGAAGAAAATGGAACGTGACAGTCTGCTTTGTATATGTCTGCTTTCTCGAACCCTGGTTGATAGCACCAAAGTCGGCAGAGCTATCTGTCAGACCACATCCTCTCACAGTCATCGATGCGGTAATTGTACGATATATAAAATAATAAAAACATGTTTCTTTAATATTAACATATTAACATGTAACCTGTTTCTTAAATGTGGTTTAAAGAAAAGGTACGCGACAGTCTGCTTTGTATATGTCTGCTTTGTATTTTAATTGTATCTTAATTGCTGGCACCTGTTTCTTAATTGACAGTGTGCAACGAAAAGGCCGTTTCTGTAGCCAGCATGCGATTAGCATCTTAACATCGGGCATCTTGCTTTGTATATCAATTGTCTATTCTATTAATTGCGGTCAATTGTATATTAATTGCGTTGTCAATTGTATATTAATTGTGTAGCCAGCATGCGATTAGCATCTTAACATCGGGCATCTTAACATCGCATGCGTGACAGTCTGCTTTGTAATGCGTTGTAATTTCATGCGATGTTAACGGCATCGCGCCGTTGTAGCATCCGTAGTAAAAGCCTGCGATCTCAACGATCCTGCGATGTAAAAGTCGCGGTGCGATAGCACCGCGATGTATTGACATCGATGTAAAGGGTGTTTCCCGCCACGGCGAGCGCTGGAAGTCGGAAAATACACAACTATGCGGTAATAAAGAACAAACAGACATGTATTATTAATCAAATTAATCAAGGGTGTCCATTTCAAGTCGGATGAAAGGGTAGGAGGTCAACGGCGAGCACTAAGAATCATGCAGCACACAAAGTGGTTAGACTCCTATTACGACCCTTCTGCCTGGACGGTGTTATTGGCTCCCTAGGAAATATACATTTCATTTATTTTTCATAGCCCTCGTCTAGAATCAGCCTCACCGTGGGTTGAGAAACTACAAAATCAATACAGGGTACTAAAGGCTAAGATGAGACATGTCCTTCGCCATTGAAACGGAGCAAGAGCGATGGCTGCAGGGTGGGACGTACCATCTAATTTATGAAAGTGGGGGGTTAAAGTGGCAACCATAAAGCATGCTCTGTGCGACCAAGGTCCCATTTCTAAATCGTACACCAGAGGCCATACAAAAGCTACCGATGCAGGTTTACAAAGCAGTCAATGGCAGAGCCCCGCACTAGTAGCTCGCACCATTTTCCTATGCACCACAACCTGAAAATATAAAATCAGCTAGTCATTACGATAGTCGCAGCCAGGCCGCCTCTGTGCCATCTCTAGCTCCCGGCCGTCCTGCCTTCTACCTGCTCTGCCCTGAACGCACTAGCCATTGTGCTACCACAATGCCAAGAGCGTGCAGGCACTACCTGTATATCTCAATACATATAGATGTGTGGATAGACTGCTCCTTAGATGTGGGTTTAGGTTGTTCCTTTTCACCAAACACAAGCATGAACCAGCTGTATATCTCACTAGCTGTAGATGTGTGCTTAGATTTTCTCTTTTCTCTAATGATACCAAAACACAAGCACGCACCACCGGTATGTCTCACTAGATATACATGTGTGGATAAATTGTTCCTTTTCTCTAATGATACCCAAACACGAGCATGCATCACTGGTATATCTCACTGGATCTAGATCTATTATATCTCACAAAAATAACTCAAAGGGTTAATGTGCGTGCTACAGAGCTAACAGGTAGATTAATCAAGCCGAAATCGGCTCGCAAAGGGCTGGATTCTGAGAATATGGCCCTTTGCGAGCGCTATTTTTGCATTTAGGATTCATCATCCCAAATGCAAAAATCGCAATTCTAGAAATCGCTAAATTGCGATTAATTGCATTTAAGGAATCTCAATTTGAGATTCCTTAAATGCAATTCATGAACCATTTTAAAATTGCGAATTCGCAATCTGGGGCCACTATTTACCACGAAGTCTAACTACGTGGTAAATAGCAAAAACTTAGAAAAATGCACTAAAGTGCATTTTTCTAAGTTGTATGTTACACACACACATGTCCTTTGGACATGTGTGTGCGCAACACCAGTGTACATTACCATTTCAGGGGTGCTACAAGGTGTCCTTTGGACACCCTGGCACCCTTGAAATTGCTACCTTATTTGCGATTCGCTAATTGCGAATCGCAAATAAGGAATGACTCCCCATTCATTCCTATGGGCCTTTAGGCCCATAGGAATGAATGGGAAAGCCATTCCTTATTTGCGATTTGCAATTAGCGAATCGCAAATAAGGAAGCAGTAGAAATTGCATAAAATATTGCGATTTCTACATGCATCCCGTTTTGCGAGTCTTTAATAGCGAATCCTTAAAATTCGCTAATAAGGACTCGCAAAACGTTACTTTGATGAATCTGGGGGATAGTATATAGGCCACATTGTTTAGATTGAAACCTACTCCACAGCGCACGTAGTCTATTGCAAGACCTATTGTGGCTCACCACGAACCACCAGGGGCTAAGAGCCCACCCATTGCTCAACACTGATTGGCTTTCCTTGTCACTCATTTGCCTGCTTCATATTCATGTCCCAGCTTGTTAATCTGGTATGTGCGTCTGCCATGAAGCATGGTCTCTTTACATCTCTTTTGATTCGTTGCTTTTGTAGCTTCCATTGCTTGCGTCTCAATAACTTTTTTCTTTTATGCTAAGCACTCCGTGTGAGTACTTCTCTCCCCCGCACTCCGAGTAGCTACGTCGCACATTTGTTTCTCCCGGCTCCTTCCATGTTTTGCTTGCCCTGGTGCTTCTCCCCATTGCTTCTTCCACTCACGCTCAAGCTAATGGCAATGTAAATGGCAAAACCAACACATAAATACAAAGTTTGTCATTTACAATGCCAATAGCTCTAACTTTTCCAAAGGCGAAACCATTGCATTGTAAATGCTTGTTGGTGGTGAGTCCTGTTCTATCTTACAAGCTTTTTGTTCCACTTGTCCTTTATTCCACAATTGTATATTGCTGAGTAAATGAGCCTCCTGGACACTAACAGTCTGCTGAATTGTTTCTTATCTTCTAGTCTTCCTCTTTTCTGAGGTAATGCTACCGAACTGCATTTACCTCCACAGGCATTTGATAGTTTTACACCACTATTGAATGTCTTCTTTTGCATCATCTTACCAATACTTTTTTTGTCACATATCACCAATTTGTCACATCACTGTGGCCTATGGAAGGAGACTATATTAAACCTTTTGTGCTTATTCCTTGATATTTAGCGCTCTGTTACCCGTTTTAGTGAAAGAGAGCACTGTTTTTGTTTGCACAATGGTGCACCTTTACATAGATACAGCAGGCGCAAACAGGGACAATGCACCTTATTACAGTAAATGCGCTGCTCTCAGGGCAGCTGCGAACTCACACTGTCTCCAGGGCAGCGCATTCAGTGAAATACGAAGCAGCTGCTTCAAATCTGCTCCATGTTTCTCCATTGAGGCGGTAACCTGCCTGCACTTTCAAGAGGGGAGAAAGATCCCCTTGCAAGGTGGTGCAGTGAGTGACTGAACCCACCTCAAGAGGGATGACTGGGGGGGTCAAAGGGACCTCATTTCACCCCTCCATAGTGCCGTCTTCTTTGGCACACAGACAGTGTGCCTCCTTTTTGTGGCTCACTATCAATGCACTTCCTAAGGACATGTTTGTCTCTGCACGTGCATTCATAGTACAGCACAGGTGCAGAGTCAAAGAGAATCCCTCATTTTCATGGTATACGCCCCCATGCAAATGAGGGAATACCCTTTAATGATAGCACTTGTGTTACATGCAAGACACTGTGAACAGATTTAAAGATAGGGTTAAACAAGCATCTGTGGTCCCTTTGGTAATTCCATAGTGCCCAGAGGGTGCAAAGAGCGGGTCCAAGCGCCTGTTGTGCCCACTAGGCACTATCTGTAATACCGCTGCCTGGTGTACATCCAAACTCAGATAATTGGTGGCTGTTAATTCCTATCACTAGATGTCTTCTAGATTATGGATGGCTGCAGAGCCCCACGCTGCTGAGTAAGGCTCCAGTATTCCTATTGACGCAGCACGCATGCTGAGAGTTCATTTGACCATTGTACATGAGCGAACCCTCCTAGACCTCATCCATGTGCCTCCAGCGTGCATGCAGCAAAGGCAGGGCTTTGGATTTCTGTGTATATAGGCAAACACTCAACGAATGATTTTTCTTTCTCTTGACCTCGAGGGGGAAGCCATTAAAGACCAACTCAAAAGTAGAGAGAAGACTCTTCATTTCAGAGGGCTGAGTGAAACATGGTTCTCTTGGTTGCAGCAGCACTGAGGCGTATGCCGTCTGCATATAGCATTGTATGTCTTGTTGGTCCGTTACCGTAGAGGCAGACTTCTATGCCCTCTGTCCAGCAGGATAGCATCACTTCCAGAGGATGGTCACAGCAGCAGCTGGATGAGCCTGTGATGCAGAGAGAGGTCAGCTCGCGCCAAGAGACCAGCTGCTACTGGACAGTAGAAACATTTGTTGGAATAGAGTTCTTGGGGTTGATGCCAGGCCTAAAGCAGCTTTCATTCTGGAAAATGTGAGAATGTACTCCTGAATAATTTATTCACGAATCCAGAATCCAAGTTACATATTGGAAAAGTCTAAAATGTAAGTTTCTCTGACATATTAGTCAGATGTGTGTAAATGTGAAGAGGCCGGAGGTCCAAGGGTTGTAACCAGAACAAAAGGATTTCAGAGGACTGGGCAGGGGCAGGCGATGCACAGTGTAGGAACACCACAAAGTAGTACATTTTAAGGCCATTCATAAAGTTTTGAATTGAGTTTGTGACAATTTTGTCAACGCTTAGCCTACATATACATTGCGATAGATGTGTGAAAAGTGGGAATTCTTGTTTTGGAAAGCTAGAAAATGAGGAGGTAAGGGGTGTAGGTCACCCTTCCCTAGGCAGGGCAGTGTAAAATCCCAGCTTCCATTTCACCCACCCGAATGGTCATGATCTATGCTTGGAAAGGTCAAACATTGTGTATGTTCCACTGGTAAAACAGAATCAAAGGCAAGGGTACAGTCAATGAGTGACTGGAGAGGTAACTGGTTTTTGAGAGCAGAAGTGGACTATTACTACATAGGAATGTATTATTCTTTTAAGAGGTGTGTCTTAAACTCCTTTCTAAATTCTAGCAGAGATGTTGTGCTATATCCTGGATGCATACACTAAAAAAGCCTGTTGCCTTGTTTTGTTGTTGTTTTTTTACACTTCGTTGCCTCCTGATTGCGTCCTAGTCGCAGGTGTGCAAGAACTTGTTCTTTGGGTTCCATCAAGATGAAATTTAGTGATCAACAAAGCTTCGGAATGTATAAATATGTTCAGTAATCAATACAGAAGTCACATAGTGTGTGCACATAAGGCTTGACATGCATGAAGGCATTGGTTTTATATGGAACAGGAAGAATGGAAGAGAGAAAAATAAAACAAATTAAAAAACTTTACACATATAGAATGTTTACAGACATTGGCGAGAGCCGACTTTTTTTCTTTATATATATATTAATAACAAAACATGTCCTGGT